>NC_066627.1:20059149-20659149 GCF_025201925.1 Gopherus flavomarginatus | reverse complement strand
GTTACCCCACCACAATGGCACAGACAGATCATCCATTTGGGTTCCATATGCAAAACTGAAATATTTATTGAATACACCTGGCTTTTCTGCATCATTATTGACAATTGTACCACTCCCATATAATAATGGAGCTACACCATTACTATGATTCCTTCTGCTCCCCCATTCCCTGATATGCATTAAAAAACCTTCTTGTCTTTAACTCTACATTGACATTTCATTGATACCTTTAACTTTTTGTCTACTATGCATTTCTTAACTTTAGAGCTATATTAATTGCTGTCTTCCTCGTCTTCCCCGTTTGTTATATAATGATTTACTGTTCTTGAGTATAGCTTTCACATCTGCTTAAGCAGATTTATTTTATACACTGAAATAGCTTTTTTTTTTTTTTCCCCCTGGCTAAGGAATTGTGGCTTTTTGGGCATCAAGCAAAATTCTTAAACAAATCCCAATTTTTGTTCATGCTTTTCAGTTTTATTTTTTCCCCCGAACACATTTTGCTCTAATTCTTTTTTGCACAATTATAAGGGAACTGTATTCTGTTCACACAAAATGAGTGTAACCAGGACCTGATCACAAATATCTCGGCAACCACTAATATTTTGTTGAGTAATCAATCCATCATAATGAAATTTAATATTGAAACAAATCTAAACATTCCAGGGATATTGTAATTATCCCCAAACCAAACACTACAAAATCCAAGAAACGCTGAGTTAAGGTTACACTTAAAATGAATACAAATATTTTAAGGTATGGAAATACACAACTGAAGTACAAAAACACACTTTACTCTGACCCGTAGTGATGTCATAATGATTAAGGCATTTTAAATGTTTGTGGTCTCAGATTAGATTAAACTCAGTTTCAAAGACACTGGTGTTTCATATTTTTGCCCTTTATGCCACTAAGTAAATCCTTTCTTCCTTTGAACCTAGAAGGAAATACACAATAATTTCTTAGGCCTGCATCTGTGGTGTACATAGTAGCCTGAGTGTACAAGATAAGCTAACACTGGGCCTGCAGTGTCAACAATGTTTCTATGACACAGATCAGAATGGGTGACACATTGGTAATATGATTGTGGAGGGACTATTCATTGATGTTGTTTTGATCCGCATGAGGCTGAGGTCTTCTCTGTTTCAACTTTATCTCAATGTCCATGAGTTAGATGTTTGCTTAGGATGCTCAATTCTAACTAGTTGTTTGCTGATCTTTCCAGGTATTGACTGGTTCCTTCTTTATACAGTTCTTTCCATTCTGATTTGTACCGGGGACAGGTATAGGCTAGTGGATGATCTGAAGTAAAAGATCACACTGCTGACCTGAGCACCAAAACTGGACCAGGATAGACTAATCTGAGTGAAAGAAAACGCTGCCTTTGGCACAGTTTATAACCTACTCATGAGTTTCTAGAAAAAAATGGCACCTTCCTCACTGTCAGGACTGATTCCTCTTTGCTCATACTAACCCATTGTCCAGATAGAGGTGGATGAAGAGATGCTCGCTTCAGGAAGCTGTAGCTAGAGCCACAGCATTGGTAAATGGCAGGACACCACAGCCATTCAAAAGGAAACAATCACCAGTTCTTATCCAGAATTTAGAATCAAAGAGATATCTGATGGACTGGATAGATGAGGCAATACTGGTTAGGAACAGGAAGTCACCCAATCTCCATCCAACAGCACAACTCCCAGAGAAGGGAGTTTACTTTATCCAAATCCAGAATAGGGTAAAAACTGCCAAATATCATGGAAATTAATGAATAATCCATGTGCCTGCTTCATGATGGGGACCTCAACTGCTGCTTTGACCTTTATCAGATGACTCAGGCCTGGGCAAATTCTATGCCATTAAGAACACTAATTTTGAAAATCATCACTGCAGCCATCACGACCTATCTACCGTATCCGTACTCAGCCCACTGCACCTCCCAGCATACATTCTACCATGCCTGCCCTGTCCGTGTGTGACCCATTGGGCCTCCCATCACATAGCCTACCATGAGTTCTGTGTTTGTGCCAGACTTGAGACTTCATCATCTGAATCACCACATTGATTTCAGCTTCCGTACACTGACAGTTTGCACTTTTCAGTTTCATTCATAGGCAGAGAAAAACCTGATCTCCCTAAGCACTTCTCCTCCCCAGAGTATCACACATATGCAAGCCACAGAACAGTTAACAGTTAAATATTTTCTTGCCAGTATTTTAAGAGTGCAGAAGGTTCCAAATTGCTGGTAAAATAAACAATGCCAGACTGTGAAAACTTCTGGCTGCCATGTTCTCTGATGTTAACAAGAGTTTCTTTATTACTGTAACCTTTCTGAAGTGAATAAAAATTATTTCTCTTCCCTAGTTCTGCCCTCAAGTAAAAGGCAAGGGAGGAAAGTGAACCCTGAAGAAAGCTGTACAGTAAGAGCTCCAGAATGCTGGGGATGGCTTGTTCAAACAGGTTGTTTCAAAGACAGCATTTAACATAATTGTAGAAAATATTTAAGTTTCCAATATAACTAACTCCTGTATTTCATTCAGACTTGGTACTGTTGTGAATAAGCAAACTCCAAAGGCTCCTAAATAAATGATCAGGGATATAAAGGGTTAAAGTCTCTTTACAAACAGTTTACTGAAAAGGACAAAAAGACATAGATTAAACCTGGACAGGGACAACATCCTCTTCCTCTAGCCCAAGCATAGAAAGATGGTCTAGTCCAGTGGTTTTCAAACTTTTTTTCTGGGGACCAAGTTGAAGAAAACTGTTGATGCCCACAACCCAGTGAAGCTGGAGATGAGGGGTTTGGGGTGTGTGGGGGGGCTCAGGGCTAGGGCAGAGGGTTGAGGGTCTGGGGTGAGGTCTGCGGGGTGGGACCGGGAATGAGGGGTTTAGGGTGCGGGAGGTGGCTCAGGACCGGGGCATGGGGTTGGGGTGCATGAGGGGGTCAGGGCTCTGGAGTGGGGCCTGAGATGAGAGGTTTGAGGTGCAGGAGGGGCTCCGGGTTTAGGCAATGCTAAGTGCTATTAGAAAGACAAAAAGGAGGACTGGAGGAAGACTGTAAATAAACTGTTGAATATAGTAGGAGTAAAAAGGATTGGGATGAAAATGTAGGGCACAAAAAAGAGACAATATAAACACTGGACAATAACTGATGGGTTAGGTAACGTGTTTAATGCCTATTTTGCTTCAGGCTGCACTAAAAAGGTTAATGGTGACCAGCTACTTAACACAATTAATATTAACAAAAAAGGGGAAGGAACACACACCAAAATAGGGAAAGAACAGGTTAAAGAATATTTTAGATAAGTTAGGTGTAGTCATGTTGGTCGGGTCTGATGAAATTCATCCTAGAGTACTTAAGGAACTACCTGAAGCAATCCTGGAACTGTTAGCAATTATCTTCAAGAACTCGTGGAGGATAGGTGAGGTTCCAGAAGACTGGAGAAGGGCAAACATAGGACCTGTCTTTATAAAAGGGGAAAAAGAGGACCCTGAAAATTGTAGACCAGTCAGCTAACTTAGATACCTGGAAAGATACTGGAACAAATTATTCAATAACCAATTTGTAAGCATTTAGCGGATAATAAGGTTATAAGGAATAGCCAACATGGATTTGTCAAGAATGAATCAGGCCAAACCAACCTAATTTTCTTCTTTGGCTGGGTTACTGGCCTAGTGGATGGGCGAAGCCATAGATGTGATATATCTTGATTTCAGTAAGGCTTTTGACACAGTCCCACATGACAGTCTCATAAGCAAACAAGGAAAATGTGCTCTATATGAAATTACTATAAAGTGGGTGTACAACTGGTTGGAAGACTGTACTCAGAGTAGTTATCAATGGTTTGCTGTCAAACTGGGAGTACCTAGCAAGTGGGATTCCACTGAGGTCAGTCCTGGGTCTGGTACTCTTCAATATTTTCATTAATGACTCGACAATGGAGTGGAGAGTATGATTACAAAATCTGCAGACAATACCAAATTGGGAGGGGTTACAAGCACTTTGGAGAACAGGATTAGGATTAGAATTAAAAATGACCTTGATAAATTAGAGAAGTGATCTGAAATCAACAAAGTGAAATTTGATAAAGACAAGTACAAAGTATTACCCTTAGGAAGGTAAAATCAAATGCGCAACTGCAAATTAGGGGAAAACTGTCTATGTGCCGGTACTGCTGAAAAGAATCTGGGGACTATAGTGGATCACAAATTGAATATGAATCAATGTGATGCAGTTGCAAAAAAGGGCTAATATTCTGTGGTGTATTAACAGGATTGTCATATGTCAGTCATGGGAGGTAACTGGCCTAGTCTACGGAGCACTGGTAAGGTCTCACCTGGAGTACTGTGTTCAATTCTGACAGTTTAAGAAAGACGTGGATAAAATGGAGACAGTCTATCAGAGACCAATAAATATGATAAAATGTTTAGAAAACCTCACCTGTGAGGAAAGGTTAAAAAAAACTGGGCATGTTTAGTCTGGAGAAAAGATGACTATGGGGAGACCAGATAATAGTCTTCAAATATGTTAAGGGCTGTTATAAAGAGGATGGAGATCGTTTTCCGTGTCCCACTGAAGATAGGACAAGAAATAATGGACTTAATTGGCAGCAAGGGAGATTTAGGTTAGATATGAGGAAAACCTAATTATAAAGGTAGTTAAGCTCTGGAATAGGCTTCCAACAGAGGTAGTGGAATCCCAATCATTGGAGGTTGGACAAACACTTGTCAGGGATGGGTTTAGGTTTATCTGGTCCTGTCTCAGCGCAGGGGCTGGACTTGATGACTTCTCAAGGTCCCTTCCAGCCCTACATTTCTATGATTCTGTGATTCCCTCCTGTTCTTTAGGTTTTCATTTAGAATGGGGAGTAGGACAGAACAAGAGACCACTGTATTAGAGAGCATCTGCAGAGATGGTGCTAAAGGAAGAGACCCTGAGGGCCAGGAGATGGAGAGAGTGGGACATGAAGTAGTCATGGGTGGTGGGGATGTTTTTGGAAATGGAACAGGTGATCCAGACGGAGCAGGAGAAGAGAAGGAGGGAGAGGATGGGCCAAGCGCGAGATTTAAAAGAGATTACTGGGATGGAAGTAGTGATGGAAAAAGGTGTAGGAAAAGGAGAGGGGAGAAAGGACCAGTGTTGGGGTTGATATCACCAGAGGTATGGAGATATCAGCAGAGGAAAGTGTGAGATATGGATGTGGGGAGAGGGAGGAGTAAAAGGTGGTGGGTGATATGAAAGGAGTGGGAGAGGGGAGAAGGTCAAGCTGGTGTGAGCTGTCAAGAGGGAGGGTAGCAGAGAGGAGGATAGGGAGTGAGGGAGGGTGTTGGGAGGAGAGGAAAGAATGCATAGAATAATGGGTGAGATGAGAGCCATAGTAAGAAATGGAGGGTTATAAATAATTGGCTGTGCACAACAAACTGTTAATTGGGGAGTCAAAAGTTAAGTAAATTAAGCAACAAATTAAATCTATAGTGAACCAGTTATGAACCAGATTGCTGTGCTGCTTGCCACTGCATACAAATCTTAAGGAACATGCTAAATTTGCTCAGAAGATTTTATTCTCAACCATTCCTTAGTTTAGCCAGTAGTATTGTTTAGAGGCACCAGTGTGATGTGCTCTTATCAAACTATTGTTAGCAAGACAAGCCGCTGCATTTTGTACAAGCTGAAGTTTCTGTGTGGATTTTGTATTCAACCCCAGGTAAATTGAGTACCATTGACTGATCTGACAACTCAGAGGCACTAGAGATGAAATGCTTACAGATTAATGTTCTAACCAATATATCATAAGATGGATCTGCTGGGGGTCTGGTATAGACATCAAATCAGAAAAAGGAACAGGATGAGCAGCTCCTTAAACATTTAAGATGCAGAAAGAAAATCTGCATTATCACGGGGGATTTCAATCTCGGCGACAGTCTATAGGACTCAGGATGCCACTAGTAGAACATCTTGGGAGTTCATAAAAATTACAGTTGATAACTTTCCATTACACAAAATATTACAATCAACATGTGGTAATTCTATATTAGACCCTATTCTGATGGATATGACAGACTGATCACTGAAATAAAAATTAGTGGTTGCCTAGGTACAAGTTATCACAACTTAATTACATTCAGAATATAATCCTGACGAGTAATATGCATACACCACCCATACACAGTGCTTTAAAATTTCCAATATCCAAAAACCTGAAAATAAATATGAGCAAAATTGATTGGGAGAATAAATTTAAACTTAAAAATTTGAAAAATAATTGTGAATTGTTTAAGAATATTTTACTAGATGTGCAAAAACCAAAATTTCACAATCACAGAAGGATGCTTCTTGGTTAAAACAATCCTGATTAGGAAGAGAAGTGAACATGAGAATAATTTTTCTTTGAACCAATATATAACACACACAAAAAGGGAGAAGTTGATTACATTGATTATAAATTATCAGTTAGGAAATACAGATAATTGATAAGAGAAGCTAAAGATATCAATGAAAATTCTATAACCAAACAACAACAGGAAGGATGTTTAAAATATATCAGGAAAAAGAGAACTTAGAAATTGTATAGGTTCATTATTAAATAAGGATGGTAAAATTGTCAGTAATAATTCAGAAAGAGGCAGAAATGTTCAAATACATAGTTTTGTTCTGTATTTGAATGAAGTTGGATGATGTATTCATTTTTTACAGTGATAAATATTTTTTAATCCAGTAATAATTAGGGAGGATGTTAACACCCAAGAATTTTAAAATAATTCACTGAGAAGCCCCTCTACGCTATTGACAGAATCACAAAAGTGTAGGACTGGAAGGGACCTCGAGAGGTCATCTAATCCAGTCCCCTGCACTCAAGGCAGGACTATGTAATATTTGATGTGGATATTAAACAAATCATGGAATAATGAGGAAGTTCCAGAAGACTGGAACAGCTAATGCTGTGCCAATATTCAAAATGACTGAGGTAACTACAGGCCTGTTAGCCTGATATTGATCATCTTCTTCTGCTTCTTCAATGCTTAGCAGAACAGTCAGTCTTAGTAATCATTCTCCATTTGGTCTGTTTCTGTGCAGCTGCAAGGGCTTAATGGGCCAAGAGTCGAACATTGGAACAGTCTTGATGCACTCACATAATAGGAGGTCTGACTCTGGGCTGCCTCCACAGTTAGTGGAATTTTATCCTGGATGTTGCAAGCCACCAGGAGAACTGCATTCACCAGAATGTCTTGCAGCATTTTGGCGACATGTCCAAAAAGCGTAAGATGCCACCTGCGGACAATGGCCCCAGTTATCAGTAGGCTGGAGTGATTGTAAACGTCTGTATACAAATTAAGTCATTCCAATTTATGCCCGATATACAACATTGGCATTCTGTGTGGAAAGACTCCGGCTTTGTGTGGAAAGCCTCCAGCTTTGACCAATCTGAGCGGCATAATGTCCATGTTTCACAACCGTACGGCAGTATGGAGAAGATACAACTCAAATAGATCATGAACTTAGTTGTCATGCTGAAATGATGTTGATTCCATATTAATTGTAGATGACCCATGGCAGACGCTGCAATGTCATTCTGGTGGAGAACGTCCATGCGATAGTTGGAGGAACTGGTGAGTATAGAACCCAAATAGCAAAAAATTGAGAGTGCTTCGACACTTCCATTATTCAAAGAGATTTGCGTCGTGGGTGGACCTGATCCTAGATTTTGCAACTTTGTCTTTGACCAAGAAACATAGAGGCCAACCTTTGCTGGCTCCTCCTCCACTTGCTAGAGTGCCTCACAAAACCTGTTGGGTCTCTGTACTAAAGGAATGTCATCAGGATAGTTAAGGTCTGAGAGAGAGAGAGATCACCGATCTTAATGCCTATGAACCTGGAGAAATGTTGCATTATGAAATCCATTGCCCAACAAAAGAGTGCAGGAGTCAAGATACAGCCCTGCCTTGACACCAGATACTGATTTAAAAGTTGCTGGCATCTGATTAATTAGTATAGGTCCATTATGCAGCTTGCTAATTAAATCCAGCAAAGTGGTTGGGACATCTATGCCCTTTAAGGCCTTCCATAGTGCGACTTGGCCAATGGAATCAAACACCGCCTTAAGATCAACATATGCTATGTACAGGGGTTTCCTGAAATTGCAGTGTATCTCCGACAAGAAGCGGAGGGCCAGAATGGCGTCTAATGTAGACCTGTTTCTCGTAAGGTCTGACTGTTGGGTGCGACGCTTTTGATGCAGCAGGGGCTCCAAATGCACCAGCAGAATATGTGCAAACACCTTCTCCGGCACGGATAACAAGGTGATTGGCCTGTAGCTCTTACATTCGCTGCATGGTCCCTTGCCCTTATAAAATGAGATCACAATACTGTCCTTCCAGGTGGTTGCCAAGGTTGCAGTTCTCCATGCCAGGTGAAAGATGGCCAGAAGGGATTCCACTACAGGGTCAATAGCACATTTTAGCAGCTCTGAGGGGATGCCATCAGCACCAGCTACATGTCCATTTTTCAATTTGCAGATGGTGGACTTCACTTCATCCAACTTTGGTGAGTCAATACAAGTGTCTGGGTCCAAAACCAAAGTGGTTGCCAAATCGTCCAGCTCTGAGTAAGCAGCAGCTGGAGGGTGGTTCAGGGTGCTGTGATAATGTTCTACCCAGCATGAGAGGATGGTTAAGCACTGGAGTAAATTGCTGAAGGAGGTTGTGGAATCTCCATCATTGGAGATTTTGAGAGCAGGTTAGATAAACACCTGTCAGGGATGGTTTAGATAATACTTAGTCCTGCCATGAATGCAGGGGACTGGAATAGATGACCTCTCGAGGTCCCTTCCAGTCCTACAATTCTATGTTGTCATCCAATTTACATTGACAGCCTTGGCTGCCATTCAGGATGCTGTTCGTTGCAACTACTTCTTGACTGCTGAGGTTGTAGATCACACTGAATGCCAGCTTTAAATCTCCCCTGGCTAAACTGATTTCAACATTATCCGCCACTTGGTTATAATATGCCTTGTGATTGCGAAGTGCAAGGGCATTGAACTTTCACTTCAGCTGATTACAAGTGTGCTTATCGCTGTGCTGGAGGGCTGTGACCTTCAATTTACCGGTAATTGTTTGTAAGGCCTCCTCTGATAACCATGAGTTCTAATATTGATGGCAGGCACAATAATAAAAAGCCTGGTAAAGAAGGCACAGAGTACAAGCGAGGGGCCACTGGATAGGAAGAGTAGGAGTGCTATATGGAATTGTGCTGAGCACATTGACAATGACAGGTTTGGTTATGGATGGGTACGTGTTGTTATATCCCGTACCTATTGCCATCCTCACGGGGCAGAGTTATGGTTGTGTGGCTGTGTTGTGTGGGAAGTATCACCTTAGCTCTGCAAGTCCTACTTTGGAAACATTTGAGTTCTGAGATTTAAATTCTTGCATTTTCAAAGGGCTCAAGGAGCAGAGGGCAGTGCTGAGTGCCAGCAACATTCACTCCACTGTAACTATGGGTTTCACATATGAATTTTCTCATGTTTTTTGAGAAAGGATCGGGAGAGGGGCATTACTGGGGTGGGGGGTTATGGGAATTAGGGGGTGCTGCAGGGAGGTTTCCTAGGCACTTCTCACAGCCTCTCAGCTACCAGCTATAGGCCCCAAGGAGAGCCCCAGACTGCTTGCCCCTATCAGGACCCAGCACATCTGCACAATTTATGCCAGCTCCAGTACACTAGATAAGCTCAAAGGCAGGCCAGTGAGCTGAGACTGAGCACAGTTTCTATGACCACAGCTCTCTTTTGGTCTCAACACCATGTACCTATGATATGCACCAAAAGAGTTTCATTCTTAGCTACCTGGCTGTTTCAGTGCTGTGTGCCTGATTCTACAACACTTAGAAAATTAAAACAGGTCATCTGAGGGAGAGACTTTATCTCAGAAATCCCTAGACCAAATAACCCCAAATTTGTATCACACAATCTACCATCTATCCTGGAACCCGATGAGGCATAGTTGTTTTCAATATAATTTGCCTATATGGATGAATGCAGGACAGTCCCTTGCTATGGACAAAAATACATGATAAGAACTAGGGAATTTGAAAATGAGGCAATTTTAGGAGGATATCTCTCAGGAATCCATTGACCAAATGAGCCTACACTTGCATTACTAACTCTACCCTAAGATTTCAAGTGGTGTAAGCAATTTTGAGGGCCAATACAAGTATACACGTGGATTTTAGAGTACTTTGGAAATTCAGCTCTGAACACAAAGCTCTGCTCAGTCTTAACTATAGTACTGCAAGAGCCACCCTCCTAATCCTTGTGAAAGTCCTCCCTCCCTCTCTCACTTCCTTCTCCCCCAATATGACGTTCCTGCTGACATCTTTCCCCTGAATCATCAGCACATCTTGGGAGCCTAACATCCCAAACCTACTCCTCTACTGAAAACACTGGATAACCCATGCTAATATGGTGTAATGGCTGGATGCTTATAATTCTGCTAAAGCCTATGAATGAGTAGCCCTTGTGCTTCAGCTCAAGCAGCAGAGACTCATGCTTTTAGATCCTGACAACCCAACTAAGGTCATTGCTGCAAATGGTCCGGCCATTAGAAAAGGCATAATTCATTACCATGGGTTACACATTCCTCCTTGCCAAGGAAGCTCATCCCACAGTAGTTCAAATCCCAGTACAGGTTTTTAGGGACTGAATCCAGGACCTTTGTATCTAAAAACTCTAGAGAACTAGGCCCACTAGTTCAGAAACAGCAGAACACTCAAACCTCTATATGTGGCCTATCCCCGTGATGTTAGTATGGGTTACACTTGCATCTTCTGAAGTCATCTCATGTCATAACTCCTATGGGAAAAGAACTGTAACACTCCATTATCCTAATTTAGGTCATCAGCAATATTGTGCCACTGTAACTCTTATGTCTGTAATATTCTTAATGCATCGTTGTTGCAGTGGTATTGTGGCTATGTTAGTCACAGGATATTAGAGAGACAAGACAGGCTAGGCAGTATCTTTTATTGGACCAACTTCTGTTGGTGAAGGAAACAAACTTTCAAGCAACACAGAGCCCTTCTTCACCTTGTTTCTTTTTTGACATTCAAAACATTACTATTTAAACCTTAAAAAGGAGTCACACAAAACATGTTGCTGCAACTTTTAATAAGCATATGTCCAAACGATTCAAAGCAAAGAATCACACACATTAATGTTACACCTCTGATTGTCTTAGTATGTTTTTAAAAGGGTCTGAATAAAATGACGCTGCAAAATTGTCATCAGGTGATTTTTAAATACTGTAGTTATAAATCTCCTGGGGGCGGAGGGTGGTTGTGGAGCTTTCCCGTTAAAATATCCTAGAAAATTCAAGCATTTCACAAAATATAATAGGCATTTGAAAATGATCTTCTAACTCAGAACTGAATTTTTATCAGACTTTTTCATCCTCACTAAAATGAAGAGTCTGGAACAAACCTTAACTTTCCTGTTCCTTCCCCCCCAATCCACCCAAGACCTCCACCTTCCTGTCCTCTTCCCCAGTAAGCTTCCTTCATCTCACATGAGACTCCCTCCCATGCAACGCACTTCCATTCATGGGCCACTCTCTTTCCTCCTGCCCCAATCCACACCCTCTTCCAATAAAACATTTGTTTTCTATGCTGTACTTCTCATCCTGACTCCTATGCTGCCTGTTCTCCCTGTCTGGATTCTGATCATGCTTCTTGACTCCTTGGGCAACCTCATGCATCTTTTATCCTCCACTAGAAGGAACAGCTTCTTTTGGAACTGAACTGTTGCAAATGTAAGAAAACGTAATATATGACGTGAATAATCCCAAAATGAATCCCAAACTGGTTTCCAATAGTCAGAATGTGGCTAACGTAGGACAAGGCTGGATTTGTTTCCTTTTAAAACAGATCCTAACAGTGGCAGAACAAGGCAGAAATCTATGCTCAAAGTTTCTGAGCCAGACTCTGCTCTGTTACACTGATGTAAATGTGGAGTAATGCCAGTGATTTTAATGGCGTTACTTTATATTCACATCAGTGTAACTGAGAGCAAATATGGGCCACTGTGTATAAACAGCTCTAGCTGAAAGCATAACAAAGGCTGTATTGTGCTATGCAAGGCAGAGGCAATAAACGAATTCAAAAGACGTCTAGAAGTAGAGTTTTGAGTGGTCTGGTGGGAAAGCAAGAAGGTGGGATTAAGATAAATTAGACAGGGTTGCCATGTTGGGCTGGACAGTCCCCTCCTGTTCCTATCATCTCTTACAACTTTTAAAACATGCACTGATACAAATCAGGTTTTTGTACCAAACAAGCAAATCTTGTACATTTCAGACATATAGTATCCCTGCATCATACCAGAAATACCCTTGTTAAAAAGAAACATATTTGAATTTGGAATGTTTATTTCAAAACAGTCCCTGAAGCATGTGTTTAGATAGAGTACAATTTATGTGGAGTAATGATAGTGAATCTTGATGTTACCAGGGAGGATCTAAGAATAAGGAGCAGGAATTTTCTGACGTCTCCCCTCCTCTAAGTTCCGTGGTATGGAGTCCTAACAATCAACTCCACTGCACACTGATTCGGGAGTATGAGAATACACTCAAGACACCACAGTCTTGCTTTTTAAAGCTGGATTTACCAAAACACAATATGGAAGCTAATCTAATATCTTTGTTGCCAAGGTCCTCTGATAGGAAGAAAAAGAGTTGCAATTTCTAGTAATGACTCTGGCTCCCCCTTACAAACTGATTAAGCAGCTGCCAGTTTGGATAATTTAAACTTGCTCATTGTAAGCCACAAGATGGAGATGTCTGGCAGAGCAGGATCGTAAGGAAACCTTTTACCCAGCCTAATGTTACTATTAACACTTGGAGCCATTGCATCAAGCCAATTTTTATGTTTGTTTTTTAAGTTTGGTAGAAATGTCACAAGTGGAAAAATTAAGTAAAGAGCACTGGTTAGCCACAGAACTGGACACACCTGGCTGCAAACCCACCAAAAGAAACTGACTTCATTAGTACTAGCAGCAGCGGAGTAAAATTTATATCTGAAATCTGCCTGCACCAGTAGAATTGCTGAGGCCAAAAGCTGTCTGTCTGTTTTTACAGCTGCGTCATGTTTTGATTCCTGACTCTTGCTGACACTCTGGAGTGCTGAAGGAGCCCAGGCTCCAGGGTCCCAAAACTTTGCACATGAGATTCAGATCTCAGAGATTTAACTATCAGTTTATGAAATAATACAAAGTCAAACTGGAGTTGGAGCTGATATAAATTAGTAGTAAAAATGCAACATGTATTAATTTAACAGCAATGATCCAGCATTTTTAAGAGCAGATAGCAAATTCTAAATACATTGATGCCAATTCTAAAATATAAAACTTAATGTCCATTTTCTGCATCAGCTGTACTAACTACAGGTTAAGATACATGAAAGGAGATTGGACCCCTGAACGTCCCTCTCTCAAAATGTACCCTATCTCTTACTGATTTTAGAAAAACTGCCTTTTAAAAATAACCTGACCAGTGGAAGATTTGTATATTTTAATGAGTGCACATGCCCGAAAGCCTCTTAATAGAAGAATACAGTTAAAAATGTCCAAGATTAAATAAATGAACTGCTCTGCTTTCTGCTTATCAGTCAGATAGCTACATCAATCACCTACTCCAGAAATTTGTACCCAGCTCTCCTCAGCCTTGTCTAACCAACCAAAACCTACCTTAGAGAGACAAGGTATATTAAGTAATATATTTTACTGGTTCAACTCCTATTGGTGAGAGACATAAATTTTTGAGCTACACAGAGCTCTTCTTCAGATATGGGAATGATACTGAGAATGGTCACAGCTAAATACAAGATCGAACAGATATTTAGTATCCTCTACAGGACGATTAGAACCACCGGGCTAGAAGGGACTGCAAGGATCATCTAGTCTCACCCCCTGCCAAGATGCAGGATTTGTTGGGTCTAAACCAGGGATCGGCAACCTTTGGCACACGGCCTGCCAGGGTAAACACCCTGGCGGGCTGGGCCGGTTTGTTTACCTGCTGTGTCCGCAGGTTCGGCGGATCATGGCTCCCACTGGTGGCGGTTCGCCACTCCAGGCCAATGGGGGCAGCAGGAAGCGGCGGCCAGTACATCCCTCAGATCATGCTGCTTCCCGCCGCCCCCACTGGCCTGGAATGGCGAACTGCCACCAGTGGGAGCTATGATCGGCCGAATCTGCGGACACAGAAGGTAAACAAACCGGCCCAGCCCGCCAGGGTGCTTACCCTGGCAGGCCGTGTGCCAAAGGTTGCCGATCCCTGGTCTAAACCACCCCAGACAGATGCTCTCCAGCCTCCTTTTGAAAACCTTCAGTGAAGGAGCTTCCACAAACCTCCCCAGGTGGTCTGTTCCATTGTCCAACTGCTCTTACTGTTCAAGGTGAAGTGGCCCATTAACACCCTATAGTCATAGGACAAAAAGGGGGGTCAGTGGGTTACAGATTGCTGTATGATCAACACCCCCCACAACACATCTTTCAAGATCCATGGGCCCTACTCATGCCTATCACAACATGTGCTGTACCTCATCCAGTGCACTAAATGCCACAATAATAACTATGTGGGTGAAACCAGACAATCACTACACTCTCAAATGAATTCCCACAGGAAAATGATAAAAGACAACAATACCATACACCTGTGGGTGAACGCCTTTCACAAAGTGATCACTACATATCTGACCTATCAGTCCTCATCCTCAAAGGAGACATGCATAATCCTTTCAAAAGATGAGTCTGGGAGCTTAAATTTATAACTTTGATATGGTTTTAATAAAGACACTGGCTTATTACAACAATCTGTAACCCATTAACCCCCCCTTTTTGTCCTATGACTGCTGGGATGTTAATGACCCACTTTACCTTGAATTGTTCCATAAAATATGCACTAACTACTTATGCTAAACTATCTGGAGCCTCTGATAGGGTCCCAAAACTCAGGCTGCAGCCCCAGCCCCATGTCTATACCATATTTAAACAGCCCCTTAGCCTGAGTCAGCTGGCACAGGCAGCTGTGGATGTCTAATGGCAGGGTAGACATACCCTCTGAGTATGTCCCAGACCTGAAGAAGAGCTCCATGTAGCTTCAAAGATTCTCTCTCTCACTAAAGGAAGTTGGTCCAGTAAAAGACATTACCTCAGCCACCTTGTCTCTCTAATATCTTGGGGCTGACACAGCTACAACAACACTGCATACAAAAACTTTCTTAGCAGCTATAAATTACTGAACTCTTTATGCAACCCACTGGAAGTTCAGACTGGTGGATTCCCTTGCAGAAATCCAGTTTTTAAGACAGAAACAGTTTCCTTTTTTTTTCAGGGCTGCACAAAGGTGGACCAGCAAATTTCATACAGATACAGATTCTCTTTTGGCCTAGGAAACCATATTCTCTCATGGAATGAATTCTAATTCCCAAAAGGTAGTGGAGACCTGTCATAAACAGATAGCTAAGGGTTAATGTCTCTTTCACCTGAAGCACCTGACCAGAGGACCAATCAGGAAACCGGATTTTTTCAACTTTGGGTGGAGGGAATTGTGTGTCTGAGTCTTTTGTCTGCCTGCCTGCTTTCTCTGAGCTTTGGAGAAGTAGTTCTACCTTCTAATCTTCTGTTTCTAAGTGTAAGGACAAAGAGATCAGATAGTAAGTTATATGGTTTCTTTTCTTTGGTATTTGCATGAATATAAGTGCTGGAGTGCTTTGATTTGTATTCTTTTTAAATAAGGCTGTTTATTCAATATTCTTTTAAGCAATCGACCCTGTATTGTATCATCTTAATACAGAGAGCCCATTTGTATTTTTCTTTCTTTTTATATAAAGCTTTCTTTTAAGACCTGTTGAAGTTTTTCTTTACTTCAGGGAAATTGAGTCTGTACTCACCAGGGAATTGGTGGGAGGAAGAAATCAAGGGGAGATCTGTGTGTTGGATTGCTAGCCTGATTTTGCATTCCCTCTGGGGGAATAGGAAAGTACTTTTTGTTTCCAGGATTGGGAACAGAGAGGGAGATTCACTCTGTTTGGATTCACAGAGCTTGTGTCTGTGTATCTCTCCAGGAGCACCTGGAGGGGGGAAGGGAAAAAGGATTATTTCCCTTTGTTGTGAGACTCAAGGGATTTGGGTCTTGGGGTCCCCAGGGAAGGTTTTTCAGGGGGACCAGAGTGCCCCAAAACACTCTAATTTTTTGGGTGGTGGCAGCAGGTACCAGGTCCAAGCAGGTAACTAAGCTTGGAGGTTTTCATGCTAACCCCCATATTTTGGACGCTAAGGTCCAAATCTGGGACTAAGGTTATGACATGGTGTAGCAGCGGTGGGATATAGACAGAATCCAGAAGCCAGTAGAAATATTATATTTTTCTTTTCTCTGCTAAGGGCTTTTTAGCAGAGAGAAACAGTTGGTTTTAAAAGGGAACCAGAGAGAATTTTTTTTTCTGCTCTCTCTGGCAGTTTGTGGCTTGCATGTTAAGCGAGAAGCCATTAAGAGACTGTTGAGGGTCTTTTGTCATGCAATAGCCCTCCCATTAGGAGGCAAGTACCAGCACTTATATGCATGCAAATAAAGTGGTTTTTCTGGTTTCCCTTCATTGAACATTAGCTAGAGAGAGAAAGGGAAAAAAGGCACTGTTGCTAGGCAGACTCCAGGAGGCAACAGAGAACCTGCAGTTCAGAAAATAAACACCGGAGGGCACCCCAACACAAGAAAACAGGAACCATGACTTCTAAGGCAAAAATTGAGGCCGAAGAACAAATCAAAGAAGCTGAACACAGGCGAGAGATGGAAAAACACAAACAGGAACTGGAAATAAAACAAAAAGAGATGGAGATGAAAGAAAAGGAAGAAAGCATGAAACTGGCAGCCTTCCAAAGAGAACAGGCAGCCCAAGAGGCAGCACACAAAAGAAAACTAGAAGAAGAAGAGGTAGCCTACCGAAGGAAACAAGCAGAAGAAGAGTTGGCCCACAGAAGGAAGCAAGAAGAGGAGGCGGCCCACCACCGAGAAATGGAAAAAACAACAAAAAGAAATGGAAAAACAACAAAAAGAGAATGAAGAGAAGGAAAAACAGAGAAAACATGAACTGGAGTTGGCAAAAGCTGGGCTGCATGTGCCAGCCAACCCTAACAACCAGGCGCCAAATATTGCTCCACAGCACAGGAAATTTCCCACCTACAAGGCAGGTGATGACACCGAGGCCTTCTTGGAAAATTTTGAAAGAGCCTGTCTTGGGTACAACATCCCCGAAGACCAGTACATGGTAGAATTGAGGTCACAGCTCAGTGGACCTTTAGCAGAGGTGGCAGCTGAAATGCCTAAGCTGCAAATGAATGACTATAAACTTTTTCAAACCAAGGCCAGATACCGAATGGGGATAACCCCAGATCATGCCCGTCGGCGCTTCAGAACCCAAAAGTGGAAACCCGAGGTGTCATTTCCCAAACACGCCTACTACATTGCAAAAAACTATGAGGCCTGGATAACAGGAAACAACATTCAAACCTTGGAAGAACTGAACCTCCTCATACAAATGGAGCAGTTCTTGGATGGTGTTCCTGAAGACATCACACGGTACATACAAGATGGAAACCCCAAAGATATCGCTGAGGCGGGGGAGATTGGAGCCAAATGGATGGAACTGGCAGAAAGCAAGAAAGCTACTGTCAAGGGGAACGATTACCCCAGGGGGCACACAGACCATAAACCCTACAACCGAGGACAGCCAAAGACCCCACATACCACCCAAGTAAAGCCACAGATACCCTACCCTTCAACCTCACCAGTCTCCAGTAACTCACCTCGGCCCAGTGACCCATCAGATGGAAGATGCTTTAAGTGTAATGAACTGGGACATATCAAGGCCAAGTGTCCCAAGAACACCATGCGAGTGCAATTCATTACACCACCATCACACCAAAGATCCCCAGGCCCGGATGCCTCTCAAATACCCTTGGAGCGAAGGGAAAATTTGAGAGTGGGCGGAAAGAAGGTTACTGCGTGGAGAGACACGGGGGCACAAGTGTCAGCTATCCACCAATCCTTCGTTGACCCCAAATTCATCAACCCAAAGGCCAAAGTTACAATTTACCCCTTCATGTCACAAGCTGTAGACTTGCCTACAGCTCAACTGCCTGTCCAGTACAAAGGCTGGTCAGGAATGTGGACTTTTGCAGTCTATGACAATTATCCTATCCCCATGCTACTGGGGGAAGACTTGGCCAACCAGGTGAGGCGGGCCAAGAGAGTGGGAATGGTTACACGTAGCCAAACCAGGCAAGCTTCCAGACCCATTCCTGTTCCTGAACCGTCCACAGAGGCCCCGTCTGTGTTACCAGAGACCCAGACAGAGGTAGTGGACCCGGATTCCATGCCTACCACTGAAACAGCCACAGCATCTCCAGTCCCAGGCCCGGAACTGGAACAGCAACCAGCACCAGCAAGTGCAACCACATCTTCAACCTCAACGCCAGAGGGCGCCAGCGAGCCAGAACTGGCAGAAGCAAAAGACAGCCATACCCAAAAGGCTCAGCCAGAGCCTGAAATACCCTCAGGTGCACCAGCGGAGAGCGGTTCACCAGCAACGGAAACAACCCCATCACCTACATCGCTTCCAGAGGGACCAAGCCCAAGTCCACAGTCTGAGGAAGAACTGGTGACCCCAGCCTCAAGGGAACAGTTCCAGACTGAGCAGGAAGCAGATGACAGCCTTCAGAAAGCTTGGGCGGCGGCACGGAGCACCCCACCGCCTCTCAGCTCTTCTAATCGATCCCGGTTTGTTATAGACCAAGGACTTTTATACAAGGAAATTCTTTCTGGTGGACACCGGGAAGAATGGCAGCCGCAAAAACAGTTGGTGGTTCCAACTAAGTACCGGGGGAAGCTCTTAAGCTTAGCCCATGATCATCCCAGTGGCCATGCTGGGGTGAACAGAACCAAGGACCGGTTGGGGAAGTCCTTCCACTGGGAGGGGATGGGCAAGGACGTTGCCAAGTATGTCCGGTCTTGTGAGGTATGCCAAAGAGTGGGAAAGCCTCAAGACCAGGTCAAGGCCCCTCTCCAGCCACTCCCCATAATTGAGGTCCCATTTCAGCGAGTAGCTGTGGATATTCTGGGCCCTTTCCCAAAAAAGACGCCAGAGGAAAGCAGTACGTACTGACTTTAGTGGACTTTGCTACCCGATGGCCAGAAGCAGTCGCTCTAGGCAACACCAGGGCTAACACTGTGTGCCTGGCCCTAACAGACATCTTTGCCAGGGTAGGTTGGCCCTCCGACATCCTTACAGATTCAGGGTCTAATTTCCTGGCAGGGACCATGGAAAAACTGTGGGAAACTCATGGGGTGAATCACTTGGTTGCCACCCCGTACCACCATCAAACCAATGGCCTGGTTGAAAGGTTCAATGGAACTTTGGGGGCCATGATACGAAAATTCATCAACGAATTCTCCAATAATTGGGACCTAGTGTTGCAGCAGTTGCTGTTTGCCTACAGGGCTGTACCACATCCCAGTTTAGGGTTTTCACCATTTGAACTTGTGTATGGTCACGAGGTTAAGGGGCCATTACAGTTGGTGAAGCAGCAATGGGAGGGGTTTACGCCTTCTCCAGGAACTAACATTCTGGACTTTGTAAGCAACCTACAAAGCACCCTCCGACACTCTTTAGCCCTTGCTAAAGAGAACCTAAAGGATGCTCAAGAAGAGCAAAAGGCCTGGTATGACAGACATGCCAGAGATCGGTCCTTCAAGGTAGGAGACCAGGTTATGGTCTTGAAGGCACAACAGGCCCATAAGATGGAAGCATCATGGGAAGGGCCATTCACGGTCCAAGAGCGCCTGGGAGCTGTAAACTACCTCATAGCATTTCCCAATTCCTCACTAAAGCCTAAAGTGTACCATGTTAATTCTCTCAAGCCTTTCTATTCCAGAGACTTACAGGTTTGTCAGTTTACAGTCCAGGGAGATGATGCTGAGTGGCCTGACGGTGTCTACTACGACGGGAAAAAAGACGGTGGCGTGGAAGAGGTGAACCTCTCAACCACCCTGGAACGTCTGCAGCGGCAACAAATCAAGGAGCTGTGCACTAGCTTCGCCCCATTGTTCTCAGCCACCCCAGGACGGACTGAACGGGCATACCACTCCATTGATACAGGTAATGCTCACCCAATCAGAACCCCACCCTACCGAGTGTCTCCTCATGCCCAAGCTGCTATAGAACGAGAGATCCAAAACATGCTACAGATGGGTATAATCCGCCCATCTACCAGTGCATGGGCATCTCCAGTGGTTCTGGTACCCAAACCAGATGGGGAAATACGCTTTTGCGTGGACTACCGTAAGCTAAATGCGGTAACTCGTCCGGACAACTATCCAATGCCACGCACCGATGAGCTATTGGAGAAGTTGGGACGGGCCCAGTTCATCTCTACAATAGACTTAACCAAGGGGTACTGGCAAGTACCGCTAGATGAACCTGCCAAGGAGAGGTCAGCATTCGTCACCCATGCGGGGGTGTATGAATTCAATGTCCTTCCTTTCGGCCTTCGAAATGCACCCGCCACCTTCCAGAGGCTGGTAGATGGTCTACTAGCTGGACTGGGAAAATTTGCAGTTGCCTACCTCGATGATGTGGCCATTTTTTCAGACTCCTGGCCCGAACACCTACTACACCTGGAAAAGGTCTTTAAGCGCATCAGGCAGGCAGGACTAACTGCTAAGGCCAAAAAGTGTCAAATAGGCCAAAACAGAGTGACTTACCTGGGTCACCAGGTGGGTCGAGGAACCATAAACCCCCTACAGGCCAAGGTGGATGCTATCCAAAAGTGGCCTGTCCCATGGTCCAAGAAGCAGGTCCAATCCTTCTTAGGCTTGGCCGGATACTACAGGCGATTTGTACCCCACTACAGCCAAATCGCTGCCCCACTGACCGACCTGACCAAAAAGACCCAGCCAAATGCAGTTAAGTGGACTGATGAGTGTCAAAAGGCCTTTACCCAACTTAAGGCAACGCTCATGTCTGACCCTGTGCTCAGGGCCCCGGATTTTGAGAAGCCATTCCTAGTAACCACAGATGCATCTGAGCGTGGTATAGGAGCGGTGCTCATGCAGGAAGCAACAGATCACAACTTCCATCCTGTCGTGTTTCTCAGCAAGAAACTGTCTGAGAGGGAAAGTCACTGGTCAGTCAGTGAAAAGGAATGCTATGCCATTGTGTACGCCCTGGAAAAGCTACGCCCATATGTTTGGGGACGGCGGTTCCAACTACAAACTGACCATGCTGCACTAAAGTGGCTTCATACTGCCAAGGGGAACAACAAGAAACTTCTTCGTTGGAGTTTAGCTCTCCAAGATTTTGATTTTGAAATTCAACACATCACAGGAGCTTCTAACAAAGTTGCTGATGCACTCTCCCGTGAGAGTTTCCCAGAATTCAGTAGTTAAAAAGTGTTCTTAAAATGTAGAAGTCTGTTAGTTATATACTTAGGAGTATATGTAAAGGTGTATGTGTTGTATTAATCTGTTTATTTTCAAGTTCTAGAAGGAAATCGCCGCCAGTGAGCTTCCCCACTGTCTGCAATTTGGGGGGCGTGTCATAAACAGATAGCTAAGGGTTAATGTCTCTTTCACCTGAAGCACCTGACCAGAGGACCAATCAGGAAACCGGATTTTTTCAACTTTGGGTGGAGGGAATTGTGTGTCTGAGTCTTTTGTCTGCCTGCCTGCTTTCTCTGAGCTTTGGAGAAGTAGTTCTACTTTCTAATCTTCTGTTTCTAAGTGTAAGGACAAAGAGATCAGATAGTAAGTTATATGGTTTCTTTTCTTTGGTATTTGCATGAATATAAGTGCTGGAGTGCTTTGATTTGTATTCTTTTTAAATAAGGCTGTTTATTCAATATTCTTTTAAGCAATCGACCCTGTATTGTATCATCTTAATACAGAGAGCCCATTTGTATTTTTCTTTCTTTTTATATAAAGCTTTCTTTTAAGACCTGTTGAAGTTTTTCTTTACTTCAGGGAAATTGAGTCTGTACTCACCAGGGAATTGGTGGGAGGAAGAAATCAAGGGGAGATCTGTGTGTTGGATTGCTAGCCTGATTTTGCATTCCCTCTGGGGGAATAGGAAAGTACTTTTTGTTTCCAGGATTGGGAACAGAGAGGGAGATTCACTCTGTTTGGATTCACAGAGCTTGTGTCTGTGTATCTCTCCAGGAGCACCTGGAGGGGGGAAGGGAAAAAGGATTATTTCCCTTTGTTGTGAGACTCAAGGGATTTGGGTCTTGGGGTCCCCAGGGAAGGTTTTTCAGGGGGACCAGAGTGCCCCAAAACACTCTAATTTTTTGGGTGGTGGCAGCAGGTACCAGGTCCAAGCAGGTAACTAAGCTTGGAGGTTTTCATGCTAACCCCCATATTTTGGACGCTAAGGTCCAAATCTGGGACTAAGGTTATGACAAGACCCTTCTGCCATTTATGCCTCCTTAGTACAGGAATAAATCCATCTCTTTGACAGTGAAAACATGACCCTCTAGGCCTTCTCAGATATCTAGACGATGACAAACTGGACTTCTTAACCTTCTGGGAGCAGTGCATGAGATACTTCAGGGACCTAAAAGTATGCTGTGATCTTCCCTTTATCTGAAGTAAGGCTGGATAAGACAACCAGAATCTGAAATTTACCTTGGAAGTAGCTAATCAGAAAGGAATACTTAATGAGGAGAGCTGCCATGATAATTATATTTTTGGTGGCTTCCAATGACACTCAGAAAAAGCTAACAGAAGCTAGAAGCTCGAATAGGGAGACGGAGAAAGCTGGTAGAAAGAGCAGATTAAACAGTTTAGGACAAGACAATTGACTCAGGCCTGATCAGGAGATTTGCTTTGGCTGGACAGCATCTTGGAATTAAGCAGTGCAATCCAATAAAAGAATTTCCAGCATCTCCTCCAATAGTTGCTAAGGTCAAAACTTGGTCCTTGTGGTTTCTCAAGACTGACTTCATTCTCCACTTCCTCCTGGAGGAACTCCAGAACTTGGGAAACAGAACAAGACCAACCTTGCATGACCTGCAAGGGCATCTTTTAGAGAAAAAGCTCTAGGGATGGGAGTATGGATTATAGAGAACAGGCTTATGGGAGTTCAGACCAATGTCCATATTTAAGAATCCCTAATATCTAAGGGACATTTTTCATGAACCACGCTTTCAGATGTAATTAGACCCAGATACTGAGATAAATTTGACCCCATGCAAGATGATCTGAAAAATGTCAAGCAGGAACCATGTTCTCCAAATGTTAACATCATAAGTTTCAAATATCATGATCAATAGAGCTAGTCCCTAGAGAGCTAGTAGGAGGAAAGCATATTGGATCTTCCTCAACAGAATAAATCCAATGTCCAGTCCAGAATCCGGAAAACTCTGAACCTGGTACAAAACCTGTGAAGCTTGGATTTCTCTGTTGTAGCAAAGTAGTCTACTGAGGGAATCCCTCAATTTGAGTAAACTGCCTTGAACTTCCCCATACTCAATCACCAGTCTCTAAAAAGGAGGATCTGATGACAGAGCCAGTCTGCCTGGAGACAGACCACCACTAACTCAGTTAGCTGGTGTGGTTCTGCCAATCTTGGGGGTATTACTACTTGAACCACTGTTTTACTCTGGGTGCTTCCATGTTTGTTTATGTACAAGATTTACTAAGTTGTTTGTGAAGACAAGAACTGATTGGTCCTATGGCTACTTCCACGAGACCAGGAGAAAAAAATCTTATTGCTCGCAAATTCAGATTTATTGTGAAATTTCTTTTCCTGTCTAGTTCAGATGGCTTGATTAGGTTGAGAGTGAACTATGGCTCCAAGACTTTAAAAATGACTACCCGCTAATGAAGATCCCCAAGAGGCAACCCTGACTTCCAATCCCACAGTGAGTACCACCAATGAAAGAACTGCCTTATGGAGGCTGGTGACGAAAACTTCAGATTCCACTTGGAAAACAATGGCCTCTTTACCCTGCTCTGGCAGAATGAAGGGTCATAAAAACAGCAGATCAGGCCACTGAAGAACACTGCTGGTGGAGAAGAATTACCTGGGTGCCACTGAGCTGGTGTAACAGCTCTATATCACTCTCGCACAGCACTGGAGGCTTTTAGGAGCATTGTTGGAGGGGAAGGGACATGACCACAGTACCACTGGGCTCTGACTATTCTCAGCTGTTGCAATGGCTCAAAGTTAGAAATTGCAAACTCCTGGGGAAGCAAAGTAAAAGTTTAGACCAGAATATGCACCATCGTAAGTGGGGACAGAAATTCTCTGAACCTCTCTATCCTTACTTCAGAGAGTTCCTCCACAGAGCCTTTGAAGAGGTGTGTGACAAGACGAGAAAGAGCTCCACTCTTTCCCCCACAGCCCTCTCACCCAGGTGGCAAAAACGGCAGAATGAGCCTGCCACAGAGGAACATTACAGTCCCCTTCTTCTCTCTCCATCTGCTACTATCATCTAAGGGCATATCTACACGTACAGCACTGCAGTGGTGCAGCTGTACTGATGCAGCTGCGGTGCTGCAGCACATCTGGTGAAGACGCTATATGCCAATAGGAGAGAGCTCTACTGTTGGCATAATAAAACCACCTCCATGAATGGCAGAAACTATGTTGGTGGGAGAAGCTCTTCCACTGACATACTGCTGTCCACACCAGCGTTTAGGTTGGTGTAGTTTATGTGGCACAGGGGGTGGTTTATTCACACCTCTGAGCAATATGAGTTACGCCAACATAAGCTGTACTATAGACATAGGCTAGGCCTACACTGGAGGGGGGTGGGGGGTGGGAAGGGGAGGGTAGACCTAAGATACGCAACTTCGGCTACGCGAATAGACTCTGCTTCTGCTTCTCGCAATGGTGGAGTTCCAGAGTTGACAGCAGAGCTATCGGGGATCAATTTTATTGCGTCTACACTAGACGTGATAAATTGATTCCCGATAGCTCGATCACTACTCGCAGATGTACCCACAGCCTTATCTCTCAAAGGCAGGATGTAGATTAATTAGAGAAGAACTGGACTACTGGAGAGACAAGATCTGGGTGCCCATTTTGGATCAGCTAACTGGTTGAATGTAGTGCCTGGGTGATAAGCAGAAGGCAGACCATTCCACAAAGCTCACCGCAATGAAGTCTTGAGCACAATTATACGTATGTGTGTGTGTAGCAGTGGACAAAGTACTGAGGACTGTCCCAGCTGCCCCTCTTCTAGCCATTGTTCAGCTAATTTCTTGTAAGTGTTGCAGCAGAACTGAGTCCTAAGGGAAAGATGAGCACAGAGGTGGAGGTCCATGTTTAGCAGGTGATGTAAGAAATCACATAGCCAACTGTAGGAGTAGGGGTAAAACAGTGTATTAGGCTGGCAACACAGGCAGAGAGGAGGAGATAAATTGACAAGATCATCTAAGATGAGTTACATGCCCAAATGAAGCAATGAATAGGAGCAAAAGAAATCCTAAGATCTTGGAAACATCTATATTTCACCACACGTCCAAGAAACAATACTCACTGAAATTAAAAGGTACAGCACAAAAAGTAAAATCCCTGCAAGCTGTATGGAAACTTTTAAAAGACACTATAGTAGAGGCTCAACTTAAATGTATACCCCAAATTAAAAATCATAGTAAAAGAACAAAAAAAGAGCCACTGTGGCTAAACAACAAAGTAAAAGAAGCACTGAGAGGCAAAAAGGCATCCTTTAAAAAGTGGAAGTTAAATCCTAGTGAAAAAAATAGAAAGGAGCATAAACTCTGGCAAATGAAGTGTAAAAATATAATTAGGAAGGCCAAAAAGGAATTTAATAACATCTAACCAAAGATTCAAAAAGTAATAGCAAAAAAATGTTAAGTACATCAGAAGCAGGAAGCCTGCTAAAGAACAAAATTGTCAGACACATAAACAAACATAATTTGTTGGGGAAGAGTCAACATGATTTTTGTAAAGGGAAATCATGCCTCAATCAATCTACTACAATTCTTTGGGGGGGGTCAACAAGTATGTGGATAAGGGGGATCCTGTGGATACAGTGTACTTAGATTTTCCAAAAGCCTTTGACAAGGTCCCTCACCAAAGGCTCTTAAGCAAAGTAAGCTGTCGTGGGATAAGAGGGAAGATGCTCTCATGGATTGGTAACTGGTTAAAAGATAGGAAACAAAGAGTAGGAATAAATGGTCAATTTTCAGAATGGAGAGAGGTAAACAGTGGTGTCCTCCAGGGGTCTGTACTGGGCCCAGTCCTATTCAACATACTCATAAATAATCTGTAAAAAAGGGGGAAAGAGTGAGGTGGAAAAATTTGCAGATGATACAAAACTACTCAATATAGTTAAGTCCAAAGCAGACTGCGAAGAGCTACAAAAGGATCTCTCAGAACTGGATGACTGGGTAACAAAATGGCAGATGAAATTCATTGTTGATAAATGCAAAGTAACGTACATTGGAAAACCTAATCTCAACTATACATATAAAATGATGGGGTCTAAATTAGCTGTTACCACTCAAGAAAGAGATCTTGGAGTCATTGTGGATAGTTCTCTGAAACCATCCACTCAATGTAAAGTGGCAGTCAAAAAAGCAAATAGAATGTTGGGAATCATTAAAAAAGGGATAGATAATTAGACAGAAAATATCATATTGCTTATACATAAATCCATGGTATGCCCACACGTTCAATACTTCATGCAGTTATGGTCGCCCCATCTCAAAAAAAGATATATTGGAATTGGAAAAGGTTCAGAAAAGGGCAACAAAAATTATTAGGGGTATGGAACAGCAGCCATATGAGGAGACATTAATAAGACTGGGACTTTTCAGCTTGGAAAAGAGACGACTAAAGGGGGATATGATAGAGGTCTATAAAACCATGACTGGTGTGAGGAAAGTAAATAAGGAAGTATTATTTACTCCTTCTAATAATGCAAGAACTAGAGGACACCAAATAAATTAATAGGCAGTGGATTTAAAACAAACAAAAGAAGCATTTTTTCACACAACACAGTCAATCTGTGGAACTCCTTGCAAGAGGATGATGTGGAGGCCAAGACTACAACAGGGTTCTAAAAAGAACTAGATACGTTCATGGAGGAAAAGGTCTATCAATGGCTATTAGCTAGGATGAACAGGAATGGTATCCCTAGCCTCTGTTTGCCGGAAGCTGGGAATGGGTGACAGGAGATGGATCATTTGATGATTACCTGTTCTGTTCATTCCCTCTGGGGCACCTGGCATTGGCCACTGTTGGAAGACAAGATACTGGGCTAGATGGACCTTTGGTCTGACCCAGCATGGCCCTTCTTATGTTCTTAAAGGAGCAGTCTGTGGGATCAAGCTTGTAGATACATACAAGCTTTGTCTTTAAATATTTGCTGTTCCCAGACAAAAGCTCTGTTAAAATGGAATTACAGCTGAGAACACATTTAAATAACTTAGGGGAAAATACATTATAGGGATGCTGTCATTATCGCAAAACAAGCAATATAAACCTAGGAAATTCAGAATTAAGGTTAAACTTAAAAGAAATCTAAACATGCTAAGGTATGGAAACATACAGTTAGGTCACACACACAACTTTAACTCTGGTTGGTACTGACATTATGCAGTAACCACACAACCACGCTGAATACCTTTTAGTGTGTGCAGGTCCCTGATTAGACAAGACTGATTTCTGAAGATTCTTTTTAAGTCTTCAAGGGGAGTTTTGAAGGCAATGGGGATAGCCTGATTTACAGGAGACAGAGAGACCCCTAAATTCAGATCTATTCCAAAGACTAGATCCAACAAGGGGCTGCCTTGTGTGCACTTTCTGTAACTAACTGGGTAAAGCACCTGGACAACAGAGTTCTCAGAAAGTTTCAGGCAACTTAAAAACAAACAAACAAACAAAAAAAACGAACAGTTGTCACTGAGGCAGCAGCTGAAATCTCCCAGAATCAATACTTCCTAGGACTCTCTGAGCAATGAAGAGAGAAGAGTGTACATCTAATAGAGAAACACTCCCTTGCATACTGAAGCAACCAATATCATTAGCAGTACCTGCAAGTGTTGTGGACCCATTGCACATACAGAAGAGAGGTCACAATACAATTAGTGCAATTTAGAAACAAAAGGGAGTGCGGGGGAGGAGACAAGATTAATTCTAACTTATGGTTAATATTCCCTCTTTTGAATGTTACTTGACCCAGCTCCCTAGCTGACCCTGCCTTGGACTCGTTTCTTTATAACTGGGGCCATATAGGCCAACTGGTATATTAACCCTTCTAGGTTTTCTATCTGTTCTATTTACTTTAATCCTGAACAATACCATTTTTTCCTGCAATAGCATAACCACAGTTTCCTCTTTTCCCAATATAAGTCACAATAGGCATTGCCTCCCCATCCAACTGCTGCCTGCAGAAGTACTGGAGTCCTATGAAGATGAGGACATTCATTTCCATCAGTCCCGCAGAGGTCACTATACTTCAAGGTTTGTGAAGGTCATCTCCTAGTGCTGCTGCCCCATGCACTGCGCTCTCTGAGGCCCCAGGCCAATGCTGGTATGGAGTGGCACACTCTGGCCTGGTCTACACTACGCGTTTATATCAAATTTAGCAGCGTTAAATCGATTTAACGCTGCACCCGTCCACACAACGAAGCCTTTTATATCGATTTAAAGGGCTCTTAAAACCGATTTCTGTACTCCTCCCCGACGAGGGGAGTAGCGCGAAATCGGTATTGCCATGTTGGATTAAGGTTAGTGTGGTCGCAATTCGACGGTATTGGCCTCGGGGAACTATCCCACAGTGCACCATTGTGACCACTCTGGAAAGATACACTGGCCAGGTAGACAGGAAAAGCCTCGCGAACTTTTGAATTTCATTTCCTATTTGCCCAGCGTGGAGCGCTGATCAGCATGGACTGAACGGGAGATATTGGATCTGATCGCTTTATGGGGAGACAAATCTGTTCTATCATTTTCCAGAAGATGAAATGCCAAAGCATTTGAAAAAATCTCCAGACAGAGGCCACAGCAGGGACTCAACACAGTGCTGCATGACAAGCGTAACGGAAAGCCAAAGAATCAAATGGACGCTCATGGAGGGAGGGAGGGGGGACTGAGGATTCCAGCTATCCCACAGTCCCCACAGTCTCCGAAAAGCATTTACATTCTTGGCTGAGCTCCCAATGCCTGAAGAGTCAAAAACATTATCCCGGGCGGTTCAGGGTATATCTTGTCAATTTACCCCCCTCCCCAACCCTCTGTGAAAGAAAAGGGGGAAAAAAATCGTTTCTCGCCTATTTTCAATGTCACCGTATGTCTACTGCATGCTGCTGGTAGACGCAGTGCTGTGGCGCTGAACAGCAGCATTCCCTCCCCTTCCTTTCCTGATGGCAGATGGTGCAAAATGGTGGAAAACCGTCCTCATCATCCCGTGAGTGCTCCTGGCTGGCCTCGGTGAGGTTGGCCGGGGACACCTGGGCAACAATGGCAATGATTCCTGGTCATTCCCGGCAGACGATGCAAAAGGATTGAAAACCGTCCTCATCATAGCAACTGGGGGCTGAGCTCCATCAGCCCACTCCTTTCATGTCTAATGAAGACTCTGTACTGCCTGGACTGTCATAGCAGTGGGAGGCTGCCTCCCCGTCATTTTATCTCGCTAAAAAGTCAGTGTTTCTTATTCCTGCATTCTTTATTACTTCATCACACAAATGGGGGGGGACACTGCCATGGTAGCCCAGGAGGGTTGGGGAAGGAAGGAAGCAATGGGTGGGGTTGTTGCAGGGGCACCCCCTAGAATGGCATCATCATTTCTGCAGGATATCTGGGGCTCTGACCCGGAGCGGCTGTGCTCTCTGGTTCTCTAGTACACTTGCCCCATATTCTAGGCAGGACTGACTCTATTTTTAGACAAAACATAAAGGGAATGACCTGGGGAGTCATTCCCATTTTTGTCCATGAGCCCCCGGCCGACCTCAGCAAGACCAGCCAGGACCACCCATGACAGCAGCAGATGGTACAAAAGGACTGATAACCGTCATCGCCAATTTCCAATTGCAAATGCTGCAAAATGACTGATAAAGGTCACGGCCAATTTCGAATTGCAGACGGTGCTATAGCTGGTAACCGTTTCTGCTACCTTGCAAAGGCAAATGAATGCTGCTGTGTAGCACTGCAGTACTGCGTCTGTCAGCGGCATAAAGTACAGATACGGTGACAGTGACAAAAGGCTAAACAGGCTGCATGGCTGCCATGCTATGGCGTCTGCCAGGGCAATCCAGGGAAAAAGGGCACGAAATAATTGTCTGCCATTGCTGTCACGGAGGAAGGATTGAGTGAGAACATTTACCCAGAATCACCTGCGACACTGTTTTTGCATTGGGATCTCAAACCAGAATTCCAATGGACGGGGGAGACTGCGGGAACTATGGGATAGCTACAGGATAGCTACCCACAGTGCAACGCTCCGGAAATTGATGCTAGCCTCGGTACATGGACGCACACCGCCGAAATAGTGTGCTTAGTGTGGCCGCGTGCACTTGACTTTATACAATCTGTTTTAAAAAACTGGTTTATGTAAAATTGGAATAATCCTGTAGTGTAGACGTACCCTTTGATTCAAAGACTAAGGCCAGAAGGGACCATTGTGATTACCTTGGGTGACCTTCTGCATAGTACAGGTCACTCAGTGCTCCCTGCATTAAGCCCTTAACTTGCGATTGAACTGCCCTTGAAGCTCTTGTTCCTTTATAAGCTCCCTTCTGAGATCAGGACCAGTATGTAGAGAATCCAAACTGCAGATTGTACAAGCGGTTAGTTATACAGCATTATACAGAAACTCTGTCCTCTCTCCCTGCTCCCATCCACTGTCCTAGGTACATGGAATACTGAAATCCCAGTATTAAATGGGCTGTGTCATCAAAATAATCAGGAAAGTCAACATCAGACAAAGATGACTTACCCCCATCACCTTACCACGCTGTTCAACGTCTTCCCACATAGAATGAACTATATAGCGACACATGTATTTTCCAGCTCGACCCTCCTGTTTCATTCGTACCAGACACATCCTGCAAGAGAACAAGGACCAGAGAAGTTGGTTTAATTTACAACTGCTTCTTCAGACCTAAAAGAGTGAAAAAGGCTATTTTTATTTTAAATTCCTTACAAGTCTCACTGCAGCATGGAAAGTGCTATAAGTATAAATAATATTCTGCTCTGCTTAGAAAAGTTCCTCTATAAAAATGACACATATTTACTTTCATAAACTTTCCTTCTGTGTATTTAAAGTCAGATCTGCAGGATTTCAGACTAGTCTACAGAGGGGAAATCTACCTGAATATTAAAACTGTTTCAACAATGGCTGGAGCTGCAGCATAGATAAGGCTACCATAGATGGAATTATTCTTCAAATTAGTGAAACCCTCAGAAAGCAGGTTATAAAAATGGCTCTGCCTTCTGGAGGCAGTGCAGTTCCAATCATTTTAAAACCAGATTGAATTTTGGGGGAAATTTCCCAAATGTAGATAAAGCCTTGGTGACAGTATGTTTGTATTGCTTTTTATTCCTGTAAGCCTTGCAGAGCCAGTCCAGCTACAGAAGGCGGCACTGGAGTCTGTCCAAGCTCATTTCTCAACAATTCCTTAAGAATGTGAAGGTCCTTGGAGCCGGGCCAGGTCGCTTTCAGGGAACTGAACCTGCTGTAATTAAACTGACTGTACTGAACTGCCTCTGTGTCCTCATTACTCATGCTGTATCAGTTTAAGAATCACTGCAGGTTTGACTCATGTCCACACTAAGGCTATGTTTATACTACGAGCTAGCGGTGTGATTCCCAGCTTGTGTAGACATATTCATGATAGCTTTCATCTGAGCTAGAATACTACAAATAGGGTAGCTGTGGTAGCATGGGCAGCAGCGGAATGGACTGGCTGCCCTGAGTACATGCCCATGGGGTTCAGGAGGGTATGTACTCAGGGCGGCTAGCTCCTGCTACCATGGCTTCCATTGTCCATGCTACCACAGCCATACTACTATTTTTAGCACGTTAGCTCACATGAGAGCTAGTATGGCTATGTCTATACAAGCTGAGATTCATAGTACATAGTGTAGACATAGCCTAAGGACTTCTGTACACCCCACATTGCCATTTAGTTTGTGGCAATGTGGGGTGTAAATCTACCTCACAGTAATCTACTGTGCACTAAGTGTCTACTTGGACCCTGCTACAGTGCACAAAAAGTTCTCTAGTGTGCTTTGATTTACCTTGCTTTGAAATGGGAATAGATTCAAGTGCACTAGAAAACTTTTAGTTCACAGCAGCAGGGTCAACACATACCCATGGAAACTCAGCATGTGGCAGATTTACAACTCAGCTTGCTGTGAACAAGGTGTTCATGCAGACAAACCCTAGCACTGCCCTAAACTGTTTCAGCTGCAATGACCCACTCTTCAGACCAACGCATTCTGGGAGACTTTGCAAGGTTCCAAGTGCACTGTGGGACATTAGTAGGAGAACTAGGTTGAACTGTTTCAGCTTCTCTGCATCAAAACTGGCACTAAAACAGCTCAGGCTAAACCAGTATTTAGCCCTGAAAAAATATATTCTACTCTGCTTGGTTCGTAGCATGCTTGTAAACCATTTGGAGCACTTTCATGTGTGAATGCAAAGTGCATAGGTTAGGAGATTAAAATGCTGCTTAGATCTGTTTCTCTAGTGCTTAGATCTGTTTCTCTGTTTCACTAGATGTTTCTCTAGTGTACACAAGACCTGTGTCTACCTATGCACATTGACAGTGCTTTGCACATTGTGGCTCCTGCCTCAGTAGAAAGAATAAATTAGCTGCAGAATCTTTATTATTGGGGATGATGTGTAAAAAGGAAAGAAATCAGTTTATATCTCAGATTCCAGACAGGGTCCTGACCATTAGAAAAAAACATCTTCTTCTTGTAAATGGAGTAAAAATTACTCTGGAGGTGAATTACTGATGGACAATAAAACTAGAGCCCCATAAAGTCATTTGTACCAAGATACTTGTCAGAATAGAGCCACATTTTCCAAACAGCACACAAGCGGAAACTGGAGATGAAAAACATCTCATGGACCTAATTTCTTGATGGAGGACATCTGGAAATGGTGAGTGCTGAGTGGCTGGAGCTGGTTATGGAGCACTTGCAGTAGGGATGGGGGCAGGGATAGCTCAATGGTTCAAGCATTGGCCTGCTAAACCCAGGGTTGCAAGTTCAATCCTTGAGGGGGCCATTTAGGGAACTGGGGCAAAAGCCTGTCTGGGGATTGATCCTGATTTGAGCAGGGGGTTGGACTAGATGACCTCCTGAGGTCCCTTCCAACCCTGATATTCTAAGGCTAAGGCATCTTCTGCTCTCTTTCTTACATGGTTTTTCCCATACAAACACTATGATCAGTAATAATCTTGGAATCTCATTGCTTTCCCCACACCTACTCAGATAGATAACAAAAGACCCTGTTTGGGAGTCCAACTCTGGTAAACAAAAGTTGTTTTATACGTTACAGCCTGGGTAGTGAAGCCAAGGAAGAAAGCAAGGAGCCCTGGCAAGAGATTCCCTCAATACAAATGTTGCTTCCCATCCAAGCTGCACTATCCCTCAGTGGTGTCATGGTAGAAGGCAGGAGTGCAACAGACCAATAATTACAATCCATCACTAGCAATGCAAGAATGGAGTTTTCAGAGTAAACCTTGTTCCTCTTGAAGCATGAATGGACGCTGTGTGTTTGGATGCATAGTTCTGTCACAGAGGAGTTGAGCAGCACCAAGACTGAGGTCATGGAATTCTGCAGTTTATTTGAAAATTTGGTAGTTTGTTACTACACCTGCCATCTGAGGTTTAAAAGACACAGATTTTCTTAGACTATAAACTTTATACCTAGATCAACACGGTATGAAATGTTTTACTTTTTCACTACAGAACACGTTCTGTAGTCCACTCAAATACTGACTCATCTTTGTCACACCACTAAGGTGAAACTGTTCCACCTCAGATTACTAGTTTTAAAAAGTTGTTTGCATCATTACTTTAAAACTATGATATTTTGATGCTTCTAAATATTGCCTTTTAATCTGGTTACCTAAAACAATCACTGTTCTGCACTGGTGGTAGAAAAAGCAGATAGTACCCATAGTCAGTTAAAATACCTGCATTTTTAACCAGTTAGAGTCAGATTGGATCCTTTATGCTGTATGTACATTGAAATCAAATCTAAGGGACAAATTCTGTCTTCATAAGCACAAGCAGGGACGCCCTTTTTAAATCAGTAAGTGTCCTACAGGTGGATGTCCCACCAAATGACCTAGATGGTTTCCAATGCAATATCCTGAAGTTAGTAGTGAGGAAACTAGGCAAAATCATATTGCCTGACAAAAAAAATTAGATGAATACAATGAAGAAACAATTGCACTGCGAGACTTTTATTACAGCCAAATAATAAACTGGATTAGAACAACCATGCAATTCCAACACAAAAATACATTTAAAATCTTTACATTTCCAGAGAGTGAAATACAGCTAGCCGCTCTTTAATCTTATTAAAAGACAATAACTTTGAGTTTATACCTGACTAATCACGATTAAACTACTTGATAAAAATTAAACTTCACACCATTAATCAGCACTTAAACTAATAGTTTCAAGTTAAGTAACCGTCATTTCACATCTGACCACCAAAGCTTCAGTTTAAGGACTTATCTGACAAATACAATAAGGCCTGGTCTACACTACATGGCTAGGTCAATGCAAGGCAGCTTGCATCAACCTAGCCAGCAGACAGACGCTCCACTTCCACCCTGGCAGAAACTTTTCTCCTTTTGTATCACAGACATTATGCAGGACACAGCAGACAGCTATATGTAGATTTTTTTTTCTCACTGAGGTCCATTCTTGTTAGTAAACAATGCCAGCAACCCTTCAAACAACTAAAGGCACATTCACCTGTCATTCTGCAGCTGCTGAGCTGATAGTTGAAGAACTCCTTGGTGCTCTCAAGGTGGCCAGTGTATGGCTTCATGAGCTATGGGAGCAAGGGGAAGGCTGGGTCTCCCACAATCACTATTGGCATTGCAACAGTCCCAGTGGTAATCCGCCAGTTGGGAAAGAAAGTCCGTTCTTGCAGCTTTCTAAATAGTACTGTGTTCTTAAAGATGCATGCACCATGCAACTTTCCTGACCAGCCCACACTGATGTCTCCGGTGATCCGCCAGCATTACCATAGAAAAGTAATCCTTTCTGTTGACGTCCTCTATGCCAAGGTAGTTTGGTGCTAAAATAGGGATATGCGTGCCATCCATCACCCCACCCCAGTTCGGGAACTCCACTGCTGCAAAACCATCCACTATATCCTTCCCATTGTCCAGAGTCACAGTCCTATGTCGCAGAAGGCGATTAATGGTCCTGCACACTTGCATGACAACTGCCTTCAAGGTGGATTTCCTGTCTTCAAATTGATTCTCAACTAACCAGTTGCAATCTGGTGTTGCAAGCTTCCACAATGCAATCAATACTCACTTCTCAACAGTCAGTATAGCTCTCACTTGGTGTGTCTGTGCTGGAGGGCTGTGGAAGGTGGCCAGGTAGGGTGAGTACAGACTCTCAAAGAATAACAGTTGATGAGTACCCTTTCTTTCATCCTCCCACACTGGTCTAAGAGCAAATGCTTCAGACACAGGCCAGAAAACATCTTTTTCCAAGTTACCCTGTACCAGCCAGAGCAATCAACACCTTACTCTTCCAATGAGCCTGAGATGTGAGCCATCCTCTAGCCTATTACTTCATCATACAACAAAAAATCCTATTGCAATCCATATAAAACAAGACAGACTTCAATTTGTGTAACAACTTGTGGGGTTTTCCCACGAGTACAGTGAAAATAAGTCAGAGTGAAGTGGCACAGTTAAAGCTATTGTTAAATTGTAATTGAGTATTCTCAAGCTTTCTAAGCCAAAGGTTTTCTCACTTTCAAAATGTTGATTTTATAACTTTAACTCTGAATTCCTTGACTTTCAAAAGGAAGGATATTGTGTTTTTATTTTAATAAATACAACGCTTTAAATTAATAGATATCATAGTATTTAGAACTTAAAATCTATCTCACTGAAGCTTTTGCCCGGGATTTTATATTGACCCCAGGTAACTGAACTCATAGTCCTATAACAGTTCATACAGATTCTTCCGACTGCTGGTCTACACTGGGTTTGCAGATAATGGCCAGTAACCCTAGCTGAGGCCACATATCTCATGGAGGACTATCTGGTCACTCAAGCCATTCAGAGGCCTTCTATGAAGCGAATGATGGCTCCTGATATGTTAGAGAAGGAAATAAGCCTAGGACTCAAAAGTGGTGATAGAAAATGCAGACTGCTATCCAAGGAACATAACTCACACAGGAACGCACCTCAAGGTCCATGGGTCAGATTTCCCTATGACAATAGGCTTATGCCCTTAAGTGTCATTGTCCCACACCTACATAGGAGCAGGGGCTCACTTCTACTCAGAAAGAAGGTAACACAGCTGCCAGAAGACAAGGGATAGACATGACGACTCCTGTGGACAACACAAGCACTGATTCCATGACTGTCACTACAAGGAGTGTAACTTTGGGCAGGTCTGGACCGGAGAGAACATGACCTGAAGAAAATGCCTGAGGAAACTCACAATCTCAGTTGAAGAGGGTCAAAAGACACTGGCTCTCAGACTTTGGGTGTAATCAGACATTTATCCCAGAACAAATGGCCAGTTTATACCCATTTGGTCTTGTGCCAACATAGTCCCTTAGCATAAATAGCTAGTCACCCTCCTTGCAATATTGTCTTCAGTTGTGAGAACTCCAATAATAGAAAAATGTCAAAGGACTGGAAAGAAATCTGAAACCAGCAACCAAAATTAACAGAGGGCTGAAGGCAATTAATTAGGAGGAAAGATTAAAGTAGCTAAATATGCACTGTTTGCCCAAATCACTGCTAAGCAGGATACATAATTTTCCTAAAGTACTTGAAAGAGAAAAAACTTTGTTTAGAGTTGTATATAATTAGGGGATAGGAATGGACCGAGGAGGAGAATGTGCAGCAGAATAAGACCATTAGATATAAGGAAAACTGATTTTAAGGAATTAAATCTAATGAAGGTGCAATGGAAAGAAATATTAAAGACAGCTGATGGACAATGCAAGACACATGTTAAAGCACCATGAACTCCCCTTCCTCTAAAACAGAAGAATATAAGAAACTGCCAATGTATCTTCAGAAAGAACCTCAAACATCTTAGGGTACAGCAGAATTTGGACTGCAAGTGGAAAGGAGAAGCTTGTGACTGGGTGAAGATCTGGGAGGCCCACATGTGCCTATGGTTAGTTGCAAGTAACAACAGACTATTTGGAGCAGTAGCAGCCTTACCTTTGAAGATACACTCTTTCCAGCACTTTGGCCACATACAGAGATAATTGCCAGAGGTTCCGCTTATGTTGTTGCGGGGAATGAATCTTTCAGTGAGATAATGGAAGGGAAATTAAGGGAAGGGCAAACAGAGGCAATTTTACTATTTCCATTAAATGTTTTTAGGGTTTCTTTGTTTTAAGATCAAAGTTGTTTCTCAGTCTGATTCGCACATATATAAAAAGCAAGGTAACAGAATACAAACATAGTTTTAGGTTTAAAATTTAAACCCAAACAGTCAGGAAATTATTATTTAGGTGCCCACATTACTCCCAACTCTGTGACCAAAAAGATACAATACAATAGGGCCTTTCATTAAATAATCACACAACATATTCATATATATCCAATACAGGTTTCAAATGTTATGTTAACAGTTTTTTAAGTGGAATAAGCTGCCAAGGAAGTAAGATGCAAAGACTCTCAATACATTGCAGAGTCTGGAAATTAAGGGGGAAAGACGGGAAATAAGAGATGCAGAAAAATGAGGGGGACAAGGTTGCTGGGCCAAGTGACTATTTCTTCCCAGAAATTTCTTTTGGCCTGTGGATAGATCCTATAGGTTACAGTAGTAAACTTAATTCTTCAGACGTTAGGCTCCTAAGAGAACTGGCAGTCTGGAAAATACTGTATTCCCTTGTGTGTCCCTGCTACGTCCCTCTGACCTTTTCAAATGTGTTATGTTAGATGAAAATTAGATTTTTTTTGGCTACTTATTTCACGAATGAAGAAAAAAATATTGCTTATGGCGTTAAATATTTTTACATGCACCCAATCTGGCATCTACTGAACTTGCAGGGCCATTTTAGAGGTGCAAGTGTAAATGTCAGTGCTATAATTTGTTAAAGGTTTCTGACAGCCAGCAATTAAAATCGCCACAAATTCTCACAATTTAAACCACTTTTACGTAAATGTAAACTTTTCCTAAAACAGCTAAATGAGAGTTTTCCATCCAGCCTGAGTGAGGCTTTTTGATAAGCTCATGGCAATGCTCTTTCTGCTACTGAGGATTTTCGAGAATACTACAAATATTAGCTTCTCTTTGGGTCTGCTTGACCTTTAATAAAAATTTGCTAAAACACCGAAGCTAACCATGGAACTGCTTTTTGAGCTGACAGGATTGCTTCAGTCTGCATCATGAAAATAAACAACTTATTATTATAACTTTCACTTACCAGACATGAAGTTGTGCTATTAGAAACCAAGAGTTCAATGTATCAGGCATATGGCACCCTAGGAGAAACAAAACAAAACTAAACACAGAAAAATTGCAAGATGCTTTCCATTGATTTTTACATTTTAAAGAAATGTTCTTACCTTAAACATATTTTTGTACTTTAACTTGTTGTTTCATACACTAAACATATATTAGAAGATCCTGCCTAGATCTACTTCGAAAGTTTGTGTTTTACTCCACAGAGAGCTCCGAAAACAAATTTTACTCACTTCTTAGGGGGAAGGAATTGTCATTTACGGTACGTGTGGACAGCACCTTGATTGGCTGGCCTCTAGGTGCTACCACATTGTAAATGTTAAAACAAAATAATAATAAGGAAGACCCATCTCTCTTTCCAGGTCTAACTCTATTAGCACAGAGAAGACCTCTATCCATCCCATATCTCTTAATCTGATCTCAGTGCTCAGACCTCACACCTGCTAATTCAGAAACTCTCACTCTTCATGCTTTAACCTGATTGTTGAGATCAGTTAAGACAGACTTGCTACCAGTTCCTTCTTTTGCATGTCTGCATAGGTCAAGGCCCCTCACGTTCTGGAACAGACTTCCTCCCTTGGTCTGACAGAGGGAGAGTATGTTGACATTCAGAGCACACTGACAGGCTCTTCTGTTTACCCAAGACAAAGTTCAACTCTATAAAGCAGGCCATACAAAGTCTATGCACCACGTAAGTCAAAGGTGCACAAACCTCATGTGGGTCTCTGCACAAGGGAGAATTTCACTCTTGAATTTTTCTGGAGGGGTGGGAAAGAAGGGGTTCATTAGGCTATGGAAGTCCTTTGAGTGTCATCTCTGACATCATGTCAATTTGATTATTTACTATTGGATATTTTAAATCCTTCATTGTTCATATGCCCAGAGATCCTAACAGACAGTCTATAAACTGGGAAAATTAAAGTAAACAAACAGCTGGGAGTTCTAGAAGCACAGCGACTAATCACATGCAAATTAAGAACCCGACTTGCTGATACACTAGGCGCCTTTCTATATTAAGTGCAAAAAGCTATATGTTAATGCAACATTCAGGTTGCAGAACCAAGCATTCAATTAAGGAATTTCAAAATGTAAAGGTTCTTTCTGCTGCATTAATTTGGCCTAGCTGGAAAATATGTATTTTGCTTTCCCTGTAAAATGCAATCTTTCATATATTTTTGTTCACCTCTGCATACCATCTATTATGCAGAGAATATAGAATGGTGTAGTATAAAGATTTTATCAATATGAGTCTTCAGTATCAGCAGATCCCAAATGAGTGCCAATATAACCTTTATGCCATACCACACGGTCATGTATTCTGTATATGCCACATATGTTACAAAATTAACTCAACAACTTGTTTACTGGGACTATTTTTATATCCTTGATAGACAGATTCCCCAAGGCTGCAATTTATTTTCATTGTATCTAATGTAACTGAGTACGTTTTCATTATCTGTATAACTATCTAACAGTAATACTTTATGGCAGTGGTTCTTAACCTGGGGTGCATGCACCCCCGGGGGCTGCGAGATGCCCTTTCTGGGGGTGTGAGACATGCCAGATTTTTTCAGAAGATAAATCATCGAAAACACGAATTAAGCACAGGCAAGTAAGTACAACTACTTCGTTTCATCAAACCTATGTATTTATTAACATTATACATTTTTAACTATTACTGTAATATACAAACAAAAAATATCTAGGTTTAAGGGGTGCAAGAACATATTTTGATTTCTGATAAGGGGGTGAGAACATATTTTGAGAACCAAAGGGGTGCAGGCTGCAGTAAAGGTTAAGAACCACTGTTCTATGGTCTGGAAGCAGCCATCACAAGGCTGAAGGCAGAGAGTTCTTCAAAGGATGGCAGATGTAAAATGGAATGAATTTAAAACCAAAGAAGAAGTTAGGAGAGTAGATTGTGAAATCAGGGTATAAGATTGGTTACAAATAAAAAAGATTACAATGTTGGGGACACTGCAGATGACAAACGGATGACAGGATGCCAAACAAAATAATGCAAGCACAACCAAGGTCAGTCCCACCTAGAGGTCAACTACCATCTAGATGACAGGACATCATGTGCAAAGACATAACCAGGCTAGGCTTAATGGAGGAACAAGCCATGGACAGGAATGAGTGGCGACACTGTACTGCTCCCCATCTCTGCAAAGATGCTCCAGGATGAAAGAGAGAATGAGAGAGACAGAAAATGTCTAATCCTCTTTTGACTCCTACAAACTTTTTGGTTTCAATGATACCTTGTGGCAATAAATGCCACAAATTATATATGCATTTTGTAAAAAAAAAAATGATTTTATCATTTTAAATTTGTTGCCTTCAATTTTTTTTTGACCTTTTGTTCTTGTATGATAGAATCATAGGGTTAGAAGGGATTGCAAGGGTCATCTAGTCTAACCCCTACCATGATGCAGGATTTGTTGTGTCTAAACCATCCAAGATAGATAGCTATCCAGCCTCCTTTGGAAAACCTCCAGTGAAGAAGCTTCAACAACTTCCCGAGGCATCTGTTCCATTGTCCCACTATTCTTATAGCTAGGATTTTTTTCCTGAGATTTAATCTAAATCTACTATGCTGTAGTTTAAACCCATTGCCTCTTGTCTTGCCCTCTCTGGCAAAATAGAACTTTTCGCCACCTTTTTTTATGGCAGCCTTTCAGGTATCTGAAGATCGCTATCATATCCCTCTTTAATCTTCTCTCTTGCAAACTAAACATATCCAGTTCCTTCAGGCTTTGCTCACATGGCTTGCATTCCATCCCTTTGATCATCTTTGTCATTCGCTTTCTGGTTTCTCTTCATCTTTTCTATACATTAGTGACCAAAACTGGACACAGTGCTCCATCTGAGGTCAAACCAGCACTAAGCAGAGTGGTACTATCACCTCCAGTGACTTGCATGCTATGCCTCTGTTAATGCAAGCTGAAACTGCATTTGCTTTTTTTTGCAACAGCATCACATCACTTTGAGGTTGTGAGCCACAACTCTCAGATCTTTTTCAGTAGCACTGCTGTCAAGCCAGTTTTCCCCCGTTCTATATTTGTACATTTGGTTTTTCTTCCCTAAGTGTAGCACCTTAATATTTGTCTTCACTGAATTTATCAAGATCCCTCTGAATTTTAGCTCTATCCTTCAAAGTGTTGGCAACCTCCCCAGCTTTGTGTCATCTGCAAACTTGATCAGTATGCTCTCTATTCCTATGTCCAAGTTATTAATAAAGATGTTAAACAACACTGGACCCAGAAGAGATCCCTGTGGAACTCCACTTGAGATCTCCCTCCAAATCCATCATTCCATTAATAGCTACTCTTTGTTTATGGTTGTTTAACCAATTGTGTGTCCACTTAATGACAAGCCCGCATTTCTCCAGCTTACTTATCAGAATACCATGTGGGACTATGTCAAAAGCCTTGCTGAAGGTATATTATGTCCACAGCATTCCTCTTATCCACCAAATCAGTTGCCCTGTCTAAAAAGAAAATCAAGCTGGTTTGAAATGATTTGTTCTTGGTAAATCCAAGTTGGCTGCTAGTAATTGCCCCTTCATCCTCCAGGTATTGGCAAATTGAATGTTTTACACATAGCTCTATTAGCTTCCCAGCTTTCGAGGTCAGGTTGACTTGTCTATAATTCCCCGGATCCTCTTTCCCCCCCTTTTATAGACGGGGCTCTATATTTGCCCTTCTTCAATCCTCCAGGACCTCTCCTGTCATCCATGAGTTTGTACATATTATTGCCAGTGGCTCCACGATTTCTTCAGCTAATTCCTTCAGCACCCTCAGGTGAATAGCATCAGGCTTTGCTGATCCGAATTCATTCAAATTGGTCAGAAGATCTCCGATGTGTTCTTTACTTATCCCAGTCTGCATCCTTTCCCTTTTATTGTCTATGGTAACTTCGCTAGTCATTCAATCACTTTATTTTTTGTGAGAAGACTGAAATAAAGTAGGCATTGAGCAGCTCCACCTTTCTATCATCTTTTGTTACCAGCTCACCTTCTCTGTTAACCAGTGGACCCACACTGTCTTTGATCTTTCTTTTTTTGTCTGAACATATTTGAAGAATCCCCTCCTGTTGTCTCTAGCATTCCTTGCCAGCAGTAACTTATTCTTTGCCATGGCTTTCCTGATTTTGGCCCTATACGCTTGCACTATTCCCAGGTATACTTCCTTGGTGACATACCCTTCCTTCCATTTCCTGCATGCATCCCTTTTGGGTTTTAGATAGCTAAAAGGCTACTTGTGCAGCCACACTGGCTCTTATCTTTCCTCTGTATCGGACTAGCTTGATGTTGAGTTTCTAGTATTACATCTTTTAAGAACTGCCAGCCCCCTTTGACTCCTTTTTTTCTTAATTGGTTTTTCCATGGGACCTTGCCTACTATTTCTCTGACTCAATTGAAATCCACCTTCCTGAAATCCAGTGTCCTTGTTTTGCTGTTCTCATGCCCTCCTTTCCATAGGATCTTGAATTCTATCTGATCATGATCACTTCCTCCCAAGTTCCCGACCACCTTACAGTCACAACTAGTTCATCCCTGTTGGTCAAAAGCAGATCCAAAATGGATGACCCCCTAGTTGAGGGAAACTAGAAGAGCCCTAATTAACTTCACTATACTGTTTATTTTTTTCATACTTATACCATTTCCTCTCTTTTCTTCCCCAGATGGTAAAGAGTCCCAATCTTTTCAATCTCTCTTCATGTGGAAGTCTCTCCATGTGTCTAATAATTTTCACTACCTATATTTCAACCCCTTCTATTTCTGCTCTTTTTTAAATATATATATAACTAGAACAGAACATAATATTCCAGGTGAGGCGTTATCATCAATGTATATAACGGAATTATAATATTTTCAGTATTACTTATTTTTTTTTAATCACTGCTGTGCATTGCACAAAAGTTTTAAATTGAACTGTCCACAGGGATACGTTTAATTTTATCATGAGTGTCTACAGTTAATTTAGAAACCAACAATGTGTATGATAAATTTAAATTAGTCCTTCCAATGTGCACTAACTTGGCACTTAACACTGAATTTCCTTTTCCTTCATGCTGCCCATTTTCCTACCTTGGCTATGTCCCTCAGATGTTCCCCACAGATTTCTCAAATCTTGACTAACCTAAATATTTTGTGCCATCTGAGGACTTTGCCAATTTTTTTTAAATTCTAAGTCAATTACAACATCTGTTTCTCCATTATCCATTACTTTGCTGATATACTTAAAGAATTCTAATTGATTAGAGAGGCAGTTTTCCTTTACAGATGCTGTTGCTGGTTTGTCCATTCTTGTCTAAAGAAATCTGATAATTCTAGTTTTAACCAATTTTAGTTGATGCTGAAGTAGGCTTATAGGTCTGCAACTCCCAGGATCACCCACTGCTTGGTAAACTGGCCACAATCAAACATCTACTCCTGATAGTAAGATGTCAATTCCCAATGACTTGTAAAATTTTCACACTAGCATTTTCATGCTGTCTTCCATTTTGCCCCTCACACATTAGAGGAGCTCGCTGTAAACATGTACAAAACTACCTCACTGTCCTCCTTAAAACTCTCCTCTGCCATGTTGCTTTTACAAAAAACCTAACAGATAGGAAGCTGGTAGGCTGAAAAGCTGCCCATCACACTGATTAATGTTGTCTCATGGTTTCTGCGATGGGTTGGGTCACAGAAACCTCCTTGGGAGCTGCCACTTGATGTGCCAAGACTACCTCTACTCCCATTTTCCCTGCCAGCTCAGGACTCCAGAACCCTGTCCTGCTGAGCCAGACACTCCACTCTGTTCCAACAAAGACCCAGAGTCTGGATTACTTGCCCCAAAGCTGCAGGTTAACCGGAAAACAGCTCACAGAAGTGTGCTTGTCTTTAGCACTTAGATGCCCAACTCCCAATGGGGTCTAAACCCAAATAAATCTGTTTTACCCTGTATAAAGCTTATGCAGGGTAAACTCATAAATTGTTCACCATCTATAACACAGATAGAGAGATATGCACAGTTGTTTGCTCCCCCAGGTATTAATACATACACTAAACAGTGATTTTATTAAATACAGAAAGTAGGATTCAAGTGGTTCCAAGCAGTAATAGACAGAACAAAGTCTGTCTAAAATAAAATAAAATGCGCAAATCTATGTCTAATTAAACTGATTACAGATAATCTCACCCTCAGAGATGCTTCAGTAAGTTTTTTCCTCAGACTGGACACCTTCCAGGCCTGGGCACAATTCTTTCCCCTGGTACAGCTCTTGTTCCAGCTCAGGTGGTAGCTAGGGGATTGTTCATGATGGCTCCTCTTCCCTCTTTGTTCCGTGCCACTCCTTTATATATCTTTTGCATAAGGCGGGAATCCTTTGTCTCTCTCTGGGTTTCCACCCACACACCCACACACGAAAAGCACCAAGTTAAAGATGGATTCCAGTTCATGTAACATGATCACATGTCACTGTAAGACCCCAAGCTTGCATTCCTCCCAGCCTGACTCACAGGAAGGCTTGCTTGCAAACAGAGCCCCAATCAATTGTCCCAGTTGATGGGAGCCATTAGGATTCCAAACCCACACTTTGCATAATTACAATAGGCCATCAGAGTTATATTTCATATTTCTAGTCCCAGTTACAAGAGTGGTACATTTATACAAATAGGATGATCAGACTCAGTAGATTATAAGCTTTGTAATGAAACCTTACAAGAGACCTTTTGCATGAAGCATATTCCAGTTACATTATATTCACTTATTACCATATTTTTATAAACACATATAGACTGCACAACGTCACAGTTTCCTTGTGCTCCCCTTCTCTTTCTGTATCTATGTGTTTGCACATGCCTAGCACAAGATGGTCCTGGCCCATGACTGAGACTAAGTGCTACAGAAAAACAAATACAACAACAAATATGTTTACGTACAGCCAAATGCACTGCAGCTCAGACTTGAGGCAGTTCAAGCACTTGATTCCCACAGAACTCTGGGGTGAATACCATCTGGTCCTACTGACTTGCTGTTCTGAAAATTTATCAATTTGTTCTAGCACAAGCTCCTAACACTTCAATCTCTGAAAGTGTCCTCTAATTTTTACTTGAAGAATAGGTCCAGGTTGGTATCTCTTTAGTATCAGTTGTGGGGAAGACTGATGCAAAGAAGTCGTTTAGCTTCTCTGCAATGTCCTTGTCATCCTTAGTTGCCCCCTTTACCAGCTAGTGGTCCAGCGCACCCATCCATACTCACAGACTTCCTGCTTCTCATATACTTAAAGAATTTCTTGTTATGTTTTTATGTCTCTCCTCTATTTGCTCTTCAACATCCCTCTTAGCTCCCTACTTTTAACTCTCACTTTACAAACTATCTGCCATTGTTCATGTTTCTTTTTACTGGCTTCACTAGGGTTGGATTTGCATTTTCTAAAGGATGGCTCAAATAACCTGTTGTAAATTGCCCTTTAACTAGACTATTCTTTATTTGGTTTGGTTTAAGTACATAGAAAGACATGAGATGCTTATCTAAGGTCTCTAGGAGACTGATCCTGTACTATTTAAGTGAGCTGGAGTTTTGCCATTGACATGTGAGCAGGATAAAGTTCTCCACATGATTAAAACCACAATCTTAACAAAAACTGCAACACATCAGTATGGCCAGTTTCTCTCAACAACAGAAGAAAGGGTTACTCACATTGTGCTGTAACAGTTGTTCTTCGAGATGTCTCCCTATAGATGCTCCACTTCAGGTGTGCATGTACCTTGATCGGAAATTTTTCATTAGCAGTGTCCGTTTGGCCCATGCATGATCTCTGTGCAACCTCATGGCATGCTCTGAGGGTATACAGGGCTGCATGGGTGAACCACCCTCAGTTCCTTCTCTATCCAAATGTCCAACAAAGCACAGTCCAAAGCAGAGGAGATGGAGGGCAGGCAATAGAGCACCCACACGGACATGCATCTCGAAGAGCCACAGTTACTGAACAAAACAAGTAACGCTTTCTTCTTCTTCAAGTAGTGCCCCTATGGATGCTCCATTTCAGATGACTCCCAAGAAGTATCCTCACAGGGATGTGGGAGTTTCGGAATCAAGTCCAAGACTGAAGACAGTACTGCATTACCAAGTGCGGCATCAGATCTGGTGACATGGACGAAGGCATAGCATTTAGAAAAGGTATGCGCTGAGACCCATGTAGCAGCTATGCATATCTCAAATACTGGAATGTTTTTGAGAAATGCTGTGGAAGCTGCCTGCAATCTAGTACTGTGCTGTTGATCCTCTGGGGAGGCAAAGCACCAGCTGCATTATAGCAATCAGTAATATATCCAGAGATCCATCTGAACAGTCTCTGTGAAGAAATCGTGTACTCCCTAGATCTTTCTGTGATGGAGACAAACAGTTTAGGTGATTTCCAAAATTGCTTGGTCCTATTCAGGTAAAAGGCCAAAGTCCAATGTACATCTAACATATGAAAGGAGGTCTCATGCTGAGATTTATTTGGTTTAGGAAAAAATACTGATAGATGAATATACTGGCTAAGATGGAAATCCAACGCACCTTAGGAGAACTTCAGAGGACTCGATGAGTCTTGGCAGATTCTCTGTCACATCCTGAATTCTTGCTCCAGGTAAGCAGCACTCTTCTAGGGAGTCTCAGTCTGGGTGGCAGATAGATACTCAGTCCCCGACCACCATCACTCTGCTCCTCCTCTTGGAAGTGGTGGTCACGAAACTCCCATCCCTTCTGACCCCTTCCTCTGATGACTTTTCCAAGGCATTATCAACAGTATTACCTGTACAGAGAGCCTGAAAGCAGTTACTTACCTCTATCAGTGTTGGGAGTACACTGGTTCTTCTCTTCCTTCTTCATGAGGTCACCAGTTTTCTTCCCTGTTCTTCAGCCCCCATTGCACTGCCCTCTCCGATTTTTCAGCATGCTATGCCCACAGTACCAGAATGTGGCACACAGACCTAGCTTTAGCATTTATTTTATTTAGCAGGCCTGTCTCCTGTAAGACATTGGCTTTAGCAGTTAGCATAAAGTTGAGGCCTATAAACTTTGGCACAGATCAATGGCCCAACTAAGTTTTGGGGACCTGGGAATAGCGTGTTTAAGGGGGAAGTTTGTATGTACTGACACCAGACAACCACAGGAATATGAGCAAACACCAGCTTTTGGATATTTTAAGATAGGAACCTCTGCGGATGTCTGACCACAAGAATGCCATGGCAACAAACTGATGTATTTAGTAATAAATTGAGACAATTAATATATAATCCAGCAGTTCTCAAACTATGGGTTGTGACCCCAAAGTGGGTTGTGACCCTGTTTTAGTGAGGTCACCAGCGCTGGAGTTAAACATGCTGGGTCCCAGGGCTGAAGCCTGCGCAGGGGGGGCCTGTAACCTGAGCCCTGCCACCCAGGACCAAAGCCTGAACCCCACCTTCTGGGGCTGAAGCCAAAGCCCAAGGGCTTCAGTCCAGGGCGGCGGGGCTCAGGCTCCCAAGTCCAGGGCTGAAGCCCTCGAGCTTCAGCTTTGGCCCCCGTGCCCAGGGCGGTGGGACTCAGACTTTGTCTTTGGCTCCCCACCGCCAGGGGCAGTGGGGCTTGGGCGAACTCAGGCTTTGGTCCCCGCTCCTGGGGTCACATAGTAATTTTTCTTGTCAGAAGAGGGTCATGGCGCAATGAAGTCTGAGAACCGCTGTACTATAGGAGAAAGTCGCCCCAACATTAGTAAGCTGAGGAAATACAAATAAGGAAGAGAGGAGAGACCCCCACTGAATAGGCATTAGGCATAGTGGCATCAGTATAACATATTATAAGAGTTGTATCCCAGCCTCTGACAGGAGAGAGAGATGTAGCCCTTGGCAGGTGCCAGGATGATGGCCACTGGTGGTGATGAGGAAGGGGATGGTAATGAAAATGATAATGGCTAACATTTCAGGTTGTTCTGAAAAGGATGGAGTAAGTATATAGAGGTCCAGATGTATATTCTGTGTTATCTCCACCTTGCTGGGTTAGAGTGTTTATGACTTTGTGAAATGTATTAATAAACTATTACAAATATAGAAAGGTTTCTGAAGTGTGCGTGTTGCAACTGTGCACATCAGGGTTCCCAAAGGAACAGTAATTTTGATAATACTGGGCCTGATCTTGGGACAAGAATCAGTCAAACCTCAGAGTAATAACTGAGAATTCTTTAAGTAATCAATATAATTAATATATAATCCATAGATCAGGCTACACAAATCCTGACTTCTATTTGGGAAGTCTTCATTTTCTCTGATGCAACGCAGGGTCAATACTTGGGCCTCCAGTCCTTTGACCTTTTCTTCCAGTATGGAGACCAGTTTGCATTTTGTACAGATGAAGTCACTTCTGTCCTCCAGGAGAAAGACAAACATGACACATCCTGTGCAGGTCACGACAGCTGATCCATCACAATCCATATTTTCTTCCCTGTACTGTATCAAGAGCCTTTTCAGATGACGTATTTACTGTTCCCAGAAGCCTGAAAGGCAAAAACTCTGTGGGCTCTCTCCCTAGGTGAACTCCCAGGCAAACTCCCTCTGTTTGCTTCCCTTCTGTTCATGGCTCACTAGGTTCACAGCTGCTCACTGTTCATTAGGTTTGCTTCTTTTGTTGTTGGTGGGCAAGGGCAAAAGATGGGCTAACTGCATTCTGGTTTACCTGCTTCTTGATGTCCATCCATCAGCTCAGCAGCAATGGGGCCAAATGAAGTCTTTCCACCACTTTCTGTCTCATACCAACTTCACCGCTTCATTTACCTTAAACCTTTTTATGTTATGTCATTCTCCACTGTGCCTATTCATCGCATCCTCAGCCTTACTCTATTTCTAGTTCCTTGCACACTGATACGTAGTGGCATGTATGGGATCTTTTCCAGGTCCATTCTTGTCCAAACCATCGCAGTCAGTCAGCTTCCTTTAATCTTCTGGAACAGAGTTATTTCTTGCCCTAGCCATTTTCTTATCACTTTGTTTTTTATTTTCTGCAATCTTGAAACTCTCGGTATTCACCTCAACCAGTTCATTTCTGCAGTCAATATCTTAAATTCATTGGCCTTCCTCATACTCCAACATTTCAACATGTACAGCAGTATTGATAAGACAACTGTCTCTGTACACTGATTTTTGTTTTTATCAAAATGTCTTTAGCTTTCCAGGGCTTACCAAATCCAAACAGAGCCTGGAGAAGACAAACCAAAAAACTATGGCAAGTGAAAGACAAGAAGTAAAGATCAAAGTTGAAGACAAAAACTAGAACAAGTGGAAAAATGTGCGTACTTTGGAGAACTAGTATCAAAGAAAATAAACCGTTGAAGATGACATAAAAAAAAAGACAACATGGGTGAGCCACCATTGCATTTGGAAAACTCTGTAAGATCTGGCTGATACACAACTTCATGTTAACCAACATCTACTATACACATTTTTTAAATTAGCAGGTCTCACAGCAATGCCAACTTGCATACATTGTACATACTCAATTATGCAATATTAAGGTTCTGTGTAAGTTTTACTTCATAGTATCAAATATAGTACTAGGAGGATCTGCCATCTAGCAACAATGAAAACACATGAAACTGGAACATTTATGTTGGGTGTAACCGAAAAACTTTGGAAAGAGCGCTAAAATGTGTTTTTCTTTTAATCAGAAAAAGTTTCTTAAAAAAACCAATGGAAAATAAATCTACCCTCCAATAAATGATGATAAAATGTGCAATTAGCTTCTTTTGCTTTGCATGACAAGCTACATGAAGCAGACACCTTTTCAGATTCCTGGTACTATGTTCCACTGCTGACCCTTGCACAAGGGGTAACTTTATTAAAAAACTATTTTACTCTCCACACATACAAGCTGACCATTTGCTAGCTCCCATAACCTCATGTGAGGCTAAGGCTACCAACTTGCAGGGCTAACTAAAAAGTTATAAAGGAAGGGCAAGATAGTGGAATTTCAAGCTGTTAAATGTGACAAACTTACCTAAAAAAACAAAATCATGCAAAAACTGAAAGATACCTAGAACTTTGGAAAAATCAGATCTCCCAATTTGCAGCTTGCAAAAATGCCATGGGCTAAGATTTCGACGCAGCTAAACTTATTGTCCTTTTTCAAGCAAAGCTGTTCGCAACAGAAAGAATCTTGCCACCTACCGGTCAAGTGTTTGGTTAAGGATTATACCATGAACTAGGAGCCTTATAGATGGCTAAAAAATTCAGCTGAATTTCAACTCACAGAGCAACTCCCTGCTACCTTTCCTACCCCACCAAGATGCTCAACAGTCTGATATAACAGTTTTCAAATGACTAAATTTTATTTCCAAGGTAAAGGTTATAGACAATTTCTCCTGGAGCTTAAGACAAGAGATTCAGACGCCAACTAGTAAGTCAAAGCATTTCACCTCTCAGGAGTGAGCATCACGTGAAGAGGGATCATTAGAACTGCACAGCCTCCAACTGTCAGTTCCTTTTCAGTCAAAGAAACCAAACATACATGCAGTTCACAAGAGGAAGGAAAAAGAAAGCTCTGTGGGATGCTGTCAAGTCTGGGTGTGGTTACTGTACGCTGAGCGCTATCAGTCAGGTACAATGAAAAATGAGAACTTGTTGTGCTGCCATGACGGGGGGGGGAAGGGGGGAAGAGGAGAAGGTCTTAGATACAACAACAGACCTCATTAAAGCCAGTGGGTATGCCAAGCACTTCTTCAGTTTCAATAAAAGGAGCGTTCAGGTCCCTTTATGTAATAAACACAGCTGCAGATACTGAAAACTACCACCAAATCCCTAAACTGCATGATCAAGCGTAAGCTGACCCAGATAGATAAATGCCCTTCTGTGGCTGCAAACACAGTGCCTAGGAGATTGGTGGCAGCATGTGCATGTTGGAAAGAGATAGAAAGCCAGGAGGAATGGAACCCTGAGAGGAAGCAGAGACAGAGATTTGTGGACCCAGAGTTCATTACGGTGGCAGACTTGCAGAATTCTGGACAAGGAAACTGCTTACTAAATCGCTATTGTAATCAGGAAAATGGGGACAGCGTGTATTTTTTTTGTAAACAAGATTACACCCAAAATACACCTGACTCATAACACTGATATCTCATCCTAATGGAATCAACTCTGCAAGGCCTTGATTTTTGGCTAACTGCTCACGTCAAAGGGGCAACAATTATTTTCTGAAATGTCCTTATGTTTAATATTAGAAGTGGAGACCTTTATAACTTTCATCACCATATTATTTTGACAAGTTTCCAAGCCCCTGTCTTGGTTTATGTTCCACCCCCAACTCTCATTTTTGGATGCGTATACTTTTGGTGCGATGGGCATTTAAAAAAAATTAATGGGGAGCATTAGGATTAAATATACAAAACTGCTTAGAAAGACAAGGTGGATGTGGTAGTATCTTTTACTGGACCAACTTCTGTTGGTGAGAGAGACAAGCCTTTGAGCTACACAGAGCTCTTCTTCAGGTGTGGTAATGGTTTTGTAGCCATCACATACAGTAACTCCTCACTTAAAAGTTGTCCCGGTTAATGGTTCCATTGCTGATCAATTAGGGAACATGCTCGTTTAAAGTTGTGTAATGCTCCCTCCAGCCGCCTGCTTTATCTACTGCTTGCAGGAAGAGCTGCCCGTTGCAGCTAGCTGGTAGGGGCTTGGTACCAGGGTGGACCAGCAGACCCCTATCAGCTCCCTGCTCCCCTAAGTTCCCTGTGCAGCAGCTGCCTGCAGTTCAGCTGTGTCCCTCCCCCACTGCCATGTGCTGCTCCTGCCCTCGAGCTGCTCCCTGAGACTCCTGCTTGCTGTGCAGGGGGGAGGGAAGGAAGAGGGGGACTAATGTCAGGGTGTCCCCTCCCCCCTGCTCCTGCATTCCACCTTCAATAGAGCAGGGGAGACAGACCAGGACTTGCAGCAGCTGCAACTCAGCAAGATGCTCTAATTAACAAGGCAGTGCGCATATCTCCCTCCATTCCTGCTGCCTTGTGTAGAGACAGAGTTAACCCTTGAGGGCTCAGCCAATTGCTAGTTCATAGAAATCACAGAATATCAGGGTTGGAAGAGACCTCAGAAGGTTACCTAGTCCAACCCCTTGCTCAAAGCAGGACCAATCCCCAGATAGATTTTTACTGCAGTTCCCTAAATGGCCCCTTCAAGGATTGAGCTCACAACGCTGGGTTTAGCAGGTCAATGCGCAAACCACTGAGCTATCCCTCATCATGTAGCAGTAAGGGAAATATCCCACCCTCCGATTCCTCCACCTCAACCACGCTTCACAATCATCATCACTGTGTACCAGTATTAAATTGTTTGTTTAAAACTTATGCTCTGTGTGTGTGTGTATATATATATATATATTAGACAGATATACAGTCTTTTGTCTGGTGAAAAAAATTTCCCTGGAACCTAATCCCCTCATTTACATTAATTCTTATGGGGAAATTGGATTTGCTTAACATCATTTCACTTAAAGTCGCATTTTTCAGGAACATAACTACAACGTTAAATGAGGAATTACTGTATACACTTTTAAAGATATCAAAAACCGTGTGTTCAGGATATTTTGTAGCAGGCTAGTGAAATAAAAAGGACAGTTTGCACAGATTTATCATTTGTAAATTGTGGGGAGGCAATGCCTGTATGACTGCCATTCTTTCTGTCTGCTAAACAATTGTGAAATTGCAGTAAAGGAGCGCCATGGGATATCTGAATAAATCTGCCCCTCCTTATCCCCTGCAACAAAAGAACTTTAATTAGAAAGAAAGCTATAGTAGCATGTTTTCATACTGGATCTAAACATGACATTAAGAACACAGTTAATGCATCATTTTGTAATACAGAGGCATCCTTTAGTTTTAATCCAGTAAGAGAATTTTCAGTAATTTTTTCTTTATACAAATGAATAGCAGAATTTCATACACAAATGTGTGCATTATAATTTAAAGGATCTGACAAAATTGCAAAACTTGTTATGTAGTGCCATTCTTTTGCTCAAACAATTGTTTTTAACAAAGGATTAATGAAAAAGTTTTACAAAATAAACTATACTATTTGTAAATCAAAAATGTGTTAGCATGTTTTATAATGGGTATTCGTCAAAATCGTTAAATGCAGGTTTTTTTTTAATTTAAAAACTAGTTTTGGGGACCCTTGTATGGATTAATTTTCAATATCATTTTTTGAGAAGTTGAGATATATATGTAGAGAAAAATCTGGACAGTTGAAGAAACACTGACATATTTCTACGTAAGATTACTACTACTGTTCTCTTTGACTTTATAGTTCACATCATCTACAGTACAGTTCACATAGTCATGACTTCTCTAGCTGGGGGTTCTACAACAGCCCCTCGGCAGTGCTTAAATTGCTTGACTTTCAGACAATGCTTGATGATTCCCTGACATCAACTTGTACAATTGCTTGCATAATGATTTTAGGATTACAGGCTCACCCGGGCTCGATACCATATTTCTTCCTCAAAGTTAGCTAGTACATGCCTATTGAATAAACATTCCCTTCTCTTTCAACATCATTTTGAGCATCTTGTTTGGGTCTGGATAAGATCAGATCAGGCCCAATCCATTCGGTCCTCTGAAGCTGTCAGTGTTCAGATTCTTCAAGGTATCTGAAAAACCAATGTTCAACTGCTGAAAATTTTAAAGTACCAATGTCCTTTTCAAATAGTGTACTTTTAAAACATTTTACTTTGTGTGTCAAGAGACCTCTTCAGTTTGCAGTTTCAAAGATCATTGTTTCCATATGGTCTCAATCCAAAAGGCTCTAGCCAATTGAGCTACCGTGGCCAGGTCCTCTCCAAGCACCTAACCATTCTTACATGCAGCATACCTATGACTCATCTCTGTACAACCCACTATTTGCATTATTTGGGGTCTCCTGACGTGAGTCGGTGGTCTTGCCTCATGCTTCTCCTCCACATTGTCCCTGTGCCCACGTTGTTCATCAACAGCTATCCCTGTTGCTCTACTCCCATTTCATGCCTCAAACATAATGTGTGTCACTGGGATGTGTGTTCAAGTCCTTCAGCTTCGCTCATACAGTGTCTCTTCATGAGCTGCTTGACTGATGGTGTTCGTGAGGCATACTTCCAGGCGCTTCCATCTTTAATCAACAGGTCTATTCTCATTCCTTTTTTATACAATACTTACACGATACCTTCTTAGCCAATGGTTTAGGGCTAGCACTTCAAAAGTCCATTGGTCTTCCTCCTTAAATAAGGAGGAATTTCTGTTTGAGGGAATAGGAGAACGGGCTGTTGTACACTTAGTTTTGCATTATTTTTATCTCTCACTTTCCTGAGTCAGTTCTCTTACAGAATTAAAACCCAAACCACAACAAATTATGTGATAAATAGGTCCTCAAAGTTAACAAAGTAGTTAATGATTGTGTGTGAAAACTGACAGAAATTGCAACTGGATCCTAAGAAGCTGTAGATTTACTTCAACTGTGATCTGCACTGCCCTGAAAAGGCAAATATCCAGCCACACTGGTCTTGGGATGAGCGATAGCTCAGTGGTTTGAGTATTAGCCTACTAAACCCAGGGTTGAGAGTTCAATCCTTGAGGGGGCTACTTAGGGATCTGGGGCAAAAATCAGTGCTTGGTCCTGCTAGTGAAGGCAGGGGGCTAGACTCAATGACCTTTCAAGGTCCCTTCCAGTTCTAGGAGATAAATAATAAGTGGAGGATATACCTATTTATTGCTAGAAAGCCACAAACAAGGTGAAAAACTTGATGCATTTCCTTGCTGGACATAGTGTAATGCTGGGATCCAGGGCAGAATTAATGACCACAAACAAAATGAACCAGTCAAGCCTTTTTAAACTTTGTCATTAAAATCTATACTAACACTTCATTTCAATTCTCACTGTATTTAGTTTTAATCTTGTGATTAAAAATCTTTTGCTGCAAAAGACAGTTGTTTTAGACAAAAGGAGGAGGGGATATGTTTCTTAAGATAGGAAGAGTCCTTATCTCCCTCCTTTATACAGTTACAAAGCTATAGCTTGTCTTTTTAAAACAACGTTTATATTTTATCTGCAAATCTAAGTGATATTATACTACCCCCAAAAACCTTCATTTTACAAATATCCTGTAAACTAGGAGTGGGCAAACTTTTTGGCCTGAGGGCCGCAACGGGTTTTGGAAATTGTATGGCGGGCTGGTTAGGGGAGGCTGTGCCTCCCCAAACAGCCAGGTGGTGGCCCAGCCCCCCCGCTTCTCACCTCCTGATGATCCCCCAGGGACCCCTGCCTCATCCTCCCCTCCCCCCCCAACTCCTTGTCCCTCATTGGCCCTGGAACTCCCGCTCCTGACTGTCCCTTGCCACCTCATCCAACCCCCCCTCCTTCCTGACTGCCCCGCCGGAGACTCCTGCCCCCATTCAACCCCCCATTCTCCACCTCAACCCCTATCCAGACTCCTGCCCCCTGAAGACCACCCCAGAACTCCCCTGCTCTCTATCCAACCTCCCCGCTCTCTGCCTCCTTACTGGGCTGCTTGGAGCACCAGTGGCAGGCGGATACAGACGCGCAGCCCGGTTGGAGGCAGCTACGCCACTGTGCAGCACAGAGCACCGGGTCAGGCCTGACTCTACAGCTGCGCTGCCCCAGGAGCTTGCAGCCCCGCTGCCCAGAGCCAGTGGCACAGTGAGCTAAGGCTGCAGGGGAAGGGCCTGGGGCTAGCCTCCCAGCCCAGGAGCTCAGGGGCTGGGCAGGAGGGTCCTGCGGGCCAGATGTGGCCCGCAAGCCGTAGTTTGCCCACCTCTGCTGTAAACTGATGTTACAGAAATTTTAATCCTATTATTAAAAATACTCTTGTTGCAATTGTTATTTTTTTAGCAGAAAGGAGGGACACTTTTCTTCAGATATTCCACAACACCCCCTTACTGAAGTTACAAATTCTTTAGCAAAAGGAAAAAGTAGCCCTCATAAAGGGTTTCTCCACAATATACAGATGATAAGCCGGTGTAAAACATTTTTATTTCACTAGCCCTATCATAAACGGATAGTTAAGGGTTAATGTCTCTTTTACCTGTAAAGGGTTAAGAAGCTCAGTAAACCTGGCTGACACCTGACCAGAGGACCAATGAGGGGACAAGATACTTTCAAATCTTGGTGGAGGGAAGTCTTTGTTTGTGCTCTTTGTTTTGGGGGTTGTTCGCTCTTGGGACTAAGAGGGACCAGACGACAATCCAGGCTCTCCAAATCTTTCTGAATCAGTCTCTCATGTTTCAAACTTATAAGTAATAGCCAGGCAAGGCGTGTTAGTCTTATTTTTGTTTTCTCAACTTGTAAATGTTCCTTTTTTCGCTGAGAGGATTTTACCTCTGTTTGCTGTAACTTTGAACCTAAGGCTAGAGAGGGTTCCTCTGGCCTATATAAATCTGATTACCCTGTAAAGTATTTTCCATCCTGATTTTACAGAGATGATTTTTACTTTTCTTTCTTTAATTAAAAGCTCTCTTTTTAAGAACCTGATTGATTTTTCCTTGTTTTAAGATCCAAGAGATTTGGATCTGCGTTTACCAGGAAATTGGTGAAGTCCCTAAAGGCAACCCAGGGAGGGGGAAGTTTTGAGGGGGACAGAGAGTGCTCCAGACACTGGAATTCTGGATGGTGGCAGTGCACCAGATCTAAGTTAGTAATTAAGCTTAGAAGTGTCCATGCAGGTCCCCACATCTGTACCCTAAAGTTCAGAGTGGGGAAGGAACCTTGACAAGCCCTCTACAAATATCCTTAAGACATGGATTTTGGTTATTTTACCTTTAAAAATGCGTGTGTGACATCTACAAAGCTGCTTCACTTACTTAACAATGCCGTTTTTCCCATTACCTTTAGAAGTGTGTGCTACAAAGCACTTACTAATGCCCTGCTTTTCATGCTAATCTTTTAAAAGTTTATTTGTAAAATTGTACTTGGTGTGATTAAAAAAAAAAAGGAAATTCTGTTAAACATAAAGTCAAGAAGAAATAGCATTCTTATCTCTGGTAAAGTGTTAGCAACTCTCACAAATTTATTTAATCTTAGGATGACCAGATGTCCTGATTTTACAGGGACTGTCCCGATATCTGGGACTTTGTTTTATACAAGCACCTATTACCTCCCAACCCCGTCCTGACTTTTCACACTTGCTATCTGGTCACCCTATTTAAACTAACCTCTCAAATTAGACTGTGTGTTTTATAGACAGTAATAAGTCTTTGGAAGAGTTTTTGGTTGGGGTTGCTTTTGCACAGTGGGCAATTCATTTAGGCGAACTTTTAAAAGCACTATTTTTTTTTTTTAAAGTCTGAGGTCTTTCTACACAATATCCCTAACACAAAAATCTGCATTTTTCATCTCATTCTTTTTTTTTTTTTTAAGAAAATATTACTGAACTCTCTCTAATAGGGGTATTACGTTTCAGTTCTAATTCCATAATTTAAAAAAGTTCTTTTATTGCAGGAAGGGGCATATTGCTTCAGCTATTACACATCCTTACTAAAAAAACTGCTGCATTCATAGTGAGTTAGGAAGATCAAGACTCCTGGCACAAGTTCCTACAAGGCAATGGCTTTAGACAAACTTCTCACTGGTTCAGGAAAATGCATTCATTTTAATATTTTATGATGCGTCTAAAGAATATCTTCTGATTGGCTCAGCCAAGTGGTGTGGCTTGTCCAAGGCTGATTGTCCCGGAATTGCTGGTATTTAACTAGTGACAGCCATTGGGGTCAGATGCTTTTCTATTTCTATTTTAAAGCTTGCTCTCTCTGTGATAATCCATTTTAATTTCTCTCTCTGCTATTCGACCAGTGAGAGGCTTTTTTCCTTTCTGGCTATTTTAAAACTCTCTATTACTTTGAGTCTTGTTTACTCTGCTTTATTTTCTCTCTTTCTGCCATTTGTAATATTTTGTAATTTTCCACTTAATTCTCTCTCCTTTTTGCCTTTTTTTCCTGTCTTGCTGTTTTAAATTTTTCTTTCATTTTGTTTTGTTTAATCCCCTTTATTTTCTCTTTCTGCCTTTTTTCCTATCCATGTAACTAACTCTTACTTTCTGATAATCCTCTGTTTTGTAAATTTTCTGCTGTAGCCTATTTAAAAATATCTTAAAATGACCTTAACATAAAAAAACCCCACACAAACATTATTTATACATTTAGTCCTAATGCTTCCCAGTTAAAATTAAATTCAAAATGGCTGCCATGCCAAAAGTGTACCTGTTCAAAAATGAGACCAGAGCAGGACATAGAAGAGGGCATGGAAACTTGTCAAAATTTCATTGGGATGAAAGGTACAGAGGTCTTCACTTACTAATATTATTAGTTGTGTTCTGAATTTTTTTCTAAATTTTACCCACTATCATCACCGTCAAAATTCTCTAAGTAAATGTTTTGCTAAATAGAGCCAGAGACCCAATTAAAAATTAAAAGGAAAACCCTTGTCATGAGCACATATAAAATACCAAAACTAAAGAGAATTTAGCCAAGAGAATGTTTGTGCATAAAGGAAAACGTCCCAAGTTTTCAGAGCTAATGGTGAATCTTAGTTCTTAGGAAATACATATGTAATTCCCATCAGGTTTTTTGACAATTTAAATAAGCATGAAAAAAATACCATGCTTCCCACGCTGACAAACAGCAAGCCCTGTTGTGTGGCTGGAGAAAGGGAGTTGTGTCTCCAGGAACTAGCGGTCCCATACACACAACAGTGGAGAAGGATCATCCCAGTCCAAGCCACTCCCATACATCAAGGGAAAAGGGTGTTTCGGTTCTAGTACGACCTTCCCCTCTACCCAGGGGCTTGTCCCAGTTCTAAACCTATGTGCCAAGACAGGGTATGGATAGGTAGGATGCAGATCCTGTTTATGTTCTAGCCAGCCATGCTCCTGAAATGTGGAAAGGAGAGGAGTCTGCCATGCACATTGGCCAGAAAAGACAGTCTCTACACAAAAGAATAAATCGATACAAATCTGACATCAGGAATCATAACATTCAAAAACCAGTAGGAGTACATGTCAACCTCTCTGGCCATTCAGTAACAGATTAAAAGGTGGCAATTTTGCAACAGAAAATCTTCAAAAACAGACTCCAACGAGAAGCTGCTGAATTTGAATATGCAAACTAGATACAATCAACTTAGGCTTAAATAGAGACTGGGAATGGCTGAGCCATTACACACATTGTCTCTATTTCCCCATGTTAAGTATCCTCACAGCTTCTTGTCAAACTGTCTTAAATGGGCTATCTTGATTATCACTACAAAAGTTTTTTTTTCTCCTGCTGACAACAGTTCATCTTAATTAATTACCCTCTTACAGTTGGTTGGGCAACTCCCACCTTTTCACGTTCTCTGTATATATATGTATCTCACTATATGTTCCATTCTATGCATCCTATGAAGTGGGCTATAGCCCACGAAAGCTTATGCTCAAATAAATTTGTTAGTCTCTAAGGTGCCATAATTAATCTTGTTCTTTTTTCTGGGTTCTAGGTGGCCCTGTCCTTGACAAGAGGTCAGGGGGTGGGGTTTTATGTGTGTGTGTGTGTGCATTCAGGCTCCAGATGGCCGTATCACAGGGCTGGAATGGGTAGAGTGCCAGGGTCATGCTGTAGCCAGCCAGCTATAACACAAATATGGAAAGGCTGGGAATATAGATTCTAGCCTGCCCTACCTTGGCCACAGGGGAGGGGCATTTTCAGGTTGTAGACATCCCTCATGGGTGGATCACGCTGGGTTCTGTCTGGCTACATCGTGGAATTCTAACCATCTCTCCCCACCGTGCAGAAGGTGTAGGGAGAATGAGATAGTAACAGCAAATTCAGTTTCTACAGTCTGACCCAGCCTCCTGGGCGGGGCATGGGGCACCTCTGTTATGGCAAGACAGTTAGGGGAGAGGCACAATATGCCCAAATATTATTCAACCCTGCCCCCACTACACAGGGGAACGTGTTTGGTTTCCAGCCAGACCAACCTGTCACAGGCACTGGGTAGCCCAGGTTCTAGCCAGCCACAACCTCATCTGGGGCATACTCCAGGTTCTAGTATCCTAGAGACCAACAACTTACTGTGAAAGAATTCCTCGTAGTCAGTTTTCTCCACACAGCAAGTGTACATACGCAGAGCCGCTATCTTAATCTTCTAGAGAGAGAGAAAACAACACCTGTAGTACCCACCAAAAGGTCACCATGAAGTCTGGATAAGTTACACAAGCATACACAGTGATCTTCTATGATCAGATTCGTGTATCCATATGTTAGATTAGACATTCATTTTAATGCCCCTCCTTAAAGTCATCCAATGGGATTTAAAAGAGAAACATGTGAAGATAGGCCTGTTTTGTCTTTTTGATTTCCTCCTATATCTCTTAATGTTGATTTATACTAATCTGAGATTAATTTTGCACAAGTCACTTTTTAAATATTTAAAAAAATAAACCATTGATGTGCCAAAGACTCAAAGTTTCTCTTTTTAGCTTCAAATATACTCATAAAACAAGCATGTTTAAGGTGTGTGACAAAGTTCCTCCTCTACCTTGGTGGGTCCTGAGCTTATCTGGCAGATTTGCTCACCTCAGTAATCCTCCTCACAGTCTGGGTCAATTTCTCCTCTGTTTGATCAGGAGTTGGGAGGTTTACGGGGAACCCGGGCCCGCCCTCTACTCTGGGCTCCAGCCCAGGGCCCTGTGGATTGCAGCTGTCTATAGTGCCTCCTGTAACAGCTGCATGACAGCTACAACTCCCTGGGCTACTTCCCCTGGCCTCCTCCAAACACCTTCTTTAACCTCACCACAGGACCTTCCTCCTGGTGTCTGATAATGTTTGTACTCCTTAGTCCTCCAGCAGCACACCCTCTCACTCTCAGCTCCTTGCGCCTCTTGCTCCCAGCTCCTCACACGCACTTCCTCTCCTCTGGCTCCCCCGTCTCTGACTGGAGTGAGCTCCTTTTTAAACCCAGGTGCCCTGATTAGCCTGCCTTGATTGGCTGCAGGTGTTCTAATCAGCCTGTCTGCCTTAATTGGTTCTAGCAGGTTCCTGATTACTCTAGTGCAGCCCCTGCTCTGGTCACTCAGGGAACAGAAAACTACTCATCCAGTGACCAGTATATTTGCCCTCTACCAGACTCCTGTACCCCACTGGCCTGGGCCTGCTACAGGTGCTGAAAGAGAATCTCAGACGAAGACTTTGGTGATATAGATTTAACATGCCCCAAGACTTGGTAGTCTTGTTTATTGCCTTCCAGTGCAACATTAGCCTGTTCACTGTATTTTCTAAAAATAGGATACAAGCAGTCCTCAACTTCACGTTCAAGTTACGACCCTTCTACACTGACACCCTGATTCAACTTGTGACTATAGGTTTCGAGTTTACGACACTCGGTCCCGCAATGGAGTAGACTGTGGTTCCGAGTTCCGACACAACTGTAAGGAACCAATTGTGTCATAAGTCTGAGGACTGGCTATATACAAATCAGAGACAGAGAGGAAAACTCTTAACTGCTCCCTTCCACTCACCGTTGGGAAGGGACTGGGAGAAGTAGAGAATTCACAGCACTCTCCGTCCACCTGCCTTTGGGACTGCTAGGGAACAATGAACCCACCCTTTTAGGTGAACCCACCCCATAGGTGAACCATGAACCCACTGTACTAGCAGACCACCTACTCAGAATGTGCACTCTCTGCATTTTAAGACTGCACTTCAAAATACCAAAAGGTGAATTTAAGTTTGATCTGACTACAAGGACACTAGGGAAATAATTTCCAAAGGAGGAGACAGCTTTAGGCACAATTGTTCTCCTCATTCAGTAGTCCTGAAGTTCTGCCAGAAAAATGGAAGATTTTGACATCCAAAGCTCTCTTAACCAGAATTATGCCTAAACTCTTTGGTGCCATTACAATTACAATTTACAATAGAAAATGCAATCCACTTGAGTTCAGACTTTGTGACAACAAAGATTATCAATGCAAAATTATTTCAGTTAATATTTATGGAACTTTTGTTCTGATGTATTGTTACCACTGCACAATGACTGAAACCCATATTGTTAATATGGTCCCAGTCACATAATTAATTTTCATCCGGTCTTTATAATCCTCCATTAAATATATAATCCATTTTCCATTTGTTTTATTTACAGTCTTTTCAATGACTCTTTTCACCATAGTACCTGAACATATTACAGACATTAATGAAATTATCCTCCCAACATCCCTGTGAGACAGAGTAGCGTAATCACTATTTTAGGGATTGGAAAAACTGAGGCACAAATATTAAGTGATTTGATCCAGGATGACACTGAAAATCTATAGCAGAGATCTCCAGCATCTGCCATATGTAATGTTAACCGCCAGTTACTGGAACATTCTCATTCTTTATTAATTCAGTATTATTCGGAGAGAACTGAGCAGTACATATATACTCTTGGGAAAAAAAACAAAAAGAAACAAGCCTCTCTAAATAAAATGCATTACCCCAAACACACACAGACACCAATAACCACTGAAGAAGATCAGATACCCACATTTAGATCTTTAAAGATGGACACAATTCAGTCACTATATACAAGGGAAGTTGAGTTATACACAAACTTAACCCAGATTTCAAATCAATTTGAGATTAGCTCAAGAATTGTCATGTGATGCTCAGCACTCAAATTCTTATTTTCATTTTTATTGCTATCCTCCTAGCATCTAGAGACCACGACAAGATCAGGGCCCTTAGTGCTAGGCACTGTACAAACACATAGTGAAAAGCAGTTCCTGCCCTGGAGAGTGTATGGTCTAAATAAGGAAGGCAAAGGGTGGATGAAATTTTACAGGTGGGGAACAGAAAGAGATTAAGTGACTTATCCAAGGTTATACAAGGAGTCTGTGGCAAACCCAGGAAATGAACCCAGGTCTCTAGACTCAACCACAAAACCCATCCTCTCTGTAAGCCCAAGACCCTGGACCAAAAGCAAATGGTAACAAAGCAGAGGCAGTGTGGTCCACCTTTGCTGGGACCAAGAGAGGAGGGAACATGCAACGCTCTTCGGCAAAACCCTCTGGACAACTTGGAGTGGCATTCACAAGCTCCCAAAGGGAATTGCTGCCAGCTTCCATTGCTGGAGGGTAACTGTGATGTGGGAACTTTGATGGATGAATAAAGTGAGGAAATAGGTTTTTGGAATCCAAGTGGTTTTCATTCATTTACACACCAAAATAATAAAACTCCTACTTGTGTGAATGGAGGCCCTGTCCATAAATCAAGGCAGGTTAAAGCCTTGGGCTATTATTCTCCATATCATGTGAGAGGTCTTTATATGGGTAATATGAATGGGCTGTGCCAATAAATATCCCTTCCATGTCACAAAGAACCTAGTTCTCAAAACAGATATAAAGTAACCAACTACACCTCTACCTCAATATAACGCAACCTGATACAACATGAATTTGAATATAACATGGTAAAGCAGTGCTCGGGGGGGGGTGGGGGCGGGGAAGGAGTGGGGAGCTGCGCACTTCCACAGATCAAAGCAAGTTCGATATAACGTGATTTCACCTATAATGTGGTAAGATTTTTTGGTTCTTGAGGACAGCGTTATATAGGGGTAGAGGTGTACAGGAAAATATTAAGACTATCAAATTAATTGTGTTACCCATTTGTTATATTTCAGTGGTCCAGTGAATCCCATTGCTTCTATTATCTTTGTGAAGGCACCCACTTTCTCTTCAGATGGCTGCAGGGAATCTTTTGCAGCAAGAAACTGTGAAGTAAAACAAGGTAAAATCAAATAAAACACAGAACCACATGTCCTTATCCCAGCAATTCAATCTGATCATTTTAGACAAATGAAAAATAAATTGGAAATTTTAACTTCCGTTATACGTTGTCTTTATAATTAATGCAGTGCACAAAACTGACATACCAGCACTCCTGAGAACACGCTACACCTAAACACAGATTACTCACTGATTCATTTTATTCAGAGTGATAAGAATCTGTATACACACCTCCAGCCTACTTTATTCGGGGGCTAACCAATAAATTAAAGTAGAACTGTAAAATATTAAAGATTGTCCAGACACAGATACACTAAATCATATCAGAAGAACTGAAAGACAATTACATAGAAGTTAGAAAATGACAGAATTAACATTCGTGCAATGTGAATTTGGTTACCTTATGAACACATAGTTATATATGTTAAGGCAAAAGGGACCTTTAATGATCTTCTAGTCTGACCTCCTCTATTGCACAGATAATAGAATTTTACCCAATAATTTCTGTGTCAAACTTATAAATTGTGGTGGAGCTACAGTGTATTTTTAGAATCCATCTTCACTTAAACACATCAATTGATGGAGAATCCATCATATACCTTGGTTAGATGTTCCAGTGATTAATTTTCCCGATAAAAATTTACACCTTTTAAAAATGTTTGTTCTAATAGGTATAGTTTAGAAATCTGCCTGCATATGCTGTACCCTTCTGTACCAATATTCCAGTCATGTGTATTATCCCACCAAGTCTCTACGATGCCAACTCTGTCACAGCCATGATTATTCACTAGTACTTCTAGTTCTTCCTGTTTATTCCCATACTTCTTAATGCCCTGTGCTGCTATGCTGACAACCTGGAATATGCATAGGCGGCCTGGGCCATATTTCAGCACCCAAAGTCAGATGTATTTGCCAGCCACATCACTGAGCAGATGGTGTGGCAGCAACAGTAGCAGGTCTTCTTCTACAGCAGTGGAACCAGGAAGCAGACAAAGAAGAAAAGCAACCAACAGTAAAAGACCAGTTCCTGGAGCAGGTTTACAGCCTGCGGCATCATCTCTGGGTTCAGAAAACCAGCATGGAGTGGAGGGAAAGACCTGGAATGATCAGCAGTGGCGAGAACTACTAACTGTTGACATGCATCCGACGAGGTGGGTATTCACCCACGAAAGCTCATGCTCCAATACATTTGTTAGTCTATAAGGCGCCATAGAACTCTTTGCCGCTTTTACAGATCCATACTAACACGGCTACCCCTCTGATATTTAACTGTTGTATGTAACCTATCATTTAAATCAGCTTCTGTATCAGATGACTGAAGGGTAGCTAAGGTGATGCCAATATTTAAAAAAGGCTCCAGAGGCAATCCCAGCAATTACAGGCCAGTAAACCTAACTTCACTACCAGGAAAATTTGTTCAGGACAAGATGCCTGTCTTGACTGCTACTCCAATTCTCCCACATATACCTCCATGTTTTCTTTCATACTGCCTTTCCCTTACACTGGGGAAAGACACTGTAAAAATCTGTAAAGCCACTACTTTGTTCTCTTTAGAATTTAGTTCTGCCATAATGCCTACAAACCATTGCCATCTGACTAAGCCGATGCCAGTAGCAAGCTGGGACTGTTGTCAGGCATTGTATGTGAATTTTATTGTTCCTTCGTTTTCCCAATCCGCTCCCCTTCTATCTTGTGCACCTTTTGTATTTTGTCATTTTCTTAGCCTGCAACCTCTATGGAGCAAGGACCACCAGAGTTAGCATTTGCATTATGGTAATACCTCTAGGCTATCACCAAAGACAAAGACCCATTGTGCTAGGCACTGAACAAAAACATAACAGAGATGGCTTCTGCCCCAATGAGGTTACAATCCAAGTATAAGACAAGAGGCCACAGTAGATGTAATGAACAGATGCGGGTAGAAAAGGAAACAAAACAATACTGGTCAGCAGGATATGCTGTGTTCACAGCACACCATTGTTAGTTACCACTATTAATATTTAGTATGACAGCATTAAATGTTTAGTGAATAGCAAAATTTGCTATACATCCCATCATCCCCCCCTACCCCACCCTCATACACCAGAAAGAGAGGGGAAGCATCCGGTCCCCTTTAAAAGTGGGGGAAACACTTCTGTCTCTTTTCTCCCGAGGGAGACAAGGAAGAATCTGCCCCCTATTATTACTTCCCTTCCCATCTCAGCCCCATCCCTCGCAGGGCCATTTGTTGGACCTTTCCCAGCAGCTCCCTGTCACCCAGTTGGGGAGAGAGCCGGGAACATGACACTTAGTGCTCTGCCTCCTGGAGGGATACCTGGCAGCTCTCAAATCACTGGTCTTGGTCTGTGATAACGTCTACTCTATAACATTTAGTGTTCTGACTGAGTAAGCTCATCCCCTGAACTATTTAAAAAAATCATCACGTAGAAACCTATAAATGTAGGGCTAGAAGGGACCTTAAGAAGTCATCCAGTCCAGCCCCTTGCTCTGAGGCAGGACCAAGTAAACCTAGACCATCCCTGACAGGTGTTTGTCCAGCCTGTACTTAAAAATCTCCAATGACAGCAATTCCACAATCTTCTTTGAAAACCTACTCCAGAGCTTAACTATCCTTATAGTTAGAAAGTTTTTCCTAATATCTAAGCTAAAATTTCTCTTGCTGCCAATTAAGCCCATTATTTCTAGTCCTACCTTCAGTGGACATGAAGAACAATTGATCACTGTCCTCTTTATAATAGCCCTTAACATATTTGAACATATTATCAGGTCCCTCCTCAGTCTTCTTTTCTCAAGACTAAACATGCCCAATTTTTTTAATCTCTCCTCACAGGACAGGTTTTCTAAACCTTTTATCATTTTTGTTGCTTTATTCTGGACTCTCTTTCTTTACCTCTTTCCTAAAGTGTGGCACCCAGAACTGGACACAATACTCCAGCAGAGGCCTCACCAGTGCCAAGTAGAGCAGGACAATTACCTGCCACGTCTTACATAATACTCAGAGTAGTTATCAGTCTTTGCACCCACCTTATAGCAATTTCATCTACAGCACATTTCCCTAGTTTGCTTAGGCCAGTAATGCTGTCAAAGTTATCCTGTCACAAGTTAAAGGTATCTGTACAGTGATTGCTACAATGAAGCCTCTGATAACAAACAATAGTATCAAACTATTCTAACCTGATCAGTGCTCTGAAGCATTCTCTTTTGCTGTGTTATTGCACCACTGGTTTGTATCAATCCACCACACACTTTATTCAACTGGGGTCGGCCAGTCTCATGCCTCTGCTTAAAGTGACAAAAGAGAAGTGAGAACAGTGTTAAGGAATAAGCACTAAAATTGTGTGACATTCAAACATTCACTAATTTACAGTCAGAGAATTTACAGATGAAAAAGGCCTATTAGGTCATTAAGCCCACCTCTCCAGGCCCAGTGCAGGTTTGTTCCCTACTGTGCATTTGGTAATATTTCGAATATCCTGTGGAATGGGCTGGCAGTCCCACGCATCTTAACATCACACAATTTGTCCTGAAATTTAACCTAGAATTTCTCTCAGATTTTTGTTCCATTAATCCTAGTTATACCTCCCTGTACAACAGTAAATAATTCCTCTCTCCTTGGCATTAACACCCTTCCAACGCCAAAGACATTTTAGATGGGTTGGTGATTTGATACTACAGTTATCGGAGTCCTATAAAAATGATACACCAGGTTACACAATCAGGTCACCCCCACTCCATAACCAGTTACTGCTTAGCCAAGCTCCACATATTTAGTTCTTATGTGAAACACAATCAGTAAACAAACATGGGTTGTGGTGTTTTCATGGCCTGCATGACAGATTTCTATCTCCACCATCTAATCTAGCTGAAGTGGTTCAGCCTTCATCCAGTGTCTCATAGACATGGGCTTGAACAGAAGTAATGACTGTGGGCTGGGGGAAACAGTCAGAAGAACTCTCTGAGATTATTTCAGCTCCCTTAATTATAGAATCATAGAAGACGAGGGTTGGAAGAGGCCTCAGGAGGTCATCTAGTCCAGCCCCCTGCTCAAAGCAGGACTAACCCCAACTAAATCATCCCAGCCAGGCCTTTCATTTCAGTTTTACAAGATCCCTTTTTCTAGAGGCTCAGGTAGCAGCACTGACAAGGACCATCCCCCGCCACTCTCATGTGCTAGAAGACTGTGACCTTTTATTTCATATGTGAGGACCTACGCAAATCCCCAATTCTTACACGCTTTAGAATAACGAAATATCCTACCTGAAGAGTGCCATAGAGCATTCTGTCCCACTGTGCTTGGGGCAAGGTTGATTGTATTAATCCACTGCATGCTGTAATCCATTGAGGCAGTCCAGTCTGGCACTTCTAGAATAGAGAGATCAGCAAGCACACAGTAACCAGCAGTGAAGGGAACATCCCAGGATTCATATATTCTACTGGAAACCAGCAAAAAGAGAAGACTGCTGGAATTTCCAGCTACATAATAACTATTAGTTGTGGGCATTCAAGAAAATCAAAACAATGCAAAGGCCGCTATTCCTATCAACTTGATGGTCATCCATAACAAATTCACACAGGAATACCCTATGCTGTTTTGAAGTCACACTGTGACCTAAGAACCCCATAATGCCAACTGGTAAGATGGTTACAGAAATATACAGATTCTGGTATGTACATTCTGATTCACCAACAAATGTCACATGAGGTCTCAAAATGAAAGCTGGTGTCAAACTGGTCATTAATATCGTTGGTTAATGTATGTACAGATACTATGGAATAGGGTGACCAGATGAGACACGTGAAATATCGGGACGCAGGCCGGGGGTGCCGGCGGAGCCAAAAAAAAAAAAAAAAAAAATACAAAAAACCCAAGAGCTGGCGGCAGAGGAAAAAACAAAAACAAAAGCAAAAAGAGCTGCCAGAGCATAGGAAAAATTGGTGGGGGCTGAGCACTTACTGCCAGCTCCACGCCCCACCCGCCTGCACCAGCTTGCCTCCGCTGCACCTCCATCTACCCTGAGCTGGCTGCCACATCCTGCTTCTCCCCCCTCCCTCCAGCACTTGTGCTGCCATACAGCTGATTAGAGCAAGCCTGGGAGGGAGGGGTGAGGAGAGGAATGCAGCGTGCTTAGGGAAGAGGCGGGACCAGGGCGGGATTTGGGGAGGGATCCAATGGGGCTGTGAGGGGGTAGGGCTGGGGGCAGCGCAAAGTTGAGAATTTGGGGAGGGATCCAATGGGTGAGGAAGGGGGCAGAGTCGGGGACTGGGGCAGGGGAGGCGCAAGCCCCCTCCGCCTGTGCGCCAGAGGGAAAAATATCGGGACAATTTGCATCCCAACCGAACATCAGTCAGGACGTGGGACAAACAAGTAAATATCGGGACAGCCCCGAGAAAATCGGGACATCTGGTCACTCTACTATGGAATTTTTGTATATACACTGAAAATGTTTGTAAAGTCTATATCAAGGTGTTGGTCCCTAGCAGAGGTGAAAAACAGGTTTCCCCCCCAGAGAGCAGGTAAGAAATGTCCCTCTCTCTCTGGGGATGTATATACTCAATCATAAGACGGTTCATTTATAAGCCGACCCTCCTCCAAATCGATAAGTAAAAATGGAAAATTTTTATAACCTGTTCATAAGCCGACCCTATAATTCAGGGGTCAGCAAACTTTGGCTCCCGGGCCATCAGGAAAAGCCGCTGGTGGGCCGAGATGGTTTGTTTACCTCGAGCGTCCGCAGCCACGGAGGTAAACCTAAGTAAACAAAGTCTCCCAGCGTACCAGCTGCTTCCCCCAATGGGCTGGGACAGAAACTGGTGGGGAATTTTTTTTTGGGGTGGGGGCAGAAGCTGAGAGTCAGGGGAGTAACCCCTGTGACCACCCCCCACTTGACCCCACTGTTAGGGGGCTTATTCCTTCACCCTCTTCCTTCCCTGGTCCTTCTTGCATGAACAGAGAGCAACAATACCCAAAGTCCAAAGGCGCAAACAATTCGATGTTTATTGGGGTGAACTTCCAGCAAGCACAATTCCAGTTTCCTTCCTTAGTGTCCCCTTTCCCAGCTCTGACACCATAGAGCCTTGCCTGTGTCAATGTTCCTGTTCCCATCCCCTGTTCCCACTTCCCTTTTAGCAAAACATGATCCCAATTACCCCATCCCCAGTCCCTTTTCCCATTCCCTCCCCCCACCCCGATTGACTGCAGACTAAATACCAAAACCTGAGTTTTGCTTAGCTATACCTTAACCAATCATTTTACTGAAATTTAACTAACCAATCCTAACATATTATAACATGGTTATTTAACCAAGTATACTCCACCACCTTAATTGGTTTACACCCAACAAAATTAATTATACAGTAGACAGAAACAATTACAGAACCAGACAGAGACCATGCAAATAAACATACAAAACAATACAGAAGTGAGGATTTCACAACTACGTCTATACAGATATAAGGGTTCTCCAGCTGTGTCTATTGATAAGTGAGCTCTTGCCAGACAGGATGTGATCAAACTAAGTTTCCTTTTACACCTTCTAGGCTCTTCCCTTTCTCTGGTCGTGATGGGAATATCAGGACAGGATTGTATTCCTAATAGCCCAATAGCACCTTATTTCAATGTGACTAGTTTGGAATGTGAGGATGTGACCATACACTTCCCAGCTTATGACTGCCTAACTACATCTTAGGGTATGGCTACATTTGGAATTTCAAAGCACTGCCCCGGCAGCGCTGCGGGAGCACTGCTGCGGCAGCGCTTTGAAGTGTGAGTGTAGTCAGAGCGGCAGCGCTGGGAGAGAGCTCTCCCAGCGCTGCATGTAAACCACATCCCTTACGGGTGTAGCGTGCAGCACTGGGAGCCGCGCTCCCAGCGCTGCTGCCCTGATTACACTGACGCTTTACAGCGCTGTATCTTGCAGCGCTCAGGGGGGTGTTTTTTCACACCCCAGTTGCAGCGCTGTAAAGTGTGAGTGTAGCCAAGGCCTTAGCTGAAGGCCTTAGCCTGTCACAGTAAGAGAAGGCCATTACACAGACAGTGATTTTGATTCTTTCTTTTCTACCTCTATAACTAGCTAAGTGACAAGAATACACTTAAATTCTTAAAGGATAGGCCTTTCCAGACAGGCCTGAATATCTATATCCTAACACCCACCCCTAGCTCAGGACCCCCACACTCTCCCCATCCCATCCCTTCCCATCTTATCTGGAGAGGGCCAGGGAAGGATGTCTCTGGCCTGGCCAGAGCTGCTCCAGCAGGCTGGGCAGTGCAGCCGCAGCATGCTCCGGTGGGCCAGATCGGGCGGCATGGCTGCAGCGTGCTCCAGCGGGCCAGATTGGGCGGCACGGCAGCAGCGTGCGGAGCTGCAGCTGCTTCAAAGGCTGGTGGGAGAGCAGCGTGGCCAGAAGTGGAGAAAGACTGGCGCCGGCTCTTCCCTTCTGGCTCTGTTGCCTCTCCTTGCTCCCTCTGTTGGGGGGAGGGGCTGTGTCCCACCTCTCCCTCTCTATACCTGTTCATAAGCCAACCCCCTTCTCTGGTGTTTCCCATTTCTACTAAAAAAAAATTGGCTTATGAACAAGTATATACGGAAATTCTTCCACTCTACTCCACGATGATTAGGCCTCAACTGGAGTATTATGTCCAGTTCTGGGTGCCACATTTCACAAAAGATATGGACAAATTGGAGAAAGTCCAGAGAAAAGCAACAAAAATCATTAATGGTTTAGAAAACATGACCTATGACGGAAGATTTAGTTTAGTCTAGAGAAGAGAAAACAGAGGGGACATTACAGTTTTCAAATACATAAAAGGTTGTTACAAAGAGGAGGCAGAAGAATTGCTCTTCTTAACTTCTGAAGATAGTACAATGGGCGGAAGTTGCAGCAAGGGAGGTTTAGGTTGGACATTAAGAAAAACTTCCTAACTGCCAGGGTAGTTAAGCACCAGAATAAATTGCCTAGGGTGGTTGTGGAATCTCCATCATTGGAGATTTTTAAGAGCAGGTTGAACAAACATCTGTCAGGGATGGTCTAGATAATACTTAGTCCTGCCATGAACGCAGGGGACTGGACTAAGTGACCTCTCGAGGTCCCCTCCAGTCTTATTATTCTATGTTGTCTAACATCCTCCTTAGTTACTAATGGATTGGAAAGTAGTTAATCATCCTCTCATGATTAGAGTACATCATCCTGCTTCTTACCAAATACAGAACAGAAATATCTGTTGATCACTCCTGCCTTTTCTACATCATTAACAATTTTACCATCTCCAGCTAGAAATGGGCCTATACCAGTGCTTTTGAGTTTCTTTTGATCCTAACATATTTTAAAAGGTTAAGGGGTAACTTGATTACAGTCTATAAGTATCTACACAGGGAACAAATATTTAATAATGGGCTTTTTAATCCAGCAGAGAAAGGTCAGACAGGATCCAATGGATATAAATTTAAGCTAGACAAATTCAGATTGGAAATAAGCTGTAAATTTTTAACAGGGACAGTAATTAACCATTGGAACAATTTACCGAGGGTTGCAATGGATTCGCCATCAATGACAATCTTTAATTCAAGATTGCATACTTTTCTAAAAGATCTGCTCTAGGAATTATTTTAGGGAAGTTCTGTGTGTTATACGGAAGATCAGAGTAGATGATCACAATGCTCCCTTCTGGCTTTGAAATCTATATTCATCTCTGCCTATCATGAGGATAAAATAGTTATTTTCTGTTGCGGTGCGACACCTTTTGCATTAAAAAAATTATCCTCTATAAGTTTTTAGAATCCCTAATCATGATTTACAACTGACTGAAACCTCCAATATTTGTCTCCCAAACTGAAGTCCCTCATAACACAATTTTTCTTTCCATCATGTTCCTGTTTGATTTGGTGTTCTGTAACAGACTCCTCACCAGCACTCCTTCCTGTACTTCGTTAGTTAGTACATGAATGCATATGGATCAAAATTCCTGTGGTTCTGAGTTATCTATAACTGTAAAACAAATGATGATGTCTTTAATGTAGAGTGCCAACCCTACTTCTTTCACCTGCTCTGACCTTGCTGGGCAGGATATAACAAGTGACTTAACTTTCCAACCATGCAAATTTCAGTAATCTCTATCAAAATTCCCAATTCCCCATGTTCGTTACTCAGACTCCCAGCAAAAGTATATAAGCCACTGAAAAAAATCTTCTTTCACATTGATCCAATTTGTTTCTTACATTACAAACTCTAGTTTATACAATACTTACCTCCTTACCACCCTCCTCTTCGATTGGTAGTTTAGCAGTCTCCTGGGCTGATCCAGCTAGTCTCCAACTGAGAACATTTACCACTCCCCTCATTCCAGTGAGATGCAGGCTATCTCACTCATACAACTACCTCTTCCACTGGAACATTTATCTCAAAGCTCCAACATAACCAACGCCCTAAGCTTCATACCAGACATGCAGCCAACATTTCACCTCCAGTATTTTCTGACTTCTACCACTTTGTGCTTGTGCACCATTGTGCTAGGTACTGCGCAATTCTTAGTTGGTCCCTAGGTGCTACCACAATAAATATGATTAATAATAACAGCAGAGACTCAGGCATGCACTTTCACTGCTACCAGAAGGACATGCAAGTTACGATGGAAGAGATGTGCCTTCTCTATATACTAAAGTGTTAGAAGATGAGATTTTTGTCTCTGATGCTAACTGGACAAACTGCAACAATGACTAGCAGATATTGAATGAATAAAAAGTTTAACATTCAGGAAGTTAGCTCAGCAGGTCACAGAGAACTGCAAACAGTAATTCTTAACATAAGTGTCCTGACATACAGGTTCCAACAAGTGAAAAGATCCTGAAATAAAAACCAGAAACTTCTACAAAGAATGGGGAAAGAAGGATTCAAAGCCTCTGATGTGGGCCATGTTTGATGCTCCTATTCATGAATAAAGATCAAGAAGGAAACACATGTAAAGTGTAAGCTGATCAGTATTTGGGAGGGGTGGAGGAAAAGAGGTGTTTGAATGGCTGTTGAAAAACCACCATATGGAACAAAGGAATCCAAACTAAATATTTCTAATTCAGAATCTTCTCGAAAGATAAATCATTGTACTACTTACTGGAGAGGATGGAAGTGCCGGGCTGGGGTATCCCAGATACTGTAACCTTGTGCTCCCAGCCCAGCTCCCCTCACCAGGACCGGCTCCAGGCACCAGCCCAACAAGCAGCTGCTTGGGGCAGCCAACGGTGACGGGCGGAACGTCCAGGTCTTCGGCAGCAATTCAGCAGCAGGTCCCTCGGTCCCTCTCGGGGCGAAGGACCAGCCGCCGAATTGCTGCCGAAGACTGAAGCGGAGGCTGTAGAGCTGCAGATCGCGATCGCTGTTTTGTTTTGTTGCTGTTTGAGGTGGTAAAAACCCTGGCGCCGGCCCTGCCCCTGCCCCTCACGTACCACACACATCACCGCCAACAACGGGACACAGCGCGGGGCCAAGGCTCCGGATCCACCTTCTGCTAAACGCCGCTGGGAAGTTACCAGACATGCCCCGCCAAACCCGCCCCCCAGGGTAACGGAGCCGGGGGCCGCCACTCCCAGGGCCCTGTCACCCGCGGAGACCGCAGCCCCCCGGTGCATTTGTCGGCGCTGCAGGGAGGCTCCGAACCCGGCCGGACACAGACGCTGGGGCCGTGGCTCGGGCTCAACTCTGACCCATCCCTTCACTTACCACAGCTCTCACCAACGCCGCCATGACACTCAGAAGCACTTCCGGAACGTGGTAACTACTTCCGCTTCTCACAGGCTAGCGGGGAGGGGGCTGAATCAAAACTGCGCGTGCGCGTACAGCTCCCTACCCAGTCTCCTTAGTTCGCACGCGCTGCAGAGAGTAAGAACCGTTTCGCTATATGTCACGTGTCGGGGCGGAAGTGCGTGCCAGTCCCCTACCCTGCCCAGCAGCCGCGCCTCCTGGCCTGCTACTGCGCTCCGAGGGCGCTGCCCTGGGAACAGCCCATCCCCCTCCCTGCGCCGGCTGAACAGCTCTGTGAGCCGCGTGGCGGGGGGGCTCATTGGGAAAGCCCAGCCTGGGGGAGGGGCAGCGTGGAAGCAAGTGCTTGTGGGGGAGCAGAAAAACGAGGGGGGGAGGTGGCTGCCCCGTGGCTGGAGCCTGGGAGCAAGAGGCAACGTGACAGACCCCCCCCCCCGTGAGGGTGGGGAGGGGGAGTTGGTTAGGAAGAGCTTCAGTTTGAAGCAATAAGGGAATCGGGAGGGGAGGGGAGGGGAGGGGAGGGGGGGTTGCTTGGGAGCATGGGTCCAGCAGGGTGACCTTAGTGCCTGACTTTAGAGTCAAGTATCAGAGGGGTAGATGTGTTAGTCTGGATCTGTAAAAGCACCAGAGTGCCTGGTGGCACCTTACAGACTAACAGATGTATTGGAGCATGAGCTGTCCTGGGTGAATACCCACTTCATGGGATGCATGTAGTAGAAATTTCCAGAGGCAGGTATAAATATCCAAGCAGGAATCAGGCTAGAGATAACGAGGTTAGTTCAATCAGGGAAGCTGATTCTAACAGTTGAGGTGTGAACACCAAGGGAGGAGAAAGTGCTTTTGTAGTTGGCAAGCCAGTCACAGTCTTTGTTTAATCCTGAGCTGATGGTGTCAAATTTGCAGATAAACTGAAGCTCAGCAGTTTGACATCATCAGCTCAGCATTAAACAAAGCCTGTGAATGGTTAGCCTACTACAAAAGCAGTTTCTCCTCTCTTGGTGTTCACACCTCAGCTGCTAGAAGAGGGCCTCATCTTCCCTGATTGAACTAACCTCGTTATCTCTAACCTGATTCTTGCTTTCGTATTTATACCTGCCTCTGGAAACTTCCACCACATGCATCCGACGAAGTGGGTAGTCACCCCCAAAGCTCATGCTCCAATACATCTGTTAGTCTATAACTTGCCACAGGACACTCTGCTGACTTTAAAATGGTGCTGAGGAGGGGGTGAGATGCCAGGAAGGCCTGTGGAAAGGAAATCGTAGCCACGCTGACAGATGAGGCCCCAAACAAGAACTCTGGTTCTGTGGACAGAAAAAAAGCTAGATCATGGAATTGTTATGGTGGGAGGAAATGGGAACTTTTTGCAATAGCCAGGCTGTACTGGTCTAGGATGTGTATGGAGTGAACTTACCAGGGTTACGATCCTGATCAACTGAAAATGTGGTGTTATCTGTGATGGAGAGAGGGGAAAGCACTGGGTTTGGAAGGAAAGACTGAGAGGTATGTTACATTTAGCTTGATGGCAAGAGATTAAGAGGAATTATTGGAGAAACAGACTGAGGTGGTATGAGATCGGAGAGGTAGACTGATGGAAGAGAGAGTACTTAAATCACAGGAGCAGATTAGGATTGCTGAGAGAGAGGGGATAATAGAGAAGAGGAGGGGGCCAAGGAGAGTGGGAGAACACAGGAGGATGATCCACTGAATGGAATCAGGAGAAGACAGTTATTTATGATATAGAGAACATAGGTGTGATAACTGCTGTCAGAGGCAGAGCAGAAGTCAAGGAAAATGGGGCTGGAGTAGAGGTTCTGAGCTTTGGTTGGTTGGAGGTCAGTGGAGATTCTGAGAGCTGAGTTAGTGAAATGGAGAGGGCAGAAGCCAGACTGTGGAGTTGGAGAAGAGGAACTTTCAACAATGAGTGTAGACAGCAAGATCAGTGAATTTGAGGCAAGGGGAGAAAGAAGTTGAAACATGTTTTTGGTTGGTTGGTGGGTTTTTTAATACTTGTAAGGGGAAGGAACCTGAGAAGTATGGGAAGTTGAGAAAGATAAGGGAGAAAGTGATAGTGGTGGCAAAGGACAGTCACTGGAGCAAGTGGAAGAATTAGAGGTGGAGAGCAGTGACACACTTAAGTGGTGGTAACTGGGTTTAAGAAGGAGCATGAAGATAATCAGATTTTATTTATCTTTGAAAAATATGGAAATATCCTGCAAGGTGTTGAGAGGGAGGGGTTAGAAATGAGGTACGGGTGGCAAGAGACCAGGAATAGGTGTGAAATCAATGAGGGTGGAAAGTTGTGCTGCTTTATCTGGAAAATGGCAGAGCTGAAAGAGGAGAGAACAAATGTGTGGTGGAGTATTTCTGTAAAATTGCAATATTTTTATCAGAGACGTTCAGCTATATGACAGCAAGAATGGAAGAAGAGAATGTTAAATAAACCAGGGCTGGGGATTGGTGGAAAGTATCTTGTGGAGAAAGAGATGAGGAAATGAATTGATGATGGAGAAAATCATGGTATGGAGGACATAAATGAATCAAAGGAAGACAGTGAAGAAGGAGTGTAGATAAGGGGCTGAGGAGTTGGGCATGTTGTTGGATTGGAAGGCAGAGTGATGTGAAGGAGGCAAGTTGGAGGAAGTGAGTTGGTTGTTGGAGACTGGGAATTTGGTTTTTTGAAAGATCAGAGAGGGACTAGTGCTTGGGAAAGATAAGGCCAAGTGAGTGGCCATTCAGGTGTGTGGGAGACTTAATTGAGCATTGCAGGTCAAATGAGGTGAGGAGAAGCAAGTAGGAAGTTAAAGGATCAGATGGGACATCTATATATGGGAATTGAAGATAAGGAGAGCTAAGAGTCAAAATCAGCAATGAAGGTTGCTGAGGAGGAATCAGGTAGGTGACTACATGGAGGAGAGGAGAGTTGCATGAAATGCTGTTCAAAGTAGGAGAAAGGACAGTAGAGAGTGTTTGGAACTTGTATAAGTAGGGGCATTGCCAGCAAATCGAGGGATGTGATCATTCCTCTCAATTTGATATTGGTGAGGCCTCATCTGGAGTACTGTGTCCAGTTTTGGGCCCCACACTACAAGAAGGATTTGGAAAAATTGGAGAGAGAGTCCAGTAGAGGGCAACAAAAATGATTAGGGGGCTGGAGCACATGACTTCTGAGGAAACTGGGATTGTGTAGTCTGCAGAAGAGAAGAATGAGGGGGGATTTGATAGCTGCTTTCTACTACCTGAAGTGAGGTTCCAAAGAGGATGGATCTAGACTGTTCTCAGTGGTAGCAGATGACAGAACAAGGAGCAATGGTCTGAAGTTGCAGTGAGAGAGGTTTAGGTTGGCTATTAGGAAACACTTTTTCACTAGGAGGGTGGTGAAGCACTGGAATGGGTTACCTAGGGAGGTGGTGGAATCTCCTTTCTTAGAGGTTTTTAAGGTCAGGCTTGACAAAGCTCTGGCTGGAATGGTTTAGTTGGGGATTGGTCCTGCTTTGAGCAGGGGATTGGACTAGATGACCTCCTGAGGTCCCTTCCAACTCTGATATTCCATGATTCTATGAACCAGCAGGAGAGGATGATCATCCTTGCTGTGTGGGCAGTTTGAGGTGGGGAGTGAGTGAGGAGAAGCTGCTGTATGAGAGCATAGCAGAAGCCATGGTAAATGGGAAGGATCCAGGTTTATCAAACAGACAAGATATATGTGCAAAACTATCACTGATGAAAACTTTGAGATTGCAGAAATTGATGAAAGAGTGGTCCTGTCAGATATAAGTTTCAAAGAAACTGATGAAGCTGCCATTCACTAGCAGAGCAAAATTAAAAAGCAGCAAAAGGAGGAGAAATCCAAATAAAATTGCTAATTTAGAGGAAGGATGGTCCAGTGGTTGGGGCATTTGCCTGCAGCTTGAGGCCCCAGTTCAAGTCTCTGCTGTGCACAATTTCTTTTGACCTTGGGCAAGTCATGTAGGCTCTGTGCCTCAGTTTCCCATTTGTAAACTGGGAACGATAGGACTTTCCTACCTTAGAGGGTTGTTGTGAGAATCAATACATTAAAGAGTGTGAAGAGTTCAGGTACTATGATAATGGGGGCATGTAAGTATGTTAGTAAAAAATAGTGGAATGTTGATTAAAGTTTGGGTTTTTTCCCCCAGAAAACCTAAAGTAAGGGAATACTATTATTCTAGTGCAGAAATTTTGGATGTAAGGCTCTCTTAAATATGGAATACCTAGATGGATTAATCTTTGGGGGACTGTGATGGGATGCATAAACCCCACACTGGAAAAGAAGGGGTTGAATAACTGCTCTGGGCCCAGGAGGCCCCATTCCATTGCACCTTCCATAGGCACTGACTCCATTGGTATTCCAGGTCTGGAGCACCCACAGAAAACTCAGCACCCACCAGCAGCCCTGAGTATCAGCTCCTCCCCCTCCATTTCAGTGCCTCCCACCTGTCATAGACTTTAAGGTCAAAAGGGACCATTATGATCATCTAAACTGACCTCTTGCACAATGCAGGCCACAGAATCTCACCCACCTACTCCTGTAACAAACCCCTAACCTATGTCTGTGTTATTGAAGTCCCCAAATTGTGATTTGAAGACCTCAAGCTCAAGTCATGATCAGCTGTTCAGCAGCATGCAGGAGGGGCTAGGGGGGAGAGGGTAGGAGGAGCTCAGGAGGGGAGCCTGGGATGGAGAAGGAGTCGAGCATCCCCCAGGAACTGGTGAAGTCGGTGCCTCTGGCACCTACAAAGCCTGCATAGGCTGGAGGAGAATCTTAAAAAGGGAAGCAGAATGGCTCACTGGTTTGTAGACAGTGGAAGTGAGCTGATCCACACTTTGAGCTCCTGGGACTTGGCTATAGTAATCTGACCAAGCTTATTGAGAAGGCACCTGTCACCCTCTGGAGGATAGAGACTTTATATTTATGTTTTAGTTCTTTACTTTACCCTGTGGGAAGAGAGGGGACTGGTAGGAAGTGATCTGGGAGGCAGTTGCATAGCACCCCAGGGTGCAGAACATAGCTGCTTACTGTTGGGCCCTGGATCAGAGCCTAGTGGAGAGGGTAGGCCTGGGCTCTGCTATCAACTCTGAAAGGAGGACAACTACAGTGGCCTGTCCCTGATGCAGGGACCCTAGTTGAGGGAAAAAACCCTGAAGATAAAAGGGTGCAGACTGTGAGATCTTGACCCAAGTGCGGGGGAGCTGAGTCCCCTGCTTAATCCTGAAGGCTCTTTCTCTATGCATACCCTGAGAAGGGCAGACTTGAAAACATGACCTGGACAGTCACTGGAAGGACAGACCACTGAGGAGTGGCAGTAAGAAAGGGAGATGTCCAGGAGGAAGACCACGTGCCACACCCCTATCCAACCCTTAGGCAGCACAGGTGGTAAACATCCCCCTTCACATAGGCACTCAGAGCCATGTAATTTATGCCAGCAGCGGACTCAGTGCATTTAGAGCTCACCAAAGCAAGGGATTTCTGGTTCACGGGGGAAAATTGCAACTGAGAAATCCCAAAATAGTTTTGTTTTCAGAAACACCAACACATGGGTTAAATCTGCTCCCTGGGACCCCAACAGCAGCTAAGTGAAATTGACTTTCTTGTCAGTTTTACCACTGCTAGTAGCCCAGATTGGCAGTCCAGGGAGCCCTGGAATATTTGTATATATTTATTTTTATTCAGGTTTCTAAGTGCAGCCAAAAAAGAGAGAAGTGACAATCCCTAATCTCCAGGTGCCCTTCGCAGTTGTTTTAAAAATGCATAAAGACAAAATCAGCATAATTCCTAGAGACTAATTTTAGCTCTAACAGGCCAACCAGCTCTCCAAAGAAGGGTGGACGGTGCTCACTGAATGAGCAGCTATTCAGTATTTCTCTTGCTATTCATTGGTCAGTGAATAGATCTTATTTACTGCATGCTCCTCAAACCCTCTGTGCTGGTCATTGCTATGCTTTGGGTGCTTCACAAATATTAATGAACTTATTTTCACAACACTCCTGTGAGATGAGGGAGGCCATTATCTTGATTCATTCCCTAAGTAATATCCATCCTGTGTACTGAATGAAGCTGGGATCCTGTGGGAAAAAATAGTGTGACACCTTGTAATGGCGAAGTGTATCAAAATGCATATGCACAAGGGGGTAAAGTAAGGTTGCCCAGGCAATCTAAATTCTGGCATTTCCTGAGTTGAGTGCTTTACTTTGCAACCTTAACTATACATACAAAACTACATTTAAATAACTTAGTAGATTTACACCCACCCTGAAATACAGAATTTGGAACCATATTAACTCCTATATTAGACAGCAGGGTTGTGGCCTTTAGATGCACACCACAGACTTGTGCCACTTGAGACAATTGCTAGAGGTAGTTGTAGATCTTACTGGAGCCCTAGGCATAACTAGCAGTGTGAACCAAAGGCGATGAACAAAGTAGGCCTGGTCTTGGCAGAACAGTAACACACTGGGTGTCCGCTAACCAAGCAAGCATATTCCTGACCAGAGAGGATTGTACAAAAATACACAGATCTCAAGTAAATACATAGATCTCTCAAATATATTCCTAAGAGATGGTACAAGAACACACCTATGATGGGTTTCCCCACACCCTGGGGTGCCACAGAGCCTCCTGACTCACCAGCTTCAGCTCCCTCTCAGACTGTGCTGCTGTGACAAGCTGCAGACCACTCCCAGTCCTGCACTCCCACCTCCATTCACACAAGCAAGGACACATCCAGCTGCAGTTACATGCAGGCTCTGGCCAGCCACTGCATGCACCACAAGGGAAAGGGCTACACCCAAAGTACCCCCAGCTCTGCAGCCTAGGACCCCAGAGCTGTACCAGCCTGTCCTGGTTAAAAACCCACCCAGTATGAATTTGTTACCCAGTTCATCCCTCCCTCGATGTGGAGAGGAATATGCACAATGCCTTCGTTAACTGATTTTTCCCCCAGACACGTCACTTACAGGCACACTGGTTTAGATAAAGCATAAAATAAGTTTATTCACTACAGAAAGATAAGTGATTATAAATGATAGCAAGTGATAGCAAATAAACAAAAACACATACTAAGCCTGTCATACTAGATGGATTGGATTTGTATTAGCAGTTTCCTCACCCTGACTGATAATATAAACAGTCCATCAGGTTTCCATACACAGACTAGAAATCCCTTTAGCCTGGCCCCAGCACTTCCCTCAGTTCAGTCTTTCTTCCTCAGGTGTTTCCGGAGTTCTCTTGTGCGTAAGGCTTCAAGATGAGGTCACACTTCACCTTATATAGCTTTTCCATATGGTGGGAACCCTTTGTTCCAAACTCAGTTCCCAGGCCAGCTTCTGGAAAAAATACAGATACCAAAATGGAGTTCAGTGTCATGGGGTCTGGTCACATGCCCTAGGCATGCTCTGCTGAGTCATAGCAGCCATTACTCATAGGCTGTTTGGAGCATTCTCAGGAAGGCTCACCAGGTGGGGGATAAGCTTCTCCTAAGGCCTGTTGTTTCCCCCCAATGGCCCATTACCCTGACTAGGTCCTTCACAACCAGCTGTCTAGACTGGAAGCCTTTTGCCTAGTGGGTGTTACCCAGGTGTAACCACTTTTGAAATGCAGATATGTAGTCAATATTCCTAACTTCAGATACAAAAATGATACCTGCATACAAATAGGATAATCATAGTCAGCAAATCAAACTTTTCCAATGACACCTCACAAGACATATCTTGTATCAGATGCATCATAATTATGTAATAATCATATAATCATACAATTATGAAAAATATGGGGTGCAGTGTCACAACACCAACCCCTCATAAAGATGAGGAGGGGATGACATGATAATGGATAAAGATATTTTGTTCAAACTAGCAGGTATGAGGATAAGGGTAGTAAATAACATCATCTGGCATGCGATACATAACTTGTTTGCATCAGTGTATAAAAGGAGAAGTCGTAGGAGGGACATCTTTGTGCTTGTCTAGGGGATGGAATCCTGGTGTATTGATTGAACCAGTACCATTGTCGTGGGCATGCACATGTTAGTGTACCTGTAGCTCTTATCAGGCAATAGTGCCATGCTTTGTTGACAATAAACCTGGCCAAGCACCTTCACCACCAAATCGAGCCTGTGGTATTTCTTTGTGAATAACATCGAGGTCTGCAGGCTCAGCAAGGTGCACTCTCTGCTTGTGCAGCTAACACCAGAGCTCCAAGAACAGCAGCACTAGCAGCATTAACAACTTAGCAGCCTTCACAACACTCCATAGCACTAACAACAGTAGTAGGCTGTTATCCTCTTGTAGACCAGCCACTAGATGGTGAAGAAGCACACATTTTGCCAGTGGTTTCACAGACAGAAGAGGAAGGGTGAGATTCAGGAATCCTGGGTTCCTTTTCAGATTCTGAGTGGAAGTACGAGTTAGTGATTATGCCTCTGTCCTCCCAGTCAGTCTTAGTCCCTCTGCCCCTGTTTCCCTCTGCTCCTATTGATTCCAGTCTACTTCTGTTCCCCCCACCCTCTGCTCTTCATCTCTTTCCATTGGGTCAGACTGCTTCCTCCTCATTCTCCGTGCTTCCTGGGCTCTAGCGAGAGGCAGAGGGTGTTGAGAGAACAGGAAAGACAGTCTCTATACTCTCAGTTCCAGTGACTGGTGCCACAGTGGCTCCTTAAAGCCATTACAGGGAGTTCCACTCGGCCAAAAGATGGAGCATGCTCAGTTACTCTATGGGAATAGTGCATGTGGAGTCTGGTTGGTATGTAGGATGTGACTAGGGGTGGAACGTGTGTGCTTGGTGCAGGTGGACTCATAAAAGAATAACAAGCCTCTTCTAAACATGTGTGAACTGAGATTTTTCACACACTTATAATGTGGCCAGATTTAGTCAGATTTTCACAGGGATTACAAACAGCCCATGGCTGGCCCAATGTGACATTTTCCCCTTGCCAAATTTCAAATCTGTGCTCTGAAGCATGAAGGCACTGGAGCTGATCAATGAGATGGTGGTAAGAATGTTTAATATGGACAAAACAACATATTTTCCCCTAATGCTGTTCTCAGAAATGGCTAAAATGCTTCATCTGAAACAACCTAATAGCATTCATTATGTGAAAACAAAATACAGTCCCAACTTGTATCTATATACTAGGCATTTTAAAGAGTCAAATTTTCAAAGCTAAAAACAATTATGAACAAAATTGATTGGAGCAGGGGGAATAAACAGAAAAATGTAAATGATAATAAGGAATTATTTAGAAACATTTTACTAGATGCCAAGACAAAAAAAAAAACAAAAAAGCTACCACTGCAGCTCCATGCCCATAAAAAGTTACTTCAGCTAAAAACCCATACCGGTTAAGAAGAAGGGAAATGAAAGTAGCGACAACAACAACAAAAAAAGTAATAAATGGGAAAATAAAGGGAATTAGAGATGTTAGGATGTGCAGATAATTGGTAAGGGAAGCTAAAGGTATCAATGAAAAATCTATTGTCAATAGGGTTAACAGATATAAGAGGAAAATTTTAAAGCATATCAGAAACAACAACAACAAAATCCTAGCGGTGGTATAGGTCCATTAACAGAAGGAGATGGTTTAATTGTCAATAACAATGAAGAAAATGCTGAAGTATCAAATAAATATTCACTTTGTTAATGCAGAGTTAAGATCAGGGCCGCCCAGAGGAGTCTGGGGGCCTAGGATCTTCAGCGGCGGGAGGCCCCCGCTTTGGCAGTAATTCGGCAGTGGGGGGTCTTTCCACTCCGGAACCCACCGCCAAAGTGCCCCGAAGACCCGCGGCAGGGGCCTCCCACCACCGAATTACCGCCGAAGACCCGGCACTTTGGTGGCAGGTCCCACTTTGGTGGTAATTCGGTGGCGGGGGGTCCTTTTGCCCCAGAGCTGAAGGACCCCCCACTGCCGAAGACCCAGAGTGGAAGAAGCTTCAGGGGTCCGGGCCCTGCGAGAGTTTTCCAGGGCCCCCGGAGCGAGTGAAGGACCCCGCTCCAGGGGCCCCGAAAAACTCTCATGGGGGCCCTTGCGGGGCCTGGGGCCTGGGACAAATTGCCCCACTTGCCCTCCCCCCGGGCAGCCCTGATTAAGATTACCTTGTTCCCTTCCAAATCATGGAGGGTGATTACATTAAACCTCTGAAAACCAGGTAATGCCTAGTTTTAAGGTAATGCCTCCCACACTATATTTAGCTAAAAATAAGTATTTTGGGGAAGTTCTATGGCCTGTGTTAAACAAGAGGTCAGATTAGATTATCACAATGGTCCCTTTTGGCCTTGGTATCTGTTAACTGCCCCTACACAACCTTAACTCTGCTCCCTTTGAGCCATGTCCTTGTTAGAGACCATAGGACTATTTCCTTCTTGGACAAGTGGAGGACAGTGAGGAAAGTACACAAGAATAGTGTGTGAGAGTATGTCTGCACTACAGGATTATTCCGATTTTCCATAAACCAGTTTTTTAAAACAGATTGTATAAAGTCGAGTGCACGTGGCCACACTAAGCACATTATTTCGGCGGTGTGCGTCCATGTACGGAGGCTAGCGTCGATTTCCTGAGCATTGCACTGTGGGTAGTTATCCCCTAGCTATCCCAGAGTTCCCGCAGTGTTCCCCGCCCATTGGAATTCTAGGTTGAGATCCCAATGCAAAAACAGTGTCGCGGGTGATTCTGGGTAAATGTCATCACTCAATCCTTCCTCCGTGAAAGCAATGGCAGACAATTATTACACGCCCTTTTCCCCTGGATTGCCCTGGCAGATGCCATAGCATGGCAGCCATGCAGCCCGTTTAGCCTTTTGTCACTGTCAACGTATGTGTACTGGATGCTGCTGACAGACGCGGTACTGCAGTGCTACACAGCAGCATTCATTTGCCTTTGCAAGGTAGCAGAGACGGTTACCAGCTATAGCACCGTCTGCATTGGAAATTGGCTGTGACATTTATCAGTCATTTTGCACCATTTGCAATTGGAAATTGGCGATGATGGTTATCAGTCCTTTTGTACCATCTGCTGCTGTCATGGGTGCTCCTGGCTGGCCTCGCAGAGGTTGGCTGGGGGCACATGGACAAAAATGGGAATGACTCCCCAGGTCATTCTCTTCTTTATGTTTTGTCTAAAAATAGAGTCAGTCCTGCCTAGAATATGGGGCAAGTGTACTAGAGAACCAGAGAGCACAGCCGCTCCGGGTCAGAGCCCCAGAGATCCCGCAGAAATTATGATGCCATTTAGGGGGTGCCCCTGCAACAACCCCACCCATTGCTTCCCTCCTTCCTCAACCCTCCTGGGCTACCGTGGCAGTGTCCCCCCAATTTGTGTGATAAAGTAATAAAGAATGCAGGAATAAGAAACACTGACTTTTTAGTGAGATAAAATGAGGGGGAGGCAGCCTCCCACTGCTATGACAGTCCAGGCAGTACAGAAGCTTCATTAGACATGAAAGGGGGGGGGCTGATGGAGCTCAGCCCCCAGTTGCTATGATGGGGATGGTTTTCAATCCTTTTGCATCATCTGCCAGGAATGACCAGGAGTCATTCCCATTGTTGCCCAGGCAGCCCCGGCTAACCTCATCGAGGCCAGTCAGGAGCACTCACGGGATGATGAGGACGGTTTTCCACCATTTTGCATCATCTACCATCAGAAAAGGAAGGGGAGAGGATGCTGCTGTTCAGCACTGCAGCACTGCGTCTACCAGCAGCATGCAGTAGACATACGGTGACATTGAAAATAGGCGAGAAACTATTTTTTCCCCCTTTTCTTTCACGGAGTGTGGGGGAGAGGGGTTAATTGACGAGATATACCCTGAAACACCTGGGACAATGTTTTTGACCCTTCAGGCATTGGGAGCTCAGCCAAGAACGCAAATGCTTTTCGGAGACTGCGGGGACTGTGGGATAGCTGGAGTCCTCAGTCCCCCTCCCTCGCTCCATGAGCATCCATTTGATTCTTTGGCTTTCCATTACGCTTGTCGCGCAGCACTGTGTTGAGTCCCTGCTGTGACCTCTGTCTGGAGATTTTTTCAAATACTTCGGCATTTCATCTTCTGGAACGGAGCTCTGACAGAACAGATTTGTCTCCCGATAAAGCGATCAGATCGAGTATCTCCCGTACAGTCCGTGCTGATCAGCGCTCCACGCTGGGCAAACAGGAAATGAAATTCAAAAGTTCGCGGGGCTTTTCCTGTCTACCTGGCCAGTGCATCTGACTCCAGATTGCTGTCCAGAGCGGTCACAATGGTGCACTGTGGGATAGCTCTCGGAGGCCAATACCATCGAATTGCGGCCACATTAACCCTATTCCGAAATGGCAATACCGATTTCAGTGCTACTCCTCTCGTCGGGGAGGAGTAGAGATATCGATATTAAGAACCCGTTAGTCAATATAAAGGGCTTCATTGTGTGGACGGGTGCAGGGTTAATTCAGTTTAACGCTGCTAAATTCGGTATAAACCTGTAGTGTAGACCGGGCTTGAGGGAATTCCTTAGGCCTTCTCTCAATTACAATAAAATACAACATTAGCCTGGGTTCAGCAAACACAAACTATTTAGCCTAACGTACACTTGACTATGTCATCTTTTCCAGACATTCCAGCTGTTAGCGCCTGCTCATCCTTATCCTGTGCATTCCCTCTAGGACATCCCCTTCGGCTGCTCCGACTGAGCCTTGTGATGCACTGCGGTGTATGCCAACAGCCTGCTAGAACTTTCCAGGGCAACAGTGCAGCACCAGAGCAGGGAGGCCGCCTGGCACTGTGTGAATGCCAGGGCAGAAATGGAGTTCAGGAGGGCACTGACAGTATGCAGCAGAGCGTCAGAATGGAGGGAAGCACTCTTCTATTCCCGTTTCCTGACATACCTAATGGAGTATCAGCTGCTACAGAGGGTGGATGCAGATGTTCTAATGGCCCTGAGACTCTGCAGTAGTTTTTACAACTCATTCAAACATTCCTCTCTTTTAGAGCCAAGACAGGCCCTTTGGATCATCTGCTCAGACCTGCTCCCAGCTCCCTCTAGTTGTAGTTGCACCTTTCCTCAGATTGCCGTGGAAGATCTGATAGCTCGCTACAATTAACTCCTACATCATGACACCTATATCTATCGTAGTGGTCAGTGACGGTGTATGGAGAGGAATGAAGATATAGAATTGTACTGGACACAACACGACAGAAAATGACAGAAAATGACAGATTTTAGTTGGGAATAAGTCAGGCATGGGTTGGTTGGGTTTGGTCCCCATGTCCCACAGCCAGCAGTGTGGAGATATGGATAGGAGGCATTACCTTAACTCTGTTTACTGGAAAAAGAACAGGAGTACTTGTGGTACCTTAGAGACTAACACATTTATTTCAGCATAAGCTTTCGTGGGCTACAGCTCACTTCTTAGGATGCACAAAACGGAATACACAGACTTTGGTTACTTACACCAAAAATCACATTATATCAGGTTGCTCCCAGTCCCAAGAGACTCATGGACTTTAAGGTCAGAAGGGACCATTATGATCATCTAGTCTGACGTCCTGCACAATGTAGGCCACAGAATCTCACCCATCCACTTCTATAACAAACCCCTAACCTATGTCTGAGTTACTGAAGTCCTCAAATTATGGTTTGAAGACCTCAAGCTGCAGAGAATCCTCCAGCAAGTGACCCGTGCCCCATGCTGCAGAGGAAGGCAAAAAATCTCCAGGGCCTCCGCCAATCTGCCCTGGAGGAAAATTCCTTCCTGACCCCAAATATGGCGATCAGTTAAACCCTGAGCATGTTGGCAAGACTCACCAGCCAGCACCCAAGAAAGAATTCTCTGTAGTAACTCAGATCCCATCCCATCTAACATCCCATCACATTCACTGGGCATACTTACCTGCTGATAATCAAAGATCAATTGCCAAATTAATTGCCAAAATTAGGCTATTCCATCATACCATCCCCTCCATAAACTTATCAAGCTTAGTCTTAAAGCCAGATATGTCTTTTGCCCCCACTACTCCCCTTGGAAGGCTGTTCTAGAACTTCACTCCTCTAATGGCTAAAAACCTTTGTCTAATTTCAAGTCTAAACTTCCTAGTGTCCAGTTTATATCCATTTGTTCTTGTGTCCACATTGGTACTAAGCTTAAATTTTCCTCTCCCTCCCTAATATTAATCCCTCTGATATATTTATAAAGCGCAATCATTTCCCCTCTCAACCTTCTTTTGGTTAGGCTAAACAAGCCAAGCTCTTTGCGTCTCCTTTCATAAGACAGGTTTTGCATTCCTCGGATCATCCTAGTAGCCCGTCTCTGAACTTGTTCCAATTTGAATTCATCCTTCTTAAACATGGGAGACCAGAACTGCACACAGTATTCCAGATGAGGTCTCACCAGTGCCTTATATAACAGTACTAACACCTCCTTATCTTTGATGACCAATCACTTATCCCAGATCATTGGTACTCTAGATCAGTGGTTCTCAACCTTTCCAGACTATTGTACCCCTTTTAGGAGTCTGATTTGTCTTGTGTACCCCAAATTTCACCTCACTTAAAAACTACTTGCTTACAAAATCAGAAATAAAAATGCAAAAGTGTCACAGCAACTATTACTGAAAAATTGCTGACTTTCTCATTTTTACTATAAAATTATAAAATAAATCAAATGGAATATAAATATTGTACTTACATTCACTGTATAGTATATAGAGCAGTATAAACAAGTCATTGTCTGTATGAAATTTTAGTTTGTACTGACTTTGCTATGCTTTTTATGTAGCCTGTTGTAAAACGAGGCAAATATCTCGATGAGTTGATGTACCTCCTGGAAGAGCTCTGCATACCCCTGGGGTACATGTACCCTGGGTTGAGAACCACTGCTCTAGATCTTACACCAAAGACAACGCTGGTAGCCAATTCTATAGTAAACTAACTGAAAGTTTATTAACTAAGAGAAGGAAATGAGAGATACTGAGAGGTTAAAACAGGTAAAATATATGCACAGATGAGTCACAGTTTGAGGGGCAGTAATGTAATAAACTGCCAGTTTCCCAAAAGTCTTTTCAGGGTACCCAGATTGTCTCTGGGAATCTCCACTTTGCATCTGGTACGCTTACTTCCCTGTAAGAGTTCAAGCAGTTCAGAGATCCAGGCTCTTTCCTTGAATCCACACTTATAGCTTCTTCTCACAGAAAACAAGCTGACAGTGTCACTACCCACGTGGGCTTTTCCTTGTGCGACAGTGGGGTGGGGGAATGCATTTTGAGTCTTTGACCTCTGATCATCAGTAGGGCCCTAGCAAATTCATGGTCCATTTTGGTCAATTTCACAGTCATAGGATTTTAGAAATAATAAATTTCATGATTTCATCTATTTAAATCTGAAATTTCACCGTGTTGTAATTGCAGGGGTCCTGACCCAAAAAGGAGGTTGGGGGGGTCACAAGATTATTGTAGGGGGTTGTGCACTGGTTCCCTTACTTCTGCACTGCTGCTGGCAGTGGTGCTGCCTTCAGAGCTGGGCAGCTGGCGAGCAGTGGCTGCTGGCCAGGAGTGGCAGAGCCACCACCAGCAGCAGCTCAGAAGTAAGGATGGCATGGTATGGGATTGCAACCCTTCTAGGCTACTGCATGCAGAGCTGGGCACTCAGTCAGCAGCCGCCACTCTCCAACCGCCCAGCTCTGAAGGCAGCAGTGCAGAAGTAAGGATGGCCTGGCACGAGAAGTAATTCTTCCGTTCTAGTCTGCACCAATTAGGCCTCAACGGGAGTATTGTGTCCAGTTCTGAGCGCCACATTTCAGGAAAGATGTGGACAAATTGGAGAAAGGGGCCAGCAGCGGAAACCCCAGAGTGGCGGCGTGCTGAGCGACTCAGCCCACCGCCGCTCTGGGGTTTTGGCAGCTGGTTCCTGCCAGCCAGGGTCTCAGCCCCCTGCCAGTCTGGGGTTCCTTCACCCAGGCTGGCAGCGGGCGCTGAGTGGGACCGGCGGTGGGACCCCAGCTGGCAGGAGCTGGCAGCAGAAACCCCAGGGCAGCTTGCGTGCCACCTTTGGCACGTGTGCTGTAGGTTGCAAACCCTTGCTCTATAGTATAGGGTAAAAGCACACAAATGACCAGATTTCACAGAGGGGAAGACTAGATTTCACGGTCTGTGACACATTTTTCATGGCTATGAATTTGGTAGGGCCCTAATCATCACACTCACTGACCATTTGCTTTGAAATTAGCTCTTTTCTGTTAGAGATCTTCATTTGCATCCTACAAGGCTTCCTTCTCCTTTGGTGGGTTGTTTATTTAGAGGGGTATATACACAATATAGATGTTTGTTACTACATTATAACAGGATCCAGATGAGTGAAAACAATACAAAGAACATCCCATTAGTTTTTCATGAAATTTCAACACCAAATACATTCTTATACATTTAACAATCACTTTGATCTATATTAATACACAAGTGAATTGGCCTGGGGCTTCAGCCTGAGCTGGCACCTGTTCTGCCAGCGTCAGAGCCAGTACTTGTAAACTGTAATCAAGTCACCCCTTAACCCCTTTAAGCTAAATAGATTGCGTTTCTTGAGTCTATCATGCTAAAGTATGTTTTCTAAACCTTTAACCATTTCCATGGCTCGTCTCTAAACCATTGCCAATTTATCAACGTCCTTCTTGAATTGTGGGCACAAGAACTGAACACAATATTCCAGCAGCAGTTGTACCAATGCCAATTACTGGAGTAAAATTACCTCTTGACTCCTACTCGGGACTGCTGTTTATGCATCCCAGGCTCACATTAGCTTTTTTGGCCACAGCATCACACAGCTAACTCATTTTCAGCTGATTATCCACCACAATCCTCAAATTTTGTTCAGTGTCACTGTTTCCCAGGATAGAGTCCCCCATCCTATATTGATGACCTACATTCTTTGTTCCTAGTGTTAAAATACATATTGTTTGCTTCTGCCCAGTTTGCCAAGTGATCCAGATAATCACTGTGAATCAGCGACCTGTCCTCTTCATTATTTATCATTCCCCCCAATTTTTGTATCATCTGCAAACTTTATGAGTGATGATTTTATGTTTTCTTCCAGGTTACTGAAAAAATGTTAAATAGTGTAGGGCCATGAACACTTCCTTGTGGCATCCTGCTGGAAATATTCCTGCTCAGTGATGATTCGGTGTTTACAGTTACATTTTGAGACCTGTCACTTAGCCAGTTTTTAATCCATTTAATTTGTCATGATAATTTTATACTGTTCCACAGTAGTTCATTAATCAATGTATTGTGCAGTACCAAGTCAAACACCTTATAACATTCTAAGTTTATAATGTTAGGGCTATTACCTTTATCAACCAAACTTGTAATATCCTTACAAACAGGGCCAGCTCTACTGTTTTCGCCTCCCCAAGCAGCGCGCCGAATTCCCACTGCAGAAGGTGGGGGCAGTCCGTTTGCTGCTAGGGTGGCACGCGCATTTCCACAGTGGCAGCAATTTGGCAGAAGCTTCTGTCTTCAGCCGGAAGACAGAAGCTGTGCCACAGCGGACAGCTGAACATAGAAGCTGCTGCCGAATTGCCGCCACCACGGAAATGCAGGTGCCTCCCTAACGGCACACGGACTGCCCCCGCCGTCTGTGGCAGCAATTCGGCATGCTGCTTGGGGACAAAAACACAGGGACTGTATCCCCTTGCAGATTGCCGCCCCAAGCACCTGCTTGGGATGCTGGTCCCTGGAGCCGGCCCTGCTCACGAAAAAGATAAAGTTAGTGTGACAGGATCTATTTTCCATAAACCCATGTTGGTTTGTATTAATTACATTACCCTCCTTTAATTCTTTATTAATTGAGTCCCTTATCAGCCACTCTTTTATCTTGCCTGGGATTAATGTCAGGCTGACATGCCTTTAATTACCCAGGTCATCTCATTTACCCTTTTTAAAAATAAGCAAATCATTAGCTTTCTTCCAGTCTTCCAGAATTTCTCCAATGCTCCAAGAATTATTGAAAGAGCTCCTCAGCCAGTTCATTTAAAACTCTTGGAGGCAAATTATCTGGACCTGGCGTTAACAGGCAGTACTCGTTCCCCAAAAAACACCATGTGAGCTTCTGAAGAAGCAGTGGGTTATGATGATACAAACTAACTCTATGAAGAGGTACTAAAACCCTATGTAATGCAATAACTTTTAATATTTGAAAATAGTTCTTGGTCTTGTTGAGTATCTGAGCTGAGAGGCAGTCCACACTATGCGTTTCTTGAGGGTTAGAGCCATAGATTAAACTTTTTGTAAGGTATCATTACAAAGCTTATAATCTACTGAGTGTGTTCATCCTATTTGTTTGCATGTATTATGTCTATATCTGGAGTTAGAAGAATAAGATATAAACTTGTATTACTGATGTAAACATATTAAGTGGAAGCCATTAAGGGTGCTTCAGAATCAATGAACTAGATATGGCTCTGTCTACTTGCAAACCTTCCTGTGTATGTGTGGGCCAGCCCAGGAAGAATGGAGGCTGGGCTCTCACAGGACATGTGATCATGTCACCTGATACTGGAATCCATCTTAAATCTGGTACTTTTCCATTTAGATGGAGGAATGGGGACCCAGAGGGAAAAAAGATTCCCACTTTGTGCCAAAGCTATAAAAGGGTCCCAGTCATGAGAAAGCCCCTGCTTACCACGTAAGATGTCTGCTGGAACTAACAACGACTGTACTGGGGAAAGGATTGAGCCCAGACTAGGAAGAACTCTAATCTGTGAAAGAAGTGTATTCATAGAATATCAAGGTTGGAAGGGATCTTAGAAGGTCATCTAATCCAACCCCCTGCTCAAAGCAGGACCAATCCCCAGATATTTACCTCAGTTCCCCAACTGGTTCCCTCAAGGATTGAGCTCCTAACCCTGGGTTTAGCAGGCCAAAGCTCAAACCACCAAGCTATCCCTCCCCTCAAAGATGTTATTGGATCATTTCTGAGGGTGAGAAACTACCTGTAACCAATTTCTTAACATATTAAGCTTAGACTTGCTTGTTTTATTTTATTTTGCTTTGTGACTTACTTTGTTCTGTCTGTTATTACTTGAAACCACTTAAATCATACTTTTTAAACTTAATAAAATCACTTTTGTTTATTAATAAACCCAGAGTAAGTGATTAATACCTGGGGAAGCAAACAGCTGTGCATACCTCTCCATCAGTGATAAAGAGGGCAAACAATTTATGAATTTACCCTGTATAAGCTTTATACAGAGTAAAACAGATTTATTTGGGATTTGGATCCCATTGGGAGCTGGGTGTCTGGGTGCTGGAGGCAGGTAACCTGCTAAACTGTTCTCACATAAAGCCTGCAGCTTTGGGGGCATGGTCCAGACCCAGGTCTGTATTGCAACAGGCTAGCGTGTCTGGCTCAACAAGGCAGGGTTCTGGAATCCCAAGCTGGCAGGAAAAATGGGCTCAGAGGTAATTTCAGCACATCAGGGGACCTCTGTGACTGAACCCGTCACAGGATGTTTTTCCAGTCTAGCCATCCTTGCTGCTTGAATGTTGTGTTCTAAGACACCTGTGTGAAACTCCCTGATGTTCTACACAGTTCCTATCTCTGTTTCTCATTCTAGGATCTTTTGGAGCTGTCAGGGCCTGTCTCAGCCAGGAGAATAGGCCTCTGGACTACCTCATCCATGGTGCCCAGCCAGTTCCCCATCCCCTACATGGAGCCACCCGAAGGCTGGGAGGAACAGGGGATGACTGCCAGGTGGTGGTGCATATGGGCCTAAGTGTTCTTCTTTGGGGCTGATTTAGATGGAAACAGAGCCCATACTGTGCCCCATGCTGATGTTTCTGCTGTGTTCTTTCTATTTCAGCACTGTAGGGTGCTGTAGGCCATTTCTGAAGAACATGTGTTTCTCTCACAACCAATTCACACTCAGTTCAGCCTTGCTATTGGCCATTCACTGGAAAAGCAGACACCATAACTCCCGGGCTCACTGCATGCGAACTGTACTGCCACCCCATGTTTCTCGCTTCTCCATATTCTCATAGGCTGCTTCTTGGATTTCTTGCTGTCTGTCTGGTTCTGTATCCTGCCTTCCTTCGTGTATCTCTCTGTCTCTCTCACACACAGACCCCTCAGCAAAAAGCCCTCTACCCCCACGGTCCAGAACTCCTGGGTGGGCTCACAATCTCTTTTTATCTTAGGTGAAGGCTTGTGATAAATTAACATAACTGTAAGGATAAATTAAAGGCTTATCTCTCTTAGCAAGGTTTTAACTCAACCCATAACAAGGTTTTACCCAGTTCATAACAGTGCTATAGAGCTGTATCATTCACACAGTGATGACACCAGAGTCTACCTCCTCTCACTGTCTCCTATAACATCCTCACACACAGCAGGAGGGGTGAAGGTCACCTGTCTGTGGAACCCCACAAGGGCAAATGTGCACTTTCTTGGGTAGCTCTCAGCAACACATCTGCTTCTGATAGTCAGACCCTGCCCCCACACTAGATAATCTCGTTTGCACACATGAATGTACTTGGTATAAAATAGAAGGTCAGGAAGGTTGAAGCACCATATATGAGAAAACATTTTCCAGATTTCAGCTTCCTCCAAGGTAATATGCAAGTGTAATTAAAACAGAACCTGGAAATACAGAGTACAGTACTCCATTCAAAGTGTGTTGTAGGAGCTGAACTCCCTTCATTGATAGTTTTCCAAAACACACAGCTGCAATAATCTTTATCCAGGAGCAGGGAATAAATTAAGTCTAAACACCTCCTGTGCATATAGTGCTTTTCAGTGTAAAGCACCGTGCCCAGTCTAACCTCTCGCTGGGAATGGAAAGCTGCAAGAGGCACAAATGGAAAACCTCTCTGACCAGCAAACATTTTCTTCTTCAAAAAGCACACAAATGAGAAAGAAAACGCATGAAGTAAAGGCAGCTGAACTACTGTGGTGTCTTGTTCCTGTAGCTGTCTGCTCCAGCCTTCAAGGCTCCCAACTGGGCATAGTGCCAAAGTACATTCAGAAGTGGGCATGTGGGGAGAGGATGCCAGGGCAACATGGGGAGCAGGCAGTAGCAAATGGAACAACCACAGATGAGCAGCTAAGGTAAACAAATATGGTTGTTTACCATTTCGTTGGATAGAAGCAGAACCTGCCAAGAGATGTAATGGTGGGTCCCAATTTCCATTCTAACCTTGTGTTTTTCACTTCCTCCTACTTTCCTGAAGCATTCATTTTGGGGGTTAAAGTTTTGAAGGCTTAGCCTCAAATGACTTGGTATTGTGTGCCAGAGGGGACCCTGCTCTGATCAGTACCTATGGTAAAGAGCATGGCATAACAATCTAAACAGAATAAAATCATCTCCAACTGCAGAGTTTGTAAGGAGTGCAAGAGAGGAGCAGATCAGGGAGTCAAGTGGTTTCTAGCTAAGTGATTCCAGTTTATAAAGTTAATTGTACCGTTTGTAGGTTTTTGAAAACAAGCACAGTCTCAAAGTCCTTGTAAATAACGCTCCATTTGCTGTTGTTGTTTTTTAATATAAACTTCCATCTTAGGAAGCCGGCAGTATTGAGTACAGTACTCACACAGGCCCTGTAAGTTGATTATACAACATAATGGAGAGACAGTAACCTCTTTCCATAGTTAATAAAGCAGCAAGCTTCCATTAAAAGTCCTAGTTTAGCCCTCCTATAACTCTGCCTTAAAAAACTGGTTTGACCTGAACATTGCCAGGTTTACTCTGCAGGCCAAAGAATGTTTCTGCTAAGCATGAATAAAATTTGGGATCTTACAAAGCACTTCACCTCCAATTCATAGTCAATTGGATTTAGATACTGAACCCGGTCAGGCACTTTGAAGTCCTATTAGGCACCTAACTGCAACTGTAGGTACCTGTAACACCTTTGAAAATCTTCCTCCCAGACACTAAGACTCGTAGAATCATAGAATATCAGGGTCGGAAGTGACCTCAGGAGGTCATCTAGTCCAACCCCCTGCTCAAAGCAGGACCAATCCCTAACTAAATCAACTTCAGTGATAGGCTGCCTTATAAAACTCCTGGGAAAGATGGATTCAGTCTCCTTTAAAGGAGAGTGCTGAAGAACATAGTTAAGCAAATGTGTTAGCTATTTTGCTTAAGGTTAGTTATGGGCCCAATCCTGCTTTCACTGATATCAATAGGATTCTTTAACATTGATTTTAGTGTTAGCAGGATGAGGAAGTGTGCGTATGAGCAGGTTTGTGGCTCTCTGTTGGTCAGCTGCTGCTTGGTAAGAATATTGTAGATTTTTAAAGATGGCCCCTGTCAGACCTCCTCCAGCTCGGGTGTAGGGATGGTCTGTCCTTCGCCCTCCTGTCCCAGGACCAGGAGAAGGCGTTCAAAAGGGTGGATTATGGGTATCTCCTTGGCACTCTGCGGGTGTTCAGCTTTGGGCATCCCTTTGTGTGCTTTCTCCAGGTGCTCTACACCTCTGCAGAGTGTTTGGTCAAGCCCAGCTGGACCCTGACTGAGCCCACCATCTTCAAACGAGGGGTGAATCTGGGCTGCCTGCTGTCCGGCAAACTCTACACCCTTGCCGTTAAACCATTCCCCCACAGGAGGTCGATGGGGTTGGTGCGCTATGAGCCGGACTTGCGGGTTGTCCTGTCGGCATATGCCAGCAACGAACTCCTTGTGGTCCAGGACCCAGGTGACCTGGTCTCGGGGAGGCTTGCCAAGCCATCTATTAGGAAGCTTCCTCTGCTTGGGTCAACTGGGTCAAGAGCTCTGCCTGATGGCCAGGGACAGGTGGCAAGCAAGCTCCTCCCACCCATGCTTCAGGCCATCTGGTGGAGTGTGAGTCCGCTGCTCTAAATGGGCGTTTACCTTTCCACCATCCATCCCTCCCTGCTGGAGAACTGGCACGATTTGGAGGGCAATGTGACTGAGCAGCTGCAGAGATGGACAGGGCTGCTCCAGTGCCTTTCCCTGTGGGGAAGGGCACTGGTGCTCAACCAGCTAGTCCTGTCCATGCTCTAGCACCTGATCAACATCCTGAGCCTGTCCACGGGTAGCCTGGCCCATCTCCAGAAGAAAATCCTGGAGTTCTTCTGACCTGAGGTACACTAGGTCTTTGCGGGTGTCCTGAGCCTCTCCCTGGAGGAGGGTGGACAGGGCCTGCTCTGCCTCTTCAGCCAGGTCCACACTTTCCACCTCCAGGCCCTGCAGAGACGTGTTTATGGTGCAGGTAGTCAGGCAAGGAGCATGCTAGTGCATGCCTTCCTTCACTATCTCTGAGGGCTCCAATATGACTAGCAGCTCTTCTACCTCCATATGAGAGGTCTACTGCAAGACATCTCCAAGTTGCCGGTCTTTTATCAGGACCTCCTCAGGACCTGGAAGCTGGTCTCAGTGACCAGGTCCACTGTAGCCACTGTGGAGGAGGACTTCCTCATGGAGCCCCTGCTACACAACACCCAGTTCAGTGTGAAGTGGGGGAGTCCCCTTTGTGCACCACCAGGATTGGCAATAGGGTGGACCCCCTGGTGTTCGGCTGGCACATGGGTCTCTCCACCCCTTCTGTCCCATGGTATATACTCCAGGAGGTGAGGGCACCCTTACCACCTGCCTCTCGGGCCTTCCTTGAGCGGGTCCTACAGGAGGGTGCTCTCTGCCTGCCCTTCACCCCTGGCCTTCCGGACCTCCCCATCATGCCCCTGGTCCCAAGCCTCCCCAGCTGCTCCCTCCACACCATCTGAATTGGCTGCACAACATGTAGCTGGCTTGCATCCAAACCACATCTAGGAAACAGCTATATGCACTCGTGCTCCACACCCTTCACTTCCTCACCCTCATGTCCGACCCTGACACCAAGTGGCGGGACCTGCTATTACCCACATAGGGTGAAGAGCGCTGGTGAACCAGTCTGTATTCCACCCTGGTCCCACAGCCCACCAGGGATATTTGTTGGCTTCTCTTTCACATCCGTGAACGTAGGCATGTATCTGGCGCTGCTCACCACCTCCCCTTCTGCGGTAAGAGAGACCCTGGTGCACATCTTTCTTGAGTGCACCAGGTTGCAGCCCCTTTTCTGGCTCCTCTGGAAATTCCTCCTCAAGTTCTGGCAGCACTTTTCCCCACACCTCCTGATGTATGCGCACCCTGTCCGTTGCCCCATGAAATTGTGAGACCTTCTGGCCAAGGTGGCCATCCACCATACCAGGAAGAGGAAGCTGGATGTGCTCTGCAACTGTGGGGCCTATTTCTACTCCTTTCTTAAGTCACATATCTGGGCAGAGTCCCTCTGGGCCATTTCCACTGGCTCCTTGGATGCCTTTGAGGAGCACTGGATACAGTCTGGGGTTCTCTGCTTGGTGCCCCCATCTTTGGCAAAGATCTCTCCTGGAGCTTCAGTACATAATATATAACATCTCTCGGACCAGGTCAAGAATTCCACAGGATTGTCTCCCATATAAGAGTTCAAATGGGGAGAATCCAGTAGATGATCGAGGACCATCTCAAATAGCAAGTAACAGGGGAGGGATCAGGTGATCCCAAAGACAGGAGTCCTCAGCCCTAAATTTTTTTAATATTCTTTTCATGGTCTGGTTGAATCCTCAACCAGACCATCCATTATTGGATGATAGACAGACTTACATAAAGTTTTCATTTTTAGTAGGTTGCATACTCCCTCAGAAGATGTGAAGTTGGTGCCTTGATCAGTGAGGATCTCCTGAGGTACCCCAACTCCAGCAAAAACATTTAGCACTTCTGCTGCAATAGTTTTTGCACTGGTGTAGCACATTGGGTTTGCCTCAGGATAGCAGGTAGTGTAATCAGTTCTAACTAATACAAATTTGTATCCAGCTGTACTTTTTCCCCAAGGGGCTGATAAGGTCCATCTTGATCCTTTCAATAGGATCTCAACTATGGGGAATGAGACACTCCATTAGGTCCTACGAGTTGGCATCTGAGGAAGGAGCCATAAGAATCTTTAACTTTTTTATGAATCCTGGATTAAAAGAAGTGATCCAAAATCCTGACCAAAGGATGACTTCGCACCTATGAGGCCATGGAACGAGAAGTTGTGACCAAATTTCCCTCATCAGTCAGTCTTTCTCCAGGTGGTACAGTCATTCTGCCTGAAGCTCAAACTGGGGGGTGCCACTTTACTCATTGTGGATCTGTCTCCTCTCTGTTAACCACCAGCAGTTGATCATAAGGCTGGCTCCATTTTGTCCTTCCTTTGGTCCTTTATGAAGTCCAACTCTCTAGTTAGGGTGTCCCTCTCCTGCAGGGGTCTCAGCATTGCTTTGTTGTTAGGTAGCCCTTCTGGAGGAGCTTCTCCTTAGCTGGATCCCCCCTCTCCAGGATGCAGTGGATCACTTACACCTGCTAACATCACAGGTTTTGAGAGTCTGTCTCCCAGAGCAACCTCAGTTACTCTCTCTGGGACCTCTGGATGTGGTTTAAACCCCCTCAGTACCTCAGACAAATACTCTCAAACCCAACCCAAGATAATGGGTAGGCTAATATGGAGGCCAGCCCCACTACAAGAGATTTTGTGTTTTCCCTATAGTCAGCAACACTGGGATAGGTTCTAACCTCTCCAGGGATACGCTGTAGAAAATAGTCTATCCAGGGGCTTCAGGGTTTGGGATAAAATCATCCTGGACCAGGATCTGTCTACAACTGGAATCCACCAGGCCCATTACCTCAGTTCCATTTATCTGAACAGGGACTGTAACTTTCGCTGGGATTCACTTACAGGCATGGCTTTCTGCCAGCCACACTTGTCCATAACCTCAATCCATAAAGGAGCACTTGTGATACCGATGACCCCAGTGCCCACATGAAAAGCAAGCCACCACTGTGGCTGCGTGGCTACAGGCCCTGCGCTTTATGTCTGAGGTAGCCCTTCCCTATGTGACTTGCCTGCTCCCACACCATGACTTTCCAACGGAGGAGCTCCTGCAGGTCTCAAGGGCTTTTGTCTGGGCTGGGGCCCAAGAGGCTGAAATTTCACAATGGGAACCAGTCCAGGGCACAGCGGCCTGCTGGGCCCCTTGCAGCCTGTTGCTTCTGAGACTGCCCTAACTGATTGCCAGTTCCTATGGTTGGGCCTTCCCTTGGTCTCAGGCAGTTACTTACGTGATGCTGCCAGAGCTGTTTCTGCAGCCAAATAATTTTTTGTCAGCTGGACAGAACCGACTAGGGACTCTGCCCAGTGGATGAGCACCCAGTCCCTACCTTCGGCTGGAAGCATGTGAGAGAAGTGCTTTAACATGGTGAGCTAAGCCACCTCAATTCCAATCCAAGTCTCTGGCTTTAACTACCTCCAGCATAGGCCTCTTAATTTCTGGGCAACCAAGCAGGGCTCAGCTCCTAGGGTTATTTCTCTCCACAGAACCTCTGTCAGAAGGTCCTCTTCATGAAATCAGGGTTATTGAGTATGGCTGCTTTCACCTGCCATAGTCTTGGACAGATGCTGCATCCAGCCCCCAATATGCAGCCTATGCTGGTCCTGTCAGATAAGATGCCAACAGGGCGGCCCACTGGTTAGGTGGCTACTGGGCTGCTGTCGCCACTCGTTCACATGTTATCAGGAAGGCCTCCAGGTCATCCTCAAGGCCTATCGTTGTGAATTTCACTGGCACAGATGGAGCACTGGGCCGGGGCCTACAGGCCCTGGAGTAGCGGACCCAGGGAGACTCTGCATCAGGGCTATTACCTGCTGGACCAGTCTTTGCTGCTGTTGTGCCCCTAGGTTCCAGACTAGCTGTTGCTGCTGGACAGCTGTTTGCTGCAGGAGCTTTGCTGCTGCTGGGCTGCCTGCTGCTGCTGCTGGTTCTCATTCATCCACTTGAGAAGACGTTCTAAGTCCATGTTATCTGAGTTACCAACCCATGTCTATAGGTCGAGGGTATTAGACCATCTGGGTCAGTCGCTCCTTCCCCCTCTCCCATGTTCTCCACCAGCTGCGAAAGGTTGACCCACTGCTAGTGTCTCCTTGTGGCCAGGTGTAGCATGGCAGCTTTGTCTCCCTTGGGGGCCTGAGATCACTGGCTGCTCTGCCTCTGCAGTGGCCTGTCTTGTCCTGTGCCTTGGTCCTCCAGCCATGTTGATGCAATATCTCTCCCCTTCTGGGGCAGTCCATAAACAAAAAACAAGGGAAATTAACACAAATAAACTGAGTTTGTAAGAGAGGGAGCGGAATGCCTCCCCTCATGATGTATCAGGATCTGGCCCTCTGATTCCTCAGGGAGGGATCTTCAGGCAGTGGTTATCAAGGAATCTTTTGCCTTCAGACAGCTCTTTCCTCAGGAGCCGAGGAGTGAAGGCCTGTTCTCTTCCCTGGTCTGCCCACCAGTAAACTGCTCTCTTCCTCTTTTAAACTTCTCCAGCCTGGGTACATCTTGCAGGTGTGGTGGGCAGAGCTTGCTGAGCCCAGAACAGCTTCTTAACCTCTTGTTGTCAAGTATGGGGTTTGTATACTCCATCACAGCCATAGATTAGCAAATTTACTTTCCTTGATTCATGAGTGTTATCATCACAAATCCTGTTCATTCATTGACTCATAGATGTTAAGGCCAGTTAGACATTTTAAAATCAGAAGATAACTTGCAGGTCCAGATAACTTGTAGCCAAGAGTTTTAAAAGAGCTGGCGGAGGAGCTTGTTGGACCATTAACGTTGATTTTCAATAATTCCTGGAGCACTGGCAAAGTTCCAGAAGACTGGAATCAAGCTAATTTGTGTCAATTTTAAAAAAGGGTTAATGGAACAACCCTGGTAATTTATAGGACTGTCAGCCTGTCAGGGTTCCTTCCCCACTCTGAACTCTGGGGTACAGATGTGGGGACCCACATGAAAGACCCCCTAAGCTTATATTCCACCAGCTTAGGTTAAAAACTTCCCCAAGGCACAAATTCCTTTCCTTGTCCTTGGACGGTATTGCTGCCACCACTAAGTGATTTCAACAAACATTCAGGGAGGGGCCACTTGGAGTCCTATCCTCCAGAAATATCCCCCCAAATCCCTTCACCCCCTTTCCGGCGGAGGCTTGAGAATAACATGCCAACCAATAGGTTAACGAAGTGAGCACAGACCAAATCCCTGTTTTTTAGGACACTGAAAATCAATCAGGTTCTTAAAAGAAGAATTTTATTAAAAAAAAAGTAAAAGAATCACACCTGCAAAATCAGGATGGAAGATAACTTTACAGAGTAAAAAAAAGATTTAAAACACAGAGGATTCGCCTCTGACTCTGCTTCCCAGTTACAAAATAGGAATAAAATTACCTCTTAGCATAGGGAAAATTCACAAGCTAAATCAAAAGATAATCTAACACATTTCCTTGTTATTACTTACAATTTCTAAATACATCTAAGATACAATTTAGATGTATCTTAGATGTATTTTAGATGTTCAGGATCTTGTTAGGAGCTGGTTTACCTGCTTGGTCTCTTTCTTTGTCCCGAGAGGGAACCAACAAAGAGAGCAAAACCAAACCTTCCTCTCCCTCTCCCTCTCCCGCCCCCTGATTTGGAAGTATCTTCTTTCCCCATTGGTCCTTCAGGTGCCAACTAGGTTAATTGAACTGATTAACCCCTTACAGGTAAGGGGATTCTGCAGCTCTGACCAGGAGGAAGGTTATGTTACTGCATACATAAGGGTTGTTACCCTTCCCTTTATGTTTGTGACACAGCCTGATATCTATTCCAGACAATAGAGTGGCTGATATAAGGACTTGATTCGTAAGGAATTAAAAGAGGGTGTTGTAATTAATACAAATCAACATGAGTTCATGAACAATAAGTCTTCTTAAACTAATTTGATTTTTTGAATGAGATTACAAGTTTGGTTTATAAAGATAATAGTGTTGATGTAACATACTTACACTTCAGGAAGACATAGATCTTGGTACTGCACAAAATTTTGATTAAAAAATCTGTCTTCATAATTGATTCAGGTCTCTAGGAATTCAATGTATTACTATTTGGCCTTATTAAAGCACATTTCAGAGGTTTGTTAACCAGGTGTCACACAGATTACTGGTCTTTGCACATGCTTATAATGATGATATTGCCATTTTTAGCAGCAAGACCACAAAAATCAGGAGGGATTCAAAGGTAAACCAGGGATGCCAACAGAAGAACAGAAGCTGGGGTAGGAAGTGGCCCAGGGAGCAGGCATAGGAGTGCCCACCCCCTAGGCCACACATTTTTGAATTATTATTTCTTTGGGCACTGGGTTGAAATCTGGTAGAATAGAGAGGGCCCGGGTTCCTCTACCTCTAGCCACTGACTCTTGCTACTGGGCAACACAGCCCACAGTGTTACCATGAGGCAGTACTGCTGGACTCAGACACCAAACACCTCCACCCCTGACAAGGAGAAGCTAAAGTCCTTTATCTACGTCATTGGGTGGGGGAAGGGCAATTCATCCTGATCCCCTAAAGGTGGACTCTATTGTCAACTGGCCTGTACCCCAAACTAAAAAGCAAGTAGAATCCTTCATAGGCTTGAGAAATTATTATTGAAGGTTGTAGAGGATTGCAGAGATATTGTATCAGCAGTCACAGACCTTTGTAAAAAGAATAAACCAGACTACTCTAGACTGAAGCTTGTCAAAAGGGCTTTGATAAAGTAAAAAAAGGTTCTGTCAGAAAAGCTAGTTCTGGCATGTCCTGATTTTAATAAAGTGTTCGAGCTGTGTACAGAAACATCCAGTACCAGGCTTACCAATCATGCAAGCAGGGAGAGCAACCCCATTGCATTCTTAAGTAAAAAACTGACCCCCAATGAACAAAAACTACTTTCTCAAAGCAAGAAAGCTACACACTCATATGGGCTGTCAAACAGTGAAAACAGATCGGTTCAACAGAAAATTTAGGGGCTCCAGATCACTCTCCATTGGTGTGCTTACACAGAACCAAAGGTACCAACTCCAGGCTGTTGCACTGAAGCATAGTGCTGCAGGAACATGAAATCAAGATTGTGCATATCAAGGGGAAAGAAAATGTAGTTGCAGATGCCCTGTCCAGAAAAGAAAGCCCAGAACTGACACTTGCAGAATAGCCAGTGGCTAGCCCTACTGCATCAAAGTCAGGGGGGAGGTGCGACACAGACGTCTCTTGGCAAAGAGTCCCCTGTTCTTTGCAAACAACCCTCGTCACAGGCCTGACAAACTTACTATGTCAAACACATCTCTTTCACAGTATTTATCCACATGAGGCACCATGCAGGGTATCGACAGAAAGCTCATAATTTTTCAAAACTCAATCATTGTGAGATGTATGTAGGAATAATATTTTAAGGAATAATGTAACTATATTGAAAGTATGCTTTATGATCAGGAGTACAAGTTAGTCACCAGGGGATTATACATCTCAGTGATGGCTCATTCAGGCAAGAGGGAGTTGTCAGCCCTCCTGGTTAGCCACTTATGTAATGCAATTGTCTAGCTTTGCTCCATCCCAAGACTGTCAATGGCAAAGCGCCAGAGACAACTGCAAAAAATCAAAACCACTTGGAGGTAAAAAGGGAACATTACAACAGAAAGGGGATTGCTCTTTCTAGGAATAGAGACAAAAGGCTGTTTCAGTACAACATGGAGTGAGGAAAGGCCCTCTGGATCCATTCACTGAGGAAATATCCTGTTATGTGGACTATTTCATGAAAAATTGGATCCTGGTTGCTGAGAAGACAGCCAGCTCTGCAACGGACTGAAGGGGGGCGGGGGCACTACATTATTAGTTAGGAACTGGCACTTTTAGAAGTGCAGGGCCTACTTCATATTTTATTATTTTGTTTGGTATTGTAACTGTTTGTTTCCACCAGTCTCTCTTGTTTCTAGTGGAACCTCTATTCTTAAATCAGGAGTGGGGATCCTTTTTTCTATCAGGGGCCATTGACGCACAGAAAAAAAATAAATCACAGGCCACATACTGCCCCGCGTGGGGGAGAGGCTCAGTGCTTCCCCCTGCACTGGGGCAAGCTGGTGTTCGTAGCTCCAGCCCTGCGGGGGGGGGGGGGGGCGCAGAGGCTCAGGGCTTCCCCTAGGGTTGCCAACTTTCTAACTGCACAAAACTGAACACCCCTGCCCCACCCACTGCCCTGCCCCTTTCCCGAGGACCTGTCCCTTCTCTGAGGCCCCGTTCCCCAACTCATTCTAGCCCCCCTCCCTTAGTCACTCACTCTCCCCCACCCTCACTCACTTTCACTAGGCTGAGGCAGGGAGTTAGAGTGCGGGAGGGGGTTAGGGTTCCAGCTGGACGTGCGGCCTCTGGGAGGGGGTTTGGGTGTGGGAGGGGGCTCAGGGCTAGGGCAGTGGGTTGAGGTGTGAGTCTGGGATGGAGTTAGAGTGTGGGCAGGGGTTCCAGCCTGGGGCAGGGAGTTGGAGTGGAGGTGCTGAGAGTGTGTTTTGGTGCAGGAGGGGGTTCTGACCTGGGGCAGGGGTTGGGGTGGAGGCGCTGGGAGCATGTTTTGGTGCAGGGAGGGTTCTGACCTGGGGCAGGCGGTTGCAGTGCAGGTGGGGGTGTGGGGCCTGAGAGGGAGTTAGGGTGTGGGAGCGGTTTCCAACCTGGGCAGGGGGTTGGGGTGCAGGTGGGGGTGGGGGACCTGGCAGGGAGTTAGGGTGTGGGAGAGGGTTCTGACCTGGGGCAGGGGGTTGCAGTGCAGGTGGGGGTGCGGGGCCTGAGAGGGAGTTAGGGTGTGGGAGCGGTTTCCAACCTGGGCAGGGGGTTGGGGTGCAGGTGGGGGTGCGGGACCTGGCAGGGAGTTAGGGTGTGGGAGAGGGTTCTGAGCTGGGGCAGAGGAATTCGGGGTGCGGGCTCCAGGTGGGTAGCGCTTACCTCAAGTGGCTCCTGGTCAGCAGTGTAGCGGGGCTAAGTCAGGCTCCCTGCCTGCCCTGGCTCCATGCTGCTCCCAGAAGCGGCCACCATGTCTGGCCCCTAGGCAGAGGTGTGGCAAGGCAGCTCTGCACAGTGCACACTGCCCATGCCCGCAGGCGCTACCCCCCCAGCTCCCATTGGCCATGGTTCCCAGCCAATGGGAGCTATGGAGCCTGCGCTGCAGGGGTGGGGGGAAGCAGCGTGCAGAGCTTCCCTTATCACCCCTGCACCTAGGGGCCACAGGGAGATGACGGCCGCTTCCGGGAGCTGTACGGAGACAACCAGACTTTTAATGGCCTGGCAACCCTAGCTTTCCCCCGCAGTGGGGCAGGCCAGAGCTCGCGGCTCCAGCCCCATAGGGGGACACTAAGACTCTGGGCTTCCAGCCCATGGTGCAGAGATTTGCCACAGGCTGGATGAAATTAAGCAGCAGGCTGGATCTGGCCCATGGGCTGTAGGTTCCCCATCCCTTCTTAAATAAACCTTTTGTTTCATTACAAGTATCCTGTGTTATGCAGGAGTGCTGGTTTACAGTAAAACTGATAAACTGGGGTAAACTCTCCTTTGGGGGCAGAGGATCAGGGATTTGTGTGAGTAGCCAGTGTCAGGTGCTAGGTATCACAGGCGAATGCTTCAAAGGGATTCAAGGACTGGGGTGCATCTCTTTTTAAACTGCAAGGCAACTACAGGGATGGCATAGCCCAGAGGAGAGTGCTTGAGTGGCTGGATGGCTGGAGCTAATACCCAGTTACCACAAGCAAGACTGCCTCACACTGTAGGCAGGGGTAATAAGGTGACATACAGTACCCCAAGGACCATCTCATACACATCTAGGAACATGGAATGGAGGCCAAGCTTACAGAATGGAGGAATCTATCCTGGGAAACAAAAACTCTGAAAAAGATTTAGGTGTCACGATGGATAATCAGCTGAACATGAGTTCCCACTGCGATGCTGTGGCCAAACGGGAGTGATCCTTAGATGCATAAACAGGGGACTCTCAAATGGGAAGAGAGAGAGATTATTTTGCATCTGTATTTGGCACTGGTGCAATCGCTGCTGGAAGTTCTGATGCCCATAATTCAAGAAGGATGTTGAAAACTTGGAGAAGGTTCAGAGAAGAGCAACAAGAATGAGTAAAGGGTTACAAACTCCGCCTTCTAGTGATAGACTCAAAAAGCTCAATTTATTTAGCCTAACAAATAAAGTAAAGGGGTGACTTGATTACAGCCTTTAAGTACCTACACGAGGGACAAATATTTGACAACGGGCTCTTCAGTCTATCAGAGAAAGGTGTGACACCATCCAATGGCTGGAAGTTGAAGTTACACAAATTCAGACTAGAAATAAGGTGTAAATTTTTAACAATGACAGGAATTAACTATTGGAACAATTTGCCAAGGATTGTGGTAGATTCTCCAGCACTGATAATTTTAAAATCAAGCTTGGATATTTTTCTACAAGATGGACAATGGTTCTCAACCTAAGGTCTGGGGCCCTCTGGGGGACCGTGAGCAGGTTTCAGGGGGTCTGTCAAGCAGGGCTGGCATTAGACTTGCTGGGGCCCAGGGCAGAAAGCCAAAGCCCCACCACCTGGGGCTGAAGCCCGGGGCTCCAAGCTCTGCAACCAGCGGCTGAAGTCAAAGCCTGAGCAACTTAGCTTTGCAGAGCTCCCTGTGGCAAGGGCCCCCGAACAATTGCCCTGCTTGCTACCCCTTTTTATATGCATAAAAATAGTTGTTGTGGCACAGGTGGGCTGTGGAGGTTTTATAGCATTCTGGGGGCCACAGAACCTCACCCAGTGATTCCTGCATCAAGCCCACTATTACTGGTTGAACTACAAGAAAGCATTGAGAGAAAATGCATTCAAGTTCTTCAAGTGATGGAGAATCTATGACATCCACTGGTAAATTGTGCTACTATTAATTACCCTAAATTGTTCAAATATTATGTCTTCTTTCCAGTCTGAATTGTCTAGCTTCAGCTTCCAGGCATTGGCTCTCACTATGCTTTTGTCTTTTTATACCTTGATACATTTTGTTATCCAAAACACTGCTGGTGAGATAATTATACATTGTGTGAAAAAGAATTTCCTTTTTTCAATTTTGAATTCCCCACCATTTAATTTCATTGAATGTCCCTGTTGAAGTTTATGTATTGAGGTTGCCTCCTTAGGGTGGACACAGGTTCACTTACCTTGTACTTAATTCCCTAGGTGACAGCAGTCGTGTGGTCTAGGGTTGCCAGGCGTCCAGTTTTTGACTGGAACACCCGGTCAAAAGGGATCCTGGAAGCTCTGGTCGGCGACACAGTGGGGGTCTGGGGCTAAGGCAGGCTCCCTACCTGCCCTGGCTCCATGTGGGACCCGGAAGCGGATGCCAGCTCCCTGCAGACTCTAGGCGCTGGGGCGGCCAGGGATTGGGAGGCTCCGGTGCTGCCCCTGCCCCCAGCACTGGCTCCACAGCTCCCATTGGCTGGGAACCGTGATCAATGGGAGTTGTGGGGGTCGGTGCCACACAGCACAAAGCCTCCTGGCTGCCTATGTGCCTGGAGGCCACAGGGACCTGGCGGCCACTTCCTCGGAGCCATGGTAAGCACCTCCAGGACTCTGCACCCCCTCCCACACCCCAATCCCCTACCCCAGCCAGCCTGGAGTCACCTCCCGTGCCCCAAACCCCTCATCCCCCACCCCACTCCAGAGCGCACACCCCCAGCTCGAGCCCTCATGCCCTTCCACACCCCAACTCCGTGCCCTAGCCATCCCAGAGCCCTCTCCTACACCCCAAACCCCTCATACCTGGCCCCATCCCCAGCCAGAGCCCTTACCCCCCATGCCCCAACCCCCTGCCCCAGCCCAGAGTCCCCTCCTGCACCCCAAACCCCTCATCCCAGACCCTGCACCCTCAGCACATAGCCCATGTCTTTCCTGCACTCTAACCCCCTGCCCAAACCCAGTGAAAGTGAATGAGGGTGGGGAAGAGTATGCAATGGAGGGAGGGCGATGGAGCAAGCCTGGCCTTAGAGAAGGGGTAGGGCATGGGCGGGGCATCAGAAAAGTGGGCAGGGCATGTGTGTTTGGTTTTGTGTGATTAGAAAGTTGGAAACCCTACTGTAGTCCAAACCCAGGGAACGGAATATAGCCCTCTGACTGTGCTGGTTACCAAGTCTGCCTCCTTCCGGGGGGTATAAAACAGCCCAAACGAAAAGGAAAATAGTTCCAGGGCCTGTGGAGGGCCAGGCTCTCCCTCTTGCCAAGGAGGGGAAGCAGTCTTCCTGGTTCCCCAGGATGTTTCAGCTCCCATTCTCCTGTGCAACTATAGGCCAAGAGCTAGACCTGGGAGTTTCAGCAGAAGACATAAACTGGGCTATCTTGTCTTCTCAGAGGGCTTGGGCTGGCAGAGCTCTCAATCCATTTTTCATTACATAACCCAGTGCTCCAGTCCAGAAGATATGGGCTCTCACTCTGCTGGTTTCAGAGTACCCCACAGTTGGGCTGAGCTCCTTTTAAGGGCCTGTCCCCAGGCCTAACAAGCCATACAGGTGTGATGCCTTGGTCTGATTGGTTCTTTAACCCCTTCTTGACTGGTGGGGGATTATCTGCCCCACCACACACCCATTCCCCCCCAAGACAGGGCTCTGAGACTCATCACCTGAGCCTGACTCACCCATTGTGAGAATGGTTTGGAAGAGTCACCTGAGGGAAGATATCAGAAGGAGACCCTGGCAATCGGAAGGCATGGAATGCATTGTCCTTGGGATGGGGGTTCCACGACCACCACTCCCAAGAGGAGGAGATGGGTGCAGGGCCAGCTCCAGGCACCAGCAAAGGAAGAAGGTGCTTGAGACGGCCAGTGGAAAGGGGCGGCACATCTGGGTCTTCGGCGGCAATTCAGCAGTGGGTCCCTCAGTCCCTCTGGGTGCAGTAGAGCTGCCGCCAAAGTACTGCCATGGCTTTATCTTTTTTTTTCTCCGCTGCACCGCTTGGGGTGGCAAAAAAGCTGGAGCTGGCCCTACATGGGTAGGAACTCCCTCCTAAGGGGGAAAGGAAACTTGAGAAGTGTGGTGCTTTCCTGGAGCTAGAACTCAGGATGTGACGGAGTGTCTGCTGAAACTGATCAAGCCCTCAGACCGCTACCCCTTCTACTTCTCCACGTGGGCACCAATGATACTGCCAAGAAGGACCTTGAGTGGGTCACTGCAGGCTATGTGGCTCTGGGATGAAGGATAAAGGAGTCTGAGGCGCAAGTCATGTTCTAATCTATCATCCCTGTTTAAGGAAAAGGCCCAGGTAGGGAACATCAATTTGTGGAGGTAAATGCATGATTGCGCAGGTGGTGTTGGAGAGAGGGCTTTGGATTTTTCGACTATGGGATGTTGTTCCAGGAAGAAGGATTGTTAGGAAGAGATGGGATCCACCTAACGACGAGAGGGAAAAGCATCTTTGCAGTCAGGCTTGCTAACCTAGTGAGGAGAGTTTTAAATTAGGCTCGCCAGGGGATGGAGACTTAAGCCCTGAGGTAAGTGGGGAGGTGGGATACAGGGAGGAAACACAAGGAGGAGAGTGCAGCAGGGGAGGCCTCCTGATTCATACTGAGAAAGTAGGGCAATCAGCTAGTTATCTTAGATGCCTGTACATGAACACAAGAAGCCTAGGAAACAAGCAGGAAAAATTGGAAGTCCTGGCACAGTCAAGAAACTATGATGTGATTGGAATAACAGAGACTTGGTGGGGTAACTCACATGATTGGACCACTGTCATGGATGGGTATAAACTGTTCAGGAAGGATAGGTGGAGGAGAAAAAGTGGAGGAGTTGCACTGTATGTAAGAGAGCGGTATGATTGCTCAGAGCTTCAGTATGAAATTGGAGAAAAGCCTGTTGAGTGTCTTTGGGTTAAGAGATGAGAGCAACAAGGGTGATGTCGGGGTGGACATCTGCTATAAACCACCAGACCAGGAGGATGAGGTAGATGAGGCTTTCTTTGGACAACTAACAGAAGTTTCCAAATCACAAGTCCTGGTTCTCTTGGGGGATGTCAATCACCCTAACATCTGCTGGGAGAGCAATATAGCAGTGCACAGACAATCCAGAAAGTTTTTGGAGAGTGTTGGCAACAACTTCCTGGTGCAAGTGCTGGAGGAACCAACTAGGGCCTGTGTTCTTCTTGACCTGCTGCTCACAAACAGGGAAGAATTGGTAGGGGAAGTAGAAGTGAGTGGCAACCTGGGCAGCAGTGACCATGAGATGGTCGAGTTCAGGCTCCTAACAAAGGGAAGAAAGGAGAGCAATAGAATACTGACCCTGGACTTCAGAAAAGCAGACTTTGACTCCCTCGGGGAACTGATGGGCATGATCCTCTGGGAGTCTAATATGAGGAGGAACATAGGTGCAGACTCCGTGGGTGCTCCAGTGCTGGAGCATCCACAGGGAAAAATTAGTGGGTGCTCTGCAAGCTCTAGTCAAGCTCCCCTCACCCCCCGCCCCATCTCCTCCTCCTCCCCTGAGTGCGCCACGTCCTCACTCCTCCACCTACCTCCCAGTGCTTCCCGCTCGCCAGCCGCCAAACAGCTATTTTGTGGTGTTAGCACACTCCCCACGGGAGAGGGAGGAGCGGGAATGTGGCATGCTCAGGAAGGAGGTGTGGAAGAGGCAGGGCTGGGGCAGGGATTTTGGGAAGGAGTTGGAATAGGGGAAGGGAGGGGGCGGAGTTGGGGCAGGGACTTTGGGAAGGGGTTGGAATGGGGGCAGGGCAGGGGCAAGGCCTCATGGAAGGGGTGGAATGGGGGTGGAGGCAGAGAGGGGGTCAAGCACCCAGAGGAAAGAGGGAAAGTCAATGCCTATGAGGGGGAAAGTAGGCAAGGAGAGTTGGCTGTATCTAAAAGAAGCCTTATTGAAGGCGCAGGAACAAACCATCCCAATGTGCAGAAAGAATAGCAAATATGGCAAGTGACAAGCTTGGCTTAACAGAGAAATCTCTGGTGAGCTTAAACACAAAAAGGAAGCTTACAAGAAGTGGAAACTTGGACAGATGACTAGGTGGGAGTGTAAAAATATTGCTCAAATGTGCAGGGGTGTAATCAGGAAGGCCAAAGCACAATTGGAGTTGCAACTAGCAAGGAATGTGAAGGATAACAAGAAGGGCTTCTACAGGTATGCTAGCAACAAGAAGGAGGTCAGGGAAAGTGTGGGACCCTTACTGAATAGGGGAGGAGACCTAGTGACAGATGATGTGGAAAACGCTGAAGTACTTGATGCTTTTTTTGCTTCGGTCTGCACAGGCAACCTCAGCTCCCAGACTGTTGCACTGGGCAGCACAGTATGGGAAGGAGGTGAGCAGCCCTCAGTGGTGAAAGAACAAGTTAAGGACTATTTAGAAAAGCTGGACATGCACAAGTCCATGAGGCCAGATGCAATGCATCCGAGGGTGCTGAGGGAGTTTGCTGACGTGATTGTAGAGCCATTGGCCATTATCTTTGAAACTCATGGCAGTCAGGGGTGGTCCCACATGATTGGAAAAAGGCAAATATAGTGCTCATCTTTAAAAAAGGGAAGAAGGAGAATCTGGGAAACTACAGACCGGTCAGCCTCACCTCAGTCCCTGGAAAAATCATGGAGCAGGTCCTCAAGGAGTCCATTTTGAAGCACTTGGAGGAGAAGAAGGTGATCAGGAACAGTCAACATGGATTCACCAAGGGCAAGTCATGCCTGACTAGGGTTACCAGGTGTCCCAATTTTATAGAGACAGTCCTGATTTGGGGTCTTTTTCTTGTGTAGGCTCCTATTACCCCCCACCCCCGGTCCCGATTTTTCACACTTCCTGTCTGGTCACCTTATGCCTGACCAACCTGATTGCCTTCTATGATGAGATAACTGGTTCTGTGAATATGGGGAAAGCAATGGATATGATCTACCTTGACTTTAGCAAAGCTTTTGATACAGTCTCCCACAGTATTCTTGACAGCAAGTTAAAGAAGTATGGATTGGATAAATGGACTGTACAATGGATAGAAAGCTAGCTAGATCATCAGGCTCAATGTGTAGTGATCAACGGCTCGATGTCCAGTTGGCAGCCGGTATCAAGTGGAGTACCTCAGGGGTTGGTCCTGGGAACAGTTTTGTTCAGTGATCTGGATGATGGGATGGATTTCACCCTCAGAAAATTCGTGGATGACGCTCAGCTGGGGGGAGAGGTAAATACACTGGAGGGTAGGGATAGAGTCCAGAGTAACCTAGACAAATTGGAGGATTGGGCCAAAAGAAATCTGATGAGGTTCAACAAGGACAAGTGCAGAGTCCTGTACTTAGGAAGGAAGAATCCCATGTACTGCTACAGGCTGGGGACTGACTGGCTAAGTGGCAGTTCTGCAGAAAAGGACCTGGGGATTACAGTGGATGAGAAGCTGGATGTGATTCAGCAGTGTGCCCTTGTTGCCAAGAAGGCTAATGGTATATTTGACTGCATTAGGAGGAGCATTGCCAGCAGATGGAGGGAAGTGATTATTCCCTTCTGGTCAGTACTGGTGAGGCCACATATAGAGTATTGCATCCAGTTTTGGCCACCCTACTACAGAAAGGGTGTGGACAAATAGGAGAGAGTCCAGCAGAGGGCAACGAAAATGATTAGGGGGTTGGGCACATGACTTATGAGGAGAGGCTGAGGGAACTGGGATCATTTAGTCTGCAGAAGAGAAGAGTGAAGGGGGATTTGATGGCAGCCTTCAACTGCTTGAAGGGGGATTCCAAAGAGGATGGAGCTTGGCTGTTCTCAGAGGTGGCAGATGACAGAACAAGGAGTAATGGTCTCAAGTTGCAGTGGGGGAGATCTAGGTTGGATATTAGGAAGCCCTATTTCACTAGGAGGGTGATGAAACACTGGAATGTATTACCTAGGGAGGTGGTGGAATCTCCATCCTTGGAGGCTTTTAAGACCTGGCTTGACAAAGCCCTGTCTGGGATGATTTAGTTGGGGTTGGTCCTGCTTTGAGCAGGGGGTTGGACTAGATGACCTCCTGAGGTCTCTTCCAACCCTAATCTTCTATGATTATGATTGTTTTGAGACAGGAAGAACAGAAGCTCCTGATCTACCATCTCAAGACCATCCATTTATTTTATAAATTTTATGTTCCCTCGGTCATCTCTTTGTACAGTAAACAATCCCAATCTTCTCAGCCTCTTCATAGGTCTGGGGTCTATTGAAGTTCATACACTCTGGAGCAACAATATGAAACACTTCTTTTTGTAGTCACAACAACCAGTCTTTTGCATCAGAAATCTTCGTGAACAAGACACATTTGTTATAGAAAATACCTACCTCTGCAGACGCAAACCAACTATCAGAGACCACAGGTTTCGAACACTGCTCTATAGGATGCATAGGTCTAACCTGCTACCCAGTGTCCTGTTAACAGTTGCCAGAATAGAAGCTGAACCCTGAGAGAGGACTCCAGTTCTGGACTCTGACTGGCAAAATGCTGGAGGTCCTGATTGGTTCATAACTTCTATAAAACCCAGTACAGGAACAGGAAGTTGTCTATGCAACTGGAATTTCCCTGCTTTAGGCTGCTTCTGAGCTGGTAACCTGAATCTGCCTGTCTTCTGACTCCTGGTTTGCCCTCTGCCCTGCCTTAGACTCTGATCTCCCAGTATCTGACCCAGTCTGATTCCCAGCTTCTTCTCTAACCACTGGGTCAGACTGCCCACACCCTGAGTGTGACACCAACGGGCTTCCACAAAGCTCTAGCACCATCTTTATCTCACTCATTTTTCAGGAACCAGCCCTTGTATGAAACTCTGTAAAGCTCAGCGAGATCTGGCAGTTGAATAATACATTGAAAGTAAATGTATAATTCCAGAGGGGGAGAGAGAATGGAAGGTGGGCAGTTCTTAGCCAGGCACCCTGTCTCTTTCCCTGCCACCCTATGGATTTGACTGTTAATGTGGCAACGGGGTGATTCTGGGACTTGTGTGCTGGGTTCATAAGAAGGTCTGGAGGAGGAATGGCAGATTGTCAACATGTGGACAAGCCTGGTGGTAGGATGGCTTTCAGGTGCACATGTGCTTGTCAGCCTGTTGTAGGGTTGCCAGGTGTCTGGTTTTCGACTAGAAAGTCTGGAAAGACACTAAAAGTCCACTTACCAGAGTAACCACAACCAGCCTCCTTGCCGAGAGGGTGGGAAGACCAGCACCTGTTCAGTTGCTGACGGACAGCCTCAGAGATCTGGGCCTCTTGCAGCCTGGGGAGGTGGCTCCAGCTGAGGAGGGGGCTGGGCTGGGGAAGGGGAGCGCCCACAGGTTCTCACAGGCACTGTGAGCAGAGCGGGCGAGGGGAGGACAAGCTCCGAGCATGCCAGAGAGGCCATGGAAAGGAAGGGGGCAGCCTGCTACTTGCGGGGCATGGCTGTCAGGAGAGGAGCTGTTTGGAGAGCAGCGCCTGGCTGCAGAGGGCCTGGGTTTGGCACACCAAGTGGGGCTGCTTCCCCTGAAGACTGGTAGAAGCCCCACCACCCCTGGCGCCACTGTCTGGGAACTCGGACACTCGTTCGCTCCAGACGGCAGAAGTTGTCAAGCTCCAGTGCTTTGCAGCCAGCCCACTCTAGCTGGAGCCGAGGAAGCCCTCACTGTGGAGTGCAGAGGAACCAGGAGCAAAGGCTCATTAAACCACTTGGGCGAAGCAGGGGGGGCCCAGATCCAATATTTCCATGTAAGTTTTCTGGTCATGGCTGCTGGGGGTGTGGGGGTGGCTACAAACAATGGGGCAAGTTCCCCAGATGGAAGCAAGCAGCCCTCTGCCCCAGTTCCATGGACTCAGATGAGCAGGGGACACCTGGGCATGTTTGGGGCTGTCTCTTGCCTCGGTGTTGGGGGCCTGGAGAGCTGGGGGAGGGGAGCTGTGAGTCAGGACTCCTGGGTTCTCTCCCTGGCTCTGGGAGAGGAGAGGGGACTAGTGCTTAGAGCAGTGAGGGCTGGAAGTCAGGACTCTTGGGTTCTATTCCTAGCTTCTCCACAGACTTGTGTGAGTGGCTTATGGAGAGAGCCTCCCCCCAACCAAAGGTAACTGGTGGGTGAGGAGAGTGCTGTGGTCCCTGGGCTGGGTGCAGGGAGTCAGGGGAGTAAGTGGAGGGTGGGAACCTGGGGGAGGGTGGGGGTGCAGAGGGTGGGGCAACAAGTGGAGAAGGTAAGCAGAGGTGTCTGTCCAGTCTTCAGAAATTGGAAAGATGGCAACCCCCTGTTGTCAATGTCACCAGCTCCTCTAGACAGCAGCTTCACCCAGAGCACCAGACTCTGCAGGCCTTGCAAAATCTGGGACATGACATTTTGTGTCATACCAAAAGGGACATCTGGACAGGCCTGATAAACAAGGACATTTTCAGTTCCTAGAGACAGAGGGTCCCTCCTTATTATTGTTGATCATTTTGCTGGACAGCTGAGTCACAGGAAGGTGAATCTTTTCCATTAGTACTTTGCAGTAATAGAGTTCAGCAAATAGTTGCTCTCCTAACACAGTCTGTCGGTTGATGCTGCTTATCCAGTCTCCTCCTCCTTTTTGGATAGCTCTTTGGTCAAGGTGTAGATTCTGTCTGACCCCAGTCTGGGAGCTTTTCTCTTGATCAGCTCAGCCCTTATCACTGCAGTTAGTATGATTCTTAGGTTTCAGGGGACAAGGGGATAATTCCACCTAACAAAATGATAAATGCATCAATGAACTTTAGATAATTTCTAGAATAAATAGGCTGTTCTAAGCACCCAGCAAAGGGCATTTACTGTAGATATTTGTCTTCCAAAAATAAATTCAGATTTCCCTCTTGATTAGAATTTGTTGAGAAGCAGTGAAATCTGGTGTAATTTTGTGTCTGTCTTTTAAAAATACCATTTTATTACCCAACAGCAATAGTAATTCATAAAATAACATGGGATTGACCATGACTACAGATTTTTTGTTTGGTTTGTACATTCTTATTAGGCTTGGCTAAGATGCTGTAAAAGCAGTATCTTTTAACACCTTTTATTATACAAGGGTCAAGGGGTTTTTATGTTTCTTAAAGACAGCTTCAAATAGCCTACATAGCGGGTTACTGCATCTTTCATACGGCTGCTGTATAAACAAGCACATTTTACACAGGAAATGACATAACCATGTAAAAGTGTACATGGAGTATAGGCACATATTCAAACACTAATGGGAATGCATTGTTTTAAATGGCATACTTTTATGTTTACCTATTAGCTTAGTACCCATATTTTAGCCAAATACAACAAAAATTAGCTTTACATACCTGTCTCATAGTGTTCTGTTTATTTGAAATTTGGACCTTTACAAAGACTCTCAAGAGACAGAAAATGACTCTAAAAAGAAAATACAAATGAGGCATTCTTAGTGAAAGTGAAACCTGCTGTCATAAACATGGAAAGTTGAATTTTTAACCTGTATTATTTTATCACTCATGTTTCTGCGTGCTTTTACCTCTGGGCTGCAAGTGCCAGTTCACCCATGGAAAGTGGGGCTGCTGACAGTACCAATAATTAGGGGTGCCAGGCTTTGTGCACTGTATTAGGGTTACTATTAGCAAAAACAGTGTGGAGTTTTGTGATTCCAAGGGCCTCTGCTTTTTTTCCATCTTTCTCCACGTGCGTCATTCCCACATTGGTGCCCTAGAGCTGACCCTCTGCATTCAGAAAGGAAGTTGGCTGAATGAAGTCCACCTGGACTGTATTTTTGAGTTTTTCTGTGATAATTATTATTTGTAGCAGTTAGAGACAGGGCCACTTTGAGCCTGGAATATGTCTGTTTCTGTTCTAGCTCCAAATATCTCAAACTGCAAATTTTTATGAGAAACCCTGGCAAGATTTATAATTGTGAACAGAAATATACTAAAAATGTTGTGAAATTCAAAAAAGATTTAATGGGCAACTCACTTTGGAAGTGGTTCTATTTTGCTCCCAAAACTTTAGACATATAAAGAATACAGGAATTACCTTCAGAAAAGCAGATAATACTGCAGACTTCAGTGATCCATAACCATTCAGTAAATATCTATTAATCAGTTATGGAGAATTAGGTCTGCTCCAGATACCCCTTTATGGCAGATACAGTACATCTGCAAAAAGTCAGTATGATACCGAGGCCATCCAACAGTCCACAGCGTGTTCCCAAATAAAAATTAAGGTTGAGTTATTTAAGGGTAAAACCATTATAAGGATGTTCTCCTTATTCCCCCAAACAGCATTGCAAATCAAGGAAGTGCAGAGTTGAAGTTAAACTTAAAAGAAAACCTTAACTCTGCCCTTTAGTGATGCCATGCAATTAACATACAATGATAATAAATGCTTTTTAGCATTTATAGTCCCAGATTAGATTACATTGATTTTTAAAGACATAGTAGGGTTTTTCTTTCTTTATGATCTCATTCTGTGGCTGAGTTAAGGTTGTTTGGGTGCCTAAAATGACTTTTTCATACCTTAACATATTTGAATGTCTTTTATCTTTAACCTTAACTCAGAATTCCCTAGGTTTGTAATGCTTGGTTTTGGGATAATTATAACATTCCTGTAATGATTTTACCCATAAAATACTGATATGTACTCTCAACCTTAAGTCCTGTTTAGCATAGATTTTATTTGTATGTTTTTAAATTATGTTCTTTGTACATTTTTTTATTTATTGGAAATTTCATATATGAAATGAAAAATCCAAAGACGTTACCTATGAAGTAGCAACCTTAAATATTTTTATATTAACTTTTACAGCCAGATATACCGGTACATTCTGGCCATTTTGCATGTTTCTGGAACAGCACAAAGCAGCCAGAAGTTCTGGCCAGATTTCCAGATTCTAGAGCTCTCGATATATGGGAGTAAGGCTACAGTCTACTAATAGCTAAGGTGCCTTCTTCCAAAATAGCTACCATCTCACTGTAGGAGTGAAACCAATCTGCCCTCAGGGAAGAAAGTCGTTGACTATGCTGTCAGGGGCTACCATCTTCCCTGAGAGAAGCTTGGCTTCATTCCCATTTGGAAATAAATTGGAAACAGTGGCCATTTTGAAGAGGACATCTTTGCTAAGGACAGTTTTATTCATATTGAGAATAATGGGAGATGGCAGCCATTTTGAAAGAGGATAGTTCGTCACGGAATTTTCTGTAGAACACTATTCAGAAGAAGAAACTTTCATTTGTGAAGAATAATGGCAAAAAATGACCATTAATCCTAACATATTGTTGCCCCTTTTTGACCCGAGCAGCTACTGAAAGTTTTGGGGCCCTGGTGATGTTCCAGCTGGAAGCAGAAATTGATGGAGTCTGGTACTTAATTTGATGCAGTTTTGTTTATTTACACAGTATGTACAAAGTCCCATATCACTGAATGCAGAAGGAATCCAATAGTAGGAAACAGCTTCTTTTGTTCTCAGAACCAAGAGCAGTTTTTTCAACCTGCTCCTCTCATGCAAAAACCTCTCCTCAGGTTTCTTCCAAGGTCAGATTCTGTGCTTTCAGCTGCTGCTTTAGGCTGTTTCCCAGTTTTCCTGTTCTGCCTCCACCTCCCCTGACACCTATCCTAAACAATACTCAGACAAAAGCTCCAGGGCAGGTTCACACACTTTTGTTTTAGGTGGGGGCTTAACTCTTAACAACACCCCCCACCTCAGCTTTACTCATGGTCCTGATGAGGCCTAAAATGGTGACAACCACTAACCCAACCCGGACAGAAAGGAAAAGAAATAGTTTCACAAATTTTAAGTGAAATAAGGTTAACTACTGACATATGTACAATGTCCTTCTGTTAAGATGTTTTCATATCACCAACCCAAAAGAACTTTATTTCCACCCAAATCTCATTGGGGCTTTTAGCTCACTGAATTTCCATCCAGTGTGCTCCTGAGGTGCATCTATTGTTTCTGTGGAATTTGCTGGCTGATTCAGACCCTGCCCATTTTGTTCTAATGGGGAATAAACCTCTGTATCAACTTTTGCAGCCTCAAGTTCCCCAGATATATTCTCAGGCAATGTCTACATGTACAGTGCTGCAGTGGCACAGCTGCCCCGATACAGCTGCGCCACTGCAGCACGTCTGGTGAAGACACTTTATGCCGACAGGAGAGAACTCCCCCGTTGGTGTAAAATAACCACCCTTGCGAGCAGTAGAAGCTATATCGGTGGGAAAAGCTCTCCTGCTGACAGCGCTGTGCACACTAGCACTTATATCGGTGTAACTGATGTTGCTCAGAGGTGTGGTTTATTCACACTCCGAGAGACATATGTTTTAGAATCATAGAATCATAGAATATCAGGGTTGGAAGGGACCTCAGGAGGTCACCTAGTCCAACCCCCTGCTCAAAGCAGGACCAATCCCCAACTAAATCATCCCAGCCAGGGCTTTGTCAAGCCTGACCTTAAAAACCTCCAAGGATAGAGATTCCACCACCTCCCTAGGTAACCCATTCCAGTGTTTCACCACTCTCTGAGTGAAAACTTTTTACTAATATCCAACCTAAACCTCTCCCACTGCAACTTGAGACCATTACTCCTTGTTCTGTCATTGGGTACCACTGAGAACAGTCTAGATCGATCCTCTTTGGAACCCCCTTTCAGGTAGTTGAAAGCAGCTATCAAATCCTCCCTCATTCTTCTCGTCTGCAGACTAAACAACCCCAGTTCCCTCAGCCTCTCCTTAGAAGTCATGTGCTCCAGCCCCCTAATCGTTTTTGTTGCCCTCCGCTAGACTCTTTCCAATTTTTCCACATCCTTCTGGTAGTGTGGGGCCCAAAACTGGACACAGTACTCCAGATGAGGCCTCACCAATGTTGAATAGAGGGGAATGATCACATCCCTCGATCTGCAGGCAACGCCCCTACTTATACAGCCCAAAATGCCGTTAGCCTTCTTGGCAAAAAGGGCACACTGTTGACTCATATCCAGCTTCTCATCCACTGTAACCCCTAGGTCCTTTTCTGCAGAACTGCTTCCTAGCCATTCGGTCCCTAGTCTGTAACAGTGAATGGGATTCTTCCGTCCTAAGTGCAGGACTCTGCACTTGTCCTTGTTGAACCTCATCAGGTTTCTTTTGGCCCTCAGTCCTCTAATTTGTCGAGGTTCCTCTGTATCCTAGCCCTGCCCTCCAACGTATCTACCACTGCTCCAAACTTGCTGAGAGTGCAGTCCACGCCATCCTCCAGATCATTAATGAAGATATCGAACAAAACCAGCACCAGGACTGACCCTTGGGGCACTCCGCTTGATACCGGTTGCCAACTAGACATGGAGCCGTTGATCACTACCAGTTGAGCCTGACGATCTAGCCAGCTTTCTATCCACCTTATAGTCCAATCGTCCAGCCCATACTTTAACTTGCTGGCAAGAATACTGTGGGAGACCATACCAAAAGCTTTGCTAAAGTCAAGGAATAACACATCCACTGCTTTCCCCTCATCCACAGACCCAGTTATCTCTCATAGAAGGCAATTAGGTTGTAAGGCATGACTTGCCCTTGGTGAATCCATGCTGACTGTTCCTAATCACTTTCCTCTCCTCTAAGTGCTTCAGAATTGATTCCTTGAGGACCTGCTCCATGATTTTTCCAGGGACTGAGGTGAGGCTGACTGGCCTGTAGTTCCCTGGATCCTCCTTCTTCCCTTTTTTAAAGATGGGCACTACAGTAGTCTTTTTCCAGTCATCTGGGACCTCCCCCGTTTGCCATGAGTTTTCAGAGATAATGGCCAATGGCTCTGCAATCACATCCACCAACTCCTTTAGCACCCTCGAATGCAGTGCATCCAGCCCCAGGGACTTGTGCTCATCCAGTTTTTCTAAATAGTCCAGAACCACTCCTTTCTCCACAGAGGGCTGGTCACCTTCTCCCCATACTGTGCTGCCCAGTGCAACAGTCTAGGAGCTGACCTTGTTTGTTTCACTCCTGCATGCCTGAGCAATATTTTTATACTCCTCCCTGGTCATTTGTCCAATCTTCCACTTCTTGTAAGCTTCTTTTTTGCATTTAAGATCAGCTAGGATTTCACTGTTAAGCCAAGCTGGTCGACTGCCATATTTACTATTCTTCCTACACATCGGGATGTTTTTTGCCTGCAACCTCAATAAGGATTCTTTAAAATACAGCCAGCTTTCCTGGACTCCTTTCCCCCTCATGTTATTTTCCCAGGGGATCCTGCCCTTCAGTTCCCTGAGGGAGTCAAAGATGCCGACATAGATGGTAGCGTAGACAGCCTCAGATACAGGGGGCAGCCAAATTGAAATTCTGTCCCCTGATATCTTTACAAATGGTCCTTATGAATAAGGCTGGGTTTAGTCCTGGGACCCCACAGTATCATATCCTTCATTTCTTTGTGTCAATACTGAATAGGGTCCCTTCCAAGGTTTATCCAGTTTAGGGCTCCAATCATCTTTTGTCTAAGACTGTGAGATCAGTCTAGGTGCCCTCTTTTAAAAGTTTCCCCATAGGACCATACAGACTTTTCATTTTGTCAGAGGCTGGTTTCACATTTCCCCTAGAAGGGGTGTGTGTTCCCCACAGATTTCTTGCCCCCCCTCCATTTTTCTGCAGGGGAGCCACGAAGTCTGTGGAAGATATGAATTCTGCATCCCCCCAGCATAGTCCCAGAAGTATACGCAACATACATCCCTGCCATCCCTCACCACTTCCCAGCTCTCCGGCGCTGTCCTGGCTTCCCTCACCATGCCCTGGCTCTCCAACACAGTCCTCTCCTCTCCTTTTACCAGCATAGTCTCTGTAGCTCTTCCAGCTGGAGAGCAACTGGCTCTTCCTGGAGGAACCTCCACAGCCTCTCTGCTGGGGCCATCCTTGCCAGGGGAGCATCCCTCACTCCCTCTGGCTCTCTCACAACTCCTCTGGATCCAGCTTTCCAGCCATGGAGATGTCAGTGGGTAAGCTCCTCCACTGCTCCCTGCCCTCAGCCTTTGGTTCCAGCTCTCCAGCTTAGCACCAGCAGGCAGCTCCCTCTAGATGCTCTCCTCCCTTCAGCCTTCTTCCAGGTCCCATACATTCTCATAGCCAATTCTTCCCTCTTCCCAAGAAGGGCCTACACAGAGTTTTCTGCTCTCTACAGCTTTCCCCAAAGACCCTCACCAATCTCCTGATTGATTCTCACCAGTACTCTCCAAGTCTCCATCTTACTGGCTCCCTCTTATCTCCAGAACCCAGGTGCCTTGATCTTTTGAGTATGTCTACACAGCACTTTGGAGCAAGCATCATAAGAACAGCCATACTGGGTCAGACCAATGGTCCATCTACCCAAGTATCCTGTCTTCTGACAGTAGCTAATTCCAGATGCTTCAAATTAACAGAACAGGCAATCATTGAGTGATCCATGCCCTGTTGTCCAGTCCCAGCTTCTGACAGTCAAAGGTTTAGGGACACTCAGAGCATGGAGTTACATCCCTGATCATATTGGCTGATAGCCATGGATAGGTCTATCCTCCATGAACTTATCTAATTCTTTTTTGAACCCAATTATAGTTGTGGCCTTCACAGCATCCCGTGACAATGAGTTCCACAGGTTGACTGTGCATTGTGTGAGGAAGTACTTCCTTTTGTTTGTTTTGAACCTGCAGTCTATTCATTTAATTGGGTGACCCCCTAGTTCTTGTGTTATGTGAAGGTAAATTTAACTTTCTTATTCACTTTCTCCATGCCAGTCATGATTTTATAGACCTCTATCATATGCCCCCTTAGTCGTCTCTTTTCCAAGCTGAACAGTCCCAGTCGTTTTAATCTCTCCTCATATGGAAGCTGTTCCATACCCCTAATCATTTCTGTTGCCCTTTTCTGTACCTTTCCCAATTCTAATATATCTATTTTGAGATGGGGGACCAGATCTGCATGCAGCATTCAAGAGGTGGGCATACCATGAATTTATATAGAGGCATTATGGTATTTTCTGTCTTGTTATTGATCCTTTTCCTAATGGTTCCTAACATCCAGTTCGCTTTTTTGACTGCCGCTGCACATTGAGCAGATGTTTTCAGAGAACTATCCACAATGATTCCAATTTCCTTCATCAATGGTAACAGCTAATTTAGATCCCTCCCCCATTATTTTGTATGTATAAAAAGATCAGGCTAGCAGGACTTGTGCTGACTCTCTAAAAGTAACATTATAGGCAGTGCTTTCAAGCTGCAGCTCGGGCTTTGAAGCCCACCTCCCTCCCTAGGCTTCAGAGCCCCAGCTCCAGCCTGAGTTGCAATTTCAGAGTACTGTCTGTACAACTATTTTGGAGCGTGAGGGTGAACCCCACAAACTTGATCTGTTGACACAGGCTGGGAGACTCACTCCAAAATGCTGTGTAGACATGCCTTTATAGCCCCAGGGAGCTGATCCACCCTCTTAATTGGTCACTGGTACTGGCACAGGGGAGCTGGGCCTGCTTCATTTACAGGGGCCAGTCACCTTGTGACAGCTTCAAATTGGCCAGCTTCAGCTTATCACAGACCATTCGTAAATGTGTTAATGCCTGCTCAAATGTTTTAGCATGTACCAGGATATCCTGTAGGCATAACTGCCAGGCTGAGCGGGGTATGTCATATAACACCCTCTCCATCACTCTCTCAGATGCATCTCTTGCATTGCACAAGCCAAAAGCCAGCACTTTAAATTACCACAAGCCTTGTCCTGTTGTAACAGCAGTTTTTCTCTGTCTTTTGGATCCACTTCCACTTGCCAATACCCATTTCTAAGGCCTTGTCTACACATGACGGGGGGGGGGGGGAGGGCAGGAATCGATCTAAGTTAAGCAACTTCAGCTACATGAATAATGTAGCTGAAGTCAATGTACTTAGGCCTACTCACCGCGGTGTCTTCACTGCGGTGAGTCGACTGCTGCCGCTCCCCCATCGACTCTGCCTGCACATCTCGTGGCGGGAGAGTGCTAGGGGGTCAATTTATCATGTCTAGACTAGACACGATAAATCGACCCCTGCTTGATCGATTGTGTAGCCATACCCTAAGATCCAGTGCGGAAAACCAGACTGAACCTGCTACAGCAGCTAGGGTACCATCTATTTGTGATAACAGATAAGAATCCCTTAAACTGACTTCATTTGACTTTCTATAGTCCACCCCAACTCTGGTGCTGCTGTCCTTTTTCTTAACCAGAACTATGAGTGAGGCCTAAGGGCTGTTTGGGGGCACAGTTATGCCTTCCAGAGACATTTCTTCAAGGATTTATTGTGCTTCTTTCACTTTTCCTATGGGTAGCTAATGAGGTGGCTGTTGAATGGCTCAGTTCCCTCAGTATCAATCTTCTATTTGACCAGGGCAGTACAATCTATATCAGGGGTCGGCAACCTTTCAGAAGTGCTGTGCCGAGTCTTCATTTATTCACTCTAATGTATGGTTTCGCGTGCCAGTCATACATTTTAACCTTTTTAGAAGGTCTCTTTCTATAAGTCTATAATATATAACTAAACTATTGTTGTATGTAAAGTAAATAAGGTTTCAAAATGTTTAAGAAGCTTCTTTTAATATTAAATTACAATGCAGAGCCCCCCAGAGCAGTGGCCAGGACCTGGGGAGTGTGACTGCCACTGAAAATCAGCTTGTGTGCTGCCTTCGGCACATGTGCCATAGGTTGCCTACCCCTGATCTATATCTTTGTTGGACTAGGAGAACAACTCCTGATTCCTAACCAGGAAGTCTCTTAGACTTAGTTCTGCTGTTCCCCATTTTGAATGTACAGCACTGCGCTGGAACAAGTCCAACAGAAACTCTGGGAGCCTCTTCCCCCTTGTTGTTTTCTTCTATATCAGCATTTAGCTGAACCAGTGGCTGGCTTCGCAACTGGAGACCCTTTTTTCACTCTTTGCTCTTTGTCAGAAACATGCAGCAAATAAGCAGGGATCAGTTCTTGTTTCAGCTCCACAAGATCTTTAGCAACTAAAGTTATGTCTACACTGCAACTAAAAACCCACAGTTTGGCCTGTACCAGCTGACTTGGGCTCGCACAAAGGGGCCATTTAAATGAGATGTAGACGTTCCAGCTTGGGCTGAAGCCTGAGCTCTGGGACCCTCCCACCTCTCAGCAGGGCCGGCTCTACTGTTTTCACCACTCCTAGCAGCGTGCCGAATTGCTGCCGCGGACAGCAGGGGCAGTCTGTGTGCCGTTAGGGTGACATGTGCGTTTCCGCAGCAGTGGCAATTCGGCAGCAGCTTCTGTCTTCACCCAGAACATAGAAGCTGCCGCCACCGCAGAAACGCATGTGCCGCCCTAACGGCACACGGATTGCCCCCACCGTCTGGCGGCAATTCGGCACGCTGCTTGGGGGCAAAAACATGCGGACTACTGCCCCTTGCAGATTGCCGCCCCAAGTACCTGCTTGGGATGCTGTTGCCTGGAGCCAGCCCTGCCTCTCAGATCCCAGAGCCCAGGCTCTAGCCCAAGCCCGAACATCTACACCACAATTAAATAGCCCCTTAGCCCAAGTTCCACAAGCCTGAGTGAACTGGTATAGGTGAGCTGTGGGTTTTTAACTGCAGTGTAGACATATTCTCAGATTCCCCCAAGACCCTGGATCTCGGCACACATTCCAAATACTCCCCATGGTTCTGTTGCTGGAACCTTCCATAGCATGTAGCTGTTATAATGATTTCTGCCCCCACAGGAAGGGCAGTTAATTCACTGTAAACCAATTACCTATAAACCATTTGTCTCACCCAAGCCATATCTTTAAAGGTAATTTCCATAGACTGAATTTGTAAGATACCTTTCCTGGCACTGATTACACATTATCAGCCATAATGAAATCTAAGCCAATTATTAGCTCATCCACTATTTCATTCACCCAGATCTCTTGCTCAAATTTTGGAAGTCCAGTTTTCCCTGTTTTTTGACATGTGGCCTTGCCCTAGTCACTATCTCCGTTTCAGACCAATTAGGCAGGTCAGTTTGGGATCCCCTATTCCCTAGCCTTTTTAGCAAGTCTGGTCTAATAACTGTTATATATGAGTTCATGTCAATTATCCCTATACACAGCACAGGTCCTATTACACACATAATAGCCAAACTCCCTTTATTGTTGTTTAACTGCCCAGATTTAAACATAAGCTGTAGGGCTCATCTTTGTATTCCCAAGCTTTGCCCCTTCAGTCTGATGTCCCTCCATTTCCCTAACTGGGAGAGAAGCTTTCACTAGGTGCTTAACAATGTTTTCACCTCTCTTAGCCAGAAGGCCAGTGCATCTTGGCCTGCCTCAAATTTATAACAATCCTTCTTTTTGTGGTGAATGTTGTCACAGCACCAGCACTTTCCTTTCCTTTAATTTTTGCATTATTGACAATTTTCCTTGTTTTACAACCCAATTTTATCATTGTTCCAATCACTCAATAGGGCTGTGGACAAGATTAGAATCCCCCTTTCATCATACATATTAGAAAAAGAGTTGTACTTACGAGACTCATGGTGATCAGCTTCTCCGTCATTAGCAGCTTCTTCCTCTTATGAACTGCTGCAAGAAAAGATTCAAGTCCTGTAGCAAATTGCACAGCCTCTCAGAATGTCTTTGGCCTCCTTTTACTGTTCTTGATCTGCAAGTCTAAGTCCAGCTGAGCATCTATACATTGGTCCATTGCCCATCTATCCTGAAAGGCCTTGGTGGTATCTGGAGATACTAGGAACACAAGTCTCTGCAGGTCCTCTGCTAGTTCAGGTGAGGCTTCTTCTTTCCTTCTCCTTCTAGCCCTTAACTGTGTCCAGGCCAGTTCAGATTGATGGCTAGCTCCAAACCACATGTCCAGGGCTAGTACCAGGTCTGAATATCTTAGTCTCTTTTCTGGTGGTAAGCTCTGCAGCACTATCAGATCTGAGTCACCCCTTTGACCACTAGTAACCTCCCTTTCTGCCCATCTTCCCAGCCACTGATTTGAGCTATAATGTTGAACTGAGCCAAATAAGCCTCCCAGGGAATTTTTCCTCAAAGATAGTGGAGTTTTTGCATTGCTGGAGCTGAGAGAGCTTGACCTCGCCCCTCTTAGCTTCTGTGGGTTACAAACAGGGTAGAAAACTGTTGTAAATCTCTGGTCTGACCCACGCCTGTATCTGAATCAATTCCTCATCCAGGTGGCTGCCTTCTATTGTGATCTGTAACCCTTTGATTTACTTCTGGAGTTGAATTTTCAGCACCTTAAGTCCTTGGTGCAGCTCATCTCTGTTAGAATATTCCAAGCTGGCTAAAGTTTGCCTTTTCTCCACTATTTCATGAAAGAATCTCTGGTCTATGGCAGTCAGGTTTTTGGTAACCTCTTTGATCTGTCTTGCCATTCCAGCCTGGAAGCTTTGCAGCTTGGCTTCCCAACCTGTCTGGACACTTTGTAGTTGTTGCTCCAAAAGAGATTTGACCTCCACCTGCAAGTCAATCCTCAGCCCTTTCTGAGAATCCTCCAGATGCTGCTTTAGTTCCTTTATGAAGCCTTTGAGTGCTGTTTTAAGTCTTGTTGTAATTCCCCGTGGCCATCTTTTATTTCTGCAAGTGTTCCATCATCTGCTCCATCTTGATTCAGCAGGAGTAGCAGCTTCCTATTTCTCTCCTTGTAAACTAGATCCCATTCCTCAGAGTATCGATGTTGCTCCTTTCTTATCCCAGGAGCTTGTCAAAGTTTTGGGGTTCTCAAGATGTTCCAGCTGAAAGTAGAAGTTGATCAGGTCTGGTATTTTCTTTCATGTAGTTTTGTTTATTTACAGCGAATATATAAAGTCCCGGGTCGCTGAATGCAGAAGGAATCAAAGAGCAGAAACAGCTTCTTTTGTTCAACAGCACCAAGAGATCTCTTTTCAGTGTGCTTGCCTCATGCAATAACCTCTCCTCAGGTTGTTTCCAGGGTAAGTCGCCGTGCTTTCAGCTGCTCCTTGAGGTTTGGCTGTCTCTCTATGTCTTTCCCAGTTTTTCTGTTCTGCCTTCTCCCCTACACACACAACTACCAAAACAATACTCAGCTTGAAAAGATCCAGAGCAGGTTAACACACTCCTTTTGTGTTAGGTGGGGATTTTAACTCAACCCATAACAAGGTTCCATCCAACTGATAATATTTCTTCAAAAGTAGTCTAATCACAAGATCTCACTGAATGTTAACTATATGGGAAATCTGAATATCTGTAATTAGGTTACTGATATCATTTGGGACAGAGAAAAGGTTGAACAGAAGGTGCTAAATTTCTCAAAAAGCTCATTGTTAATTAACTTTAACTTGTAAAATAACTAATGGATTTACTTGTAAATTCTCAGAAAACTCACTGTTCCCAAAGAGTAATTGCTGTAAATTTGGGGAGAATTGCTTTAATTGCAAAATTCATCTCAGTCTTAACTGATGCTTCCTTAATGCCAGCTGAGTCCAGTAGATACTGTTCACAAGCTTACAGATTTCTCAATAGCACATGACAGTAAAAGAGAGAGATGGTAACAGGAGATGTGGTAGCAAGAAATCATAGAATCATAGAAGTGTGGGACTGGAAGAGACCTCAGTAGGTGATCTAGTCCAGTCACCTACACTCAAGGCAGGACTAAGTAATAACTAGACCATTCCTGACAGGTGTTTGTCTAACCTGTTCTTAAAAACCTCCAGTAATGGAGATTCCACAGCCTTCCTAGGCAGTTTGTTCCTGTGCTTAATTACCCTGACAGGAAGTTTTTTTCCCAATGTTTTCATAGAATCATAGAGTCTCAGGTTTGGAAGGAACCTCAGGAGTTCATCTAGTCCAACCCCTTGCTCAAAGCAGGACCAATCCCCAACTAAATCCCCAAATTCCTAAATGGCCCCCTCAAGGATTGAACTCACAACCCTGGGTTTAGCAGGCCAAAAAAACCTCCCTTGCTGCAATTTAAGCCCATTGTTTCTGGGCCTATTCTCCTTGTAACAACCTTGTAACAACCTTTTATGTACTTCAAAACTGTTACCAGGCTTCCTCTCAGTCTTCTCTTCTCCAGTCTAAACTAACCCAATTTTTTCAATCTTCCTTCACAGGTCATATTTTCTAGATCTCTGATTATTTTTGTTGCTGTCCTCTGCACTTTCTCCAATTTGCCCACATCTATCCCGAAATGTGGCACCCAGAAACTGGACACAATACTCCATCTGAGGCCTGGAGTAGTGTGGAAAAATTACTTTGCATGTCTTGCTTATAACACTCCTGCTAATACATCCCAGAATGATGTTTGCTTTTTTTGCAACAGTGTTACACTATTGACTTATATTTAGCTTGTAATTCACTATGACCCCCAGATCCCTTTCTGTGGTACTCCTTCCTAGGCAGTCAGTTCCCATTTTGTATGTGTGCAACTGATTGTTCCTTCCTAAGTGGAGTACTTTGCTTTTGTCCTTATTGAATTTCATCCTATTTACTTCAGATCATTTCTCCAGTTTGTCCAGATCATTTTGAATTTTAATCCTATCCTCCAAAGCACTTGCAACCCCTTCCAGCTTAGTGTCACCTGCAAACTTTATCAATGTACACTCTATGTCATCGTCTGTCATGTGCAGAGGTATGGCAGTGTGCAGAATGGTGGCAGGAGGCATGACAGGAGAATGCTTCCATAGGAGACACAGCACTAAGAAGTATGGCAGTAGGAATGACAGCAGCGGGATTGGCAGAAAGAGATGGAATCAGCAAGAATTGTAGTAGGGCATCACAAACAGATCCTCCATGTCTCTCTCCTATTGTCATGCTTCCAGCCATCATGTTTCCTGCTGCCATGCTCCCTGGTATAATGTTTCTTCTTCTTGCCTTCTGATGCAGTATTAGTGACAAAAGTACATTTGGGACAAACACTTTTCACAAAGGGTTGTGGCAGTGTGGGATCAGGCAGTGAAGGTAGGTGGATAGGCAGCAGTAACTGGACATGTGAGGAAGAGCCTGAAATCTATGGTTCTTGGAATTCTTGGCAAATCTCTTTGTAATTTCACCTAAAAGTTCTAGCTTTGTAGTGAAAGGTAGGGCTTATCTACACTACCCTCCAAATCAGCAGGCAGCGATTGATTCAGTAGGGGTAGATTTATCACAGCTAGTATAGACACGATAAATCGACCGCTGAGCACTCTCTCATCGACTCCAGTACGCCACCAGAACGAGAAGCACAAGCAGAGTCAACAGGAGAGCGTCAGCTGTTGACTTACCGCAGTGAAGACACCGCAGTAAGTAGATTTAAGTACGTTGACTTCAGTAGCTGAAGTTGCATATCTTAGATCGACCCCGCGTGGTAGTGTAGACACGCCTGTAGTGATGAGTAAAGCTCAGAGGTTTGGGCTGAAGAAGTTCCCAGCAGTTGCTTATCCAAATCATCTGCATTAGAATCTGTGAGATGAAACTAAGAAAGGGGGAAATTCGGCTGTATTTTCCCTACAATGGCTGGAAAGACAAGCTGGTCTTGCTCATGTCTGAAGTACATGACTCTGTGGTTCTTTGAGCTACATATTTGGGCTGCAAATCTCCTCAGGGTGGTTTTTGCTATGGTACTGAGTTCCTTCTGCTTCCTGCCCTGCCCCAGGCTTCAAGAGCTGTCAACACCCTCCATCAGACAGAATAAGAGACTTCCACCACATTTTTCTACCTTCAGGAAAGGTTGTGCTTGTTTCAGTCCAAGGGATGGGGGAGTGTTTTTTCTTATTTTTTTTTTAGACAAACCAATGTACGGATCAGTACAAAAAATCCTTGTGTAAGTTCAGCGAGCCTGTTTACATAGCATACACAGAACAATGGCATTTTTTCTTTTCTAATAGCTACTTGAATATATAGCACTTGTGTGTGGGTGATAACCATGAGGCAGGTTTCAGAACTATGAGAAAAACTGCAGAGCCGTGCATGTTAAACCACCTCACCTGCTCACTGATCTAGCTCCTCAGGATTTATTCTATTACAGTATTACAAAGCCCTGAGCAGCTTCAGGCAGCCATCACTTTAAAATGGATATCAACCTGCTGTATCCCAAATGCAGAATTCTCATCTCCCCCAGCCCTGTTAAAAAAAAAAATCACACTGGCACAAGGCCCAGGATGGGTCATATTCAGTCCTGCAGGTAGAAGCTTTATACCATTGGAAAGGGATCATACATTGGGAAGTTACCTACAATAGTCTTTCTAGATCTAAAAATATAATTGCCAGATTCTCCATTATGATCAGGCACCTTTGAGTTGCACAAGCAGCACAATAGAGCTGGAGTCTCATTGTGTTTCACCACAGGGGTGGCACCCCTCTATCATAAAACCAGCAGAAGTCAGCTTCTGTGCCAACTGCCCCACCCCACTGCAGCACATGGGGCGAGGTGAACAGAGTGGGGCTTCTCACTCCGTTGACCCACAGTGGAGGGATACAAAAAATAGTCCCAAGACAAATTCATGCCTTAAAATTTTTCTAAAATAGATTCAGCATGCACACAATACAGTGCAGTAAAGGTTAATGGCACTCATTTGCAATCACCACTCTCATTCCACATTCAGTCTACTAAACCCTTTACCTCCCGCCCTACCATCATGCATTCTCTCAGTAAATATTCCTTCTGATACTACCACTGTGAACAAGTGCAACTGGAGGCAATCAAAGGTACGCACACAAACATGGTAGAGACACCCTTAGCACCCTGCCTTACTGACAGCTCCCTTTCCATTGTATTTATTGTACAGGATTCAAAACAAATGATCTTAGTCAAATTAGAATTGTGCAGATTGAGAGAGCTAGCTACACCACAGCACTGTGTCAATAATTTATTACATTGTATGCTGTTATTGAGTAATTTTACTACTAGCACTTGAGAACAGCTTGAACCTTATACAGAGTAATACAACTTGCAACATACCAGTGGATAGGGTGGATAGTTAAGAAAGAAATGAAGCTTGGAACAAAACATACATTGAAACAAATATGCTTCTGCATTTATCTAGCTCCACGTACAATTGAATACTAAATCAACATATTATATTTAATGATTTTTTTCATATACACATCATTTTAAGAGCTAATTGGAAAAGTTCATTTTACAGTGCAACTATTTACACCAAATGCTGAGTGTTTAGGGACATTACTTTCTCTTACAGACATTAGTATTCTCTTCACACATTTCCTAATGGACATGGTGGGGAAGATATTGGCAGTGGGACTCAGACTTGTCTTAAGAACATTTTAAGGAACAGTAATGTATTTTAAGAGGTGTATATGCTGCTTATTGACTTTACATTTAACAATATCCTTAGGGATTAAAACAGCAGAGCTTTTTGTGGTATGGAATTTTAATTTCCTTGGAAGTGATCTTTAGTGAGAACAATTCTCTTGTGATTATGGAATTCTTTACCCAAAGCCCCATTCTGGGCTAAGTTTGGAGTGTGACAGTATTGAACTACTGCTAAAATGTGTCTACCACTAAGAGACACACAGACACAGTGAGATTTTTAGCAGATTGTTTCTTATTACCATTGTTGTAAACATACTTGTGCTAGAGCTAAGAGGATTAGTTACTCTTGTTTGAGAAGAAGTTCTTGTCAATTTTTGTAATTATCTTTGTTAATGTATTAATGTGAGGGATTGTGCTGCTACCTACAACCACACGACTCCACTACCATGTCTTCATATTGTTTGTAGACCACATTATTTGCCGAGTCTATAAAGAGAATGCTAATAGGACTCAGTCTAGTTGGAACACAGCAAGTTGGAGGAGTCGATTCTGGGTCCATTGAGTTCATTAACGTTTGGATAACTGCGTGATTGGTGGGTTCTAAATGAGATCGAAGAGGAAATTCACAAAGCCCTTCACAGTGATAAGCTTCATATTCCAGAGGGGCTATTATCCAGTCATCCCAACCCATATCCTTAAAATTCACATGGAGTGCTTTTTTACTACACCTTGCCTTCAGGTTCTTGTTGGGCCTCTTCCCCTGCCTCGTTGCTAAAGGAGCTCTTCTCTTCCTCCGCTGATTGAATAAGTATTCATAAACAGTTTTGTCATCTTGGCCTGATCTTGCCTTGATTTCATTGAAAAACAGGTCCCTTTTTTTTGTCCTCCCAAATACCAAGAAGAGAGCCTTTTCATTGACCTGCCTCCCTGTTCTATTCAATCCCATACTCCTTAGATCAATAGCTCTCCCCCTATCGAAAGCTTCGAGTTCGAAACACAAGTTAGCTGAGTTTTTAAAATTCCTAAAAAGTTTCCAAATGTCAAATACTTCCCATTTTGGTGTATCTGCAATGCTGACAGTGCGAGAGTCCAGGAGAGTTGCTGCTTGTCTGTTTGTGGGGCAACTGAACAATTTCACTTGGGAAGTTTTCCCAGGAGAATGAGGCTTCCAGGTCTCAGAGGGCTTTTTCCTTAATATCCGCAGCTCTGCCCCCAACAAACCATCTTTTTCTAATGCACTGATGTCAAAAACATATTTTTGTTTTCTTATGGCTGGAGCTCGGTCATCTAAAACAAAACAAAAACCACACACACTTTTAAGTTTATTGTAAACAAGAATGAGTATTAGCTCTAAAATTCCTCCTGTTACTTCTGAAGTTTGCTCATAAACTCACAAGGTCACTCGCTATTAGCCCACAGTCTTGGAAGTCCTAATAAAGAGCCTTTTAACCAATACAGACACAGTCATAAAAATCTGCTCTGAGCTGAAACTCAGAGGAGCCTAATGACTCAGTAGTGAAATGGCATTCTGAATGCTTCTTGTTTCAGCCAAAGAAATGTCATCTCACCTGTGTGTGTTTTCTGGCCCCAAAGTATCAATTAGCCAACTGGCAGAGATTCCTCCTTCAAGTGTGAGACTTCACAGTGCATAGCCACCACTTACATTCTTGAAATAGGACTGAAGTGGGGCTTAAGTGGTGCCTGGACCTCATGCTGGCCCCCTGTACAGAGGTGAATTTCACCAATAGACAGTACAATGGTTAATTTGTCCTTTAAAATCCAAATCCTCCAGGAACTGCCAGGCACCGGGACAACTGCTTCATTAACTACACAAGGCTCACAACTTATTCTGACGGAGCAAAAAATATAACCCCCAGAACCATTGCCTGGTGAGGTTCATAAGAAGCATTATTAAGAAACATGGCTATTTAAATTCAGCATGTTACATTGCCATTGCCTTCCAAAGGAGAATCAAGTATTTCATGTGGAATGCAGCTCTGCTGAACAGCATTCCATGTCGCTACAGCAGCCAAATTGTTATCATTAAATGCCTTCTGTGTCCCCATTCTAGACTGGATTGTCAGGTGACAGCCTCATCATTGCTCGCTCATCCATAGCTTTCCCAGGAGCTGCTCTCCATGGGCACCAACGATGCTCACTGAAATCCCTGAAAAAACGCATCCTAACATTATGGAGAGCAGCATTAGGCTCAGATTGCCCTACTTGAGCAGTCAGGTGAACACCTGATCTGGGACACTGACCATCTCACCAATAAGAAGCTACGTGATGAACAGGAAATGAGGCATGTTCATTTATTGGAGGAAGGGGTGCACTGGGCTAGCTCAATTTTCTCAAAATTTTCCACAATCAGAAACTTGTGCCACAGAGTCTCAGGTCTCCCCTTGAAGAGGCCAGCATTTTCACAAAGCAGCTCTTTGTTTTGCTCCTGGAAAAGCACAGAAATAGCACTGTCTTTACGGCCCCATATGCCTGCAGACATATGGCTAACAAGAAATAAAATGGTATTTTACCAACTACTGTAGTTTAAGTATGAAAAAAGCTCCCAAGTCATATTTTCAAAGGTATTTAGGCACCTAAACATGCAGATAGGCAGTCAGTGGGTTTTCAGAATCACCTAGGCATCTGACAGCCATTCATTTCAATAGGAGTTCGGTGCCCCAGTGCTTTTGAAAATCCCATTAGGCACCTATCTGCATCTTTAGGCATCAAAAAGCCTTTGAAAATATGTCCCAAAATGTTTTGCTTAACTAGCGTACAAATACTCCTGCTGTCCTGCTGCCAGAAGAATCTGCTAAGCTTAAACTGAAAAGACAAAAACTGCCTATAAGTTACATGAGTCTAATTACATTCAAATCAGTCAAGCTAATTTTTAATGAGCATTCTTTTTCAATTAACACTGCATGCAGACATGCATCACACACATACCAATGTCACACACACACCCATAAATGTTGTATCACCTTTCTTACCTTGTCCTTTGTCTATAAAGCTTGTTATTGTATTGGCAAGTCCAGTCTCCAGTTTTACACTTCCATTAATGCCTTTTCTTTCTGCGTCCGAGAGAGTCCTGTAGAGGGAGAGCATGTATTCATGTGGCGTTATAGGGGGGTGTTTGAAAGTCTCTTTAGGCTCCCTTTGTGTTACAGGTTCTTTAGTCTTTTTGGTTTTGTAAGAACTGGCATCAATATTGCCTGTGCCAGTTTTTCTGAGTGAGGCTTTGCTGCCAAGGTTCTGAACCTTTGGGGTCACTGTCCTTACTCCAGATTGTCTGTTTGGGGACTGCCCTGCCTTTGTGTCTGTGGTCCCTTCTCTAGAGATACTCTTCTTTGATTCATTATTCTTTGCCAAGAGAGCTGCAGCTTGAGCAGTATTGCTTTTAGCTCTCGCCTTTAAGGTCCCAGCACTATATCCATGGTTTCCAGTCCTAAAGGTACCTGCCCTTGGCGATGGATTTGTCTCTTTTCCTTCTGCTTTTAACAATCCTAACCTGGATCCTGGATTACTCTGACTTGCTTCGGAATTACTCAACACTACAGAAACTAGAACCAGGTAAAACCAAGTCAGGTGCCAAAGCAATAAAGTGAGAAAGTGCGAGATTTTCATCCTCTGGTCTTCCTTTGAATGCCACTAAAGAAAAAATCAGAAAAGGTTCCTCCAGTTTGGCATAAGAAAACATGAAAGAAATTAAAAACTGAAGTCAGCAGGAATAGTTTTCTTTTAAGCTTAAAACACTTTAAATCTGTTTGTTTAACATTTGTATCCAGTCCCATAGTGGAAATGCTCATTTATTCAGATCTAATCTCCTCCTGGCCTCAGTTAGCAGCTAAAAAGAACTTGTTCTTGAAAAGAGAAGGTTTACCACCCCTTTTTCTTCTGTAAAACTGACTGAAAGCTTGAAGGAGTCTTGTTTAAATCTGAAGGGTTTTTTTTCCAAGAAGGAAGAATGGCGTAATGCTGCCTCTGTGTTACAAGTTTCTTTTTCTTTCTTTTTTTTTTTAAAGTTTTGAATCCTTTCCAGTGAAAATATTTCACACACAGAGACCTGCAGGTGCTTAGAAATTTTTTACAAACCTGAACTCAGGAATTGGAAACGGAATTCCAACAAAAACCTATTTAATTACTCTCTGATGTCATGCTGTCTAAACTAATTTAACTGCGATATATTTCTTTAAAAAAATCTTCTTTACCCTTTCCATTAGCATGAGTCATACTCTGCTTCATGTGAAACAACTCTGTGCGATCAAAACTCCAGAGGATGCCTTTTAAAGTGGCAATACGACCTTTACATTAGCCTTAGATGAACTTCACTTTCAAACCGAACAAAGTATGAACTAACAGTATGAATCTTGTACAGAATCTGTTAGAATAAATACATTTAAATATCTTATGATTCATAAGACATATTTCAAACAGTTCTGAACTTGGAATCTTTTCCTGCTAATTACAACAGTGAAGTCGCTTTTTCATTTGGTAACTGAAGGACTTTGCTAACAAAGTCATATACATTCATTCACACAATGAACATATTTTGAAGCCCATTTACTGTTACACTTTTAGAAAATAAAGTTGATTTCAGTTTGATGCAAACACTTGAAGAAATGAACTGAAGCCTCATGAAATACAGAGGGAGTGTTTCCCTGTTTTGTAGACAGCATTTTCATGCCTCTCCAGATTTCTCCATTTCTGTAATATTCCCTGACTGTAGAACTTACCTATCTGTTCTGATTCTGTCCAGAATTAAGCAGCAGTGTCCCCTGCAGGAAAATAGAGTTTCTGTCAACCTAAGGCACTGAGGGAGCCAGAGAGACAGGATTCTAAAACTCCCAGGGTATGTCTACACTACGGGATTATACCGATTTTACAGAAACCGGTTTTTTAAAATAAGTTGTATAAAGTCAAGTGCACGCGGCCACACTAAGCACATTAATTTGGGGGTGTGCGTCCATGTACCGAGGCTGGTGTTGATTTCCAGAGTGTTGCACTGTGGGTAGCTATCCCATAGCTATCCCATAGTTCCCGCAGTCTCGCCAGCCCTTGGAATTCTGGGTTGAGATCCCAGTGCCTGATGGGGCAAAAAACTTTGTCGCGGGTGGTTCTGGGTACAGCCTCACCCTTCCCTCCATGAAAGCAGCAGACAACTGTTTCGTGCCTTTTTTCCTTGGTGAACTGTGCAAACACCACAGCACAGCAAGCATGGACCCTGCTGAGCTCAAGACAGCAATCATGGACGTTGTAAACACCTTGCGCATTATCATGCAGTCTATGCTGAACCAGGACCTGCAAAACCAGGCGAGGAGGAGGCAGCTACGGCAGTGCGGCGACGAGAGTGATGAGGACATGGACACAGAATTCTCTCAAACTGCGGGCCCCTGCGCTTTGGAGATCCTGCTGGTAATGGGGCAGGTTCTAACCATTGAACGCCGATTTTGGGCCCGGGAAACAAGCACAGACTGATGGGACCGCATAGTTTTGCAGGTTTGGGACGATTCCCAGTGGCTGCGAAACTTTCGCATGTGTAAGGGCACTTTCATGGAACTTTGTGACTTGCTTTCTCCTGCCCTGAAACGCCAGAGTACCAAGATGAAAACAGCCCTCACAGTTGAGAAGCGAGTGGCAAAGCCCTCTGGAAGCTCGCAACGCCAGACAGCTACCAGTCAGTCGGGAATCAATTTGGAGTGGGCAAATCTACTGTGGGGGCTGCTGTGATGCAAGTAGCCAAAGCAATCATTAAGCTGCTGCTACGAAAGGTTGTGAATCTGGGAAATGTGCAGGTCATAGTGGATGGCTTTGCTGCAATGGGATTCCCTAACTGTGGTGGGGCGATAGATGGAACCCATATCCCTATCTTGGCACCGGAGCACCAGGGCACCTGTCATAAACAGATAGTTAAGGGTTAATGTCTCTTTTACCTGTAAAGGGTTAACAAATAGGGAACCAAACACCTGACCAGGGGACCAATCAGGAGACAAGATACTTTCAAATCTCAGTGGAGGGAAGCCTTTGTTTGTGTTCTTTGGGTTTGGGTTTGTTCTCTCTGGGCTCTGAGAGTGACCACATGTACCTACAGGCTCTCTAATCTTCTACTCCAATTTTGTAAGTATAAAGGTAGAAAGGCGGTATAGTCTTTTTATTTGTTTTTCTTTATTTGCAAATGTGTATTTGGCTGGAAGTATTTTAAATTATATTTCTGTTGGAGGAGGCTTTTTTTCCAGTTTTTATAAGCTGACAGACCCTGTAATATTCCATCTTGAATTTACAGTGATTTTCTTTATTATTTTTTTCTTTTATTAAAAGTTTTGCTTTTAAGACCTGTCTGATTTTTCCCCTTGTTGAGGCTCAAGGGAATTGAGTCTGTACTTAACAGGGAAGGAGAAGGGAGGGGGAGAGAAAGGGGGGGAATCCACCTGATTTCTCTGTGTTGTGATTCAAGGAGTTTGAATCACGGTGATCTCCTAGTGTACCCAGGGCGGGAAAGATCTGGGAGGAAGAAAGGAGAAGGGGGAATCCCTTTGTTTAGATTCACGGAGCTTGAATCTGTATATCTCTCCAGCAGCCCAGGGAGGGAACACCTGGAGGGGAGGAGGGGGAAGGGAAATGGTTTATTCCCCTTTGTTGTGAGACTCAAGGAATTTGGGTCTTGGGGGTCCCCAGGGAAGGTTTTGGGGGAGACCAGAGTTTATCAGGCACTCTACTGCACCCTGTACATAAACCGCAAAGGGTACTTTTCAATGGTGCGGCAAGCACTGGTGGATCACAAGAGATGTTTCACCAACATCAACGTGGGATGGCCAGAAAGGGTTCATGACACTCGCGTCTTCAGGAACACTACTCTGTTTAAACGGCTGCAGCAAGGGAATTACTTCCCAGACCAGAAAATAACAGTTGGGGATGTTGAAATGCCTGTAGTTATACTGGGGGACCCAGCCTATCCCTTGATGCCATGGCTCATGAAGCCATACACAGGCAGCCTGGACAGTAGTAAGGAGTTGTTCAACTACAGGCTGAGCAAGTGCAGAATGGTGGTAGAATGTGCATTTGGCTGTTTAAAGGCGCGCTGGCACACATTACTGACTCGATCAGACCTCAGACAAACCAATGTCCCCTTTGTTATTGCTGCTTGCTGTGTGCTCCACAATCTCTGTGAGAGTAAGGGGGAGACCTTTATGGCGGGGTGGGAGGCTGAGGCAAATCACCTGGCCGCTGATTACATGCAGCCAGACACCAGGGCGATTAGAATAGCACACTAGGAAGCGGTGCGCATCAGAGAAGCTTTGAAAACGGGTTTCATCACAGGCCAGGGTACGGTGTGACTGCTGTGTTTGTTTCCCCTTGATGAACCCCCACCCTTGATTGACTCATTCCCTGCAAATAACCCACCCTCCCCCTTCAATTACAGCTTGCTTAAGGAAATAAAGTCACTATCATTTAAAAATCATGTACTCTTTATTAATTCATTATAAAAAGAGGGAGGGAACTGACAAGGTAGCCCGGTGTGGTTTGGGAGGAGGATAGGAGGGAAGGAAAAGGCCACTAAAAAAATTTCAAAGTAATGACAACCTTTTGGTTGGGCTGTCCATGGAGGTGGAGTGGGTGGGTGCACGGAGCCTCCCTCCATGCGTTCTTACACGTCTGGGTGAGGAGGATGTGGAACATGGTGAGGCGTGAGGGTGGTTATACAGGGGCTGCAGCGGCACTCTGTGATCCTGCTGCTGTTCCTGAAGCTCCACCAGATGCCGGAGCATGTCAGTTTAATCATGCAGCAGCCCCAGAGTTGCATCCCGCCACCGCTGATCTTCCTGCCTACACCTCTGATCTTCCTGCTGCCACCTCTCATCTTGAGCGTACCTCCCGTCCTCACGTTCACTGGTATCTTTCCTGTAATTTGATACCACATCCTTCCACTCATTCAGATGAGCTCTTTCATTGCGGGTCACTTCCATGATTTCCGAGAACATTTCGTCTCGCGTCTTTTTTTTCCGCTGCCTTATCTGAGATAGCCTTCGGCATGGAGTAGGGAGGCTTGAAAAATTTGCAGCTGCATGAGGGAGGGAAAAAAGAGAGAGAAGTATTTAAAAAGATACATTTTACAGAACAATGCTTATGCTCTTTCACGGTGAACAACACTATTCACCTTACATAGCGCATGTGATTTGACTACAAGGTCGCATTTTGCATCTTAATATTGAGTGCCTGCGGCTCTGATGTTAGAGATCTCACAGACACAGGTCTGGGCAGCAGAATTCGGCTTGCGTGCGGCCATGGTAAGCCATTGTCTTCTGCAGCCTTCATATATCCAGTGCCCTCCTTTACCAAATAGCAAGCAAAGCCCCTTCAGTGCTGCTTCTTTCCTGTTAACATGCAGCAGCAGAAACCACCCCCCCCATTCCAATTCTCCGGGATGATCGCTTTACCCCTCCTCCCACCGCGTGGCTGGTATCATGGAAGATCACTGCTAAACACCTCCCTTCCTTCCCCCCACCACGTGGCTGGTAGCAGGGAAGATCCCTGCTAGCCAAACGTGAAAAAGCTCAGCGCCAACCACTCACCCCCCTTCCCCTTGCTTGGCTACCTGCAAGGAAGGATTTCTTTTAAGCAACAGGCAAACAGCTCAGTAAGAATGGCCATCTCTATCCCCTTAATTAAATTCCAGAATTTCAGCCATGAACGGTATCACTCTCCTGAGGATAACACAGCGAGATAAAGAATGGATGTTGCTTCAGTGCCAGCAAACACCAGGATCATATGCAGCTAGGCTTTGTCATGCAATGATACCAGATTACTTGCTACATGCACGGCATGGTCAAGTGTCCTACCATGGAGGACGGAATAAGGCTGCCCTTCCCAGAAACCTTCTGCAAAGGCTTTTGGTGTACCTTCAGGAGAGCTTCATGGAGATGTCCCTGGAGGATTTCTGCTCCATCCTCAGACATGTTAATAGACTTTTCCGGTAACTGTACTGCCCGCGAATGCATCTCAAGTCCTCAGGGCAAATTAATTATTAAAAAACGCTTGCTTTTAAACCATGTTTTATATTTACAAAGGTACACTCACCAGAGGTCCCTTCCATGGCTTCATTGTGTGGGATAGTGTCTTGGGAGGGCTGGGAGGGTAATTCCGTCAGGGTGAGAAAAAGCTCCTGGCTGTTTGGGAGAATGGAGTGCTGTGTGCTCTCTGCAAGCTCGTCCTCCTCTTCCTCCTCCTCATCTTCCCCGTCTGCAGAATCCTCAGGCATGGCTGAGATTACCACCCCTACCTCAGAATCCATGGACAGGGGTGGGGTAGTGGTGGCGGACCCCCCGAGAATTGCATGCAGCTCAGCATAGAAGCAGCATGTTTTAGGCCCTGCCCCGGACCTTCCATTTGCTTCTTTGGTTTTCTGGTAGGCTTGTCTGAGCTTTTAACTTTCTCACGGCACTGTACTGAGTCCCTGGTGTAGCCTCTCTGCATCATGGCCTTGGAAATTTTTTCAAATGTTTTTTCATTTTTTCTTTTGGAACGGAGTTCTGTTAGCACGGAATCCTCTCCCCATACAGCGATCAGATCCAGTACCTCCCGTGCGGTCCATGCTGGAGATTTTTTTCAATTCTCAGGAGACTGCATTGTTACCTGTGTTGATGAGCTCTGCATGGTCACCTGTGCTGGTGAGCTCTCCATGCTGGCCAAACAGGAAATGAAATTTAAAAGTTCGCGGGGCTTTTCCTGTCTACCTGGGCAGTGCATCCGAGTTCAGATGGCTTTCCAGAGTGGTCACAATGGTGCACTGTGGGATATCGCCCCGAGGCCAATACCATCGAATTGCGGCCACACTAAGCCTAATCCGACACGGCAATACCAATTTCAGCGCTATTCCCCTCGTCGGGGAGGAGTACAGAAATTGGTTTTAAGAGCCCTTTATATCAATATAAAAGGCTTCGTTGTGTGGACTGGTGCAGGGTTAAATCGGTTTAACTCTGCTAAATTCGGTATAAATGCATAATGTAGACCAGGCCCCAATCACAGGCTTGGTTTCAACTAGGAAGTTATGTTGGTATAACTAAATCCCTCAGGGGTGTGGAAAAACCCCTGAGCCACATAGTTATACTGACCTAACCTCCAGTGTAGACAGTGCTATCTCGATGGAAGAAGCCCTTCTGTTGGCGTAGGTAGCTGTGACACCCTGTATCTTGGGGTAAACACCCTGCACCCCCATGTTCATCCTTATAATATGATTGTGTTGTATCCAATGCAAAGTTTGTCATGTCGGGTGTCTTCGGAAGGCTCATGATGCACTGAGCATTGTTGTTATAGTAATGTTATAGGTTGTAATTTCATGCATATAGTTATGAGGATGAAAATGTGTCCTCATGGCTTAAAATAAGCCCAGGCAAAACTCTCCAGGAACTCTCCAGTTCACACCTCATCAGGGCATGTATGGGAAAAACCCAGCCCAGCCTCACAGGAACAAAGGACACTGACCTAGGCAGCAACAAAGGATCTCTTGGACTCTCGAGTGAGTCACCCACTCTTCCTCTGGCCAGTTTGGGACTGTGATGAGATAATGCTCACCTGACCCTGAGGGGGGGAGGGGCAAAGCCAAAAGGGAAGAAAGAACATGATAAAAGGGGGAGACGTTTGCCATGCTTTTCCTCTCTCTTCCACCTACATCTACAGACATCACCACCAAGCGACTGAAGCACTGATCAAAGGGGAGAGCCTGGCTGAAGGGCAACTATCCAGCCTGTGGTGAGAAGCATCTAAGTTTGTAAGGACACTGAAAGTGTTAAGATCAGCTTAGAATGCGTTTTGCTGTTATTTCATTTTATCAAATCTGACTTCTTGTGCTTTGACTTATAATCACTTAAAATCTAGCTTTTGTAGTTAATAAATTTGTTTGTTTATTCTACCTGAAGCAGTGCGTTTGGTTTGAAGTATGTCAGAGACTCCCCTTGGGATAACAAGCTTGGTACATATCAATTTCTTTGTTAAATTGGCAAACTCATATAAGCTTGCAGCATCCAGGAGGCATAACTGGACACTGAAAGATGGAGGTTCCTAGAGTTGTGTCTGGGACCGGAGATATTGGCTAGTGTCATTTGGTTGCACAATCCAAGGAGCAGCTTACATGCCAGAGGTGGTGTGTGAACAGCCCAGGAGTGGGGGTTCTCACAGCAGAGCAGGGTAAGACTGGCTCCCAGAGTCAAGGATTGGGGTGACCTAGCAGATCACCTGTCCAGATAACACCAGGGGAACATCAGAGTGGCACAGCAAGCAGGGTGTACGTACAGCTTGTTACTCCAAGCAGAGATCACACTTTAAGCACTGATATTTGTGATTCTAAGGGAGCCTTAAGTGCAGTGGCTAAGGACAGTCAGGATCAGGTCACAGGTTTGTTATTTTCTGTTTGTTTATTTTAGGTGAGAGAAATAAGCACAAGAAAGCAGAAAAATGACTACTAGTGAGGCAGCTACAAAACTAGAGCTGGCCAGACTGGAAGTGGCAGAGAAGGCAAAAGACTGCGAGTTTCAAATGGGGTAGGCAGAAATGAGGCTCAAAGAAGAGGAGGCTGCACACAGAAGGGCTATGTAAGAAAGAAAAAGAGAGAAAGAAAACAGCTAGACTTGTTAGAGAAGCAGAACCGGAGGCCCTCAACCCCAACAACTCCCATCACTCCAAACACCCACAAATGGAAACAGTTCTGCCCTGCATACAGTGAGGAGGACGATACTGCTGAATATCTGACTGCCTCTGAATGGCTGTGCGTAATACATGAAATCTCTGACAAGAGAGTTCCTACTCTGACTGCAAAATTACCGGTAAAGTTCAAAATGTATTCAGTGGAATGCCTATTGAAGATGTTTTTTAGACTTTTATTAGTATTTAAAGATACTGTTTTGCGAAGTTTTCAGATTACCCCTGAAACATATAGGGTTAAATTTAGGAATCTTAAGAGGGATATTGGCATGAATAATGGGGAATATGTAAAAAAAGATGAAACATTTGTTGGGAAAATGAGTGAGGGGTAAAGAGGTGGCAAGTTTTGAAGGAATGCTTGATCTTGTTGCTCAGGAGCATTTCCTAAGCATATGTAAGGCCGAAGTAAAGCAGTGTCTATGGGATAAAGATGTAAAGACTGTGGATGAGATGGCTTTTTTAGCTGATGCCTTTGAACAGACTCAGGTGTCTATTGAGGGCAGGTCACAGAAAGAGGGGTTTAAAACTGGTGGGAAGGGAGGATCCCATTTTGACCCTGGGAAGAGAGAAGGGAATTGGGATCCTAAACATTCTCTTACCCAAAAACATCCCTCTACTAGTGACTCCCATCCCAAATCTCCTGTAAAAGCAGAAGAGCCCAAAAGGTGCTATTGGTGTAATTCCACTGATCCCCTGAAGAATAAATACCCTGTGCTAGGAGGAAGCATGCAACCAATAGCTCATGTCAGTTCTGCTGTCCTCAACACAGAAACCCCACAGGCAATCGAAACCTATCATGTTGGTTTTGTGAGATTAGCCGCTGCAGAACCAGACATGGAGAATGTTAAGGTTGTCAAAATTAATGGCATTGAGTACTTAGGGCAGAAGGATACAGGGACCCAGATCTCTCTGGTTAAGCAGTGTGTGGTCCCAAAGCCAGTATGCTATGTGGCCAAATGGTAGAGATTGTGGGGGTGGGTGAAAGAAGATTCCTCATAATATTAGCTAAAATCCCTGTGGTGTGGGAAGGTTTGGAAAATGTTTTGACTGTGGGAGTAATGGAACACCTCCTAGTTATGTTTTTTTCTGTGTAGCTCAGGTTGAACTATTTGCCTGCAGCAGGAGGGAGTTTTATAGCTGGGACCCCCAAGGGGGAGGATAAGGTCTCAGCAACTGCTGAGAGAATGGGAGAGAGTCTCCTTGATTCTTCTGCAGCAGGGGGAAGCCACATGCTGCCAGGTGGAAGGGTGATTGAGACCAACTCCTGCACTGCAGCTAGTGGCAACAACCTATCAGGAAGGGATGGGAGTGTAATGTCTGCCAAGCAGGGGCGGCTCTAGGCACCAGCAAAGCAAGCACCTGCTTGGGGCAGCCCATTTGCAAGGGCGGTGTCAAGGTCTCTTTCCCACTTTGAACTTTAGCGTCCAGAAAGTGGGGACCTGCATGTCCCTTCTAAGCTTAATTCCAAGCTTAGATTTTGTAGTGCTGCCACCAACCAAAATATAGTGTTTGGTACACTCCTTGTCCCCCCAAAACCTTCCCTGGGGAGACCAAGACCCAAATCCCCTGGGTCTTAAAACAAGGGGAAATAAACCATTCCCCTTCCTGAGTTACCCTGAGAGATACTGTGATTCAAACTCCCTGAATCTTAAAACGGAGAGGAAATTCACCTCCCCCCCCTTCCTCCTTTCCCCCACCAATCCCTGGTGAGTTCAGACCCAGTCCCCTTGGGTCTTACACAAGGACAAAATCAATCAGGTTCTTAAAAAGAAAAGCTTTTAATTAAAGAAAGAAAAAGTAAAAATTATCTCTGTAAAATCAAGATGGAAAAATGTTTACAGGGTCTCAGCCTTACCTAGACCAGAGGGACTCCCCCTCCCAGCCTAAGTATAAGCTACAGCAAATAGAGGAGAAATATCCTTCCAGCAAAATACACATTTGCAAATAAAGAAAACAAACATAAATCTAATCTGCTTTTTATCTATTACTTACTATCTTGAACCTGAGAGACTGTTTCAGAAAGATTGGAGAAATCTGGTTGCACGTCTGGCTTCTCTTAATCCCAAGAGAGAACAAAGAACAACCCAAAAAGCACAAACAAAGACTTCTCTCCACCAAGATTTGAATATTGATATCTTGTCCCCTGATTGGTCTTCTGGCCAGGTGTCAGCCAGGTTCACTGAGCTTGTTAACCCTTTACAGGTAAAAGAGACATTAACCCTTAACTATCTGTTTATGACATGCCCCCCCCAATCTCAGACAGTGTGGAACCACACTGGCGGTGATTTCTTCCTAGAACTTTAGAATAAACAGATTAATAAAACACATGCACCTTTACATATACTACTAACTATGTAAACTACAAGACTTTCCACATTTCAAGGACAACTTTTTAACCAGTTGATTCTGGGAAACCTTCACGGGAGAGTGCATCAGCTACTTTGTTAGAAGCTCCTGAAATGTGTTAAATTTCAAAATCAAAATCTTGGAGAGCTAAACTCCATCGAAGAAGTTTTTTGTTGTTTCCCTTGGCAGTATGAAGCCATTTTAGCGCAGCATGGTCAGTTTGTAGCTGGAACCGCCATCCCCAAACGTATGGGCGTAGCTTTTCCCTGGCATACACAATGGCGTAGCATTCTTTTTCACTGATTGACCAGTGGTTTTCCCTCTCAGACAGTTTCTTGCTGAGAAACACGACAGGATGGAAGTTGTGATCCAGTCCTTCCTGCATTAAAACTGCTCCCACACCATGTTCAGATGCATCCGTGGTTACTAGGAATGGCTTGTCAAAGTCTGGGGCCCTTAGCACAGGGTCAGACATGAGCATCGCCTTAAGCTGGGTAAAGGCCTTCTGACACTCATCAGTCCACTTAACTGCATTCGGCTTGGTCTTTTTGGTCAGGTCTGTTAGTGATGCGGCGATTTGGCTGTAGTGTGGTACAAATCGCCTGTAGTACCCGGCCAAGCCTAAGAAGGATTGGACTTGTTTCTTTGACTTTGGGACATAGCATTCACTTTGGCCTGTAGGGGGTTTATGGTTCCTCGACCCACCTGGTGTCCCAGGTAAGTCACTCTGTTTTGGCCTATTTGACACTTTTTGGCCTTGACAGTTAGTCCTGCCTGCCTGATGCGCTCAAAGACTTTTTCCAGGTGTTCTAGGTGTTCGGGCCAGGAGTCAAAAAAAATGGCCACATCATCGAGGTAGGCAACTGCATATTCTCCCAATCCTGCTAGGAGACCATCTACCAGTCTTTGGAAGGTGGCGGGTGCATTTCTCAGCCCGAAAGGAAGCACATTAAATTCATACGCCCCCACATGGGTGATGAATGCTGACCTTTCCTTGGCAGGTTCGTCTAGCGGTACTTGCCAGTACACCTTGGTTAAGTCTATTGTAGAGATGAACTGGGCACGTCCCAACTTTTCCAATAGCTTATCGGTGCGTGGCATTGGATAGTTATCTGGACGAGTTACCACATTTAGCTTATGGTAGTCCACGCAAAAGCGTATTTCCCCATCTGGTTTGGGTACCAGAACCACCGGAGATGCCTATGCACTGGTAGATGAGTGGATTATACCCATCTGTAGCATGTTTTGGATCTCCCGTTCTATAGCAGCTTAGGTATGAGGAGACACTCGGTAGGGTGGGGTTCTAATTGGGTGAGCATTACCTGTGTCAATGGAGTGGTATGCCCGTTCAGTCCGTCCTGGGGTGGCTGAGAACAATGGGGCGAAGCTAGTGCACAGCTCCTTGATCTGTTGCCGCTGCAGATGTTGCAAGGTGGTAGAGAGGGTCACCTCTTCCATGCCACTGTCACTTTTTCCTTCGTAGTAGACACCTTCAGGCCACTCAGCGTCATCTCCTCCCTGGGCTGTAAACTGACAAACCTGTAAGTCTCTGGAATAAAAGGGCTTGAGAGAATTAACATGGTACACGTTAGGCTTTAGGGAGGAATTGGGAAATGCTATGAGGTAGTTAACAGCTCCCAGGCGCTTTTGGACCGTGAATGGCCCTTCCCATGACGCTTCCATCTTATGGGCCTGTTGTGCCTTCAAGACCATAACCTGGTCTCCTACCTTGAAGGAACGGTCTCTGGTATGTCTTTCATACCAGGCCTTTTGCTCTTTCTGAGCATCCTTTAGGTTTTCTTTAGCAAGGGCTAAAGAGTGTCGGAGGGTGCTTTGTAGGTTGCTTACAAAGTCTAGAATGTTAGTTCTTGGAGAAGGCGTAAACCCCTCCCACTTCTGCTTCACCAACTGTAATGGCCCCTTAACCTCATGGCCATACACAAGTTCAAACGGTAAAAACTCTAAACTGGGATGTCGTACAGCCCTGTAGGCAAAAAGCAACTGCTGTAACACTAGGTCCCAATCATTGGAGTGTTCATTGACGAATTTACATATCATGGCCCCCAAAGTTCCATTAAACCTCTCCACCAGGCCATTGGTTTGATGGTGGTAAGGGGTGGCAACCAGGTGATTCACCCCATGAGCTTCCCACAGATCTTTCATGGTCCCTGCCAGGAAATTAGTTCCTGAATCTGTAAGGATGTCGGAGGGCCAACCTACCCTGGCAAAAATATCTGTTAGGGCCTGGCACACAGTTTTAGCCCTGGTGTTGCTTAGAGCTACTGCTTCCGGCCACCGGCTAGCAAAGTCCACGAAAGTCAGTATGTACTGCTTTCCTCTGGGGGTCTTTTTTGGGAAAGGACCCAGAATATCCACAGCTACTCGCTGAAACGGGACCTCAATTATGGGGAGTGGCTGGAGAGCGGCCTTGACCTGTCTTGGGGCTTTCCCACTCTTTGGAACACCTCACAAGACCGGACATAATTGGCAACACCCTTGCCCATCCCCTCCCAGTGGAAGGACTTCCCCAACCTGTCTTTGGTTCTGTTCACCCCAGCATGGCCACTGGGATGATCATGGGCTAAACTTAAGAGCTTCCCCCAGTACTTAGTTGGAACCACCAACTGTTTTTGCAGATGCCAGTCTTCCTGGTGTCCCCCAGAAAGAGTCTCCTTGTATAAAAGTCCTTGCTCTACAACATACTGGGATCAGTTAGAAGAGCTGAGAGGCGGTGGGGTGCTCCGTGCCGCCGCCCAAGCTTTCTGAAGGCTGTCATCTGCTTCCTGCTCAGTCTGGAACTGTTCCCTTGAGGCTGGAGACACCAGTTCCTCCTTAGACTGTGGATTTGGGCTTGGTCCCTTTGGAAGTGATGTAGGTGATGGGGTTGTTCTCGTTGCTGGTGAATCGCTCTCCGCTGGTGCACCAAGTGGTATTTCAGGCTCTGGCTGAGCCTCTTGGGTATGGTTGTCTGCTGCTTCTGCCAGTTCAGGCTCGCTGGTGCCCTCTGGCGTTGCGGTTGAAGATGGAGTTGCAAGTGCTGGCGTCAGTGCTGGCACTGGTTCTGGTGCTGGTTGCTTTTCCAGTTCTAGTTCTGGGACTGGAGGCACTGTGGCTGTTGCCATTGTTGGCAGGGGATCTGGGTCCACCACCTCTGTCTGGGTCTCTGGTAACACAGACGGGGCCCTTGTGGACGGCTCCGGAACAGGAATGGGTCTGGAAGCTTGCCTGGCTTGGCTGCGTGTAACCATTCCCACCCTCTTGGCCCGCTTTACCTGGTTGGCCAAGTCTTCCCCCAGTAGCATGGGGATGGGATAATTGTCATAGACTGCAAAAGTCCACACTCCTGACCAGCCTTTGTACTGGACAGGCAATTCAGCTGCAGGCAAGTCTACAGATTTTGACATGAAGGGGTAAATTGTCACTTGGGCCTCTGGTTTGATGAACTTGGGCTCCACTAAGGATTGGTGGATAGCTGACACTTGTGCCTCCGTGTCTCTCCATGCGATAACCTTCTTTCCGCCCACTCTCAAAATTTCCCTTCGCTCCGAGGGTATTTGAGAGGCATCTGGGCCTTGGGATCTTTGGTGTGATGGTGGTGTAATGAACTGTACTCAGTTGGGGTTCTTGGGGCAGTTGGCCTTTATATGTCCCAGTTCATTACATTTAAAGCATCGCCCAGCTGACTGGTCACTGGGCTGAGGTGGGTTGCTGGAGACTGGTGAGGTGGGAGAAGAGGGAGTCTGGGGCTTTCCTTGGCTTGTAGATGGGGTCCTGGGTTGCCCTTGGGGATAAGGTTTATTGTCTGCGTGCCCCCTGTGATATTCGCTCCCCTTGCTAGTAGCCTTTTTCTTTTCTGCCACTTCCACCCATCTGGCTCCAATCTGCCCCGCCTTGGTTACAGTTTTGGGCTTCCCATCTAGGATGTACCGTTCTATTTCCTCAGGAACACCCTCTAAGAATTGCTCCATTTGTATTAGGAGGTGCAGCTCGTCCAGAGATTAACATTGGCTCCTGATATCCAGGCATCATAATTCTTCCCAATGTGGTAGGTGTGTCAGGTGAATGACACATCTGGTTTCCACCTTAGGGCTCTGAACCGCTGACGGGCATGCTCAGGGGTTAGCCCCATTCTGATTCTGGCCTTGATTTGAAAAAGTTTATAATCGTTCATGTATTCCTTAGGCATTGCAGCCGCCACCTCTGCTAAGGGTCCACTGAGCTGTGGCCTCAGCTCTATCATGTACTGGTCTTCAGAGATGTTGTACCCATGGCAAGTCCTTTCAAAATTTTCTAAGAAGGCCTCAGTGTCATCACCTGCCTTGTAGGTGGGAAATTTCTGGGATGTGGAACAATAACTGGAGAAGGGTTGTTATGGTTGGCTGGAACATCTGGCTTAGTCTTTGCTAAGTCCATGGCCTGCTGGTGGGCCTCCCTCTGGAGCGCCATCTCTTTTTCTTTAATCTCCAGCTCCTTTTGTTTTATTTGTATCTTTTTTTCTCTTATTTCTATCTCTTTTAGTTTCCTTTCCATGTCTTTCTTGTGGGCAGCTTCTTTGGCTTGTTCTTCTGCATCCTATTTTGCCCGTTCCTTGGAACTCATTGTTCCTGCTTTCTTGTGCTGGGTGCGCTCTGTGCAGCTTACTGCCTGAAATGCTGCAGCTCTGGCTGCTTCCTCAGGGTTGCTTGGCAACAGAGACTTCCTAACTGTCTAGGCCCGGAGAGTTAGAAAGAAAACAAACAATTCATTTGCAAATGCCCCTTTGCTGGTGTTTGCTGGCTCACAGCTTAAGCCTCCTTTGTTTAACAAAGACCCTTGTTAAAGAGCTTAACACCTATGCCTTCAGGCGGTCTTCCTCAGCCAGAAAGGAGAGAAGAAAAAAAAATTCACTGGCTTTAGTTTTAACGCCCCCTCTCCAACTTGCTTCCAAGCAGCTAGCAGAGAGAGAGAAAAAAAATCCTACTGGCTTTTGAGACTGTTTTCCAAGCAGTTAGAAAGGAGAGAGAAAAGAAAAAAAAAAGCTCACTGGCTTTTGGGTCCTATACTTTCCACCGCTGTGCCACCATGTCAAGGTCTCTTTCCCACTTTGAACTTTAGGGTCCAGAAAGTGGGGACCTGCATGTCCCTTCTAAGCTTAATTCCTAGCCTAGATTTTGTAGTGCTGCCACCAACCAAAATATAGTGTTTGGTATACTCCTTGTCCCCCCAAAACCTTCCCTGGGGAGACCAAGACCCAAATCCCCTGGGTCTTAAAACAAGGGGAAATAAACCATTCCCCTTCCTGAGTTACCCTGAGAGATACTGTGATTCAAACTCCCTGAATCGTAAAACGGAGAGGAAATTCACCTTCCCCCCCCTCCTCCTTTCCCCCACCAATCCCTGGTGAGTTCAGACCCAGTCCCCTTGGGTCTTACACAAGGACAAAATCAATCAGGTTCTTAAAAAGAAAAGCTTTTAATTAAAGAAAGAAAAAGTAAAAATTATCTCTGTAAAATCAAGATGGAAAAATGTTTACAGGGTCTCAGCTTTACCTAGACCAGAGGGACTCCCCCTCCCAGCCTAAGTATAAGCTACAGCAAACAGAGGAGAAATATCATTCCAGCAAAATACACATTTGCAAATAAAGAAAACAAACATAAATCTAATCTGCTTTTTATCTATTACTTACTATCTTGAACCTGAGAGACTGTTTCAGTAAGATTGGAGAAATCTGGTTGCACGTCTGGCTTCTCTTAATCCCAAGAGAGAACAAAGAACAACCCAAAAAGCACAAACAAAGACTTCCCTCCACCACGATTTGAAAGTATCTTTTATAGATTCATAGATTCATAGATTCTAGGGTCAGAAGGGACCAATGTGATCATCTAGTCCGACCCCCTGCACAAAGCAGGCCACAGAACCCTACCCATCCACTTCTATAACAAACCCCTAACGTATGCCTGAGTTATTGAAGTCTTCAAATTGTGGTTTGAAGACCTCAAGCTGCAGAGAATCCACCAGCAAGTGACCCATGCCCCACGCTGCAGGGGAAGGCGAAAAACCTCCAGGGCCTCTGCCAATCTGCCCTGGAGGAAAATTCCCTCCCGACCCCAAATATGGCGATCAGCTAAACCCTGAGCATGTGGGCAAGACTCACCAGCCAGCACTCAGAAAAGAATTCTCTGCAGTAACTCAGATCCCATCCCATCCAACATCCCATCACCAACCACTGGGCATACTTATCTGGTGATAATCAAAGATCAATTGCCAAAATGAGGCTCTCCCATCATACCATCCCTTCCATAAACTTATCAAGCTTAATCTTAAAGCCAGATATGTCTTTTGCCCCCACTACTTCCCTTGGAAGGCTGTTCCAGAACTTCACTCCTCTAATGGTTAGAAACCTTCGTCTAATTTCAAGACTAAACTTCCTAGTGTCCAGTTTATACCCATTCGTTCTTGTATCTACATTGGTACTAAGCTTAAATAATTCCTCTCCCTCCCTAATATTAATCCCTCTAATATATTTATAAAGAGCAAGCATATCCCCCCTCAGCCTTCTTTTGGCTAGACTAAACAAGCCAAGCTCTTTGAGTCTCCTTTCATATGACAGGTTTTCCATTCCTCGGATCATCCTAGTAGCCCGTCTCTGAACCTGTTCCAGTTTGAATTCATCCTTCTTAAACATGGGAGACCAGAACTGCACACAGTATTCCAGGTGGGGTCTCACCAGCACCTTATATAACGGTACTAACACCTCCTTATCTTTGCTGGGAATACCTCGCCTGATGCATCCTAAAACCGCATTAGCTTTTTTTAACGGCCATATCACATTGGCGGCTCATAGTCATCCTGTGATCTACCAATACCCCAAGGTCCTTCTCCTCCTCAGTTGCTTCCAACTGATGCGTCCCCAATCTATATCTAAAGTTCTTATTATTAATCCCTAAGTGCATGGCCTTGTCCCCTGATTGGTCCTCTGGTCAAGTGTCAGCCAGGTTCACTGAGTTTGTTAACCCTTTACAGGTAAAAGAGACATTAACCCTTAACTATCTGTTTATGACAGGCGGCATGGGAGCTGAGAACCAACAGGGGGCTCTGGGAGCTGTAGTTCTTTGGTTAGCTCCCTGCCTATAGAGCCAGCCCTGGAGCAGGGAAAGAACTACTTTTCCCAGCATTCCCTTGGCCACTACCAACTGGAAAGGAAGGAGGGGGACCTCATGCGGCAGCGTGCTATGAGTGCTGTGAATGGTAGAAGTACCATATTTTAACATTCAAAAAACAGGACACTCCAGGGGGAGGGAAGCCCCACCCTGCCACCATCCACTCCCTCCAACTGCCCCCCACAGAAACCCCAACCCAGCCAAACCCTCCCTGCTCCCTCTCCCCTGATTGCTCCCTCCCAGGACCCCTGCCCCTAACTGCTCCCAGGACCCCACTCCCTGTCTAAGCCTCCCTTCTCCTTGTCCCCAACTGCCCCCTCCTGAGACCCCCCCCAACTTCCCCCCCAGGACCCCACCGCCTACCTGTCCCCTAACAAACCCCTGGGACTCCCATGCCTATCTAACCGCTGCTTTCCCCTGCCTGCGCCCCTGAACCTCTGACCCATCTAACCCCCCTTCTCCCTGTCCCTTGACTGCCCCCCCTGGAACCATCTACCCCTTCTCCAACCCCCCAGCCCCCTTACTGTGCCACTCAGACCAGCGTATCTGGCTCCACGCAGCGCCATACACGCTGCTGCATACATGCTGCCATGCTCCCCCACGGAGCCCAAAGCCCTCCCTCCCCCCACCTGCCTTCCAGATTTGAACACCTCAAAATTCAGGAGTGCTCAAGCTCAGTTTGGGCAGCTGTTACTTCATTTCTCCCAAATCAAATATACTGATCCACTGTAACTTGCTGTAGAAAAAGTAGGATAAAATTGAGCAAGAAATGCTTCCCAATGGTTATTAAGACTGGAATTGCTATTTTCAACAGCCATTGCCTTTTTTTGCTTGTTTGTTTAAAAGAGGGTGATACTGTATTGGCAAATTCCCCATAGAAAGAAAAAGTGGAACAAAAGAATAATAAAGGCACCTCAACTTTTCCTCATTTATGGAGGACAGTCTTATAATATGCATCCAGATATCCTCCAATCAGACAAGCTGAAAATTGTTCCACTTTACTGCAGTTCTGTAACTATATGGGAACCAATCCTGTCTGTGTTTTGTGCACATACAAAATTCCTCTTGAATGACCCACCCTGGGAGCGAGTTACCAGGACCCAGGGCTGCGGCAGAAGGAAGGTGCAGGTGTAGGGGTGGGGGGAGAGCCCAGGGCTGGGGCGGCAGGAGATGTGGGGGGGCACTGGTGAGGGGTAAGGGGGGAGCCCAGGGCCGGGGGGGCAGCGGGGTGGGCGGAGGGCACTGGTGGGAGGGAAAGGGGGAAACCCAGCGCTGGAGTGGCAGGGGGTGTGGCAGGGGGAGAGCCCAGGGCTGGGACAGCAGGGGAGTGGTGGGGGGAGCCAGGGCTGGGACGGGGGGCAGCCAAATTTTTTTTTGCTTAGGGCGGCAAAAAACTTAGAGCCGACCCTGCTGCCAAGGAGAGACCTGTCCAGGTTGGTAGCTGCCAGCCGGTCACAGCTGAACCAGAGACAAACCCAGCTCCAGGGAGCATAGAGAAATGTGTTCCAGAAGAGAGCCCAGAGAAGGGGCAGGGGATCTCAGAAACCACTGAGGTGGGTGAGAATTCCTGTGACTCTAACATAGGGAAGCGGGGTGCTTCCAAGTATGGAAGGGGATGATACTAGCTCCTTTCCAGTGGAAGGCAACATTCCCTCAGGTGCAGGGGCAGGAGAGGTGTTGTCAGTGATTAAGGAAACTGTCCCAGTTGTTAGCTGGCAGAGTTCTGCAGATGAACGAGAGACAGAACCCTTCCTAGGGAGCACAGAGAAATGTATCCTAGGAGGAGACCCAGAGGAGGAGACGGGAGAAGGAATAGTGGGGTACAGGAATGTCTCCTCACTAGTCACTTGGGGCAGGATGCCCAGGACACTAGGAGGATGGCTGGGTCAGCATCTGTGCACCCAGGCACTCAGCCTGTGACCCAGGTTTTGAGAAGGAACTGTGTAACTGCCTGCTGGATGGGAGAAGTCACACAGCTGAATAGGGACAAAGAAAAGGGTGGCGGACGGTACCCAGGGCCGTCCTTAGGCATGCTCAGCTTATGCAGCTGCGTAGGGCACCATGAAATTTGGGGCACCAAATTGCCCTAAATTTCATGGTGCCCTAGACAGATGTGTGCTGCATACGTGGCAGCACCAGCCCCGTGACCAGCCCTATCCCCTGGCTGCCCCCACCCGCCACGGGCTGCACCCACTGCAAGGGGCAAGGCCATCTCTAGAGGGATTTGGGGCTCCGGACAACTCCTTCTGCCCCACCTCTTACCTTCCCCCCTGCTCCACCCCCAGCCAGCCCCCATTCCACCTCTTCCCTCAGTGACCCTGCATTCACTGGAGTGCTGGGAACCAGGGCAGCCTGGCCCCAGCCAGCTCTATTCCGCCAGCTCCCAGCCGCAGCGCTCCACTTCCTGCCACTGATGAGAGCAGGAAGGTTGGGGAAAGGACACTCCCCGCACTCACTGGCAGCGGGAAGCGGAGCGACGTGGCCCCAGCCCGCTCTGCTTCCCTTACCCTGGCCCCGGTCCCAGCCGTGTTGCTGGGGGGTGAGGGGAGGTAAGGGAAAGTTTCCGACTCACCAGCAGTGGGAAGCGGAGCCCCGTGGCTGGGTGCTAGAGGAGTAGAGCTGGCTGGGGCTTCGTCGCTCCATCTCCTGCCACCTATGAGTCGGGGGGGAACCTTTCCCTACCCCCCCCACCTCCATCCCTGTGCGACATGGCTGGGGCCAGGGCAAGGGAAGCAGAGCAGGCTGGGGCCACTGGCAAGAGCAGGGGGGTGTCCTTTCCTCAACATCCCCGCATTCACCAGCGGCGGGAAGTGGAGCGCCGTGGCTGGGAGCTGGCAGAGTAGAGTCAGGGCGAGGGAAACGGAGCAGGCTGCTCCAGGTTCCCCGCTAATCCCCCGGTCACTCTGGGCCTGTGGGCCCCCCAAAAGTGCCTGCCCCACAGCTCCTGCCTCCCAGATACTGGGGGGGGGGAGGCCTGGGGGGTTTCATAGTGCACCCAAATGGCTAGGGAGGGCCATGGCGGTACCCCAATCCCGGTCCCAGTTTTTCAGGAGGCTATGTCTGATATGTTTTTGGAAAGTAACTGTCTCTCTTTACATCAAGATGCAACTTCAACGCCTGGGACAGCAGAAGAGTTGAGATCAGGAAATTGCCAGGTGGTAGTTTGTGAGAACACAAATGACCCAACTGAAAGAGAAGGGGTGTTTCCCCCAGGCTGGCAAGAGACAGGAAGCAGTTATGGAAAAGCTGCTGGGAAAAGGTGCATCTGATCAAAGGGTAAACACACCTAGCCCTGAAAGCACAGGTCACAGCCCTCTAGGGGGCAGGGAAGGACGCAGTGCTGAGAGGGGGAAACACCAGGTAACCCCAAAACGGGAGCTGGATTTTCTGCATATGTACAGTCCTGGGGTTGGGAGACCACTCCCCAAAGGGCCAGCCAATGTGCCAATGTGCAGGATCCCCCTGGACCCTTATCTTGCCAGACCCTGAGATACCAAAATTCCAGAAACATAATTAAATTAAGAGCCCACACAGAGGGGAACATTGGAGGGAAAGAAAAGCCTGTGATTGATTACATGGTGGAGTGTCAAAGGGCACCATGGATAATTAACAAACTAACCTCAAACTACACTCCTTGAACAGAGGACATAATATCATAAAAATACTTGTAAATGCACATCTGTGATAAAATTTTTGGTATTAATGTTAACTTTTGGGGATAAGAATTTTGATGTGGATGTTAAACCTTATGATAATGCTACTTTTCAATTAATACCTGTAAAGAGACTTAAAGCTTACTACAGCGGAGAAACCATAACAAACCTGGTTTGCTGAGTGAGGGGGAAACTGAGGCATGCTGCCTCATGGCCTTAATGGCTGGATGCCAAGAGAACTATAACACAAACTGCCTTCAAGATAGTCAGTGACTAACCCTCTTGCAGTAAACTAAGGTCGCAGGTGTAACACCCTGTATCTCGGGGGAACACCCTGCACCCACCACATTCATCTTAAACCCAGAAGGGCCACTTCTGGATATCAGTGGCTAAGGGACACTGTAAAAAAGGAAATATAGAGCATGCTCCAGCTGGGGGTAATTGAGGAATCCCACAGTGAACGGTCTGGTCAAATTATGCTGGTCCCCAAACCAGACTACTATATTCAGTTTTGTTTTGACTACCCAAAGAAAAGAGAGTATCTGAATTTGATATGTACCCTATGCCCAGGAGTCACAAGATGCTAGATCAGGGGTTCTCAGCCTTTTTCTTTCTGAAGCCCCCCTTAACATGCTATAAAAACTCCCTGGCCCACCTGTGCCACAACTGTTTTTCTGCATATAAAAGCAGAGGTGCTGGAACTAGGGGAACTAGGGGTGCAGCTGCACCCCCTGGCTTGAAGTTTTTTCCATCATGTACAGGATTTACAGTTTGGTTCAATGGCTCTCAGCACCCCCACTGTACAAATTATTCCAGCCCCCCTGTATAAAAGCCAGGGCCAGCACTGGGGGTAGAAAGCAGGGCAATTGCCTCGGGCCCCACGCTAGAGGGTTCTAGCGAAAATAAGATGCTCAGTCTTTGGCTTCAGTTCCAGGTGGCAGGGCTCGGGCGGGTGGGGCTTCGGCTTTCTGACCTGGGCTGGCTTTAGTGAGTCTAATGCTGTCCCTGCTTGGCGGTCCCCCTGAAACCTGCTCAATACTTCCAGACTACTGTACCCCTTTCAGGAGACTGATTTTAGCCCTGGATGGTGGGGCTCAGACTTTGACTTCAGCATGTACCTTAGCTTCAGAGGGCCAGTGCTTGCCAGTCTCTAATGCCAACCCTGCGCTTGCAATCCCCAAACCCATCCTGCCACCCCAAGGTTGAGAAACACTGGTATGGCATGGAGAGCAATATAAACAAGTCATCGTTTGTATAAAATTTTAGTGTGTGCTGACTTCGCTAGTGCTTTTTATGTAGACAGTTGTAAGATTAGGCAAATATCTAGATTGGTTGACGTACCGCTGGAAGACTTCTGCATACCCCTGGTTGAGATCCACTGGCTTAGAGTATGAACCGGGGTGCAAGCTGACCTATAGGCTGCTGCAGCCCCTGGTTTGAAGTGGATTCTATTATAAAAAGGGTTTATAGTTTGATTCAACGGCTCTCAGTACCCCCACTGTAAAAATTGTCCCAGCACCCCTGAGCTCACCTTCTCTGGTTAAGCCCACCAGGGTATTTTCACTGTCAGTAACAGTATTGTTCTCAGTTTTCTGTTGCTTAGCTATGAGTTGGGCAATGGGCACCAATTGCTTTATTTTTCATTGTACCAAATTAGGTGGTGTTAGTTGACAAGGGAGGTATGGGTGATTTTTATTTGGTGGTGTTCATTACAGCTTCTGTCACATTTTTCTTCATCTGCACATTTGGCCATAGGGCGTGAGTATCAATCTGAGAGAGGTGAGGTTCAGACAAAATTCAGTCAGGTTTCCCTGGCATAGTATTTTCTCCACTGAGAAGCTGTGGTATTCCAGAGTACATACTGTGTTTCTGAGCCATGCCACCTTCTTCATTTTTTTCTCAAATGACTAGATGTGCCCACAAAGTTGCTTGGTTACTTTCAACTTTTTTTATTTCCTGCATTAGATGCATAACAAGTTTTGTAGTATATATGCTGCATGCAATTGCCTGAGAAACATTATTACTTAATGAATGAATTACAGTTTTTACAAATATATAATTAATTTTAAAATTTGTGCAATGGAGTGCATATTACTAATAATGCCTTTTGCTGGATGGGTAAAGTGCTACTTCCTCCTCCTTTTTTAATGGCTTGACCTAATTTATTAGTTAGTGAATTAATTAAGTGATGGGCACAGCAGGCATTAACTGAAGGTGGGAGGGCCAGGAAGAAGAGAAGACAGGCTAGTTAATGAAGATACCCAGAGTTCAGAGCCCCAGGATGATCCAGGGTGAATCACAGAGGATTGCAAGGGGGAATAAAAGACAAGAGGACTTCAGTAGACCCGCTCCCACCCCTGGCTCAGTGGCATTGAAGGGTGCTGGGGAGAGAGTTACCTTGCCGGGAACCAGCTCTGCCCGACTGGCCATTGCACCATGTTGTTGAAAAGAGCTGGTGGGGACCCATGTACCCACCTCCCTGGCCTGCTATTCACCCACCACCCCCAGGAGCAGCAGCGCTGCAGCCGCCAGTGAGAGGAAGGCCCAGGGCTCCGGAAGGACTGTTAGGTCCATGGTGCCACCCACTTGTGCCGAGATTCAACCTCACACCCCCCTCCCATCCCAAGATACACAGAGACCCAAGCGCCCCACCCCTGACACCACCTACCCATTAGCTGCAGCAGTCCCACAAGTCCCGCCCCCTTTCCTTTAAAGAAAGAACTAGTCACCCTGACACAGCTCAGGGCGGACACAGTTATCCCGGGTTGGGGGCCGCAGTCCACCTGGTTGCGGTCAGCGCCGCTCCTGAGCAGCTGTTGTTAGCCAATGGAAATGTCCCTTCCTCTCACCTTAATCTGTCCCGGTTAGCAGCCAGAAACCCAATATAACCAGGGTGCAGAGGAAACATAGGTGCTGGGGGGGGGGGGGCTGCTGCATCCCTTGGGTTGGAGTGGTTTCCATTATATACAACATTTACAGTTTGGTTCAATGGCTCAACACCCCCACTATACAAATTGTTCCAATGCCACTGTTTCCAGTGTTAACACAAATTGTCATGCCAGCTTATAAAAGCTTTAACTTTTGAAGTTCAGTGTTGTCATTAAATAGTGCCCCCCCAATGTCCCACAACTACAAAAATGTAAATTGATCAAAATCTTTAAAAATGCTTAAAAATAAACATCAATATTATCTGTTGAAATTATTTAAAAGATAAAAATTGAATTCTGCCAAGTCTACCTGAGGAGCTTCCATTTGCTTTTTAATAGGGCCTCTGGTATTGCTAACGTTTCCTGTTCTAGTAGTTTGATTGTCTTACCCAAGGCTGCAGGTCACTTCTCTGACTAGCAGCTTCAAGCTCTTCACATTTTCTAGCAATATATGCCCTTTTCTTTTCCAGCATTCCTTTTTAGCTCTCTGCCTAAGGCCTTGTCTGCACTGGCAAGTTTCTGCACAGTAAAGCAGCTTTCTGTGGTGTAACTCCCGATGTATACACACTGCTGAGCCACTCAGTGTGCAGAAACTGCACAGTTGCAGCACTATAAAAAAAAATCACCCCAACAAGAGGCGTGCAGCTTTCTGCGCCGGGGCTATGGTGCTGTGGTGCCAGCATAGACACCCTGGTCGATTACAGCGCTGCAACTGGCCTCCAGGAGGTGTCCCACAATGCCTGTTCTCACATCTCTGGTCATCGGTTTGAATTCTTCTGCCCTGCCCTCAGCTGACCAACAATTAGCGCCACCCCTTAAATTCCTTGGGAATTTTGAAAGTCCCATTCCTATTTGCTCGGTGACTCGTGCAGTGGGCTCAGTGCATCTTTTCAGGTGACCGTGCCTTCTCCACACACCAGGCAATCCCCCATTTGGAGTAATGCCAAGGTGCTGGAGCTCATCAGCATTTGGAAAGATGAAGGTTGTCCAGTTCCAGCTGCACTCCAGCCATAGGAATTCTGATACTTACAGACAGATTTCATGATGCATGACATAACGTGCCCTGGTCATGGCCCCTCTGCAGTGCAGGGTCAAAGTGAAGGAGCTGCGGATCACCTACCACCCGGCGTGGGAGGTAAAACACCACTCCGGTGCTGCGCCCATGAGCTGATGGTTCTACAAAGAGCTGGACGTGATACTCGGTGGCAACCCCACCTCCACTGCGAAAGCCACTGTGGATACTTCAGTGGCTCACATGCAGGAGCGGCGCCAGGGTTTCTGACGCCTTAGGCGGACGGCTATTTCACCGCCCCCCGCAGCCCCGGTGGACCTACCGCAGTCATGCCGGCGGACGGTCCGCTGCTGGAAAGGCTCCGGTGGAGCTGCCGCAGTCATTTCGGCGGACGGTGCGCTGGTCTAAAGGCTCCAGTGGACCTGCCGCAGGCATGACTGTGGTAGGTCTGCCAGAGCCTTTAGACCAGCGCACCGTCCGCCGAAATGACTGCGGCAGCTCCACCGGAGCCTTTCCAGCAGCGGACCGTCCGCCGGCATGACTGCGGTAGGTCCACTGGACCCGCGTGCCGCCCCCCGGCAAAATAGCCCCCCCTCAAAATTCTGGCGCCCTAGGCCATTGTCTAGGTCACCTAAATGGTAGCGCCGGCCCTGCTCATGTGCCAGTCGAGAGTAGACCAAGCCAAGAGGAGGAAATTTTGGATAAGGATGTGGAGGGTGTGGGGGACCCAGAGGCAGAGGATGACTCGAAGGTCAGAGATACATGCAGCCAGGAGCTCTTCTCTACCCCAAAGGAGGCTAGCCAGTCGCCAAGCTCTGACTGCTGTGAAGTGCAAACAGGAGAGGAGGCCCCTGGTAAGTAGTTTTGATTTTGGGAATCGCTGAAGCGAGTTGAAGCAGGCTCATGTCTGCATGATGCACGTACCACCACATGCCTAGTCTGAGCGGTGGAACAGGGTGTTGATTGACTCCCTCACTTCATGGGAATCTCCCTCAGAGATCTTCACAAAACTCTCATGGAGATACTGGGCAATCTGCTGCTACAGGTTCTTTGGCAGAGCTGCTCTGTTTCTTGCCCCATTAAGGATAACTTTCCCATGCCACTCTGCCGTCACTGGAGGGTGGGGGAACCATTGCTGCACATAGGCGAGTTGCATAAAGGCCAGGGCGGAAGCGACAGGCTTGGAGAAGACCTTCCCTTGATTCCCTGCTCGCCCTCAGCAGTGAGAGATTTTCCATAATGATCACCTCCTGTGGAGAATGTGGGGACAGTAACGATTATAGGCCCCCCCACCCCCTACAGTGCAGGCTCTTCCCAAGAACCACGGACCCAGTACAATCCTGGCACACTGATTTCCCCTGTCCCTGCAGTTACTCACCATTTTCGGAGTCTTGTGGCTCATGTGTGCTTGCCTGGGGTCAGCCAGTTAGTGACAGGTGTGTGAATACTGGCTGTGTTTTAAAACACTGAATCAGTGTCTGTGTTACAAACAATACTGCTTCTGTAAAATGTTGCATTTTGGCTTCATAGATATGACCTTGGGATCAGGGCCAGCTTTAGGAAGTGTGGGGCCCAAGTCGGCGGGGCCCCAGAAGGGATGACTCACCCAGCAGCGCTCCAGTCTTCCGTGGCAATGAAGGACCCGCTGTCAAAGACCCAGTAGAGAACCACCCGGTGAGTACATCCCCCCCCACCCCATCCAACCCCCATCCATGTCCTGTCCCCGACTGCCCCCTCCGAACCTGCAACCCATCAACCCCCCCACACTTCTTGTTCCCTAACCACCCCCTCCCAAGACCTCCCCACCTTAACTGTCCCCCAGAACCTCACCCCCTACCCAACTCACCGTGCTCTCTGTCCCCTGACTGCCCCAACCCCATCCACCACCCCGACAGACCCCCAGAACTCCCACGCCTATCTCCCCATCCCCTGACTGCCACCCTGGAACCTCTGCCTGATCAACCCCCCCACCATCCACTCCCTGTCCCCAGGACTCCCTGCTCCTACCTTATCCAACCCTCCCCCCCCACCTCCTCTTACTATGCCACTTACCCCTACCAGAGCCAGGCCGGAGCTGCGCTGCCCAGCCAGAATTAGGGCCAGGGCTGGGGCCGGGCCAGAGCCGCGCTGCCCGGCCAGAGCCAGAGCCGCAGGGCCAGGGCCAGAGGGAGCTGCTCGGCCCGGGCCGGAGCTGGACTGGGCCGGGCCAGGCTGCACCTCCCTGGAGCCCTCCTTGCAAACCCCCCTGCCCCAGCTTACCTTGCAAAGTCCCCGCTTGTTTCTGAACCCTCCGAGGCTTGCCACATGAACATCTGATTCACGGGAAGCAGGGGAGGGGGAGGAGAAGAGGGCAGAGCGTTCTGGGGAGGAGGGGGAGGTGAGCTGGGGCCAGGGGCAGGACGGACAGCTGCCACAGCTTGGAAACTTGGCTCCAGCTCACCACTGGGCGTAGGGCCCTCTTAGGCGCAGGGCCGAATTCAAAGGAATCAGTGGAATCGGCCTAAAACCAGCCCTGCTTGGGAGCCCAGCCTCTCTCTTTGTTATCGCTGGCTGAACGGCTGCACAGAATTAGAAAACAGCCACAAAGAACTAAAGAAGACTGTCTGTGTGAGGTCATGATGTACTTTGTGGCTCAAAAGCAAGAATTGAAGGAGTGACGGGAAAGCAAGAAGCAGGACCGAAAGGAGAACGCAGCATGCCAGAACAAAGCCATGGAGCAGCTCTTAAAAGTTATGGCATGTCAAGCAGACACGGCCCAGGCACTTCTAGCACTACAAACTGAGCAGTTCCATGCCTGCCCTCCCCTCAGCCGCTGTCACAAAACTCTTTCCCATTTGCCTACTAGACACCGCCAACACACTCTTATCAACCTCCTGGCTCCAGTGTATACCCACGGCATTCCACTCCTGCCCCATCTCAGTCCAGCCCTGCGGACTCCCAGTTTCCACTGCACTCAACACCCATCCCTCTGCCATTTAGCCCTACTGAAGTACAGTACCCGCTGCACTGTACTCCAAAGGACAAGGTTGCATATGATACTTGTGTAAGCAGAGTCAGGATAAGCTCTACCCTGACATCTGGTGGTGAATTATGGCAAGTGTGGAAAATAATTTCAGAGGCTGATCGTGTTTGCATAGGCACACCCTCCCCGCCTGGCGTAGCCCACGGCAGTCTGGGATGGTTGCTTTGGCAGCTGTGGGATCCCCAGTTTCTTTGTTGTTGGGGCAGGAGGAGTGGAGTGTTGTCACTCTGATTGTGTGGATGAGGAACTGTGAAACTGCTTTGTGACAGGGAGTCTCACCATCAATTGAGTGGCACTCGCTAGACAAGGGAGTGGGCTCCTCGTGTAAGCCAGAAGCACTAATTGCATCTTCTTCTTCTTCCTCTACTGTTGAATAGCAGAGCTGATTTTTGGTTCCCTTAAGAATCTAAGCTATGGGTTACTGAGCTGACTCACTGAGTGCTGTACTAAGTACGGGGGGAGCCTGAAGCTAAATTGCAGAGCAGAGTAGCTGGTGGAGCAAAGCAGTTTGTGGGATGGTTGGAGCAGACCACAGAGTGAGCGGAGCTGAGCAGTTTATGGGGACAGCTGGAGCGGATCACAGGATGGCTGGTGGAGCAGAGCAGCTGTCAGAGTGGAGTGGAGCTGAGCAGTTTGTGGGGAAGGTGGAAGCAGAATCCCATAGAGAGGCAGGGCAGTCGGCCCCAGACCATGTAAAGTGCCCCTTTCTACCCAGGCTGGCTTGGGGAAAACCACTACAGATGGACTCTTGAACTCTGGGGCTGCACTGACCCAGGACAGAGAGTTTGGGGTTGTGGGACTTTTGGGACTGTGGGTGATCTTTGGGTTGCTGGACTCAAGAGCCCAGGGAAGAGGACATGGACCAATTTCCTGGGGTGAGTCTTTGCTCATGGTTTGGTCTATGAACTCTAGTTAAGGTGTTTTCCCAATTTAATGCTTGTTGTTTATCTCATTTTCTGCTACACCGAGACTCTGTGCTTGCGAGAGGAGAAGTATTGCCTCTTCGAGGTGCCCAGGGGTGTGTGTAAGATTTTCCCAGGTCACTGAGTGGGGGCTCGAGCTGGTTTTCATTACGTTGTAGGGGAGGGACCCTTATGTATTGAACCTGGCCCTTGCTGCCATCAATTCGGCCTGGCAGAAGGGTTACATTTTTGGGGTCTCATCTGGGATCCTGGGTCAGTACCCTTCCCAAGCACATATTGAGTGATCCATTGAATTGGGAAAACCCCAAATTACCTTGTTGTTTTGATCTGTTGTATTTGAAAAAATTAGAGTTTGTGTAATGGCCCTACACTTGTTAGAGGACTTGTGCAAGGGGATGAATATTGACCCTAGGAACTGTCTTCTGGTAACAGGGGTGCTGGAGGCGTTTGATGAGGGCTCAATAGAACCTATCTTAAGGGCATCCACTGAGTACCTGCATAAACGCAAAATGCGTGGGCGCATTTTTGTAAGGGAGGAGGGGGCTTTTGCTGTACTGTGTGAGCTGCCATCGGCTGTGGACCCTCTACAGGTTCCAGGCACGATAGCAGTGGAAGATGGTGAGTGGAAGGTAATAACCATTGGGAGCAAGCCTTCACCAACCCCTGCCCCTGATGTAGAGTTTTTAAAGAAAATGTTGGCCTTTTTGGGGAAAGAGGGAAAAACTTTGGCTGATATGCTGGGTCTGTTGGGCCTTGAGCCGGGAGCCCCACACCAGGAGACTGCTCCTTCACCTGATGAGTGGGTGAAGGCTTTGGGGCAAGAATTAGAGAAGGTTATGCCACCCCACCCTGAGTCAAGCCCTTACCGTAAACTGAGGTTGTTTTCTGGGGGTCCCACCCCAATACCTGGGGAGGAAGCATTTGAACCCTGGCTGGAGCACACCACTGAAATGCTGCAGGAGTAGGCGGTGCCTGATGCTGAAAAGAGAAGGCGACTAGTAGAGTGCCTCAGGGGGCCAGCTCTGGATATGGTTCGCACACTGAAGCTCAGTAACCCTGGGGTCAAGGTTAAGGACTGCCTAGAGGCCCTGGATCATGCCTTTGGGAGAACTGAGGGTTCAGAGGATGTTAATTGCAAGTTCCCTCAATGCCAGGCAACAAAAGGGAGAGAAAGTTTCTGCCTATATCCAGAGGTTGGAGAAATTATTACAGAGAGCCATCATGAGGGGAGCAGTAGCAGTTGAGCAAATGGACCGGACTAGATTGGCTCAGATTTTGAGAGGAATTCAATATCAGAACCCAGTCCTTCTCCACCTTTGATTAAGGGAACGGCAAGATAATCCACCAAGTTACTCTCGCCTGATAAAAAAGGTCCAAGAGGAAGAAGAGAGGCAGGCAGCTGGCGAGGTTTGGGAGGTGCAGCAACACCAGGCAACTGGCACAACATCCATACAGAGGCCCAAGGCACTAATGGTAAATCCTCAAGAGGATCTTACCCAGCAAGTGCAGGCCCTGACACAGAAAGTGACTGAACTAGAGAATACCTTTGATTCAGCAAAGACTTCAAGGTGCAAGGAACTCTCTGCTACCACGGTCCAGAGGACTACGTTTAGAACCTCTGCAACACCCCAGAGGCAAGGGAAAGGACAATCCTTCTTCTGCTACCGGTGTGGCCAGGGTGGGCACATTGCTGCAAGGTGTCAGAATGCAGAGAATCCCATGCTAGTATATCAAAAGCTGAGGACCACCTGGGGAAAGCTGGGAAACGGCCCCAGGGCCTGAGAAGGGAGCCGCCTAGTCCTGCAGGATGTGGAGGCTCCCCTGGAAGGAACCATGCAGCCCGAATCCCCCCCAGGATTGTTAGGACCCCGAGCGGAGGTCACTGTAAAGGTTGAAAGGACAGAATGTAGAGCAGTGCTTGACATGGGATCCCAAGTGACTATCGTATTCCAGTCTTTCTACCAGCAGATGCTTAGGCATCTGCCTATATGGCCCCTGATAGGGCTTGGTCTGTGTGGCCTCAGCATGGATGAATACCCCTATCAGGGGTATGTCATAGTACACCTGGAATTCCCAGAAGAGATTGCTGGGGTAAGACAGGAGGTGGACACTGCTGCTTTAATATGCCCTGACCCTAAAGGAGCCTCTGATGTGTCCATGCTAATAGGGACCAACTCCAGCCTCTTTAGGATACTTGCCAATTACTGCAGACAGCGAGCAGGGGACCAGTATCTGAACACCTTGGTGATACACACACACTGTGCCGCAGCCTACAGAAAATTTGAGGACACAAGAAAAGTGATGTCTGATTTGCCAGTGGGAGCACTGAGGTATGAAGGCCCAGTCCCTTTAGTGGTACCTGCAATGTCAGAAAAGGAGGTGATTGTCATGAGTACCTGCCTAAAAGGCAGTAAGGGAACATTAGCAGTGGTAGAGCAGCCAACCGAGGGAGGGCTCCCAGAAGGAGTGCTGGTTCTCAGTGGAGTCATAACCCTACCTGCTGAAGCCCAGGAAGAGGTGACTATACTGGTTGCTAATGAAACACGCTGTGATGTGTTTGTAAAACAAGGCAGAAGATTGCAGACATCTTTCGGCCTGAAAGCATTGTGAGACCCCATTGTGAAGCTGAAGTTCCAGTTATAGATCCTGCAAAGTTTGACTTCGGGGACTCACCACTGTTTGAGGAGTGGAAGGATCGCCTGAGGAAGAAGCTTTGCGAGAGATCCAAGGTGTTCTCACTACATGAGTGGGACATGGGATGTGCCAAAGGAGTGGAACACCACATCAGGCTACAAGATCCCCAACCCTTCAGGGAGAGGTCTAGGAGGATTGCTCTCTCTGAAATGGAAGACGTATGCCATCATCTTCAAGAGCTGATCGTGAATGGTATAATTACAGAGTCCCGAAGCTCCTACGCCTCACCCATTGCGGTGGTTCGTAAGAAGAGTGGGAAAATCCGGATGTGTATTGATGACCACACGCTGAACAGGTGCACTACAGTTGATCAATACACCATGCCTCGAGTACAAGATGCCTTGGACTGTTTGCTGGGTAGCTAGTGGTTCTCTGTGATGGATCTTCGGAGCGGATACTACCAGATCCCTCTGGGAGAAGAGGATAAGGAGCAGACAGCCTTCATTTGCCCGTTAGGGTTCTACCAGTTCGAACGCATGCCGCAAGGGATTTCTGGGGCCCCTGCCACATTTCAACGACTTATGGAAAAAGTCATGGAAGACATGAATTTACTGCAAGTGTTAGTTTACCTGGATGACCTGATTGTGTTCGGAAGAACCTTGGAGGAGCATGAAGAAAGACTTCTTAAAGTGCTTGATAGGTTGAAGGCATATGGTTTGAAGCTTTCAATTGACAAATGCCAGTTTTGCCAAACCTCAGTGAAGTATGTGGGTCACATCATGTCCCAAGAGGGTGTGAGTACTGATCCCGATAAAATAGAAGCACTCACTACCTGGCCAAGTCCAATTAACTACAAAGAACTCAAGACGTTTCTTGGATTTAGTGGCTACTACCGCGGATTTGTGAAGAATTATGCTACAATTTTAAAACCTCTGAATGATCTTACGAGGGGATACCAGTCCAACAAGAACAAATCTAAGACCCAGAATAAGAGAAGGCCTCCAAAGCCTCTGGTGCAGAGACACTATGGCCCCTTCAAACCATTCGGACCACGGTGGGATGAGAGATGCGAGAGGGCTTTTCGGGAAATCATTACTTACCTAACTCATGCTCCCATCCTAGTCTTTGCTGATCCAAGCAAACCGTTGATCCTGCATACTGATGCCAGTTTGGAGGGTCTGGGAGCAGTGCTGTACCAGGAAGTGGAAAGCAAACTCAAACCTGTAGCCTTTGCCAGCTGAGGAATGTCTATCAGTGAAACTCGCTATCCCATCCACAAGCTGGAGTTCTTGGCCTTGAAATGGGCCATTACTGAGAATTTCGAGACTACTTGTATAGTGCTCATTTCCAGGTGTGGACAGACAACAACCCACTGACTTATGTGTTAACAAGTGCTAAGCTGGATGCTACAGGGCAGAGATGGGTGGCCACCTTGGCTAGCTATGAGTTCAATATTCAATACCAATCAGAGAGAAGCAACATAGATGCAGATGCATTGTCCAGACGTCCACAGGCACCTGAAGTTGCTGTGATACCCACAGATGGAGTGAGAGCTATTTGCAGCGTGAGTCGCTGAGAGTCAGAGGCCCATGAGAGCCTTCATGGATGTGTTGCTGAAGCTTTGGGCCTGCCCCCTGAATGCGTGCCTTCTGCTTCAGTGAACTGTATTGCATTGGACCAGTCTCCCTTGCCCATCTCAGTGCAACTGACTGGCAAGAAGCCCAGCTGCAAGATATTGACATTTGTGATACCCTGCTTGCCAAAAGGGAGGGGCAAAACCCAGCTACAGTTGTCCCACCTAACCCAGAGGGTAAACTACTTTTGAGAGAATGGACCAAACTAAAACTGATTCAGGGAGTGCTACACCGCATGACCACAGACCCTCAACAAAAGCAACGGAATCAACTAGTGCTGCCGAAAGAGTACAGAGCCCTGGCCATGAAGGCCCTTCATGATGACTTTGGACATTTAGGGATGGAGAGGACCCTGGAACTTATTCGCAGTGGATTCTATTGGCCCCGGATGGCTGAAGATGTTTGCAGGAAATGTGAAACGTGCGCTCGATGTGTTCAAAGGAAAACTCTGCCCACAAGGGCTGCATATCTGAAGAACATCACCAGCAACAAACCTCTGGAGTTGGTATGCATTGATTTCTTGTCTTTAGAAGTAGACAAGAGGAATATTGGGAACGTTCTAGTCGTGACCGACCATTATACGCGATATGCGCAGGCATATCCCACATGTGATCAGAAGGCCACCACTGTTGCTTGAGTACTGTGGGAAAAATATTTCTCAGTTTATGGATTCCCAGCCCGGATACACTTGGATCAGGGGCGGAACTTTGAGAGTCACCTTCTGAAGGAGGTGCTAAGGATAGCGGGGATTAAAAAGTCTAGAACAATGCGTTATCACCTGCAAGGTGATCCTCAGCCAGAGAGGTTCAACCGAACCCTATTAGATATGTTAGGGACTTTGCGGCCAAAGCAGAAGGCAGCCTGGAGCCATGTTGCATTTCTGGTGCACACCTACAACGCCACAAAGAACGATGCTACGGTAGTCACCCCATATCTCTTGATGTTTGGGCGAGAACCAAGATTACCCATAGACCTGTGCTTTGGTGTGTCAGAGGATGGAGATAGCTATGAAACTCATCAGCAATATGTATCCCGACTACGAGAAAAACTGCGGGATGCTTATCACTTAGCTACATTTGCAGCTCGGAAGAACGCAGACTGCAACAAACATTGATATGATGCTAGGGTACATCTGCAAGAGCTCCAGCCAGGGGACAGAGTCCTGCTGCGAAATTTGGGTATTGCTGGCAAACACAAGATAGCTGACAGATGGAAGGCAATACCCTACTTGGTGATGGAAAAGCTAGGAGACCTGCCGGTCTACAAGATCAAACCTGAAGAGGGTCCAGGGCAGCCAAAGACAGTGCATAGAAACCTTTTGCTCCCTGTGGGGGAATTGGTAGGCACCCCTTATGAGATGAGCCACAACAGGGCAACTGGGCGGAACGAAGGTGCTGGACCAAAGCCGCCCTCCAACATGGACACCCGGCCCTCTGCAGCTAACCTACCCCTATGCAACACATCTGAGTGTGAGTCTGAGGAGGAAGACATAACCAGGGTGTATCCTGGGATGAAGACAAGATTTCAGTCTCGATCAGCTGAATCAAAAGAGAGCACCTCCTCTTCTGCCCTAAACCCCATGGCAGAAGTATTTAGGCCCATTCCTGACCCCCCTGAGCCACTGGTGGGACCCCTATGTGATGACACACACAGGTTATTGGACAGTGGAGACATACAGGTGAAGGATGTCCTGAGCACCTTCAACCCTCCACTGTTAGAATTAGAAATGCAGGGGCCTATGCCAGCATCCGAGGGGACCTCACAGGAAACCTCTCCATCCGTCGCTCAAGAGGATGTACCCCCTACCACTTCAACAGCAATTCTCAATAGGCGAGACAGGGTAATAAGACCAGTAAAACAGTTAACTTATGATGCACCTGTGGTGACTAGTGAGGAGCCAATACATTTGGCACACAGATTTGTGGAAGCTAAAGTGGGCTACCTGAGGCCCTTTGGAGGGGACCAGTGAGTTGGTATAGTAGGGAATGTGAATTGTCGGGACGACAAAATTCTTGGCTGGGGGGAGGATGTAAGCAGAGTCAGGAGGAGCTCTACCCTGACATCTGGTGGTGAATTATGGCGAGTGTGGAAAATAATTTCAGGGGCTGATCGTGTTTGCATAGGCACACCCTCCCCGCCTAGCATAGCCCACGGCAGCCAGGGATGGTTGCTTTGGCAGCTGTGGGATCCCCAGTTTCTTTGTTGTTGGGGCGGGAGGAGTGGAGTGTTGTCACCCTGATTGTGTGGATGAGGAACTGTGAAACTGCTTTGTGACAGGGAGTCTCACCATCAATTGAGTGGCACTCGCTAGACAAGGGAGTGGGCTCCTTGTGTGAGCCAGAAGCACCAATTGCATCTCCTCCTTTCTCCACTGTTGAATATCAGTGCTGATTTTTGGTTCCCTTAAGAATCTAAGCTATGGGTTACTGAGCTGACTCACTGAGTGCTGTGCTAAGTACGGGGGGAGCCTGAAGCTAAACTGCAGAGCAGCTGGCAGAGCAGAGCAGTTTGTGGGATGGTTGGAGTAGCCCACAGAGCAAGTGGAGCTGAGCAGTTCGTGATGAAGGCAGAAGCAGAATCCCACGGAGAGGCAGGGCAGTCAGCCCCATACCATGTAAAGTGCCCCTTTCTATCCGGGCTGGCAGGGGGAAAACCCCTGCAGATAGACTCTTGAACTCTGGGGCTGCACTGACCTAGGACAGAGACTTTGGAGTTGTGGGACTTTTGGGACTGTGGGTGATCTTTGAGTTGCTGGACTCTAGGGACATTTGGGGTATTGGACTTTGGAGTCTTGGGGTGATTTTGGGGTTGCTGGACTCAAGAGCCCAGGGAAGAGGACATGGACCAGTTTCCTGGGGTGGGTCTCTGCTCATGGTTTGGTCTATGAACTCTAGTTGAGGTGTTTTCCCAATTTAATGCTTGTTGTTTATCTCACGTAATTAAACATTTTCCACTACACCGAGACTCTGTGTTTGTGAGAGGGGAAGTATTGCCTCTTCGAGGTGCCCAGGGGTGTGTGTAAGATTTTCCCAGGTCACTGGGTGCGGGCTCGAGCTGGTTTGCATTACGTTGTAGGGAAGGGACCCCTATGTATTGAACCTGGCCCTTGCTGCTATCAATTCGGCCTGGCAGAAGGGTTACACTTGGATATACACAAATCTTTAACCATCCTGGGACCCTACCTCCTCCTGGGAACCTCCCTTCCCCCATCCTCCACAGTGCTGATGTGTATTTTTTTTGTTTGTCTCTCTCCTCCAGTTGTTGTTTTTTAATAAAGGAATTGTTTTGGTTTGAAAGCAATCTTTATTCCAGTAATTGAAAGTAAACAGAGCCCTGCAAAACAACAGGCAATTTTCTTAAACCTTCATAGTGCATCGTCTGCACCAATCACAATCACCTCCTAGCATTACGAGCACTGCACACCCAAGCATAGCAACAAATATTAGTGGATTTCAGCTTCAAATGCCTCAAGGCATCCCTGATCCTTATGGCCCCATGCTGTGCCCCATCAATAGCCCTAGTCTTTGGCTGTTCAAATTCAGCCTCCAGACGCTGAGCCTCAAAAGTCCAGCCCTAAGTTAAGCTTTCACCCTTCCCTTCCAAATATTATGCAGCTATAAGCATAGGAATATTGTCATCAGCCAGGTCCAGCCTCCCATATAGGCAGTGCCAGTGGGCCTTTAAACAGCCAAAAGCACACTCAGTCATTCTGCACTTGCTCAGCCTGTTGTTGAACTGCTCCTTGCTGCTGTCAAGGTGGCCCATGTATGGCTTCATAAGCCACGGCATTAAGGGGTAGGCAGGATCTCCCAGGATCACAATGGGCATTTTGACACTACTGTGGCTTTTTGGGGTAATGTTGATCGCTAATTTGGCTCCTGAACCACTGAGGTCTGAGTATCACTGCTTTACACTTCTCTTTTCTATTGATGCCCAAGTAGCTTTGCTAATTCATTCTTCCCTTTTAGATTCTGTTATTAGAACTGCCTTTGCATTTTCTTGATAGCACTCTGAGGTTTTCTTATTGAGTATTGGTGAGGAGTAGGATGTTGGCAAAAATATTCCGCTCCCTTGCGGAGACCTTTTGTCTTCTGTTTGCTTTTTTGGAGGTATCAGAGACAGAAGCTGGTGTGTGCCAGACTGGTTGGGTGGGTTTCAGCAGCCCATCCCTGATTAGCGTGACCAAGCTCCCTGGAGCTGTAGAGTGGAGAATATCCAGGAGTTTATGTTATACAAGGGAGCAGCTCTGGGGAGGAGTAGTGTGTGTGTGTGTGTCTGGAGTCGAGGGGTAGCGCCAAGGGGCATGAGTGGTGTCTGAGGTAGGTGGGGGTATGTCTACAATGGTGGGGCAGCTCGGGGGATGGTGTCTGTGATGGTGGGGCAGCTCTGTGGGGGATGGGTATGGGCTGCAGGTATTGTAGGCCAGGGCAGGCTAAGCCCTGCCTGACACAGGCTGTGGCCGCACTGCCCATGTTCCCCCAGGAGGCCCTGCCCTCCTCCATCCTCTCAAATCATAGGACTGGAAGGGACCTTGAGAGGTCAGCTAGTTCAGGCCCCTGGATTCATGGCAGGACTAAGTACTCTACCCTGAAACCATCCCAACATGGGCTCAGCTCCATGCTGGTGGCCTCGGGACTCCTCCAGTCATGGGGGGGGGAGGGGAGGGCCAGCAGACTAGCCTCCCCAAAGGGGGGGTCACTCCCCACTCATGGGGGTGCAGGGGTGTAAGAAAGTCGCACTCATCTCTCATGAGCACCCCCTGACTGAGTGCACGTGCCTGCCCTCTCTCTCTGCCTGTTTGTGGTGGGTCTTCAGTAACTCAGCCCTCCAGCCAAGGTTCACACATTCTGTCAGTGTGATAAAAGCAAAGCAAACCCCTTCCAGGGTATAAGTCCAAAAGGGGGGCCTATTTCAGCACATTCTAAGGTCCTTCGATCTGCAGCCCTGTCCTGTAGCTCACTTTTCAACCAGTCCAAGAGGGCCTATCACAGTACCCTGATCCAAAGTGTCTCAGTCCCTCTGGGCTCTCTCAAGTTGCCCCTGCTCTTTAAGCAGTCCCAGCCCTGGTGTGTGGCCATGTCCCCCAAGGCTCTCTCCTTGAAGACTCTTCACCTCTCTGGACCTTTCTAGCCTCAGCTCTTCAGCTGGACCCCTAAAAGAGTTCAGTTCCCCTTCTAGGGTGTATCAAAGTCCAGGCCACTTTCCCAGTGGCTGGTGGCAGCGACTCAGGCCTGCACTCTACTCCAGGTCCAAGCCCAGGGACCCTATAGATAGCAGCCATCCACCATGTCCCTTTAAATACACTGCATTGCTGTTACAATTCCCTGGGCCACTTCCCCATGGCTCCAGCATAGTTTTTACTCAGACAAAGCCCTGAGGTAAGGGTGAAGTCCCAGCAGCCAGCCCAGAACCATCCACACTTCTCCACCGCTGGCAAGGAACTGAATTTACTCTGGCACTGCAGCTTTACTTATACTACCCTGCTGGGCCCTGATTGACTGCTTCCCGCACAGCCAGTCTAGGCAACTTGGAGGACCTCTCTACTGCCCTTTTGTGGGGCAGGGTGTGGCAGGGCCAACAAGCCTCCAGAAGGGGACCTCAGGACCTAGTCCAACCCATCACGGGGTGTTTGGGTTGGAGGGGGGCAGTGTCATAGTGGGTGGGGATGAGTATGTCTGGGATAGGGGGGAGCTCTGGGGGGCGGGTGTCTGGGATGGTGGGCAGGTCAGGGTGTCTGTGTCTTGGATGGGATGGAGGGCAGGGTTAGAGTTGCCAGCTCTCTGGTTTTTGACAGGAACGCCCGATCAAAAAGGGGCCCTGGCGACTCCAGTCAGCACTGCTGACTGGGCCATTAAAAGTCCGCTTGGTGGCGCAGGCAGGCTTCCTACTTGGCTCCGTGCCGCTCCCAGAAAGCTGCCAGCATCTCCCTCTGGCTCCTAGGCAGAGGGACGGCCACAGGGGCTCTGCGTGCTACCCCGCCCCCAGCGACAGCTCAGCAGCTCTCATTGGCCGGGAAGTGCAACCAATGGGAGCTGAGGGGGCGGCACCTGTAGGCGCGGGCAGCGTGCTGAGCCACGTGATTACACCTCCACCTAGGAGCTGGAGGGAGATGTGACTGCTTTCCAGGAGCTACTTGAGGTAAGCGCTGCCTGGACCCACACTCCAAACCCCCTGGAGTTTCCCAGCCTCCTGAGCCCCTTCCTGCACTCTGAACCCCTTGGCCTCAGCCTGGAGCCCCCTCCTGCACCCCAAACCCCCACCTCAGAGCCCGCACCCCAGCCAGAGCACTCACCCCTCCCCCGCACCCCAGCCCCCTGCCCAGTCCAGATCCTCTTAACGCATTCTGAACCTCTTATTTGTGGCCCCACCCCAGAGCCCTCACTCCCAGCCCAGAGCCCTCACTCCCTCTCACCCCAACCCCCTACCCCAGCCCGGTGAAAATGAGTGAGTGAGCAAGGGTAGGGGAGAGCAAGCGACAAAGGGAGGGGGGATGGAGTGAGCAGGGGGCAGGGCCTCAGAGAAGGGATAGGGCAGGGGTGTTCAGTCTTCTGCAAATAGAAAGTTGGCAACCCTAGGTGGGGTGTATCTGTGATAGGATGGGAGGGCAGCCTGGGGTTGTGTCTGTGATGGGATGACGGGTGGGGAGGCAGTGCATCAGGTGAGTGTGTGTGGGATAGGATGAGACGGAGGGGCTTGTGGGCTGCTGTGGGGGGGATGTGTGTCTGGGATGGAGAATCGGGGGGCAGCTCTGAAGGAATGTCTGGGCTGGGGGGTGTATGTGTGTGTATGTGTCTGGGATGGGGGGTCACTCCTGGGGATGTGTGTGTCTAGGATAGGATGGGATAGAGACCGCCTAGTTTTTTGTGTATGTGTCTTGGGGGCAGCTCTGTAGGGGGTGCCTGGGATGGGATGGGGGCAGCTCTGGGGGTGTCTTGGATGGGATGACTGGGGGGGCAGTTCGGGGGGGTAGGTTGGGGGTGCCAGAGTGGGGCAACTCTGGAGTGTGATGGGAGGTGTCGGGTAGCTCTGTGTGAGGGAGGGATGTGTCTGGGAAGGGAAGGGATGCGAGGGCAGCCTGGGGTTTTGTGTGTGGGTGTCTGAGATGGGTGGCTGGTAGGGAGCAGCTCCTGGGTATGTGGGGTGGGAGTACTGGGACGGGAAAGCTGTGGGTTGTGTGTGTCTCTGATGGGAGGGAAAGGTTGGGGGGCAGCTCTGGGGTGTGCGTGTGCCTGGGATGGGATGGGTGGGCTGAGGGAGAGCTCCAGGATATGAGAGAGAAAGAGAGAGAGAGTGTGTGTGTCAGGGCAGGGTAGCAGCTTTGGTGTGAGGCTAGGATGGGCAGGGGGCAGCTCTTGGGTGGGGCTGGGCCAGGATATCTGCTCTTGTGTGTCTGTCACTCTCCCTGCATGAAGCAGCTGCCTTGGCCACTTCCTCCCAGGCTTGTGGTGCTCTCAGCAGTTCCCCTTCCTGGAGCCGGACGTTCCACTCCTGCTGGCCAGAACTTATCACCCACCCGCAGCACCCTGCATATGCCATTCAGGATGCCGGAGCTCATCTCTGTCCAAGACTTCATCTCTCAGACTCTGGAGGATCTGAGCTCCCCAACCACCTCCTCCTTCACCAGCCACATGGGCAAGTGCCGAGGCACCGTCTGCAGCCTGGATGAGGTGAGGGGGCTGGGAGGTTCTGCAGCCCGCAGGCTGGAGCCAGGGAGGGGGTGCAGCAGTGGACAAAGTCCCACTTCCCTGCCCTCTCCTGTCTTGGAGCACAAACAGCTGGTGGGGTCTGCCAGGGCTCTGCTTATTGCTGCACTTTGTCTGCTGCTGTCTCCAGCCATCTCTCACCTCCCCACCCTTCAGACCTTGACTTCCTCTTCTACAATCTGCTTGTGCCTGCCTGCTGCTTCCCCATTCAATTTTTCCATTGTGAGACCTAAACTGAATGTCCTGGCCCCACAGAATCACTGAGAAAGTTGCTGTGGAATAAGGTTTAGGAGCCTGCCCTGGGTCCAACTCTGCCCAGAGTAATGGATACAATTGAAGTTGGATACAGGGAAGCATTAATTTGAAGGAAGATGAGACCACAGTCATTACAGAGAGGTATTCACACCACTATGATAAAGGCTGTAACTTACTTTTTAACAGACACGTTTTCTAAGAGCTTTTCTTCACCAGAAATGTAGAACCATAGAATTAAAACCCTGAAAAGGGTTAAAATGGATTGCAAGGGTCATCTAGACCAGGGGTTCTCACAACAAATTTTTTAGTGGCCTCAGAGTGTGGCCACCAACTCTTGCTGCTGGCCACGCTGACAATTTTTCCTAAAATACATAATTAACTTTAGGAAAAACAAATAAATATGTGCATATACATGTCCAAATCATTGTCATTTATTTAATAAGGACTTTTTTCAGACTCAGTAATAAAAATAATATACATTTGTCTTTATTCTTTACTGGACCTAAGCAGAATAGAAACACAAATAAGGTGCTTTGCATGTTCTTGTCTTTTTGTTGTTGCTTCTTTTTAAACTTGCTAGATAGTAAGTCTGCTGCTGTGAAAAGTGATATTTGTATGTTTGTTAATATCATTTTTCACAGCAGATTTACTCAGCCCCAGCAAGCCCTGGCACAAATTAAGCCCTGGATGGGGAGGTGGGCAGGGAAGCCCGGGGCCCAGGGACGATGGCATGGGTGGTGAGCCTGGGACCAGATCCTGCTACCACGTAGATGGAGCCCGAAGCCCTGTGGCCAAAGCCTCCCTCCACCCTGGGAAAGTGGGCAATTCACTAGCTGCCTGCATGTCCAACATTTGTATCACAGGACGGGGGCAGGGCCCAACCCCCACTGGTGGCCCTTGGAGAGGGACCACTGCTCCCTCCACCTAATCACAGCCCAGGAGGCTGTGGTCACAAGAAAAGCCACTGGTGGCCACATTTGAGAAATGCTGAATTCTAGTCTAACTTCTGCAAAGATACAGGATTTGTTGTGTCTGAACCGTCCAAGCCAGATGCTTTCCAGCCTCTTTTCGAAAACCTCCAGCGAAAGAGATTCCACGACCTCCCTAGACGTCTGTTCCATTGTTCGACTGCTCTACCAATTAGGAAGTTTTTCCTGAGATTCAATCTGCTGTGCTGTAGTTTGAAACCATTTGCCTCTTGTCCTGCCCTCTGTGGCAAGAAAGAACAACTTTTCTCCATCTTTTTATGACAGCCTTTCAGGTATTTGAAGACAGCCGTCATGTCCCCTTTTAATCTCCTCCTTTCCAAACTAGCCTTCAGCCTTTGTTCATATAGCTGCATTCCATCCCTTTGATCATCTTTGTCGCTAGCCTCTGGATTCTTTCCAGTTTCTCTTCATCCTTTTTATACACTAATGACCAAAACTGGACACAATGTTCCAGCCGAGGCCTAAGCAGTGCTGAGTAGAGTGATACTATCACCTCCTGTGACTTGCATGCTATGCGCCTCTGATAATGGAACCCAAAATTGCATTTGCTGACTCATGTTGAGGGTGTGAGCCACCACAACTCCCAGAGCCTTCTCAGCAGTGCTGCTGCCAAGCCAGTTTTCCCCCATTCTGTATTTGTGTATTTGGTTTTTCTTCCCTAAGTGTAGCACCTTACATTTGTCTTTGCTGAACAGGGCCAGCGCTTCCATTTAGGCAACCTAGGCAGTCGCCTAGGGCACCAGGATTTGGGAGGGCAGCATTTTGCGGCGGGGGGTTCTTCCACGCTCTGGGTCAGTGGCGGCAATTCTGCGGCGGGTCTTTCACTCGCTCCGGGACCCACCGCCGAAGTGCCCCGAAGACTGGGAGCGTGGAAGGACCCTCCCCCCACCGCAGAATTGCCGCCAATGACCGGGAGCGCGGAAGGACCCCCGCCTAGGGCGCCAAAAACCCTGGCGCCGCTCTTGTTGCTGAATTTCACTTTTGTTATCTAAAGCCCAGTTCTCCAATTTATCAAGATCCCTCTGAATCTTAGCTGTATCCTCCAAAGTGTTGGCAATCCACCCGCCCTCAGCTTTGTGTCCCCTGCAAATTTGATCACTTTGCTCTCTAGTCCTTCATTGTCATCACCTGCGTAGCCATGTATTTACTTCCCTGATTTGACACTCCTTACCCGGGCCTTTTCCTTCAAAAGGGAGGATGGACGAGAACACTAGTTGCTCCCCAAGCTCTTTTATCCTTCTTCCCACAGCCATATAGAGTTGCCAACTTTCTAATTGCACAAAGCCAAACACTCTTGCCCTTCCCCTTCCTGAGGCCCCACCCTGCCCCTTCTCTGTGGCCCTGCCCCCACTCACTCCATCCCCCCCCCACTCATCCTCACACACTTTCACTGGGGTGGGAGGAATTAGGGGGGAAGGGATGAGATATCCAGCTGGGGGTGCAGGCTCTGGGATGGAGCCAGGGATGAGGGGTTTGGGGTGCAGGAGGGGTGTGGGCTGCAGCTGGGGGGTGTGGGCTCTAGGGTGCAGCAGGGGGCTCAGGGCTGGGGCAGGTGGTTGGGGTGCAGGAGGGAGTGTGGGGTGCGGGCTCCAGGAGGGGGTTCTGACCTGGGGCAGGAGGTTGGGGTGCCAGAGGTGGTTCAGGGTGTGGGCTCCAGCCAGGCAGTGCTGACCTTGGGAGGCTCCCAGTCCGCAGTGCAATGAGGCTAAGGCAGCCAGGTGGCTCGGCACGGTGCCTGCACCCATAGGTGCCCCCTTTTAGCTTCCATTGGCAGCTGTGGAGCTGGCGCTCAGTGTGGGAACAGTGTGTGAAGCTTCCCTGATGGCCCCTGCACCTAGGGGCCGCAGGGATATGCCGGCCACTTCTGGGACCCACATGGAGCCAGGGCAGGCAGGCAGCCTACCTTAGCCCTGCTGTACCACTGACCAGACTTTTAGTAGGCCAGTCAGCGGTACTGTCTGGAGCCGCCAGGTTCCCTTTTTGACCAGGCGTTCCAGTCGTAAAATGGATGCCTGGCAACCCTAGAGCCATGTAATCTGCAGTGATCCGCTCAAGGTCATTCTTGGCAGTATTGCTGGTGCCCATGTGGATAAGTAGGAAGGAGCAGTGGTCCAAGGGCTTGATGCATCTTGAAAGACTCTTCGTCACATCCTGAATTCTAACTCTTGGCAAGCAGCACACACTTTTTGGGATTCCCTGTCTGGGTGGCAGATAGATGAATGTCTCCCTTAGGAGGGAATCCCCGACCACCACCACCCTTCTCCTCCTTTTGGGAGTGGTGGTCGTGGAACTCCCATGCCTAGGACAATGCATCCCATGGCTTCAGGTCAACGGGGTCTTCTTCAGACTCCTTCCTCAGATGACTCTTCCAAGGCATTCTCATCAGTAGTACCTGTGCAGAGAGCCTAAAAGCAGTCATTTACCTCTCTCTGTGCTGGGGTATATTGGTTCTCCTCCTCCTTTTTCTTCTGGAGGTCACATGTTGCTAACTTCCTTCTTTGTTCTTCATTCCCCCCTGCACTGCCCTCTCAGATTCTTTGGCATGCTGTGCCCGCAGTACCAAATCCTGACTTCAATCCAGGAAGTCTACATTTTCTCTGATGCAATGCATGCAGGGTCATTACTTGGGTCTCTAGTCCTTTAACCTTTGCTTCCAGTATGGGGACCAACTTGCACTTCGTGCAGACAAAGTCGCTTCTAAGCTCCAGGACAAAGATGGCACATCCCATGCAGGTCACGACAGCTCATACTTCACTATCCATATTTCCAACCTTATATCAAGAGTCTCTTCAGAAGCTGTAACTACTGCTCGCAGAAGTCTGAAAGGCAAAACCCTGTGTGGGCTTTTCCCCTAGGCAAACACCCTCTATTTGCTTCTCCTCTTTTTGCTGCAAGTCAGGTGTTGCCCCTAGCTTGAGTCCTGGTCACACACACACAAAACACGGAACTTGAGCATGGCGGTGCTGGTGCCTGGACTTGGCTGGCCTGTTCAGGGCCATAGGCTACAGTCTGAGTTAAGCTTTGACTACATTTACAACACTGCAGCGACTCAGCTGCACAAGGTACAGGAGAGCTTCACCAGTTGGCACAGGTACTCCACCTCCTCAGGGGGCAGTAGATGTGTCAACAGGAGAAGCTCTCCGACACACATAGTGCTGTTCACATTGGGAGTTCAGTCAGTACAACTGTGTCAGTCACAGGTGTTTTGCACCCTCCTGAGCGATGTAGTTTGTAGTGTAGACCAGGGTTTACACACAATGCAGCAGGTGCTAGTGCAACCATTCTGTACAGCTCCCATAGCATTTGGCAGTGAGACTGCTCTCACTCAAGCTAGACTAACTCAAGAGGAAATGACTTATGGGAGCTAACTCTACAGTAAAGACATAGCCTTGGTGCTCTGAAACCCATATGCTTATGTAACCCTTCTGCCCATTAGAGTTGGCAGCAACAAGGGCCGGGTTCAATATCGAGGGGTTCCATTTCAATAACACAATGCAAAACCAGCTTGAGCCCTGATCCAGTGACCTGGGACAATTACAAACCACCCCCCTGGGTGCATCTAGGAGGCAATACTTCCCCTCTCGCAAGCACAGAATCTGTGTGTAGCAAAAGCCTTTTAATAAAGGAGGGAAACATTGCAGTATTATGTTGGGGAAACATCACAAACAGGATTCATAACACAAACCATGAGCAAAAGACCCACTCCCAAGTAAGTTTGGCAGTGTCCTTTTCCCCTCAGGGTCTTAAGTCCAGCAACCCAACGTCACCCCCACCCACAGTTTCTGACCTTTGGTCAACGCAGCCCTTAGACTTCAGAAGTTCACCTGCAGAGTTTACCTCCCAACCTCGGTGGAAATGCAAGGAGGTATATGGGGCAGCTTACATGCTCTGCTGCTTGGGTCAATGGCTGAATACCACACCTCTGTGGGATTCAGTTACAGTCTTCACTGCCCCAGTAGCTGCTCCTCTCCACCAGCTGTCCAGCTCACCAGTATGTCTTCAGCCCCCACCTTAACACAGGTCTCAGTGATTTCAGCTGTAAGTAGGGGCCCTAATGCTGGTGCACTTAGAACCACCTACCCCAAACAGTGATTTCAGTTCTGCAGCATGTAACAAGACTTCTAATGGAGTCAAAATTAGCTCTGTTATTACACAGTGGAGAGAACACAGGTCAACATGGTCTTTAAAGCCCACACTACAGGTACACATACCTGCCCCATGCATCTCTCAGTTCATTACCCTTTGGCACCCATGTCCCTTGCCAAGTGAGTGCTACTTAGTTGAGGGCGAGTCCCTCCATCATAAAATGCCATGTACAGTTCTACTGTCCCTGATTCCATAATCAGGATAACAACTTATTACTCCTGCGCTAATAACAAAGAGACTGGGGTCCCACAGCAGACAGTGACCATTTGGGCAAGCAGTCCCTTCATGCTGGGGGGGTGGGTGTGCCCATGCAAATGAGATCTGCCCCTGAAGTCCTTTTCCACAACTCACCACCAGATGTCAGGGCAGAGCTCATTCTGACTCTGCTTACACTTAGATAGTGCCCTCTGAAGGAGGGATCTAAACGGGAGGTTGTTTGAGCCAGGGGTTCTCAAGATACTCCCCCAGAATGATGTCATCAATATTTTACTGTTTTTATTATTTTTTGTGCACACTTGGCACTCAGAGGATAGCTCTGATCCTCCTCAGACTCACATCACCCACTTGTGTTTGATCTCAGAGGTACCCACTGTCCCTTTGGGGAAGCAGATGCTATTCACTGTAAAAGCTGTCTCTACAATGTGACTCAAACCATTGACACATGTACAGCAGGACTGAGCCTCTGCTGCAAGCCAGACTGTTTGAGAGCCTAACACTAGAGTGAGTGGGTGGCTCAAGGTGCTATGCTCTGCCTGTTGACCCTGAGCACCCCGCTCCTCTCCCCCCAATGTATTGTGAGTTTGAGTCCTGCCTTGGCAGCTGTCAGAGTCTGTGGTGGGCATATTAGTTACTCTTGCCTGTATTCCTTCTGGAAGATTTGTTCTCTTCCTGGTTTAATAGCTGATATTTCAAAGTTCTCTGAACAGATTCTGATGTTACTTTAGATTTATCAAGGAAAGTAGCATTAATTAAATAGAAGGAAGATGAAACAATATTACGGTAATATAATCACACCACATCCTTCCTAACAATTTCCTGACTAATGGGACTGATTGTAACCAAAGAAAAGTAAGCAGTTGAAACTTTTATCAATGTCAGCATGATCAAGAGGGTGTTGCTGAGCAACAGAAAATGAACCCCAAATACACCAGTCCTTAGAGTACAGCTGTCTAAGGTCAACTTAGACTAATGCTGTGCCAGGACAGTGTCAGTCAAAACTGACACATATTTCTCATGAAAAACAAACACAGAAAACAAATTGCAGCTTTCTACAACAATTCATAGACAAACCTAGGAATAATACTTATCCATTTCACCATAAAAGTGTTGTAGTTCCCGTGAGCCCCTCCCCAACCCCTCGCAAGAGTAAGCCTCTTTGGCTGCAGTGCCTCCTCGGACCCCAACTTCCACAGTCAGCAGTGACTCTCAGCCAGCGTCATAAAACAGAAGGGTTTATTAATCATCTGGAACACAGCATAGAACTGTTCTTTGTAACTTTCTGGTTTCTGTGCTAAGTACTTCTTGGTCAGGCCCAGAGCCCTGGCTCCCACCCAGAGACCCAAACCAGGAGAATATCCTGTTTCCAGCAGCCCATCCTCAGTCATGCCCATTTGCCCCTCCTCTGCCATCCTGGCCTTGGAATCTATTAATCAAATCTACCTCCTCATTATCCTGTCCAGTGGCCCCTCACAGTGCTCTGGGCAGCACCACTGATTCAAGGAATACTTGCTCCTGTTTGGGATAAGGAACAGGGACCTCGCTGAGGGACTCCGCAGGGCAGGGATCAGAGATAGCAGAGGTAGTTTTTTGCATGTGAATAGAGATGTGAAGTGTGAAATAGTGTAACAGGTTGCAGGACTCACCACCCACTGGTTGCTCCGGGAATTAGCTCTTTTCAGCTGTGGAGCACCCTCTGCACGTGGTGTCTCACTAGGGTGACCAGATGCCCCGATTTTTGGGTCTTTTTCTTATATAGGCTCCTATTACCCACCCGCCCACCCCCATCCTGATTTTTCACTTTTGCTGTCTGGTCACCCTATGTCTTGCCCATTATCTGCTTTACTGATTTGGGACCCACGTTGCTCCCCACTCAGCAGTGCCCTCTTCAGGATACTGCCCTCCAGCAGTGCCCACTACTTCTTTCTCACCCCCCTTCTGGGGATCACTGCCATCCTTTGGCTTGCACCCATCACAGGGGCCAACCACAACCCAAAGTCTAGCCCCTCACTTCAGGGGCAAGTTGCAGTCTGTATTGGCCATGCTCCCCCACAGCCAACTGCAGTGCTAGGGGAACGGGGGAAACCCAGCCCACCGCCCGGGTCCAGACCCAGGGACCCTCTAACAGCAGCCTCTCTGTTCTTCTTCTCTCCCCTTGTCTGCCTGTTTTCCCTTGGACATTGCACCTTCTTGGCCCTTTCTGTCAGGGGCCTGCAGTCTAGCAGGTAACAGGCCAGAGCTCACTCTCCGCTCTCCTGAGTCTGCCCGGCACTGCTCTATCTCAGGAGCTATCCCTGGGTGCCAGTCCTCCTCCGATGCTGGTCAGGGAGACAATCTCCTCTGGGCTGCTGGGCAGCTCCTTATATCTGGGCTGCCCCAGCAGCTGCCTCCTCTCTGGCTCCTAACAAGCATAGCTGTAATTAGCTGGAGGTTTCTACAGCCTCCCTGGCTGCTTCTGCCCCACCCCCTGTTGGAGTGGGCCACCTGCACCACTACCATCTCCCTTGAGTTCATTCTCACATCAGTCTCCTTGTCCTTTTCCAGTGGTCTTGACCTTGCTGACTAACACGGGACATGGTGCAATTTCCTTGTGTTGCTTCATTCTCAACCGTCACTATTTGTATCTCTCTCCAAAGCCAGAATCACTTATTTAAAACAGAGCTGCTACATCCGGAAATTGTGGTTATGGGAAATGTTGTTTACTACTGAGCCCAGGCCTAGATCTCTGCAGACCTTAAGGAATAAAAGGTAACTAGAAAACCAGTGGGGTTGTGCCCCTCTGTGCTGCTTTTATGGCACATAAGGAGGGCCTGGAATGTTGGTTTTTGCTTTAACATGGTTTTTACAACTTGTTTTTACCTTAGAAAGTTCAGGAAGGAGACCACTAGCTACTCTCTCCTGGTTTTGCTGGAGGCGCCTCAGTGGTGGGGTGGGAAGGCTCAATAATGTGGCCATTGGGCTTAATGGAAATGTGCATTTTTTTCTATGTGCATCTTGCACATATAAACATTGAAATACAATGGTGAGAAGGTCAGAGCTGGTGCGGGGGAGGGGAATTGCAGAGATGATGCTTGACATGGAGCATAAGTTATTAAAATAACATCTACTCTCCAGATTCATCGATTCCAAGGCCAGAAGGGCCCACTGTGATCATCTAGTCCAGGGGTTCTAAAACTGGGGGTCAGGACTTCTCAGGGGGTCGCGAGCTATCAACCTCCACCCCAAACCCCGCTTTGCCTTCAGCATTTATAATGGTGTTAAATATACAAAAAAGTGTTTTTAATTTATGCGGGGGGGCGGGTCGCACTCAGAGGCTTGCTGTGTGAAAGGGTCACCAGTACAAACGTTTGAGAATCGCTGATCTAGTCTGACCTCCTGTATAACACAGGTCAGGGGACAGCCCCAAAATAATTCCTAGAGCACATCTTGTAGAAAAACATCCAGTCTGGATCTTCAAATGTCAGTGATAAAGAATCTACCACAATCCTTGGTAAATTAGTCCAATGGTTAATTACGCTCACTGTCAAAAAATTACATCTTATTTCCAGTCTGAATTTGTCTAGCTTCAACTTCCTTCCATTGGATCATGTTAGACCTTTCTCTGCTAGATTGAAGAGCCCATGATTAAATACTTGCTCTCCATCTAGGTACTGATCAAGGGTAATCAGGTCACTCCTTAACCTTCTCATTGTTAGACTCAAATAGCTCAATCTATTTAGTCTAGCACCAGACTAGAAAGCCTGGCAGGTTTTCTAACTCTTTAATAATTCTCATGGCTCTTCTCTGAATCCCCTCCAATTTTTCAAATCCTTCTTTAACTGTGGGCACCAGAACTGGACCCAACATTCCAGCAACAGTTGCAGCAGTGCCAAATACATAAGTGAAATAACCTCACTACACCACTACTTGAGATTCCCCTCTTTAGACATCCCAGGACTTCATTAGCCTTTTGGCCGCAGTGTCTCACTGGGAATGCATGTTCAGCTGATTATCCACCACAACACCCCAAAATTCTATCCTGGGAAGCACTGACTCTGAAAGAGTCCTCCATCCTATAAGTACGGCCTATGTTCTTTGTTCCCAGATGTATACATTTACACTTAGCTGTATAAAAAACACCATCCAGCTGAGCGGTTTACAAGCACAACGCTTATGTAGATAGGTCAGTATCATAGTCCCTCTTTTACAAGTGGAGGGAAACTGAGGCAGAGGGAAGTGACTTGCCCAAGGTCATACTGGACATCTGTGTATAGAACTCAAAACAATGTGTGTTACGAACTTTAGCTGTAGATATATCTAGGAACAAAGAATGCTGACAACCAAACATGAGTTCCTTGTGTGACACTTTGTATCAGATAGCAAATGTGATCCTTGGCTGTATAAACGCAGGAATATTGAGTGGGAGTTGGGAGGTGATGTTATCTCTGTAGAGTGATGGTCAGACAGTTCATGGATACAGCATCCATTTCCGGTGTCCACACTGTAAACAGGATATTGAAAAATTGGAACAGTTGAAGAGAAGAGCTACAGGAATGATCTCTGTACTTTTTTCAATTCTAATCTCTCTCTTTTGAGATGGAGCAACCACATCTGCATACAGTCTTCAAGGTGTGTGTGTACCGTAGATTCATATCATGGCATATGTTCTGTTTTCTTATCTATCCCTTTCCTTATGGTTTCTAACATCCAGTTAGCTTTTTTAACTGTCGCTGCACATTGAGTGGACGTTTTCAGAGAACTATCCACAATGACTTCAAGGTCTCTTTCCTTGAGTGGCAACAGCTAATTTCGATCCAGTCATTTTGTGTGAATAGTTGGGATCATGTTTTCCAATGTGCATTACTTTGCACTTATCAAAATCAAAGTTCTTTAACCATTTTGTTTCCCAGTTTTGTGAGATCCTTTTGTAATTCTTCGCAGTCAGATTTGGATTGAACTCTCTTGAGTAATATTGTATAGTATTAATATTATATGTAATATTGTATAGTAATATTGAGTAACATTGTATAGTCTGCAAACTTTGCCGCCTCACTGTTTACCCCTTTTTCTAGATCATTTATAATAATATTCAACAGCACTGGTCCCAATACAGAACCCTGCTATTTACCTCTCTACACTGTGAAAACTGGCCATTTATCCCTATCCTTTGTTTCCTGTCTTTTAACCAGTTACTGATCCAGGAGAGGCCCTTCCCTCGTATCCCGTGACTGCTTACTTTCCTTAAAAGCCTTTGGTGAGGGACCTTGTCAAAGGCTTTCTGACAGTCCACGTACACTATATCCAGTGGATCACCCTAGTCCACATTTGTTGACCCACTCAAATAATTTGAACAGAATTCTCTGAAAATTACTTTGTTTTTATGGGCCTTCCTTCTTGCCAAGGAAGTTGGTGATGGCACAAGTGTCCATGGGGAATCGCTGTGCTGCCTGGCTACAAGCTGTTCCACCCCAAGAATGATAAACTTGCCCCCTTCCCTAAGGAGGACTCTTGGGCATCTGCATGAGCCCAAGAAATGAGGAATAAATTTCTGTGCTTTTCCTAGAGGGAGTGACTGTCACTCCCTGAAATGGGTCAGAACTATTGTAATGGGTTGTCACCCCCAGGGTGCAGTCTGAGAGCTGTGAGAACCGCTGCGCCCCTCTAACCAGCCAGCTGGGTCATGCCTTCTCACCCTACTTTGTTGATGATTTAGCCTCTCCAGGCCCTGTTACCACCCAACACGACAGCAGGTGGTGCCACACACCCAAGTAAGCTATCTGAGTGCTCACCTAAGCCACTCACAGACAGACAAGAGACAACAGCCTGTTTCCTGGGTTCGCACCCCCCACTGGAGTATAAACCCAAAATTATACCATTTTGCACTGCACAGGGGTCTGTACAATGTAAGCTCATAAATAGTTCACCCCTCCCATGGGTGACCAGATGCCCTGATTTTATAGAGACAGTCCCAATTTTGGGGGCTTTCTCTTATATGGGCACCTATTACTCCCCACCCCCATCCCGATTTTTACATTTGCTATCTGCTCACCCTACCCCTCCATCAGTGTGGAGAGGACAATGCACACTTGTGTTAACCAAGCGGAGATTTTCCCCTGACACTTCACTTAAAGGCACACTGGTTTAGATTAAAACATAAAACAAGTTTATTAACTACACAAAGATAGTTTCAAGTTATTATAAGTGATAACAAACAGATCAAAGCAGATTACTTAGTAAATAAACCAAACTGCAAACTAAGCCTAAAATACTAGAAAGATTGGATATTGTTGAGCTAAAGAGGGGGAGGGGGGGCTCGGATACACTCAATGAAGCCACACCAGGTGCATAAGTATAACCGGTTTTATTGTCAAAGTATAATAAGCTTCCCAGCCTTCACGCATTACTAAATACGTGCTTTCCAGCAATCAAGCACACAAGAATCAATGCTTTCTCCTCCTTCTGCTACGGACAGTCCTGGACCCTCCAGCCTTGTCCTTTGAGGGCTCGTAGCAGGTGCTGCTCCAGCATGGGGAATTCCTGGACACCCACAAGGGTCCGCAGGTGAAACTGTTAATCTAAAGCAATTCTCATAGCTGCTTTCATCATCTCCTTCTAAGGGGGGGGGGCGTATTCACCCACAAGCAGGCTCTGGCAGGTAACACAACTGCTCTCAATTTCCACACTCAACACTCTCAGGCCTTCCTTATCTCTTTACTTGTTTATCCAGTCAGGTGGCTGCAAGCCAGCCCAATTGGTCAAAGCCAGTTCACTACTAGCTCCCCCCAAACCATTCTGTAACAACAGCCCAAGATAATTTGTGGTCAGCCCCAACAGATAAGAATTAGCAGTCTCTCACCCTGACTGATGATACAAGCAGGGCCGGCTTTAGGCCGATTCGCCCAATTCCCTGGAATCGGACCCCGTGTCTAAGAGGGCCCCATGTTGGCGCCTTTTTAATTTTTACTCACCTGGCCGTGTTCCGGGGGGTCTTTGGCAGCATTTTGATGGCGGGTCCTTGAGTGCCGCCGAAGACCCGGAGTTCTGCCGGGTGAGTACGAATCGGGCCCCGCACCTGCTAAAGCCAGCCCTAGATACAAGCAGACTTGCAGATTCTCAAGGAACAAGCTGCACTTGCTCTGCAGCTTGGGCTCCCCACCCCCATTCCAAGTCCTTTTCTTCCAGAGCTTCTCTCAGGTGTTGAGTTGTGGGGGAGTGAAGAACAAGAGATGATGTCACTCCCGGCCTTATATAGCTTTTCCATATGGCGGGAACCCTTTGTTTCAAACTTGGCTCCCAGACCAGTTTGTGGAAAAATACAGGTACCCAAAATGGAGATCAGTGTCATGCATCTGGTCACATGCCTTTGTATACCTTGTGTTAGAGGGCTTTCCCTTCACCCTCTCCCCGGTTCTTGTCATGCAGACAGAAAGCAGAAGACCAGAAGTCCGAAGTGCAGGCAATGCAATGTTTATTGGGATTATTTTCCAGCAAGCACGTGACCCATAACTCTGATGCCGCAGAGCCTTGTTTCCCAGTGTTCCCTCTCCCCATCCTCAGCAGGCATAATTATACCTGAAATGCACATCCACAATCCCACCCCTTATAACTTAGCATCATGTTCCGTTTTGGGTCTGGGGTCTTCATCTCAATTCTTTTGTACCCCATGGGAGGGGTAAGGAGTGAGGTTGTCGTATGATCAGGGACAGGCATTTCTTTGGTCTTCTAGTGTTTTATACCTTCTCCCCAATTGCCCTTTGCCCCTCCCGACTGGTTGCTTGACTTTGCCTTGAGATTGGTGTTGAGGCAATCTGAAAGCGTTCGTTCAAGTAACATTTTAACTGCTTTTATTTGTTCCCCTTGTACTAACAAATCCATCTGACTAGATAGAAGCCATAGACACAATCTTTGTTCTTTGTTCACACATAGTAGTGTAAGATATAAGAGTATCAAAAAGTCAAACCCAAAATTCTATCCCAGGCTAACAAACAGACTTATATGCAAACACTTTGCTGAGTCATAGCAGCCATTACCTGCAGGCTGTCTGGAACGTTCTCAGGAAGGCTCACCAGGTGGAGATAAGCTTCTCCTAAGGCCCCTTACCTTGAACAAGACCCTTCCCAACCTGCTGTCTAGACTGGAAGCATCTTACCTACAGATGATGTCACTCAGGTGTAACTACATTTGAAATACAGCTACGTAGTCAATATTCATAACTTTAGATGCAAAAATGATACATGCACACAGATAAGATAATCATATTCAGCAAATCTTAACTTTTCCCTTCTTCTCCAGTGATGTATAAGGTGGCCTCGAATGCGCCATCTATCTCTTACGTACTTTTCTGGCCCCCATGGGTGTAATATCTGAGCACCTCAGAGCCTTTGGAAATTAGAAAACAGGTTTTACAGTGATTGACTCGAGCTCAAGGGGGTGACTTGATACAGTCTATAAATATCTACATGGAGAACAAATATTTGATAACGGGCTCTTCAGTCTAGCAGAGAGAGGTCTGACACAATCCAATGGCTGGAAGTTGAGGCTAGATACATTGAGGCTGGAACTGAGGTGTAAATTTGTTAAAGTAATTAACCACTGGAACAGCTTCCTAAGGGTTGTGGTGTAGTCTCCATTACTGGCAATCTTTAAATAGTGATTGGATGTTTTTTTCTAAGATCTGCTGTAGTTCAACCTCAGCCATAGGATTTAGAACAGGAGTAATTAATGCAGGGATGCCATGTATTATGCTGGAGGTCAGATTCAATGACCTTACAATTCATTAATCTAATGTGTCCTCACCCACCCCTGTGAGGCAGGGCAGTGCCCACTCCCAATAGTACCATCAGGGAGCAGAGAGATGGGTAACTTGTCCAAGTCACGCAGGAAGGCTCGGGTGGAACAAGGCGCCTTAATGCTGCCCTGCAATAGCCATACAATTATCATTAAAGCAGGGTGGGTTTGTGAGCCATGTTTAGATTACACTGATTTAAAGACACCATCATTTTCCCTCTCATGGTGTATCCTGACTCTCATGTCTTGAACCCAGGCCTGTAGGGGAGCATCCAACCCCCTCCACTTGGCAGCCTGCTGGCTAGCACTTATCTGGGACCTGTGAAGCCCAGTCCCAGTGTGAGGCTCCACCCCTGAGGTCCAATTGGTAGAGTCCCAAGGTGGTTGATTAGCCACCAGCCCTGTTGAAGCTATCCGCAGGAACAAGGAGCAGTCTGAGCAACTGGGCTCTACCCTGCTCCCCCAGTTTCATTCCTGGCATCCGACCTGGTTTGACTTCTGGCATCTAAATTGTGGTTTCTGAGTCCAATTTGCCTCTGACATCCTAACCTGGCCCAACTCATGGTTCAAATCTCCAGTTTGTCTCCTGCAACAGATTATGGGTCTGATTTCTAGGTCTGGCCACCCATGCCTGGGCTGTGGCATGGCAGAATTAGGGTCTGTGGGTGCCCTACCCTTTCTTACCTTAACAGATTGGGATTTTTGGGAAGTGTAACCTTAACTCTGAATTGCTTGGGTTTGCAATGCTTGGTTTAGGGCTACTGATGCTATCTTAACCATGGTTTTGTCATATGTTACCCAGGCAATTGTAATCCTGGCATTGGAGTGCAGGATGCTGCTATCTTAATAATGTACTTGGAGCATGGGCTGAGATGGGAAAAAGTTCCTGCAGGAGTTGGGTGCCCAGCTCAACTCCCACTGCAGTGAGCTTTGGGCACTGAGGGCTTGATCCACGAAGGGACGTAGGCCCTAAGTCCAATACTTAGGCACTGCTGAGATCGTCCAAACCCTCACTCGGCTGCCACCTAAGTTCCCTAGGCCCCTAAGTGTTTGTAGCTGGGCATGTGGAAGCTGCCAAGTCCTGATGCTGGTGTGCTCTGAGCATGCCTAAACCCTCACAAAAGACAGCTGTGGATTAGCAGGTCAGGAGTTTTGAGGGTGGGCTAGCTAGTATGTGTGTCCCAGAATACCCACAAATAAGGCCTTTTGGGGTCTAGCCACTACTGTTGAAAGCCCCAGCTGCAGTATTTTGTGTGTAAAGAGGGGAAAGAGCAGGGTATGGGCAACAACCGGGCTGTTGGTTATTAGGGCTTCTTCTAGCAGCTTCCCTCAAACAAAGCAGGAGGGACAAATGGGAAGAGGCTGGGCAGGGCAGTGTGTGTTCCTTGGGCCCTGAGGTGTGCTGGCTGGTGCCCAGAGGCTGTATAAACCAACAGGGCCGCCCAGAGGATTCAGGGGGCCTGGGGTCTTCAGCAGCGGGGGGCCTTGTTTCGGGAGTAATTCAGCGGCGGGGGGTCCTTCCGCTCAGGAACCCGCCGCCAAATTGCCCCGAAGACCCGCGGCGGGGGCCCCCTGCCGCTGAATTACCGCCGAAGACCTGGCACTTCGGCGGTGGGTCCCACTTCGGTGGTAATTCAGCGGCGGGGCGGAGCAGAAGGACCCCCCAGCCACTGAAGACCCAGAGCGGAAGAAGCTCCGGGGGCCTGGGCCCCACGAGAGTTTTCCAGGGCTCCCGGAGCGAGTGAAGGACCCCGCTCCAGGGCCCCCCAAAAACTCTCATGGGGGCCCCTGCGGGGCCTGGGGCAAATTGCCCCACTTGCCCCCCCCTCTGGGCGGCCCTGTAAACCAAGTCACCCCCTGGCTGTGTAGCCCATCTGCAATGTGGCTGGGTCTAGTCTCATGTTTAGAGGGTTTGGCAGGTAGAAACCCACAAGCCCTCTTTTGTTGTTCCTAGGCCTTGGATTCTGATCGAGTTGTATTGCAAAAAATGAGGAAAGCCACCAAAGCAGAGCATGCTTCTGGACAAGGTGAGAGCAGAACCAGAGACCCAGAGTGGGCCAGGGGGAGGGAGGCCTATCTGTTGGGCTGGAGAGTGGGCAGGGGGAGCTGGGGTTTTGGAGACATGCCCTCACATTTGTGCCTGTTTCTGGGTGTGCTGGAACCCCCTCCTCCCAGCCTTCCTCCCAGCTTTGCAGTGGACATCAGGGCTGGCCTCAGCTGCCTTTCTGCCCTCCTCACAGAAACCCTGCAATGAGTGCTGGGCATGAATGGGAAATGGGGCGGGCCAGGCCAGGCAGCACCCTTGTGAGCAGCATGCACCCCAACCACGGCCCCACAGCAATGCCCTCTGCTTGGCGAGCAGCTGAGGGGCAGAGACCACCCTAGCAATAAGGATGGCATTGCATAACTAGTAGCCATGGCATCACCAAACCCCACTGTGCCACGCAGCTTGGCTTTCACGCCCCTGCTTGCGCCACCCAGCTCCCTCCGCATCTCCCAGCCCAGACAGGCCTCGGGACACTAGTGCTTACTGGAGCCAACAGGCCCTGGTGCTCCCTGCCCAGCCCGGTGAGCACGGACCTGACAGTGAGCGAGAGCAGGGTGAAAGGAATGGCTGTTCCCTGCCCCAGCCCAGCTCTCCCACTCCACTGATGGGGCTGGATGAGAGCTAGCGCTGCGCTGGAGCTTCATCCTCCACCCCTGCCACCCCTGTGCTGACCGGAGCATTAGTGCAGTGACCCTGCAGTGCGCCAGGAGCAGGAGGAGGTAGCGCCCCTGCCGCTGCTGCTGGTGCTGCTGCCGCTGCCGAGGGGCACAGCCAGGGCTGGAGGCAGGAGGTGGAACCTTGCCAGAGGCTGTTTCTCAAGGGCACCTTCTGGGGGCCTGTGCTGCCTCCTGCAAAACCTGCCCCACAGAGTCTGTGTGCCCAGTGCCCAGAGTGGGAGCCCACCAGCTCCAACTGCCCTGCTGCAAGGTCCTCCCGCATCACAGAGGAGGGGCTGTAGGAGACACACATACACACACCATCACCTCCTGCTCTGCCTCACTCACCTGCCCATCCCCCCACCTCTGCCTTGCCGCTCCCCGACCCCTGCTCTGCCCCACTCAGTCACCCCAGCCCACCCCTGCCTTGCCCCATCCCCCATCCCTGCCCCTGCTCTGCCCCACTCACTCACCCCATCCCTCAGCCCTGCTGCTGCCCTGCCCCACTCACTTGCCCCATCCCCCAGCCCTGCTGCTGCTCTGCCCCACTCACTCACTTCATCCCCCAGCCTTGCTGCTGTTCTGCCCCACTCACCTGCCCCATCTTTCAGCCCTGCCATGTCCCATCCCCCAGCCCTGCTGCTGTTCTGCCCCACTCACCTGCCCCACCCTTCAGCCATGCCTTGTCCCTCCCCACAGCCCTAACCCTGCTCTGTCCCACTCATCTGCACATCCCCCAATACTTCCCGTGGTTTGCCCCACTCACCTGTCCCATCCCCCCATAGCTGCTCTGCCCCAGCCCCCCTAGCCCCACCCCTGCTTCCCTCACCCCAATCCTCATCTTCCCCCTGCACTCACCTGTCCACTCCCCCCAGACCCAGTGCTCCTCTCCCCCACTTGACTCCCCCTTCCAGCCCTGTCCTACTCTGGCCTAGATGCTGACAGCTGTCTGGGGTGGGGGTTGAGGTGTGGATGACTGGACAGCCAATGGTAGCTTCCTTCTCTGCTCTCCTTATCCATGTTGATTGGGGCTTGGTGTTTGTGTGCCTAGATCTTGCTAGCCACATAGAAGCTCATATTGCAGCCCAGGAAAAATTCTCTGCAAACTACCAGAGTGATGGTGATGAGCAACTGGCCGGTGCCTTCCTCACCTTTGCCGAGTTCTCCCGGGAGCTGCTGGCCCCAGTCAAGGGTCTGGTAAGAATTGCTGACCAAGTGCCCCAGGCCTGGGTGCTCTCCCAGCCACAGATCGTATGTCAAGGTTAGAGGGGCCCAGTTGGTTTCCTCACCCAGAAATGAAGCCACTGTCATATGGTCAAAATAGCACGTGATGGTGTAATTGTGGCCTGAGTTGTTGTAACGCTGCCTGCAGTGCTCAGAACGTGAGTCCCCCCTCAAGGCAGGCTGTTAGGGTGCAGGGCCTAAACCCCACACTGGTGGGGAGTTCTATACTCAGATATCACCAACCAAGTATCAGGTATAATCCTCAGGCACTACAACAGCCTAACCATGGAGTCAGATACAGTCCCCTGGCTACTCCCATCTGTCTTGTCACCTCAGTGAGCCTGCCTTTGTGATAGCTGGTCCCTTGCACCAAGAATCATAGCAATACTCAGGTTACTCCCAGTCCCAAAGGGCCAGTCACTTACCCCAGGTCAATTGCACCTTAGATCTCACACCAGAGTCAATGCCTGTAACCAGTCCTAGAATAAGCTATATACTGATATATTTACTAGGAAAAAGAAACGAGTTTTTTACCAGGTGAAAGCAGGTAAACATAGATACAAAAATGAGTTCCAATCTTAAGTTCCAAAAGGTAATAAAAGCTTCTATAATCAGCGCTATATGTTCCTTATGGCTAACCCAGGCTAAGCAGCTGGGGATCCTTTGCTTATGCCTTGAAAACTTTGTCCCCCAGAGTTCAAGCAGCATAGAGATCTCAGATTCCTTTTGTTTGGCATTTTTATCTCCTTCCTGCCATGTGCTGTGAGCTGCAAACTCAATTCAGTTGATGGGAGGAGTCCACTTTCCTGGCTCATCTTCATGGGGAGAATCACAACAACAACAAAATCTTCAGTCTTCTTTTTGCAGTATCCCACAACTGTCTATCTGGTATGGATGGCCCCTTGCTTTTGGGAAGGGAGAAACACTTGATAGAGGTCAGCCCTTCATACTAGTCAGTGGCTCTCTGCTGTTTGGTCATTTACACAGTCACAGAGACTCACAAGAAAAACTGCTCAAATATCACTATCCAATCTGGGATATGATGGTAAAGGTGAGATTGGTGCAGGCAGCTACGCATGAGCATTCAATAACATCTGAGCATTAAACACATTCTTATGACTCTTATTATTCACCACAGCTGCAGGAACTGTTTATAATAGGAAGTGTTAGGCAACTGAACCACGAGTGCCATTGCAATAGTAGGGAGGGACAATAGTTCCCTGACTCCTGCCTCTCGGGGAGGTGCTGTACCCACGCCAGCAGGAGAAACTCTCCTGTTGGCATCAGCAACATCTTCACTTAGTGCTACTGCGATGCAGCCATGTCCCTGCAGTATTGTAAAGTGTTGACAAGCCCTGAGTCCCTTCAAGGAAGGGCTTTTAGCTCTGCTCTCTAGGGCCCCAGCAACATTCACTGGACCATGGCTCCTGTACTATTCTGCAAGCAGCCCAGCCTCACCTCTTGCTCCCCTTGTCTCCTCCCGGCAGGCAGGATTCCTGCTCTGGCTCCCCAGTCCATGCTGCCTATCTCCATGGAGCAATGCAGGGAGCATACATGGGTGTCTAGTTAAGATCCCTTGTGCGAGGAGCTAAAGAGAAAGTGGCAGCTACAGGCAAGTCCAAGCAGGGCAGGGAGACAAAAATAAATGTCAGGCACCTGGCTGCAGGAAAACAGTGAATTCCATGGCCAGATTACTTTGCCGCAGAATCAGAGTCACCGGGGCCCTGACTGAGACAAATGGGGCAGTTCACACCTTTCAGAGTTACTGTTTCAGGCTGTCTGCAGACTCAGGCATGCCACACTACATCAGTCATACTCAGGGTTAACTACGTTCATTTTAAAAAGGTGGAAACTCAGGTTTTGGAGCCCAGCTCTGCACAAGTGGTGAGTTCTGCAGCAAATTTGATGACTATGGTCTTGTGCAGTACAGGGCCCCAACCACACCAACACTTACAAAAAGAAAGCTAAGTGCTGAGCCTGCAGTTCCTGCTGGGAGTGGTTCCTGGATCAGAGTAAGTGGCAGTCCTAGTAGCAAGTGTTTGCAGGTTGAACGCTCTGGTTTGAGCCTACTGACAACTTTCATCTCAATATATTCTGTCCCAGGGGAGGCTCTGTGACAAACTTACAATATCCTGTAATATCCTGACGAACCTGATGGAATGAAGCTAAGCTTTACTGAGTTAACCCCAGTTCCATATGGTTTAACTTAACACCTTTGGGCACAGTATGAAAAATGCAGTTGTGGCAGTGTGTGCCCCTTCTCTAGCAGGGACGGGGGATACTAATGTACCTCCTCCATTCCCAGCCCTTTGAAGTCACCCCTTGGGGAGAGCTGCATATGTTTGTGCAGACTGGATTCTCCAGAGCCCATCAGACAAAGAAAAGTCTCTAGCATAAAAGCTTGGGGTTTAACCTGTCTCAGGGTCTTCTCCCTACTCCAGCAAATGGGCAGGACCCCTGGACCCTGGAGGGCCCCAGTCCTTAGGGGAGAGTTGGAAGGACTTGGCCTACTGAAGCCTCATATGACTGGGTGCTTGTTCTGAGCTGAAGCTCTGATGACCTTGTAACCACAAGGATGCTCCTAGGGTGCGGTATTAAAAGCCTGCACTTGCCAGAGCCCAGGAGGGAGTTGGGGTAACTTTGGTGAGCTTATTAGCATGCGGGTAGGTTCTTTTGTTCTGTTTTCTCGGTAATGCTTTGTACCTTAGGAATTACTTGGTCTGCTTAAGAAGAGTTTGGTGGTAACGTGTATCTGTAGCAATTGCACTGTTCTCTGTCTCTAAAGAGCAGGGCTGACTCCAGGCACCAGCGAAGGAAGCCGGTGCTTGGGGCGGCCAATGGGAAGGGGCGGCACGCCTGGGTCTTCAGTGGCAATTCGGCAGCGGGTCCTTCAGTCCCTCTCGGAGCTGAGGAATGAAGCGGCGCGGTAGAGCTGCCACCGAGATGCCGCCGATCGCGGCTTTTTTTTTCTCCTTTGTCGCTTGGGGCAGCAAAAAAGCCTGAGCGGGCCCTGCTGAAGCGAAAGCAAACAGGTGTCCTTGGGCAACCGGCTGTGCTGTGACTGTGCTGTGACACAGTGAAGACAGGGAGCTGTGAAGCCTGGGAATACCCTGGTCAGAGGGGAGAGAGCTGCAGGTCTCCACCCAAAGAGGCAATGGCTGGGGAGCTACCAGCCTGAGAGTGGGTGCCCTTGCTGAACCACATAGGGGAAATCCAGGTGCAGCCGCCCTGAACCACAATCTCTATGGTGGCAGCATTGGTGGGATCTCTTAACAGTGTCAAGTGCATAAATGCCAACAGCAGCAAAAGCAAGTTACTTAGACAGGAGAGGCACAGAGAAAAAAGCCTCAGTAGCCTTTCTGGGGAAAGGAACAGTGAAAAGGGAGATGGGGAAAATGAATTACGAACAACTGAAGAAAAATCTATTGTTGAGCTATGCAGAGAAAGGGAGATTAGCCCTGAAGATAGAACAAAATCATACTTAACTGATTTGCTGTATTCTAATGACCAGTCAAGGAATGATGGTCCACGTTCACAGAGAACCTCCAGTCGACTGACAGAGGGCCCAGCAGACAGGGAGAATTTTGGAGCCAACACCCTGGAGAGAAGCAGGGAAGAGGCTGACAGTCAGCTACTGTATTCCATCCAGACCAAGGCCACCACTGCAAGAGGAGTGCTGGACACAACAGCTAGAACAGGAGAAGCTTCAGCTGGAGAGGGACAGAGTGCATCTGGAAACCCAGAAGCTTGCAGACCTAGAGCAAGAGAGAGCAGGTTTGGAACCCCAGCAGTGCCAGTAAGACCAAACACCAGCGCCAGTAACAGCACTAGAAGAGAGAAAAGGACAGGGAGCATCAATATCAGATCAAGATGGAGAAACTGTGGCAGCAGAACCATTGTCCAGTAGGTGGAGGCAGACACCATGGACTTGTGCCCGTGGGTGGCATAGACTCCAAATGACTTCCTCGCTATATGAATTAAATAAGCTTGAACAGGGGGACATGGTAAGAGACCTGGCTCCACTGCTTTCTGGGCAAAGGCTCTGGACATCTTTACCCTTATGGGAAGACTGTAAAGATTATGATAATTGAAAACAAGCTTTGTGGCTGAAGTTTAAACTGACCCCTGAAGCATATTGGAGAAGGTTTCAGGCAGTTCAAAAGGAAGAGAACATAACCTATATTGACGAGTCAGCTCAATGGGGAACTGGTTGGAGGGTTACCACAGTCCATGAGGCCTCTGAGTTAGTGGGTATAGAACAGCGATTCTTAAAGTTTGGGCCACGCCTCCCAAGGGAGGCATGGGAATGTGTAAAGGGAGGTGTAAGCTCTCTGTATGTATGTATGCGTGTTTTTCCAAATGCTTTCCTGAAGTGGGCAAAGACCAATGTAATCAATGGACCAGGAACCCATCAGCTTAAGCCGAATCCCACAGATATGCTGGCTTCAAAAGAAGAGGAAAACCTTATAGTCCGGTCAAGTGACAAGGAACTGCAGCACAAATGTTCACAAATGCCAGATGCAGACTTTTGGTTATCGGTGGGATCTGAGTTTCGTGAGTTAGCACATGGGGGGGTCTTAAAGCCACCTAACTATGCGAGTCCGCATTAACTGCAATTCCAAGTATTGCTCCTGGCTTTCTGTTGAAGATGACTTACGTCTTTTCCCTCCTACATAGCAACCCCAAAATCCATTACTTTGTATAGTGAGGAAACAAACACTCTCCTCCCACTGATAAGATAGGACTGGTGGATATTATACTGGATTAATACACCATTGTTTGGTGTCATGTTTCCAAAAATGTGTGCGAAGCTTTGTTTTTGCTGCTTCCGTTTGTACTATTTTTTAACTTAAAATTAATACTTCTGAACCTCATACTGATCTATAATTGATCAAATCCTTACTTTTTTATTCATTTTTGTTGGTAACTTGTATCTGTAGCAATTGCACTGTTCTCTGTCTCTGAGGAGAAAGCAAACAGGTGTCCTAGGGCAGCTGGTCTGTGTTGGGAAAGGCAATTAACTAGGCAGCGGAATACCCAGAGTGACTCTCCTTACAACGGGATCGAGCTGACCTGCCCTGAACTGAGACAGGCTCCTCTGCCAGGATTTGATTTTTCCAAGTCCACTGGCGAAGTTAAGCCAGTCTCCTTTCTCGCAAGTGTTTAAAAGTCTGAGTTGGGCCTTCCAACAGTCGTGAGATTTAAAAACATAAACAGGTTCTTTCACTTTGCCTTCTGCTTTTGAGCCTGTAGGCTGCACTCAGGTCATGTTGCCACGCTTTTCTCCACAACAAGGAGGACTAGAAACTTCCTTTTTTTAATGGAAGTTGATGGTCTCACCTATTCACATGACTCGAGGAGCTGGGGCTTTAAGAAAACTACCAAAGATTGGAAGAGACACGAAAGCTGCAGCGCTGTGTGTGTAATGGATTGTATGGGGCTAAGTGCTTCGGGCTACATTCATAAGGGGGACCTGGGCATTGCAACGCCAACTCCTAGGCACTCGGCCACCTTGTGCATTCCTCAGCCCCAGTTAGGTACCCCACTCCCCATGCCATGCCTGGAGAAGCGAGGAGCCTAAGAAAAGGTTGCTCAGGTGCCAGCGTGCTGAGCGGGGAGACACTTGGGCCAGCCAGTGGGAAATGCCAAGGAGCGGCAAAAGGAATTAGGCCTTTGCTCACAAAAAATGACAGAGGTGGTGCTGTGCCCAGACCACTCATCTGGGATGGGGGAGCTCTGGGTTCAAATCCTCGCTCCAGATCAGGCAGATTTGAACCTGGGTCTCCTACACCCCAGGGAGTGCCCTACCACCGGGAAATTGGGTATTAGGGGAGGAAGGCTCTGAGTATGTCTATCGGATTGGGCCCCAAGGACAGCTACATAGAGAATGTCTCATTTGACACTCCTGCTAGGGCTAGGTATGAGCAAGGGTGGCAAGCTGCTCAGCACTGTCATCAGGACATGGGCAGTTTTGCACATGCTTATTGGAATGTAGGGAATATATGTAGCAGCTGAGCAGGGGTTTTGTGAATGCCAGTGGTGCCTGCATGTTGGATGTGGGCCCCTAAAGAGCAGGTAGGCATTGAAATCCCCTTGTGAATGTAGCCCTTTGGGGCAGGGGCTGGCTCTTATTATGTCTTTGTACAGCATCTAGCGCAATCAGGCTCTGATCATGGTTGTAGACTCCAGATTCTTCTGAAATACCAATGATACAGAGCCTGATCCTCCTCACCTGTGTAACTGTGTCAACTCCTGAATTACACTGCTCACAATCTGCTCCCTGCTGGGAACAAACTTGTAAGGGTCAGAGTTTTAAGGTTTTAATTGCATTTTGAGTTAAACTTTGGTTGTGGTTTGGTGTTATTGGAGTATCTGATTTATTCAGAGAGTAGAATAGATGGTGAAACGACTTAATCTCCTTTCCTTGCAGTGTTTGTTTTGTTTCAAAAATCCTGTGCATAGTGATAACTGAAAGCGAATGAGGTTTCCTGTCTGGGAATTAGAGCTGGCACGTAACCTCTCTAGTTATGGTTGGCTAAATGTATCCATTTTAGAGGCCCTTGTTTAGTTGCTTATAACTTGGTCAAGTTTCATCTTTCAGGCTGGAATTTTCCAGCTCTGGTTTCTGTCTGAGGGCTTTTTTCTCTTTCAAATATGAGGAGAATTGTTTTTTTGAGAATTAAGAAAATGAAAAGTAGCCAACATTTTTGCCCATATCAAACTCTCTTTCTCTGTCTGAACTGCTCTGGAAGCTCTGTGTTTGGAGTGAGACAGACATATGCATTACAGAAGGCTGGTGAAAATCCCCTTGGATTTGGTTGTGGGAGAATATTTTCCACCATGCCCTTTGCCCATGCACACTGGCTTATCCCTCACAACCTCTGAGCTACCCACACAATGTGAGGAACCAGCAAGGGAGTCTCAGGCCCTGTTCCACATGCCTGAGAGTGCGTGGGACGAGACAGGGCTCCTCTTGACACCTCCACACCCTTCCTGCTGGAGTGGAGGTGGCTGAGTTTGTCCTCCAGCTGCAGAATCAGAGGCCAAGGGAAAAGATGGCAATCAACAGAATTTGTAAGACAAGTGCTTCCCCAGGGAGCCATTGTCCAGTACGAGAGCACTGAGGGGGATCCTCCTGCAGGCTGCCAAGTGGGTGAGACCCGCTGCCTGGCTTTGTGCTAGGGGCACTCACAATGCAGGCTTCAGGGTCTCTCTCCTTTCTTTCCAGTTGCAGAGCTTGTCTCACAACATTAACTTTTCCCTGGACTCGCTGGTAAAGAGAGACTTAAAAGAGCTCAAAGGGGTGAGTAGATGCTGAACGGGCCTGTCAGGATGGGCCCTGGGAGAGGGGCTGCACCAGCTGAAGGATGTTCCCTGCTCTCCCCCCCTGCGTTTCACTAGCAGCAGGCAGTAGCAGTGCTAAGAGCTGGGTTCTGAGCTCTGTGGGAGCAGCTGGGCCCAGCAGTGCTCCTGAGCCCTCCAGAAAACTCCATCTCTGTCTCCAGGGCCACCTGCCGCTCTCCATCCTGCCCCAGCCTCTGAGAAGGATGCAGGAATAGACGTGATTGACAACAGGGCAATGTCCCCACCCACCTCTTCACTCCTCCCCCTTCTCTGACCCAATTTGCCTACAGCTGTTTGGCTGAACCAAGGGGTGTCATGGGAGTCCCCTGGGAACAAAAGAACCTGTTTACCCCCAAATACTTCATAGCTTCCCATTACATCACTGCATGAGCACCCCCTATGGCCTCCCAATCAGTTCCCTCACCTTCCTGCACTGATTGTGCATGGCCTCCCGGAAAGCCCTTCCCCCGGCGACTGTGTCCCTATGGCCTCCCGGAAAGCCCTTCCCCCGGCGACTGTGTCCCTATGGCCTCCCAGTGAGCCCCCGGGCGAGTGCATGTCCCCAGGGCCTCCCAGGGAGACCCGGTTGAGTGCGTGTTCCAGGGTTGCCATTCCTCCTGGTTTTGCTGGCAGTCTCCCGGAAGCAGGCTCTATCTCCCAGAGGATACTGAAGCCAAAATGGGAGATTTTAGTCCAGCAGCGCAGCAAGGCAAAGGCAGGCTCCCTGCCTGCCCTGGCCCCATGCTGCTCCCCAACGTGGCCAGCACATCCCTGCAGGCCCTGGGAGGGGGGAAGGGAGTCTCTGTGCACTGCCCCCATTCCGAGCGCTGAATTCGCAGCTCTCATTGGCTGGGAACTGCGGGGGTGGTGCCTGCAGTCAAGGGCAGTGCATGGAAATGCCAGCCGCTTTCAGGAGTGGCATGGGGCCAGGGCAGGCAGGGAGCCTGCCTTAGCCCTGCTGCACTGCTGTCCAGGAGCCGCCCGTGATAAGCGTTGCCCAGCCAGAACCTGCACACGTCACCCCCTCCTGCACCCCAACCCCCTGCCGCAGCCCTGAGCCCCGTCCAGCACCCAAACTCCCTCCCAGATCCCACACTCCTCACCACATCCCACACGCCAACCCCCTGCCCCAGCCCTGAGTCCCTCCCAGATCCTGCACTCCAAACCCCTTCCTGCACCCCAACCCCCTGCCCCAGCCCACTGACACTGAGTGACGGTGGGGGAGAGTGAGCGATAGAGGCAGGGTGGGATAAAGAGCAGGGCATGACCTTGCAGAAGGGGCAGTTCAGGGCCAGGGCATAGGTGTTTGGGTTTCTGTGACAGTTGGCAACTCTAGTGTCCCCATGCCCCCCAGGAAGCCCTCAAGTGAGTGCATGTCCCCCATGATCTCCGATCGAGCCCCCAGGTGAGTGTGTGTCCCCCATGATCTCCCATTGAGCCCCCAGGCGAGTGGGTGTTCCCTATGGCCTCCTGGGGCACCTCCAGGTGAGTGCATGTCCCCTGTGGCCTGCCAGGAGCACCCCCAGGCGAATGTGTGTCCCCCATGATCTCCCATCGAGCTCCCAGGCGACTGCGTGTCCCCCCATGATCTCCCATCGAGCCCCAAGTGAGTGCGTTTCCCTCATGGCCTGCCAGGAGCACCCCCAGGCAAGTGTGTGTCCCCCATGATCTCCCATCGAGCTCCCAGGGGAGTGCGTGTCCCCCCATGATCTCCCATCGAGCCCCAAGTGAGTGCGTTTCCCTCATGGCCTGCCAGGAACACCCCCAGGCAAGTGTGTGTCCCTCATGATCTCCCATCGAGCCCCCTGGTGAGTGCGTTTCCCTCATGGCCTGCCAGGAACACCCCCAGGCGAGTGTGTCTCCTGTGGTCTGCCAGGGAGCCCCCAGGCGAGTGTGTGTCCCCTGTGATGTGCCAGGGAGCTCCCAGGCATGTGCATGGCCCATGGTCTTTCAGCGAGCCCCACTGTGAGTGCATGGCACACATGGTCTCTCAGTGGGGCATCCCTGGGCGAGTATGCACCTCCTGTGACCTCCCAGCAGGGTCTCCTCTGGGGTGAGCGTGCACCTCCCATGGCCTCCCAGGAAACCCCTGCACGCTCACCAGTCAAATCATGCCCTTTGTGGCCTTCCCCAGGCAAATGTACACCCGCTGTGACCTCTCAGTGGGGGCTCTTTGGTACAGCCTTTGGCCTCCTCACACCCCCCCCGGTGTTTCCTGCCCACCCCCTGTGGTCTCTAACATGTGCTTTCCCAGGGAGCTCACCCCACTGTGTGTTTGTGTGTCCACATGGTGGCTATGGGTGTGTCTGGGTGTGCATGGCTCTCCTAGCTTCATAGATTCCAAAGCCAGAAGGGCCCATTGTGATCATCTAGTCTGACTTCCTGTATAACACAGGCCAGGGAACCTCCCTGAATCAATTCCTCTTTGAAGTAGAACTGAACTTTTAGAAAAACATCCAATTTTGGTTGAAAAATTGCCAGTGGTGGAGAATCCACCTTGACCCTTGGTATATGTGTGTAAGTGTGTGTTGCTTTCAGGTGTGCTGCTCTGTATTGATATCTGTGTTTGCACGTGCCCATTATTAGATGAAGATGGTAAAATTGTTAACGATGCAGAAGAGGTAAAAGTGTTCAATAAATATTTTTGTTCTGGGTTTGGAAAGAAGCAGGATGATGTGCTTGTGTCACATGAGGATGAAGAAATCTCTTCCAAGTCCATTAGTAACTGAGGAGGATGTTAGCAGCAGCAGCTAGGGATAAATATTGCCCCCAAAAGGCCTAAAAGTGTTGACTGAGGAGCTCTCTGGCTCACTGATGTTAATTTTTAATAAGTCTTGTGTATATAAACACCTTCTCTGACAGGGGCCGTGACTGAATTTTGTTCAGGCTCCCAGATCTTGATACACCTCTGGGAATCCCGAGCACAGAGGCTGAGATTGCCCTCACAGCAATCCCGGGGGAGGCCAGGAAGAGGCATTTGTGAGGATCTGGGACAGAATGTTAATAGCTGGGGGGGAGGGATAGCTCAGTGGTTTGAGCATTGGCTTGCAAAACCCAGGGTTGTGAGTTCAATCTGCAAGGGAGCCATTTAGGGAACTGGGATAAAAATCTGTCTGGGGATTGGTCCTGCTTTGAGCGGGGTTGGGCTAGGTGGCCTCCTGAGGTCCCTTCCAATGCTGATATTCTATGATTCTAGCTGTGGGATACTGGGACAGCTAAGCAACATTCTGGCCCAGGACTCTGCTGGGAAACTAGGCACTGCTAATAGGTAGTAGGTTTCAAAACTCAGCAGGGAAACTGAGGCATAGCTGAAAGGTGATGTGTCAGAGCTCCCCTGGAATGAGGGTGATTCTGGATAGTAAAGAGTGCTGCCAAATAATGATGCTTGGCAGAATGTGGGAAAAGCCCTAGAGAGGTGTGAAGCAACCACTGGGTGGAGTCTTGAGGTTAAGGAGGGAGAAAGTTGCCCCTTAATCTGTGGTTTCATATTGGTCAGTGGAGGTGTAATTAGACCTGAGAGGGATGGGGGAAGCAAACACACTTCACCTCACCTTAAGGGAGTAGGGGCAGGAATTGGGAACTGACTTATAATGTTGTCATGAAACTGTGTTTTGATGTGGTGATTGGAACTGTTTATCTATTTATTGACTGATTGTATGAAGTTTAAATTAATAAGTAGTAAAGCAGATGTGCTGTCAAAATGGGAGGGTGGGCAGAACATCCTTGGAGTACTTGTCATGTACCTCTGCTCTGTTCTCTTTTGAAAGGGGGAGAAAAGTGATGATTTGAGGGCGCTGCCCTGGTGTTGACAGCCCTGCCAGGGTATGAGGGAGGTTCCAGATGTCAGCCCCGCACCCAGCTGAGTGCAACAGGCGATGTAAGTAACGCAGTGTCTGTGTGGACACTGTCACCCTAACTACATCGACCTAAATGCTGTGCCTTTCATGGAGGTGGAGTTAAGTGGATGTAGTGGGTGACTTACACAATGGGAGCACCACTGCAGTGTGGATGCTGCCTTACGTTGACCTAACTCTGTAGTGTAGACCGGGCCTAAGTATAAAGAGCGTAGAGTTGATATATTGAATAAAATGTGTGTGTGCACGTGCATGTGTTGACTGCTTCACAACTGCTGTCTGCCTCTGAAAGAGTTGAAGTGTAAAGCAGAAGCTTCCTGCTGTTGGGTGGAGTTCTGGCAGAGGGGTGTCTGAGTACAGGGGAGTCTGAAGGGTCAGTACTGCACCCAGAGGAGCTACATGGCTGGACAGCAGGTTCCAACAGTTGGGGGTTGCCAGCTAGAAAGTCTGTGGCCTGAGAGTGTGCTTAGGGACCCTGAGATTTGGGCAGTGTCCGGGCGCCATTCAGGCTCCAGGAGCTTGAAATCCCCTGGAAACCCACAGCACAGCTTGGATTCCCTCACAGCAATCCTAGTGAGCAGCCAGGAAGGGGTGCTAGCTAGGATCTGTGACACCTTCCTGGGGAGAAAATACCAGGTATTACAGGGCTCTTTAACCTAGGGAAGAAAGGCAGAACAAGAACCAACAGCTACACGCTGAAGCCAAACAAATTAAAATGAGAAATGAGGCCAAATTTATAACCATGAGAGTGATTAACCATTGGAACAAACTCCTAAGGGAAGAGGTGGATTCTCCAGACTGGCTGCATTTCTGGAACATTCTTTAACCAAACACGAATTACTCGACTCAATGCAGAGGTAATGGGGTGAAACTGAATATCCCGTGCTAGCCAGGAGGTCAGCTTAGATGATCCAATGGTCCCGTCTGGCTATAAAATCTACGTGTCTGTGTATCCTTGTGTGCACATGTGTGTGACAATATGTCTGTGTGGCTCTGGGTCTGTGTATACACACGTGTGGGTCTGTGTGTGTGTGTGTGTGTTTGAGGGGTGTTCCTGTTTTAGCTTTCATGCACACTGCATGAGCAATAGGGGAACTCACTCTCAACGATATGCAGAGTGAGATGACACAGATTCTCCAGCTGGTGAGTGCGACGGTTTCACTCCAGCAGCATGGAAGCGAGGGGGAGGGGGTAGCAGTAGAGAGCACTCTGGTGTCCCCTGCACAGCTTCCAGCCCCTGCAGGTTCAGAATGACACGTCCATAGGATACCATTACATGGGACACACAGACCAAGCTGACTTACTAGCTGGGCAGCTGACATGGCCTTAACAAACAGGCTAGAGTGCACTTTTGGGCCCTGACTAGGCAGGCTAGCAATGTGCGTAGAAAGCTCTGCCATGCCAGGGGTAAAGAACAGGCGGTGTATTGCACAGGACGATTGTCACTAAGCACTTACCCATCTCTTACCAGGACTTCAAAAAGCCTTTTGACAAAGCCTGGAAAGACTATGAGAATAAACTGTAAGTTGACCTGCCCCCTGTCCTGTTTACTCAGGCTCCCCGGAAGCCGATTCTAATAAAGCCTGGCCAGAGGGAGCCTTTCAGGGTGTTTTTTCCCTTTCTTCAAGCACAAAGATTGAGAAGGAGAAGCGGGAGCTGGCGAAGCAGCACGGGCTGGTGCGGAGCGAGGTGGTGGGAGGGGAGATCGCAGAGGAGATGGAGAAGGAGCGCAGGATGTTCCAGTTAAACATGTGTGAGGTAAGGGGGGGTGGGAGGGAGAAGTGGCATCACAAGCACCTAGAGCAATGACCCTTTCCACTGAGCAGCACTGGCCTCTTCACCTGCTATGAACTTGGAAGTCACAGCCACGGGAGGAAAGGTGCAAAGTGGCTCGGGTGTGGGGAGGGGAAACTCTTGAAAAGGAAGACCCCTAATTCTCACATTGTTGTGGGGTCTTTTAACTCCAATTGAATGTTTTTGTGAGGGTTGTATCAAGGCCTCTTCCATTGCCAGCCAGCCTAGCTCCTGGTGGCTGCTTTTCAGCTTCTTGCGCGGCACAGAGATGTTTCTAGTGTTCATTTTTGACCAGATGCCTTGTTTCCTGTAGTCTGACACCTTGTTGAATTTACAGAAATTACAGCTGTGCCCATCCCCTCTGCCTTCCCCATGGGCAGCAGGTAGAAGAGGCTAGGGGATGCTAAGCCTCCCCAAATAGGTGGGTGCCACCAGCCCATGTCTTTGGAGCCCTGCCACCAAACAGGTGCCATCATCTCGCCCATGTTCTGCCCCAAGGCCCCGTTGTGCTCATCCTCTTCCCCCGTGGTCTGGACACCAGTGGGCCCCCCCCCCACTTCTTGGGAGCTTCCAGCGCTCATGCCCAGCCTCCCAAATGTGGGAGTCATGTGCTGCCCACGCCCAGACCATGTGCTGTGTCCCGCCCTTCACTGACTTCAAAGTCCTTGCTATTCCTGACCTCCAACAGCTGCTTTGTCTGACTCGTGTGCTCCTCAGACCTTGTCAGCTTTGCCCAGCACCTCATTAAACACCTCCAGGCCTCTAGTCCTTTCTGAGCAGCAGCCAGGTTCCACTGCAGCTACCGCCTGTCCCTTCCCCTTAATGCTCCCTGCTGCCTCATAAATGTAACCCCCTCCTTGTTAAATGCTCTTCTCCTCCCCCACTGAGTCCTTGGAGTTCCCCGTCTGGCTGACGCTGCATGGGGAACTGGAAGCATGCAGAGAAAGCCCCCATGGGGCCCTGGGTATAGCCTTTGTCCTAGCCATCTAAATGTAGCATGGAGGGGTCAGGGAGCATGCTCGGTGCAATGGAACGTTCAGTGAATTTACAATCAAGTAGAGAAGTTCCTCTCATGGATCAGTAACTGGTTAAAAATAGGAAACAAAGGATAGGAATAAATAGTCAGTTTTCAAAATGGAGAGAGGTAAATAGTGGTGTCCCACAGGGATCTGTGCTGGGAATAAATGGTCAGTTTTCAGAATGGAAAGGGGTAAACAGTGAGGTGGCAAAATTTGTAGATGATACAAAACTACTCAGGATTGTTAATTTCAAAGCAAACTGTAAGAATTACAAAGGGATCTCACAAAACTGGGTGACTGGGCAACAAAATTGCACATGAAATTCAGTATTGATAAATGCAAAGTAATGCACATTGGAAAACATAATCTCAACCATTCACACAAAATGATGAGGTCTAAATTAGCTGTTGCCACTCAAGAAAGAGATCTTGGAGTCACTGTGGATAGTTCTCTGAAAACATCTGCTCAATGACAGTCAAAAAAGCTAACAGATGTTAGAAACCATGAGGAAAGGGATAGATAAGAAAACAGAACATATGCCACGATATGAATCTATGGTACACGCACACCTTGAAGACTGCTCCCTGGCCCCACCATTCCGGCACCATTGGCTGGTGCACAGCTGGGACTACTGCTCACCCAGCACTCCTGGACCAGAACTATGCAGAGAACCCCGGGCAGGGTACCAAGGATCATGTGGTGTCCCCACTCCCTTGAGAAAGAAAGAAATCCCAGGGAGGAGATCCCAGCCCCAGGGTCAGAGAAACTCCATCAGCAGGAACAGGCACAAGGCATGGCCTCTCTGGGTCCCAAGGTTGCCAATATTCTAACTGCAGAAAACAAAATACCCTTGCTCCACCCCTTCTCCAAGGCCCCACCGCTTCTCTGAACCCTGTCCAGCTCACTCCATCCCTCTTCCCTCCGTCACTTGCGCTCCCCCCACCCTCACTCATTTTTGGGGCAGGAGGTTGGGGTGAGGGCTCCGGGATGGGGCTGGGGATGAGGGGTTTAGGGTGCAGGAGGGGACTCTGGGCTGAGGCTGAGGGGTTCTGGGAGTGGGAGAGGTGAGGGTTCTGGCTGGGTGTGTGGGCTCTGGGGTGGAGCCAGGAATGAGGGATTTGGGGTGAAGGAGGGGGCTCCAGGCTGGTCAGGGGGTTGGGGTATGGGAGGGGGTATGGACTCTGGGCTGGGGCCAGAAAGGAGGGGTTCAGGGTGTGGGGGGAGGCTACAGGCTGGGGCAGGAGGTTGGGGTATGGGAGGGGGTGTGGGATGCAGACTTTGGGAGGGAGTTTGGATGGGGGAGGGAGCTTAGGGCTAGGGCAGGGGGTGTGGGGTGCAGGAGGGTGTTTGGGTGTGGGAGGGGGCTCAGAGCTGGAGCAGGGGGTTGGAGCACGGGAGGGTGTTTGGGTGTGGGAGGGGTCTCAGTGCTGTAGCAGGGGGTTGGGGTGCAAGAGGGGGGCGCAGGTTCCGGGCAGCACTTACCTCAGGTGGCTCCCGGGAAGCAACTGGCATGTTCCTCCAGCTCAGGTGCGGCCAGGTGGCTCTGTATGCCAGCCCTGCCAGCAAGCGCCACCCCCACAGCTCCCATTGGCTGTGGGTCCTGGCCAATGGGAGCTGTGGAGCTGGCGCTTGGGGGCCCAAGCTGGCGGGACATGCAGGCTGCTTCCTGGGAGCTGCGCTGCAGAGCAGAGCAAGGAGCCTGCCAGCCCTGCTGTGCCGCCAATCAGACTTTTAATGTCCTGGTCAGCGGTACTGACCAGAGCCACCAGGATCCCTTTTCAACCTGGTGTTCTGGTCAAAAAACAGACGTCTGGCAACCCTACTGGGGCCCTAAGGCCTGGGCTACTAGCGGGGTGGTTCAAACTAAGATACACAACTTCAGCTACGCTATTCGCATAGCTGAAGTCGAAGTATCTTAGTTTGGCTTACCTGGCCATCCTCACGGTGGCGAGTCGACCACTGAGGCTCCCACATCGACTCTGCTTACTCCTCCTGCCGAGGTGGAGTACAGGCATCGATTCGGGGATCGATTTATCACATCTAGACGAGATGCGATAAATCAATCCCCGATATATCGAACACGACCCACCAATCCAGCGGGTAGTATAGACATACCCTCAGACACTGATGATGTCCCAAGACCAGGGCCGGTGCTACCATTAAGGCGAACTAGGCGGTTGCCTAGGGCACCAAGATTTGGGGGCACCAAAAAGCGGTGCCCCCAATTTTTTTTTTACAGTGGTTCCTCCCCGGGCATGTGGTCGCTGCTCCACTTCTCCCACCTCCCAGGCTTGCGGCGCCAAACAGCTGTTTGGCCCCACAAGCCTGGGAGGAGAATTAGAGCAGGGGTGACATGCTCGGGGAGGACGCGGAGCAGAGGTGAGCTAGGGTGGGGAGGTGCTGCATGGCTCCCCAGGGGGGAACTGCTGCGGGGGGGGCACCTCAGGACAGGGGGGGAGCTGCTGCGGGGGGGACCTCAGGGCGGAGGGGGGGGCAGGGAGCTGCCGCAGAGCTGGGGGTGGGGGTACAAGGTGGAAGTTTCGCCTAGATCACGAAACTTCCTTGCACCGGCCCTGCCCAGGACCCCAGATGGCTATCTGCAGCATTGCTATGAGCACTCTTTTCCTGTGCTGATTTGGCTGCCTGCCCCAGCTCCCTCCTACCTCCTCCTCATTCAGTCTGACTCCCATCACACAGTCTGACTCCCAAGTGGCCCCCAGGCTCCTTTCCTTCTCTCCCTCCCCCTGCTCTTTTCTCCCTCCCTTCCTCTCTCCTATAATACTTGTAAGAGAAACAGCAATAAACTAAGCCAACCCTTTCTCCCCTTCCCCCACAAAAAAAATTGAAAAAGAAAAGACCTGAACTGAAAAAACCCGTCACCCAGAAGGGAAGAGAAACCCCAGCTCTGCCATGCTGTCTGCTGCCCAGCACTCTGCTCCTGTCTTCTAACCCTGTGCCTCCTGGGGTGGGTCTGTCTCTCTTCCTGGTCTCATTTCAAGTGTTGGGATTCCTGTGTGAGCGCTGGGTGGAGGTGGTGACCTGTGCAATACTGGAGGTCAGACTTAATGATCTAGGTGGTTCCTTCTGGCCTTAAACTCAGTGACTCTCTTTTTTTGTGTGGGCTGGATGCTCCTCATGGCTGGGCCTGTCTCCTGCTGCCACTGCACATCATAAGAAATACAATGCATTAAAAAGCTTGAAAAGTTGGTCAGTATTGTTAAAATTACTTAGCTGTCATTGACCTCATCCCTGGAAACACCGTTTCTGCTGAAACTTTCCAAAATTATTGAGCCTGAGGCATATATTCAGCATGAATAAATTCAGCCCAACTTGTTTAAGTTTGGCATCGTTATAAGCAACTAAACCCGGGATGTGTTAGGTAACTTCCATGCAGTAGTTGCTACCGTTAGAAAGGAGCAAGCTTGTATCCCTGCTGGACTGGGTGGGATTCAAATCAGCCAGCCAGAGGCAAACCGGTCTGTAGCAACACCCTCAATCATCCATTCCCTCATAAGAGTGACGGGGAGAGGAAGGGGGAGTCTGCTTTCTGGAAAGATGAGTTTATTAACTCACGTTCCAGCCACTTCGGAGCTCATACAGGCCGGGTCTCCCTTCTCTGAACACAGGCAAAATCTCCCACGCACTCCTAATCTCAAACACACTGTCAGCCACACTCTCTTCTTAAAGGGCCAGCTCCCATTAGCCAAATGCATGCAACAGTAAAATAAACTAGCACAGCATTCACTTCTAATTACAAGGTTCTGCAATGTAAAGTCATTCCAGTAGTTACTTCAGAGTCCTTCCGCTAATTGTTATACATACATATTTAAGCCTTCAACACAGACCACTTCCGCATTAACTACAGGACTAACTGGGGCCTGTATGTTGTTTTCTATGCTGGACTGTCCGATAAGGAGCCACAACACACACACAGGCAGTGGGTTACACAAATATTTGTGAGACAGTGGAACACTGGGCATCAGGATTCCTGGTTTCTATTTCTGGCTCTGAAAATAGATTGTGGTGTAGTGGTTACAGACTGGGTAGCTAAATGTAACACCACCTGTTTGGGGCATCTCTGGGGTTTGAACCCAAGATCTCTGGATGTAAACACCTGAGTCACTGACACCAGACCTTAAGAACCAGACCTGTCCAGTATGGAAGTGTTGCGGAGTCATAACATTCTATATGTGCTCTAGCTTCTAGAGAGTAACCGAGCCACAGTGTGTTAGCGTGGGATACATAAGAGCCTAGTTTGACATGCATATTCTGAAGTGTGTGGCAAAGTAAGTGAGACTTGGCCTTCTAGTATGAGCCCTGGGTTAGCATTAAATGACCTCGCTCCTGTTCAGTGAATCTGTGTGAAAGCTTGACTCACAATAAGAGCTGTGAAGAGCGCAGAAGTGTTAATAGGAGCTAGTGGAATAGCTGGGACTAATCTCCAGGCTTACAGATCTGTGCACCATCTACTAGGCTACACAACACGGTGTTAGGCAGTCTTTGCTGGTCTCTGGCTCACTTCCCAGGAAGTCTATAGCTAGCACAAAATGGCAGGACTGCAGTAGTGGGAGCCAAAATCATGTTATTCACAAGTCATGGCAACACAAAGGGTGATAAGTAAACAATGCAGAACCCAGCAGGTAACAAGAACCAACTCCTGGGTGTGTTTTCCCCTCAGTATCTGATCAAAGTGAATGAGATTCAAACCAAGAAAGGAGTGGACTTGCTGCAGAACCACATCAAGCATTGCAATGCTCAGTTCAAGTAAGAGTGATTGGTCGTCTTTATTCTCTGTCCTCCCTGTCTTTGCCGGGTCCCCAGTTTAACTGAGGAGACCTAGGCATTGATTTATTTTGCAGTGAACAAATATCCTGCAGTCACCCTCCACCAGTGTGGTAACATGCTCAGCTTCCTCTCCCTCTGGAGATGATGTAGCCGTAGGGCTCTATGGTTGTGTCTGTCCTGCAAGTTACAGGACGTGGTACTTGTGTTTGACAGTACAATACAAGGCAGTTACAGTGCTGGCTTCTCACTCCTCCATTTGTTCTCACTGGTTATTATGGGAATCTGGGGGTCCTGATAATGATAAGGTGTGTGAGGTCAAAGGGTTAATAATGACACAGCAAAGCAAAGGCCTAAGGACTGCAATGCACAGCGGCATGTTGTTCACATGTAGCACTGCCAATGCTAGGAGCTTTAGTTCAAACCATTCTCACATTCGCTTCTCCTGTTAGTTTTTTTCAGGAATGTTTAAGGGCAACCGAGACACTTAAGCAGTTTATAGAGACGCTCACCCCTGAGCTACAGAGCGTAAGTATGCATCATAACGCCAGCTCACCAGGGACCAAGGCAAGAGGGGGCATGGGCCCTGCAGGAAGAATGTCTACCCCCTAAAGTCTCTTATTACCCCTAAGGAGGCTTCCCATATGTCCAGCTTTTCTGGGTCATGACCTCGGTTTTGGTCTGCCAATCTCTGTTCGGGTAGATTTTTAAAATATTAGTAATTGTCCAGGATTTCTCACCCTCACCCCCCCGTGGGGGGCTGACAGCTGGGGCTGCAGCCTCCCCACCAAATACCCCAACCCCTTTCCCCCTCCCTCTCCCCCCAGCACCCCCTCTTCCACTCTCTAACAATATCTTCTTTTTGGGAACCTGAAATACGTTAGTCCTACCCCTAAGGAAGTAGAGAAGGTTTAAAGGCTAAGTGGAAATTTCCCAGGGCTTGATAGCTAGGATAAGTACATACAGCTCATGAAAAGATTTGAGGATGCTATTCCATGGTCCTATCATCTTTTTAAAGCACTGCTTTTGTTATATCTCTCTGATGAGGATGAGGTTGCAATCCTCATTTGGGTGGAGTATTGATCTTTAGTGCTGAGCCCTCAGTAACACTGCAGGTAACTTTGGAGCCTTCCTTACATGTTTCCCTCCCAGTAATTTTGAATTTAATAGATATACAGCTGGCTGGTTTTAATATTTTGCACGGAGACTGACCTCACCAGCCCAAGGTGGGTTCTCCAGAATCGGCTCAGTGCCAGTTCTTTTAACACTCTTGGTCTCTTTACATTTGTAGCACATTAATACAAACAACATTTTAAAAAACCCTCCAATACATTGTCTCAATACAATCTATTCACAATCAGTAACTTGAGGAATGGAGAACAAGGCATAATACACAACACTTGCAGTGTCCCTTAATGCTATAAACACACAAACCCTTCAGCTATGCGTCTGCCCTACAGGCACGTTGAAAAATAACTCTCATTTTCTGGCAACTGAACTTATGATCCTGTTGACTGCTTTCATTACTGACTCATCTCAAGAGGTGACCATATTGAGCTTCAGACTTCTGAATAGTCAATGCCTGGTTCAGAAACATAAATAGCTGTTGTAATGATGACCTGTCCTGAGCAAACATTGTTTATATAATGCAGCCAAACCATAGCCACTATGCACCCACCAGGCTCCATTTGTCCTGGCTGAGGAGCACTGAGGAAACACTGCTGTTCCCTCCACCTGCAGATAGCTCTGTCCAAGCTGCTATGGAGAAGATGGGGTTTTGGAGAAGCTTGTATTACAATAGTACATGCCCTGTGCCGTGGTGCTGCACGGGGTGGGACAACCTCAGCCTGGCCTGTGTTTTCAACATGGTGCTTCCCACAGGAATGGGAACTCATTTGTTATGTAGTGTGGGAGAGAAATGCCTGTCTTGCCTAAGAGAATGAGTGGGATGTACAGACAGAAGCAAAGTACAGTCCAGCTCCCCTGCTTGAGTGAATCACTGTGGTGTGATGCCTTTCAGATGAAGGTCAGGCAGGACGAGGAGAAACAGCAGCTGTGCTCCCTCCGAGATCACCTGAAAACAGCATTACAACTGGAGCAGAAAGAGGTAAAGTGTGTCCCGCTTCCTAGCCGCTGCCATTACGGCTGCCTGGAGGAGTATTCATGGGGAGCAACCAATCAGAGCAGTCACTCCGGTCCAATACTGTGCATTGCACAGCATCCCTGGAGCCCATGCAGGGAACAATGTATGTGCAGGGTGGCAAGTCCATCTCGTTCCTGGCTATGAGATGAGCCCTGTGAGGTGGGCTCTGCCCCCCCACCCCCCCAGGAAGCTATGGGCCAAAGGGAGCAGCTTTCCTAGCTCAAATCCAGAGGGGCCAAGGGGATGGTGAGGCCTCTGCTCTATCCATGGCACAGCAGAGTTCTCCTTTGGGGGCTGTGGGTTGGATGTTGTGAGTGAATTTCGTGTGCTTGGAAGGTGCTGGAGTTGCAGCCCTGGGGACTGGAGCCCACTCTTCCCAAAGCAGCTGTGGAATGGGAAGTGGGGGGCATGTCTCCCTCACCCCTCCTGCTGTCCCGGCAACATGCTTCTCCTGTTCCACACAGACCCAGCTGCTGGAGATGCCTGGTTGTCCCAGGGGAGTAGGCTGAGGCTGAGGTGTTGTCATGGTTTCTCCCTGTTGAGCTTGCTGACTGCCTCCCTCTCCGAGGCAGCCCGTCCTGACAACCTCACCCAGGGCAGCCCATCCTGATGGCCTCACCTGCAGCCCTGGCAGTGCCCCCTTTGCAGGCTCCCTGGGGACTGTGCACATGCCAATGGGCAGCACAGTCTGGGGCATGCAGCATCCCCAGGCTGGGCCATGCCAGACGGCCCTAGCTGTGGGGAGTGGGGACTCCAGAGAGAGGGGATGAGCCCAGAGGGAGCAGCAGGATCCCCTGCCAGAGGCTGTGGGAAGACAAGGAGATGAGGGGGCCCAGGGAGATTGGAATTGGGGGAGGAGCCCTCCAACACCCCTCTGGTAAGACTCTCACCTACTCCCTTTAGCATTAAGCACCCCCCTAATGACAGGAGCTCCAAACCTGACCACTCGCGTACCCAGCACGCTAGCAGCCTCCCCAGGGCTTACTCTGTCACTGGCCTCTCTGCTGCCGCAAGGGGCCTGTTCCAGTGGTGTCTGCGTGATGTGGCCATGTCCCTTCCCACACACCCCACGGCCACGGAGAGCGGCTAGGCAGAAATGGCTTCCATCACTACTGCCCTGCAGTGTTTGAACCAGGGCTGGGCTCCCTCTCCCTTTCTGTGCCCAGCTTGGGAAGGGGGCAGTGCTGTGGAGCGGACTGAGCGATTTGTGGCTTTTTGTACCACTCGGTTCGGTCTGTGATTGCTCCCTGGGCAGGGCACTGCTCTCTGAGTTTGGTTCTTGCGACATTCGCTGCACTCTGTATTAACATCACATCTCCTCCCTGGATGGGACCTTTCTAAGATGCCAGTCTGGAATATCCCGGTCAGGAGGAGTGACCCTAGGAAGAGATGTGCATGGGCTAACAGCTATCTCTTTCTGTCTACAAGGACTCTGCTAACAAGCAGCTACGGTACAACATGCACCAGCTGCAGGGGAACAAGCAGTATGGGACCGAGAAATCGGGGAACCTCTTTAAGAAAAGTGATGGGTAAGTGCAGATCTCACTAGTCTGTAGCGTAGACATAAAGGATCTCCAGTGCAGCCCCGCAGCCCCCTCAGCTGAGTTACTAGGCTGTTCTAGATACTGTGTTTCCCTCACAATGAGTTCATTTTGGATCAGTTGGGAACAATGGTGTGTGCAGTGAAAATTATGGGCAGCAGCATAAACAAAGGGGAATGAGAAATAACATGGGGGGAGGTTCTAGTGACAATCTGCGTGGGGGCTGGGCTTAGGGATGGCAGTACCGTGTTCCCAGGAGCATTCACTGCAGACTCCCAAGCTGAACCTCCTTTGGTTTTTTCTACCAGTCCCAAGTCTTTCCAGGTCCCTTTCCTATCCTCCCCATGCTCAGTGGCATGACACTCTGCCCGGGTTAGCCTCCCCTGCGCACTTCACTAATGTCGCTCCCCCGCAACATTAAGGAAGATATTAAATGATGGAACAGTGATCTTCCTGCACAGATCTCAAAGCCATTCACAGGAGCTCAGTACCATGACCCCTCTGTGACAGAGACAGGGCCGGCTCCAGGCACCAGCCGAGCAAGCTGGTGCTTGGGGTGGCAGATTCCAAGGGGCGGCTTCCCACCCCAATCCTTTTTATTTATTTATTTTTTTTTTTGCGCTTCACTGCTTCTGCCCCTGCAGCTTTTTTCTTTTTGGTTTGCTGCTCCTGCTGCCCTGTAGGGGGCAGCGGTGCGGAGGAGGGGAGCTGCTGGGAGCGGTGCCCGGTCTGCAGCAAGCCCGGCACAGGAGCCCGCGTCCTTCCCTGCCTGCCCACCAGAGCGGCGCGGAGCCCTCCCAGCAGGCGGCGCGGCTGGAGGGGCCGCATGGCGAGTGCCCCGCTTAAGGAAGCCTTGGTGCCCCCTTCTCTCCAGCTGGGGTGTGCACACTGCTGCCCGGGGTCTGCAGCGCTGGGAGTCCCCCTGCACCCGCCGCTGCTCCGGCCGGCCGGCAGGTTTGTTTCACACCCCACCCCATTCGTTGCTCTGACCGGCCAGCAGGTTTCCCACTCCTCCCTTCGCTGCTCCGGTGGCAGGTTTGTTTCACGCCCCCCCCCCCCCGCCTTCATTGCTCCGACCGGCTGCTTCGTTTTGCCCCCCTCCCCTCCCAGCCGCTTCGTTGCTTCGACCGGCTGGCAGGTTTTGCCTCCCCCCTTCGCTGCTCTGGCCGGCAGGTTTGTTTCACGCCCCCCCCCCCCCCCGTTGCTCCAATCGGTCGGTAGGTTTGTTTCATCCCCCCCCCCCCCCACGTCGCTCCGACCGGTCGGCAGGTTTCCTGCCCCCCTCCTTTGCTGTTTCGGCTCGCTGACAGGTTTGTTCCCCCCCTCTGATGCTCCAGCCCCTGCGCAGATTTTTGTCTGTTTGGTTGGTTGGTTGGTTGGTTTTTGCACTTGGGGCGGCAAAAAAACCAGAGCCGGCCCTGGACTGAGAGGCTAGGGAGACACAGGGCAGTGAAGGGGCCACAGCTGGTGGATGGCAGAACCAGGAATAGAAGCCAAGTCTCCTGTGCCACTGCCTTATACATAATGGGAGGGAACACAGGGCAGCTGGGATGCTAAGAGACATGTAAGATGATGGTGTCCCAGATCAGGGCTGGCTGCACCTGTCCCCATCTTGGGTCTCTCTGAATGCATCCCCTCCAGATCTGAGGCCTCTAGCTTTCACGTCTGTGAGTGGAGTCCTGTGATTTCCCCCACTCGGACCAGGTCCTTGATTTCCAACCACATTTGACTGGAGTAGGAACCTGTGTTTCTTCCCTTGGGGAGCTGTGATGAATAGAGTGACCCAAACTGTTCCTGTTGTCTACTGTGAACAGCAGTAACAGCTTAATGAGAGAAAAGGATTTTAAAACAACAGTAGGCCTACACACGACTCCTGCTATGATAGAGGCCTCTTTCTTCTTCAAGTGATGGCCCCTATATGGATTCCAAAGGTGTGTGCACATGTGCATCATGTGCCAGAGCAGGAATAATTCTGTAGCAGAGTCTGTTGACCCAGATGTGCATCATGCATTGTCAAGGTTATAAGAAGTTGTGTGCATCGACTCCACTCCAATTCCCTCTTACCGCCGCATGGGCTGAGTTGGAACCCCTGTTCTTCCGCATTCTTAGCCTAGCTAATACAGTTGATAGTTTGTTCTGCCTTTGTGTACATAGTTACGGATAGTATTTTTCTTGTTTTTATAATGTATTGTAATTAGTTAGGTTTCCTTTCAGACTTCTTCTCCCGTTGGGGGAAACTTCCCTACCTAGTGACTATGCCCTGGCAAGTCAGCTTCAAAAACTGCGCTTTGTGCCCGCGCTCCTTCTCTGAGAGCGACAAGCACCAACAGTGCTTCTACTGCCTCGGCGAAGCCCATGCTGTGGCCTACTGCACCATCTGACGTTTGTTCCCAATCTGAACACAGGAAGCCAGGGAACTTTGTCTCTGTAAGTTCCTCGTGGAAGAGGCTATGTGCCCACGTATCTGTTGATACTGCCGCCGCCTGACAAGCCCTGCTCTGACCATAAGAAGCACAGCCATGGGCATACAGACAGATCCCAGTCTGGGACTGCCCCTAAATGCAACATTGCCTCCCCGAGCCAGGCCCAGTTAGTTGAGAAGTCACATGTCGACTTGGCTGCTGCAGCTCCCAAGTAGTCCAGGACTGAGAACAAAGAGAAACACTGCTGCATTCACCAGTGCCACCACCAACTGCAGTCACCGCTCCAGCAGCATTGTCACCGCCCCTGCCGCTTGCACTGCCGGGATCCTCCAGTCTGCCATGCACATTCCCCCACACACCCAGCTGCCTGGAACCGATTTCTTTCAGGTTGTAGTCCGCATCAGGTGTTATTGTTTGATGATACGATGTATCTAGTGTGGGATGGTAAATGACAACTAAGGATATGCAGTCAGAGGGGTTTTTTTCCCCTCTACTGAAATAGATTCTTCTGAGGTGTTTGGGTGGCTCATTCAATGATGCAATATGCTTCTCTGATGGAGTGTCTTTGTTTAGTGAAGGCGGTTTTAAGTGTGTTTAGGTGTGTATCCTGGACTTTCTCACGGGAACATATTCTGTGGTATCTGATGCTTGGCTATAGATTAACAGATTTCTTGGCATGTCTGGGACTGTTACTGGATCTCTGAAGGTAGATGTGGTGATCCATGTGTTTCTTGTGCATAACTGTCTGTAGGGTTCCACTGCTGAAGCTGATCGTGGTGTCCAGGAAGTTTATGCTGGTGTCGGAGTGTTCAGAGAGAGTTCAATGGATGGATGGTGGTTGTTAAAGTTGTGGTGGAAATCTATGACGGAGTCTGTCATCTGTCCAGAGGATGGAAATATCATCCATGTATCTCAAGTATATCATTGATTTTGTGGGGCATTTTTCCAGAATAGTCCATGAAGAGAAACACCACAGACAACCATATACAAGAAATCCATAGATTACCACCCCTACCTTCACAGATCCTGTAATCACCCCAAACACACCAAGAAATCTGTTATCTACATCCAGGCACTCAGATATCACAGACTATGGTCTGAGGAGAAAATCAGGGATACACACCTTAACACATTTAAAACTGCCTTCACTAAGCAAGGACAATCCACCAGAGAAGTAGATTGCATCATGGAACTGGCTACCCAAATACCTGGAGAGAACCTGCTTCAATACAGAAAAAGAAAAAGCCTCTGACTGCACACCCCTAGTTGTCACCTATCACCCCACATTGGAATCCATATGAGGTATCATCAAACAGATACAACCCATATTTGACGGGGACTACATCCTGAAAGAAATCTTTCTTGAACCCCTTTTCTGGCCTTCAAACCTCACTAAGCTCATCATCAGAAGCAGGCTCCCCATGGATCATGATACAACAACTCAAAGTGGCACCAGACCCTGTCAGAACAACAGATACAAAACCTGCAGACATGTCTCCATTGCTATGATGATTAATACTCTCCAGAACACACTTTTCAAGTTCCATGGGACCTACACATGCCTATCCAGAGGGCAGTCCATAGGTCTGTGAATGCTTCCTCTGCTGCGTCAGATCATCTCACCAGATCAGGTCCATGGGCTTTCACTAGGTCTGTCAGGGGGCTTGCCCTTGTGGCAAAGAGGGGGATAAATAGTCGGTAATACCGCACTACACCTAGGAATGCCCGGACTTGTTTCTTGCGACGTGGTCAGGGCCAATTTTGGATGGCCTCCAACTTGTTCACTTGGGGTTTTACCAGACCTTTTCCCACAATGTAGCCAAGATATTTGGCCTCTGTAAACCTTACAGCACACTTGGCAGGGTTTGCTCTAAGGCCAGCTCGCCTGAAGGTATCAAGGACTGCCTCCACCTTCTCTAGGTGGGTTTCCCAGTCTGGGGTATGAATGACCACATCGTCCAAGTAGGCAGCAGCATAACTGTTATGCGGGCGTAACAGCTTGTCCGTGAGGTGCTGGAAAGTAGCTGAGGCCCCATGTAGTCCAAAAGGGAGGACAGTATATTGGTGTAGAGAACACAGTCTTTTCCTTTGCGTCTTCCGCAAGGGGAATCTGCCGGTACCCCTTTGTCAAGTCTAGAGTAGTCAAATACCGGGCATTACCCAGACGGTCCACAAGCTCATCTATGCGAGGTATGGGGTATGCGTCAAACTGGGATACTTCGTTTAGTCGCCGGAAGTCGTTGCAAAATCTTGTGGTGCCATCAGGTTTGGGCACCAGCACAATTGGACTGGACCACTGACTGTGGAATTCTTCGATGATCCCCAACTCCAGCATTTTTTTTACTTCTGCTTTTATTTCCTCCCTTTTGGCTGCTGGCACCCGATAGGGCTTCATTGTTATTCTGGCCTCAGGATTCGTGACGATGTGGTGATATGTCTCGGTTGTTCGACCTGGTTTTGTCAAGAACACACCTTGGTTCCGGAAGATCATCTCAGACACCTCATTCTTCTGGTCTGGTGTTAAATCGGGAGACACTCTCACCTGTTTGGAAGGCTTGTTTTCCTGGGTTAGGTCTTTTTGGACACTTATGCATGCCTCTTGTGCATGCCAGAGTTTCAGAAGGTTGATCTGATAAATCTGTTCTTGTTTTCGGCGTCCTGGCTGCCACACCTCGTAGGTTACTTCCCCCACAGGTTCAACCACCTCATAGGGTCCCTGCCATTGGGCCAGAAGCTTGCTTTCTTCAGTGGGTACCAACACCATCACCTGATCCCCTCGTTGGAACTGTTGGACTTTTGCCTGGCAATTGTAATGGGTTCTCTGGGCCTCCTGGGCCTTTTCCAAATGTTCCCATACAATAGGGGTGACCCGGGCTATCCGTTCTCGCATCTGTATTACATGTTCTATTATATTTCTCCCCTCATTGGGTTCCTCTTCCTAGATCTCTTTGGCGATAACTAGTGTGCCATGGGGGTGACGCCCATATAATAACTCGAAGGGGGAAAACCCAGTTGAGGCCTGAGGTACCTCCCGGATAGTGAACATAAGATAGGGTAGTAGGGTGTCCCAATCCTTCCCATCCCAACTTACCACCTTCCGTATCATAGCCTTGAGGGTTCGGTTAAACCTTTCTACCAACCCATCAGTCTGCAGATGGCAGACTGAAGTTCTCAGGGTATGTATATGGAGCAGCGTACAGAGGTCCTTCATTAGCTTTGACATAAATGGGGTTCCTTGGTCTGTTAATATCTCCTTTGGTAGCGCCACTCAGGAAAAGATCCCCACCAGCTCTTTGGCTATCATTTTAGAGGCTGTGTTTCGCAGGGGGACGGCTTCTGGGTAGCGAGTAGCATAGTCCAAAACAACAAGTATATATTGGTGGCCCCGAGCCGTCTTCTCCAGGGGTCCCACTAGGTCCATGGCTATTTGCTCAAAGGGGACTTCTGTGATGGGAAGGGGTACTAAAGGTGCCCTCAGGTGGGGACGGGGACTGTGCAGCTGACACTCCGGGCAGGACGCACAGTACCTCCGCACTTCTTCGTGTACTCTGGGCCAGAAGAACCGTCGTAGGATTCGTGCCAGGGTCTTCTCTACCCCCAAGTGCCCCCCCAAAAGATGACTATGAGCAAGATTTAATACAGCGTTCTGGTGTTTTTGAGGTACTAGGATCTGCTGTACCTTCTGCCCCTGTACTGGTGCAACCCGGTATAAGAGATTCTTCTTCATTATGAAGTAGGGTCCTGGTCCCTGGGTTTTCCCTTCCACGGGGACCCCATCTATTTCAGTCACCTCCTTCCTAATGTTGTACCTTGGGTCTTCAGCCTGGTCTCGCCCAAAATTTCCTCTCCCTGGGCTAATTTGCCCAAAAACTAGGGGCCCAGTCTCTGTTGCCTCTACTGGTTCAGAAGCGTTAGGGTGGGGGTCAGACTCAGGTGCTTCTCCCTCCTGGGTGGCCTCCTTTTCAGCTGCTCGGGTCCGCCTACCTACGAGAGCGACCCTCTGGCTTTGAGTCAGTATTCGGGTTCCCAAGGCCTTAGCTTCCCTCCTTTCCCTTTTCGACTTTCTGCCCTGTCTGGGAATGGAAAACAAATCTGGGGATATTTCATAGAAGACTGGGGGTTGACAGTCTACTATGGATGCCTCACTGACTTCAGGGTTCCCCTTTTCCTCCAATCCTCCTACTGGCAGTAAGTTTCCAAACCCTGGGAAATCCCTCCCTATGAGCACCGGGTATCGGAGTTTAGGGACTACACCTGCTGCTACCTCAGTATGTTCCCCTGAATCTCGAGTTTTACTGGGATGGTGGGGTAATAACCAACTGTCCCATGGATGCATGTTATCCCTGTACGCTTAGCCCGCAGCAGCTGACTACACTTGACGAACTTCCCCGCGACAAGCGTGATAGCACTCCCCGAATCAACCAGTGTCGTGGTCTCTACTCCATTTAGTTTCACTGGTCTGGTGTACATATGTGGGGTTAGTGAGACCCCCACAAGGTGGATTAGGGAGCATGGGTCTGCCCAGTTCCCCAGGTTACATTGCATTGGCTCCTCAGCATTGGGACACTGTGCAGCTATATGTCCCCACTCCTCGCAGGCATAACATCTGTATGGAGCTCTGGGCATTCCTCAGTCTCTTGGTTTGGGCAGTCTAACATCACAGTCCTCTTCTTCCTCTGTGCTCCGACTCTTTGTGGCCTCTGGTGGGCCTTCAGCCCCTCTCTTTTTCCACCTGTGATCCCCTGGTGGCCCAGTCACCCGAGCTCTAGGGCTTGGTGCTGCTAGTTTAGCCCAGGGTGCCTCTTCCTTAACTGGTCGGGTCAGCTCCCTTGCCGTCCTTCGCCTCTCTACCAGTGCGACAACCTCATCATAGGTGGAGGGTTCGTTCTGGCTTACCGAGGCACGAAGGTCTGGTGGTAGTCCCCTCATGTATCGGTCGATGACCAGAACCTCTAGTATCTCTTCCGGGCTCCGGGACTCTATTCGCAACCACTTTCGTGCGAGATGGATGAGGTCACACAGTTGGGACTGTGGGGTTTTTTATTCCTGGTACCTCCACTCGTGATACTGCTGGGCCCGCACTGCGGTCGTTACCCCAGATCTGGCCAGGATCTCTGCTTTCAGCTGGGGATAGTGTGCTGCAGCTTCTTCAGGCAGGATCATAGTAGGCCTTCTGGGCCTCCTCAGACAGGAATGGTCAAGGATGCCAGACCATTGATCTTGAGGCCAGGCCTCTCGTAGGGCTGTCCTCTTAAAGGCCAGAAGATATGCCTCTACATCATCCTCCCGTGTCACTTTCTGCAGCCAATGGCTGGCCCATATGATCTGCATCCCATCATGGCCGCAGTTCAGCTCTGTAAGGGTCTTTACCTGGTTTACCAGTTCCCACAATATAGCTCGGTCTTGAGAAGCCTGGTCCATCAGCAGGCAATTAGTCTCTTGCTACAGCTGCACTGCCTCCTGTTGGGCTGCTGCCTGGACACGGGTAGCCTCCTGCTGGGCCGCTGTAGCTTGTATCAATGCCCATACTAGGTCATCTATTATGGTGGAAAAAAAAACAAAACCCTCTACCCTTTTTTTTTTTAATCACCCTCCTTCTTCTGCCATGCTGTGCACACCAGATCCCACCTCTGACACCAGTTGTGACAAAGTTCCTCCTCTACCTTGGTGGGTCCTGCGCTTATTGGCAGATTTGCTCACCTCAGTGATCTCCCCCACAGTCTGGACCAACTCCTCCTGTGTCTGATCAGGAGTTGGGAGGTTTGGAGGGAACCCGGGCCCGCCCTCTACTCCGGGTTCCAACCCAGGGCCTTATGGATTTGCAGCTGTCTATAGTGCCTCTTGTAACAGCTGTGTGACAGCTACACTTCCCTGGGCTACTTCCCCAAGGCTTCCTCCAAACACCTTCTTTATCCTCACCACAGGACCTTCCTCCTGGTGTCTGATAACACTTGTACTCCTTAGTCCTCCAGCAGCACACCCTCTCAGTCTCAGCTCCTTGTGTCTCTTACTCCCAGCTCCTCACATGCACTTCCTCTCCTCTGGCTCCTCCTCATCTGACTGGAGAGAGCTCCTTTTAAAACCCAGGTACCCTGATTAGCCTGCCTTGATTGGCTGCAGGTGTTCTAATCAGCCTGTCTGCCTTAATTGGTTCTAGCAAGTTCCTGAGTACTCTAGTGCAGCCCCTGCTCTGGTCACTCAGGGAACAGAAAACTACTCACCCAGTGACCAGTATATTTGCCCTCTGCCAGACTCCTGCATCCCACTGGCCTGGGTCTGTCACACTATGTTGGCAAAACGTATGTCGCTCAGGGGTGTGAATAAACCACCCCCCTGAGCAACATAAATTACAGCAACATAAGCACTGATGTGGAAAGCACTATGTCGGCAGGAGAGCTTCTCCCACTGACGTATCTCTGCAAATGGCAGATGCTGGTTTTATTATGCTGATGAAGGAGCTCTCTCCCATTGGCATAGAGTGTCTTCACCACACGCACTGCAGCAGCGATATATGTGTAGACATGGCCTTAAATTCATAACTCTCTGCTTGACATTAAAAATCATGGACTTAACAGAGACTCTGGATTTATGGTCTATTACAACAATTTGTAACACACCCTGCTTCCTACTAACCCTCCGTTGTCATCCACTGCAAAGGTGCTAATTGCTCACTTCATTTTAAGTGATCTCCTACAACATGTGAACCCCTTTTGCATAACAATCTGTTCCACCTTAGAACTGTAGAAATTTAGGACTGGAAAGGACCTCAAGAGGTCATCTAGTTCAGCCCCCTGAACTGAGGCAGGGCTCAGTATTATCTAGATCAGTGGTTCTCAACCTTTGTGGACCCAGGGTCCATTTGTAAATGTTTATGGCCTGTCGCAACCCAGTAAATAGTTTGGGGGTAGAGGCCCTCGGGTGGTTTCAATTGGATCCTGCCCCCGGGGGGCTTGGATCGTGCTCAGCACTCACCCCAGAATGGTGGCACCTGCAGCTCCAGTGCTGTGGGGTTGGCTGGACTTGGCTCTCTGCTCTAGACATTGCAATCTCAGGGGCTGCAGCGCTGCTCAGTTTGGCCCTGCTCCCTGACTGCTCCCTTGACTTTGTGAGAGTGGAATTGTGACCTGGCTTCTGAGGTTGCAGTGCCACTCACTCCCATTTGGCGTACTGGGACTCCTGTCATGATGACAGCTGCGCCAAATCTGAATGGCACAGGACCTCAGAGGTTGCAATGCCTGGAGCAGGGAGGCGAGTCCAGCCTGTCTCATGGACAGGAGTCAGAGGAGCTGCCATGCGACCTTTTGAAACATTCTGGTGACCCAATGCTAGGTCCTGACCCACGGGTTGAGAAACCCTGCTCTACTCCATCCCTGACAGGTGTTTATCTAACTTGTTCTTAAAAACCTCCAGCTTGGAGACACTGATTACCTTCTCCAGACCTGAGGAAGAGCTCTGTGTAAGCTTGAAAGGTTATCCCTTCCACCAACAGAAGCTGGGCCAATAAAAGACATTACCTTGCCCACTTTGTCTCACGCATAGATTATTACAGACACTTCCAAATCTGTCATGAGTTTGCAGTACAATATGGCAGCAAGGAGGCCAGGTAAACCCTGGAAATGATCAGGGGCCGAAGGGATTGATGTGCGAAGGAGACTGGAAGGGCGTAACATGTCCAGCTTGGCTGAGCAGTGCCTGCAGGTGGGGAGAGGACAAGGCAGTTTACAAACCCCTGTGGGGCGTAAATATCAAGGCAGGAGAGGAATCTAGGACATGACAATGGCTACAGCTAGAAGTGGAAGGGAGCACATGAACTGAGAGGCCTGGAGTGCATCCTAGCAGTGAGCTCTGCCAGGCTGGGACTAGCAGCAGTGGCAGCCCATTGCTTGGGGAAAATGCTGTATACATCGTCTCCACTAAGAGGCTGTGCTGCCTGTCCATCACGCCTCTTGCGGCGTGCCACAAGCCACCTCACTCAGCTCACAGCAGGCCAAGGGCTGCCCCCCCTGCTCTTGCTACACCCCCATGCCTGCACGAGCCAGGCAGTTTGTCAGGAGCAGAAGCTGTGGCCTTAGCTGTGCCCTCCTCTCCTCTCTCTGCATTGCTGCCTACGGTGGTGCTGCTCTGCACGCTCCTTTGACAGGCTGGTTCCTGGCTGAAGGGGTCTGCAGCCCCCTGGGCAGTAGGACTTTGAACAACTCCTTTGAAATGAGAGAATTCCCGGTTCATTTTCAGGCTGAGGAAGGTCTGGCAGAAGAGGAAGTGCACGATCCAGAATGGCTACCTGACCATCTTTCACAGCACGGTAGGGCCGGTGCCTCCATGATGGCCCATGCTCAGAAGCAGTGGGCTGAAAAGGCCTGTGGGATTCAGTCCCTTCCAGGGGGTTGTGCAGATGATTAACACTGTTACCCACAGTGAGTCTAGTGGCTTTTCCTGAGCCTGACTAGAAACCCTGGACTGTGATCTTCTCCAGCCCCATGCTGCTGGCCTGACCCTGTGCCCACTGGAGTCTTTCCATTGTGGCTGGAGTCCCTGTGCCCTCAGTGGACCACAGGCAAATGCACTAGGGTCTTGCCCAGCCTGACAGCCTGCATGGAGAGTGCACCAAGCATCCGGGAGCAGGGGAAAGCAGGGGAGCATTGCTGTGATTTCTTTTATTGTTATTGATGACGGCACCAGCAAAAACAACGTGCCTGGGTTACTCGGAAGGCCCACTGCGTTCTGTCTAGCCCCTGTCACTGGCCTAGCTGAGTGCTCACAGGCTTCAATGGATTTCCCCTCACGGCTCCCATGGGAGACAGGGCAGGGCTGTTATCCCCGTGGACAGAGGGGAACTGAGGCCGGAGAGACTAAGTGACTTCCCCAGGCTCACATCGGCAGGCTCTTACAGAGCAAGGTCTTGAACCTGAGTCTCCCAACTTTAGGTTTGTCCCTAACTGCTGGGAAGTTCTTCCTCCCTGTTCCCTGCCTCAATGACCCTAATTGCTTGGGAGCATGGCAGGGATCTGCCCCCAGGGTTGCTGTCCTAGCAAAGCTGCGAGTACTAAGGATCCATCTTCCATCCACTAGATAAACCGTCCACCAGCCAAGCTGAATTTGTTGACTTGCCAAGTGAAGCCGAACCCGGATGATAGGAAGTGCTTCGACCTCATTTCACGTGAGTTCCATTGTTTGTTTCATAATGTCTGGGGAAGGCCCAATAGGCAGCCGTGTACTGGATCTCTGACTCAGGGCCCCGAGAAGGAGGCATGTCAGAGAACCAATGCAAGCAGGCAGCAAGGTGCAGGGCAGGGGCACTGATTGTGTGGTTCCAATGGGGAGCTATAGGCCAGACCCAGGGCATGGGGATACAGAGCATGTTTGCGAGGTCGTTTGCAGTTCTGAGCTTTCAAGCTGCTTGACAAACACCGAGCTGGGTTGTTGCGATGAAAGGGAATCTCCATGGTGGGATTCGCCAGAGTACATCCGTGCTGGATGTCAGCCTGGGTGGGTGGCACTAGCAGGAGGAAAGCAGAGGTTCAGTAACAAGCACATTGTAATGCAGGCAGCTTAGCCAACCACAAGTGTTCCTAGGTATTGGTATTGCTACTCCGAGTCAGGGCCCCATTCTGCTGGGTGCTGTACATGCAACTCAGTGAAACACAACACCCTGGTTGGCTTCCTGAAAGGACTTGGGGCTGAGGAAAGATTGACAGAGCAAAAGCGGTACAGCTCAGTGATGCAGCACCTTCACAGCTTCAGATGCTTGCAGCTTATGGGCATGTGGTCCAGAGCTCTTGCACCTGGCCCCACTGGCACCACCTTCAGGTGGGGCAGGCAGGGTGCTAACCCATGCACATTGGCTGCAGAGGCTAAGCGAATGAATGGGGTAGGAGCGGGCTCTTTCTGTGTGCTGGACTGTGCCACACACCCCTCACCTGGGGAGTGCAGACAGCTGGTTCTGGGTGGCGTTGGTGCCCTCTGTGTGCTGGTTTGTTTCAGGTCTAAACACAAAATGGTTCTGTGTATCTCAGATAACCGCACATACCACTTCCTGGCGGAGGACGAGCAGGAATGCACCGCGTAAGTACAGGGGCAGGAGCAGGGACTGCGCTGAGTTGGGAACAGAATGGCTCCTTGGAGGGGACAAGTACCAGCCCTGAGAGCTGCTGAACGGGAGCCACCTTATTAGGCCATCTCACTCCTCTGCCGCAGGCTAGAGCCCTGTGTCCTCCTCTCCCCTGCAGGAGGGAGGGCAGCAGCATAGCCAGGCTGAGGCAGAGGCTGCTGATGCCTTTGCCCAAGGCCATGGCTGGAATTCAACGGCCCCTGGCTCCCAGGCCTGTGTGTGGAGCAGGAGAGCCAGCAGCCTCCATGTTGCCTGGCCCTAGCACCAGCCGGTGCAGTGGGACTTACCTGCAAAGCTCTACTGCCTCCAGCCTCCTTCTCTTGCCCATCCCCAGCTGTGGACGTGGAGGCTGAAAAGTGGCCTTAGCTGTTGGGCTGCTCTGTCTGCCCTGCAGGGAGACGCAGCAGCAAGAAGGCAACAGTGTCCTGTCTGAGTTCACTGGCCCTCACTACCAAGTTCCTGCCAGTAATGAGGTGTGGGGAGGAGCCTGCTGTGAGCCCACCCTACTTCCTTCTCTGAGCCTGCACAGGCCTGTAGTGAAAAAGGGCTTGCCAATGCTTTGGCCAGCCCCAGGCAAGTGTTGGTGCAAGGCAAAAGGTGCTGGGCAGGTCTGGAAGCACAATGTCCACCTCTGCAGCCCTGAGATGCTGCTCTGCAGCCACTCTGGGGCTCCTGCCAAGTGCCAGGGTGAGGCCATGGGGTAGAGCCCCTCTTCAGAGCAATGTGCATGTGCAGAACTCGAGGTCTCCACTACCCCATCACCTTCCCCTTGTTAGCCTTGAGCATGCAGGGGCGACGGCACAGCAGGGAAGCAATGGCTCATGCCTAGCCCTCGCCTCTGCGCCCTCATGCACCAGAGTACAGAGCCTGTACCCCCTGGCTGACATGGAACAGGAGCCCCTCTGACAGCAGCTTCCTCCTCTTTGCAGCTGGATTTCTGTTCTTAGCAACAGTAAGGAGGAGGCTCTGAATGTGGCATTCAGCCGGGTGCATGGCAGTCGAGAGAGCAGCATGGAGGGGCTGACCAGGGCCATCATCGAGGAAATCAAGTGCATGCCAGGGAACAGTGTGTGCTGCGACTGCTCAGCACCAGGTGAGCGTAGTCATGGGGGACGGGACAGAGACAGGCACCCTAGAGCCGCTGCACAGTCAGCACCCAGCACAGTGATGCAGTGACCATACTCCAGCCAAGCCAGCAGCCATCCCGAACACAGCCGCTAGCCCCTCTGCAGCCCTGTACTCCACTCACAGTATGGGGCTGCTGGATCCATGGGTGGTAGGGAGCATCTGGGCACCTTACTCCCACCCCAGCCAGCACACCACTGCTCCCATTCCCCTCACCAGCACCGTTCAGGGGATTTCCACAACTCCCTGGGAAAATGCCCTGCACTCCTCCCTCCTGCAGAAGTACGCAGTTTAGCAGGAGCCTCACATAGAGCTTTCCCTGAATTACAGCCTTGAGGGAGGGGGACCATGGATCTGCCCTCAAGTTCTTGGACCCCCCAAGAATCAATGGAAGGATTCTGCTGTGAAACTGCTCGGTGAGAGGAGACTGTGTCCGCTCAGCCATCACTTAGCTGAGCCCTTTGCACCTCACAAATCAGTGCCTCTATTCCCCCTCCCGCCCGCCCTTTGGTTCCTCCCACTCAGTCACTCCTGCCCTCTGCTGCTGGAATCCTAGGTCCTCTTCTGGTACCCACAGTCCAAGAAGGATGCTGATAAATTGGTGAGGGTTCAGAGAAGAGCTACGCAAATGATTAAAGGATTAGAAACCTGCCTCATAGGGATAGACTCAAGGAGCTCACTCTATTTAGCTTAACAAAGAGAAGGTTAAGGTAAGGGGGGATGTGATTAGTCTAGAAGTACCTATGTGGGGAACAAATATTTGCCAGTGGGCTCCTCAGTCTAGCAGAGAAGGTCTAACACTCCAGTGGCTGGAAGTTGAAGCTAGACACAGTGCTGACTTCTCCATCCCTGGCAAGTTTTGAATGAAGACAGGGATTATTTGGAGTTCGCTGGCCTATGTATGCAGGAGGACAGATTAGATGAGGCCTTGGAATCTGTGAGTATTAAAGGTGGGATGAAACCCCAGGAACTGCCTTGTCTTGGAGAACTGGCAGCGCAATCACCTTTGCTCTGGCAGCAGCCTACAAACTCCATCAGCATTTGCCTCTTACCCAGGGGGAATGGAGGCACAGGGAGGGGAATGACTTGGTCAAGGTCATCCAGCCAGTCAGTGTTAGGTTCTGGCATAAAGTCAAGTCCTGTGCTCTAGTCACTAGCCCACACTGCTCTCTGCCCCCCGGGCCTGAGAGCTCAGACATGTCCAGGCACTGGCGGCTGGCATGTCCGTGTGTGACTTACTAAGTCAGGTTCTTTCTTTGAGTTTTGTTGCTAGGGAGCTAGCTCCAGAGGGGACAGGGCCCTTTACAGACAGAGCAGATAGCAAGGCAGGTCCCTGCCCAAAGCAACATTCAGACCAAGCATTTGTGTGAGTTGCACCTAAGCTGGAGCACTAGCACACGGACGTGGACCTGCGAGGACAAGACACCAACCTCTCGCTCCAGTGACGGAGCTGGAGGAAGAAGCAGTGGCCTGGAAACTCCTTCTAGAGATACCTTTGAAATCAGTGAATTTATGCTCCCCTTCCCAGACCCCCATGGGCAGCCCCACCACTACCAGCAGCAATGGAGAGCGCATTTCCATGGGCCGTCAGGGAAAGAGCATCTTCACCAAATTGCTACAGCAGCGCAGCTGCACCAGTGCAGACGTGCCATTTTAAGTGTAGACCTGCTAAGAGTGCCACTGTGCGCAGCATGCACAACCCACAGCAACAGCATGGCAAGGCAGCCAGCAGACTTGTCAGCTCCCATCCACAAACTCCAGGGGGATGACAGCATCCAAGTGGGGGAAAGGGGCTCCCCACTCTCCTCCCACCCCCATCCAAAGCTGGGACATTTTCAAATTATTTTTATGTTTGCCATAAACAGCCCCCTTTGCCATCCTCCACTCAGTCGATCATGTAAAGTCAAGTGGCCAGTGGCTCCTTGGACCCCATGGCACTTCCCCTTCCTGTTCTCACATTTTTTTTCTACAGCCCAGATTCTCTATTCTCTCCAGTTATGTCTCCCTGATTCTCTGCCGGGCCCCTGGCACAGACTAAAGCATCCTGGGGGCTGCTCTGATCTGCACCAGCTGGCTGTGCTCCCTGAGGGACCATCCGCCAGCTTGAGACGGCCAGAGAGCATTGTGCTCTAGCCATTCCCTCAGAGGCACCTGAGGCTGCATGGAGGAAAGCAGAGGAGCTATGACAGTTCTAGGCCCAGCAAGGACTCTCTCAGTAAAGCGTACCTGGTCTGGGAAGGGGAATCTGGCTCTCACTGTCCATGTACCTTCATTCCCAGTTTAGCTTCTCTTCCACCCTCCTTCCTTTCCTGTCTCTGTCCCAGTCCATCTCGCCTGCTCCTCCTCTCCCTTCTACATTTCCACCACCTACTCAGGTGCCCCACTGTAGGAATGGGGGGTGAGGTTAGACTGAGTGGTTGACAAGGTGCCTTGCCCACCTCACCCTGTGCCTGTGACTGCCCAGCACCTCTGGCGGGATGTTGGTCCTAACCAGAGCAATGCACTGTCTCCCCAACAGACCCAGCCTGGCTCTCCATTAACCTGGGCATCCTGATCTGCATCGAGTGCTCCGGGATTCACCGGGAGATGGGCGTGCACCACTCCCGCATCCAGTCGCTGTCTCTGGACAAGCTTGCAACTTCCGAGCTCTTGGTAGGGAACTGCCCACGCGTGCTCCCTCAGAGCGCCCCTCCCCCCCACTGCTTCCTGCACTTCCTCAAGGCAACCGCCCCACTCTGCTGCTGACCACGTGTGCTCCCTCAGAGTGCCCCCCCCCTGCCTCCTGCGCTCCCTCAGGGCAACCGCCCCACTCTGCTGCTGACCACGTGTGCTCCCTCAGAGTGCCCCCTCACTGCCTCCTGCGCTCCCTCAGGGCAACCGCCCCACTCTGCTGCTGACCACGTGTGCTCCCTCAGAGTCCCCTCCCCGCTGCCTCCTGCGCTCCCTCAGGGCAACCGCCCCACTCTGCTGCTGCCCACACGTGCGCCCTCAGAGTGTCCCCCTGCTCCACCACTGCCTCCTGAGCGCCTTCAGGGCACCCCCCGCCCTACTGCCGCCCATGCGCATGCTCCCTCAGAGTGTCCCCCCTCCACTGCTGCCCACGTGTGCTCCCTCAGGGCTCCCACCCACTCTGCTGCCGCCACCACCCACGTGCGCGCTCCCTTATGGCGCCCACCCGCTCCGCTGCTGCCCACGTGCGCACTCCCTCAGGGCATCCCCACTCCACTGCCGCCCATGCACACCTCCTCAGGGAGTCCCCCCACTCCTCTGCTGCCCACATGCGCTCCCTCAGAGTACCCCTCCCTGCTCTGCTGCCACTTATGCTCCCTGGGGGTGCCCCTCCTTGTTCTGCCACCACCTGCGCTCCCTCAGGGCGTCACCCCACTCCACTGCCACCCATGAGTGTGCCCTGAGGGATTCCCCTTGCTCTGCTGTTGCCTGAACCTTGGTTAGTGCATTGCACAGACAGGAGCTAGTTACAACATGGGCCAGAGCCTCAAAGCAAGCTTACATTCCTACCTGGTCCCTGCCTTTAGGCTCTACCCTCCAGCACTCTCCTCCCCGGTCCACTGGCTGGCATGCGCTCCCAGCTCTCAGCATGGTGCTGCATGGTGCTGTTGCGCCAACTTGTTTCGTGCTTGTTTGTTTTGCAGCTGGCTAAGAACATTGGCAATTCTGGCTTTAACGACATTCTGGAAGCCAACCTCCCCAGACCTTTGCTGAAGCCCACAGCTGGCAGTGATATGTAAGTAGTTTCTCAGGAGCCTGGAGCCAAGACAAACATCTCCAGATAGAGCTTTGGGGTATTAGCTGAGGAGCATTGGGTTGCTTAGCCTATCTCCTGCACCTATTTGGAATGCACTGTATATTCCCAGTCGCCCTCCCAATTTTCTTGGAACAGATGCCCGGGTTCCTCCGGGGTAGGAGGGTCAGAGTGCACCCTCATCCACGCCCCACTCCTCAGCAATGCTCAGGCGTGGAATGAGGGAGCCGGATGGCATTTCTTTCTGGAGGAGTCCCCAGACTGCTCTGGGCATTTCACAAGGACAGACACAGCAGAGAGGCAGTTTCAAGCAGGAGGGGATGTGACCTCAGGGCTGAGATTTTCAAAGCTGCCTGGAGCGTGGGTGCTCGGTTCCCTTTAATGTTACTGGTAGATTTTCCTGGGTGTCAATGAGAGCAGTTAGACCAATGCTGAGTGCATTGGAAAATACTCCTCAGCATGAGAAGATGTCATGGGCAGGGGCATACCCTTGGGTGCCAACTCTTCAGTAATGACCTTCACATCAGTTACATTTCAGATCAGACTGTGAGCCCAGCCCCGCATTGCCCCAGGGCACAGTAGTGTGCCCCAGGCCATGGTGGGCAGTGGATGCTGCTGAGTTGAAATGGCAGAATTTTACAGCAACTGTGCACAGGTGTAAATGCCAGTGCCAGGTGCAGCCCAAAGGGGGATCAGGTCCAGCATGAGTGAGGGCAGACATCCAACAAAGGAAGTGGAAACACACAGTAGAAATAACAAGGCGAGATTCACTTTGAAAAAATACAAGACTGTACTTCTAGGGAGAAATAACACCAAATAAGCCCACAGCAGGTGGGAACAGAAACAGCTGCTGGAGAGTAGTCAGCAAATTCCACTGTGCTTCCAGCGCACTGAGGTGCCCTAAGGGGATCTGGGCTGCCTGGATAAAGGTGTCTGTGACAGGATCCCCGGGGTGCAACCTAGGACTGTGGGACTGCTGTGCCCCCTTAACTGACTAATCTGGGTTGTCTCTCACAATGCCTTACTGGTGACAAACAGCAAACCCCTCCAGGTGCTGTTATCACTCAGCACAACTGCATGTGGAGCCCCATACCCAGCTAGATTGCATGAATGCCCCCAGAGCCACTCACGAATCACACAGAGAAAGGTACCAGCCAGATTCCCTCAACTCCCAGCCTAGTACCTCAGGAATATACCGTCTTGCACTGCTCAAGACCCTTTCTTGAGTAATGCAAATTTATTAATTGGTTCACCACTTCATCAATGGAAAGTGGACATACACCAGCCTTTGTAAACCCGAGCACATTTACCAAACACTTCAGGCAAACTCACTGGTAAAGATAAACAGTTAAACAAATGTATTGACTATGAAAGATAGATTGTAAGTGATTATAAGTGATAGGCAAAAACTCAGAGTGGTTACCAAAAGAAAATAAAATATAAACACTCAGTCTCAACCTTAACTCTTATCACACTAGACAGTATTTAGATCAAGCAATGTTCTCACCCCCACTGAATCTTACAGTTCTCAATATACAGGTTTGTCCCTTAAACCTGGGTCAGACTCCTCTATTGAAATCTTCTATCTTCTGAGCATCCTTGTTGCTTGCAGCATAGGTTAGGGGAAGAGAAAAGACCGAGCATGGGGCCACTGTGTTCTGTTTTATACCCTTAGTCCCATGTGCTTGACGAACACAAGTACAGGCATGTCTGGTGGGCATTGCTGAGTCACCAGGCAAGGTTGAGCAATTCCCCTGGTGTGGCTTTGTGCAAGTGAGTCATTTTATTGTAGCTCCCTTGCTGGACAATGTCTGTTTGACACCTGCCTGGGTGTTGGTTATCCCCCTGGTTATTGTCTTTGGGGAGCTAGTATCTGGGCGCTTCCCAAACCCACAGCATATTTAAGTGACAACCATGCAACACAATTCTCATAACTTCATATGCATTAATGATACACATATTTAGATGGAACAGTGGGTTTCAGCAGATCATAACCTTTCCCGTGATATCTTACATGGCCTGCTTTATATGCAATATCACAATTATATACAGATGACAAATATGGGGGTTACAGGGTGCTCCCCTGGGGTGTAGAGTGTCATAGTGTCAATCACAGACCAGGGAGGCGGCTGCATTGGCACCTCTCGAGATTCCCTGGACATTGAAGTCAAGGCTGGTGGTCTACTTCTAGGCTCTGCTCTAGCTCAACCACAAGTTCTGGGCTGAATCTGGGAATTCCTGGGTGGGTTCTCTGGTCTGTGTTTGCAGGAGGTCAGACTAGGTGATGCTAATGGGCCCTCTGACCTTAACATCTATGAATCTCTAAACACTGCATCCATCTCCGGGCATTGCCCTGTCAGAAAGATATAGACAAAGGCCTGAGAGCAATGGAACCAGCCATGAAGTGAGAGACTCTGCTTTATAAGGAAAGAATTGAGAACTCAATCTGCAGGATGTGGCTAAAGCAAGACTGTCTGGGGGGCACACACAACTAGGCGTGGGGTGGTCTAAGTGTGATCTGTGAGGCTAGAACCTGGGGAAATGGGAGGAAACAGAGAGAGAAAAGAGATGCTGCATCTCAGGAAGTGCCCCCTGAGCTATATGAGATGATGCAAGTGCCTCCCAGGGGACAGGGCAGGAATCCCATGATTTGGATATTTAAAACTAGATAGGACAAAATGCTAGAAAACAAGCCCTGAGAAACAATCCTGCCCTGGCCAGGATAGGCTGGAAGGGCCAGCAGGTGTCTCCATCGCTAGCTTCCAGCATTTTGTGACCTGCAGTGCTTGCCACTGGTGAAAGCCCCTGAAGCTCTCCTGTTCAGAGGGCAGCAGCAGGGGTTGATGTGCTCTTGTGCACCATGCTGGTGCTCTGCTCCTCCCTAATCTCCTACCCTGCTCATCCTTCACCTCACAGCACCATGCCTTAGTGTAGCGCATTGCAATCCATATGGAGAAATCTACAGAGTGCCTCCAAGGCAGGGCGGCATTGCTAACTCGACACATCAAAATCATGTGTCAAGCCCAGATATCATGAGATGATAACATTTGATAAGATCATAAGAGCGGCCATACTGGGTCGGACTAAAGGTCCATCAAGCCAAGTATCCTAGCTTCTGACAGTGGCCAATGCCAGGTGCCCCAGAGGGAATGAACAGAACTGGTAATCATCAAGCGATCCATCCCCTGTTGCCCATTCCTAGCTTCTGGCAAACAGAGGCTAGGGACACCATCCCTGCCCATCCTGGCTAATAGCCATTGATGGACCTATCCTCCATGAACTTATCTAGTTCTTTTTTTGAACCCTGTTATAGTCTTGGCCTTCACAACATCCTCTGGCAAAGAGTTCCACAACTGACTCTGTGTTGTGTGAAGAAATACTTCCTTTTGTTTGTTTTAAACCTGCTCCCTGTTAATTTCATTGGGTTCTTGTATTATGAGGAGTAAATAACACTTCCTTATTTACTTTCTCCATATCAGTCATAATGATGTCCTTTGCCTTCTGATTTGTGGGCCTTTCGCTTACATGTGGGACATTGCTTCCGGTGGCCAGAAACTGACTTTTGAAGGATAGAAACCGCGATTCTCACATAATCACTTGACTGCAGCAGCTGCAGTTTAAGACAGCACCAAATATCTCGAGAGTTGGCAGTGCTTCTGGATCATGATCTGGAGAGCGGTGCAGGAGGGTGGGGGCCAGGCAAGAGGAAAAGAGGGGCAGAGGTAAGAAGGAACCAGCAGCAGGCAAGGAGGGGAATCACCGCCTCTCTGATGGTTGCCCACCTTGTGGTAGCCTCGAGCCTATGCCTGCCCTGCCCAGAGTGGAGCAGGAGTGATCGGGATCAGGAGCACAGGGCCTGTGCATTCCCATGTGAATTCTAACTCTCTTCCCATGCTGGCACCACCCCAGGGCCCTTCGGAAAGATTTCATCATCTCCAAGTATGTCGAGAGGAAATACGCCAAGAGGAGCTCTAGGAACCCAGCTGCCCAGCGCCAGGAGCTACAGGAAGCCATCAGGTGGAAGGACTTATTTGTATTGCTCCAGGCCTATGCCGAAAAGGTGGATTTAAGTGAGCTTGTTCTGGAGCCTGTGCAGGTGAGGATGCCCCTGTGCTGGGTGCCCCAAGAGACAGTGTAGATGGAAAGGAGCAGCCCAGGCAGGGGCAGTGCAAACTGGGGCAGTGGGACCATGTCACTGACCAGGGTGGGGGGGGACAGGCATGGGGCACCGTGCTGAGGCACCAGGCCTGCGATAAGGCGCTGACACACAGGTGTAGGGTAAGGGGCCCCACCCCTCTGGTAGGGGGCAGGGTCAAAAAGGGGTCTGGGTTCTCTGTCTCCAGTGGCTGCTGCTACACTGCCCCAGTTTTTCTTACCTTAGGTCAGAGGTTTCAGCTCTTCTTGCTCCTGTTGCTTTTGGCACCTGTGTTGGCTTTTCACAGGCAGTGCCCCCATCTGGGCCTGTCAGGAATCACAGGCTCTTGGTAGATGTGTAATTTCTTTGCCATCTGTTTTTCTTCCTTTCCTGCCTCCTGCAGCAGCTATGATTGGCTGTTCTCCCCAGGAGGTGGGGAAGTGGGAGGCAGCCATTCAGAGGGGGATTTCCTCCGGGCCGGCTAAAATGTGTTAAGGCTGCAGCTTCTCCTATCATTGTGAGACTGGCTCCAGCAGGGTCTAGAATCCTGTGACAGTGATAAATTTGGGAGAGTTGGCCACACTGGCTGTACTATTAGTGCATGAAAGCACTGTGCTTTGTTTCAGGTAAGATTGCACTGCAGATAGCATCCCTTGGCACTCCCGCCCGTCTCCTCCTGAGAGTCTGGCTCCAAAAATGTGCAGAAGGGGTGGTAAGAGCAGAGGGCTGCTGGCTTTGAGGTCGTGAGAGCTTTGGAAAGCAGAGGCAGAGCTAGGGTTGGGGTTGATTCTCTGGGGTGTGTGGTTGTGCTAGTGTGGATGGGCTGAGCAGATGGAAAGTTCTGTTTGATGGCTTCACTTTGCATTTCCGTCATCTTTAGATTTTCTGTAGATCAATTTTAACTGATCCCCAGTATAGTGTTTTGAAATATGATTTCCCTGGTCTCTGGAGACTTGGATAGGGTCTCCAACCCAGTGACGATGCCTTTCAAGATGGGCAGGCCCTTTGTCAGAGCACCCAGCAGGCTCAGAGCTCGCTCTCAGCACTTTCATCAAGATCCTGGTATTCACCAAAAAGCTCTTTGACAAGCTGTCTACTGGTTCATACTCTACTCCTGAATCGGCTCAGCAGTATGGCGGGTGTCCTGCCAGGTGGATAAAAAACAGTGGTTTACAAAAAAATCAGACTTTTTAAATTTAAAATTGAATTTTTTTATTTTGTTGTTTAAATTATAATATTTTTTCTTTTCCAAAGAAATCTGAATTTAATACAAAATATGTTAAGGCCTAAACTTATTATAATCTCTTCTTAAAAAAAAAAAAAAAAAATATGCTGATTCCATGAGCCACTGCTTTTCTATATCAAGAAAAAAATAGGGGATAAACATCGAATTTTGGAGGTCAAGCTTTATGAATATGGCACAGTAGGTCATGTGCTGTGGTAAGGGCCTGATCTTGTGGTGGACCTGGGGCTCTGCTACTGGGTTTAAGAGACAGACAAAGTCATCACAGGTGCTGAGACCCAGCCTGTGACTCCAGGAGACACCATCATATATCTCACCCTCCACTGAACCCACCTGGGAGCGGGTCTCATACTCCTGTTTTATAGTTTTTCCCTCCCTGAGTTCTGTTGGGCTCAGTTCTCAGATTATGAAGATTTACGACTCCACCCACCATGGAAACTTACTAAGGGACAATATTCATCTGAGTGCAGCCTCTTGGGTTGATTTCAACACCTGGAAACTGGAGGGGAAAAAACTGCCATGGCTTCAGCTCATTAAAAAATACCTATCTGGGAATATTTTCAAGAAATTCCTTTACCTCTGGGTAAAAAGGGAACAGGAGTCAAATGTAAACAGTGCAACAAGGAAATACAAGGCCTGGTTGTCAAAAGGAAACAACATTAAGAAAGGGGCACTCAGAAGGCAATGACTTTGAAGTTGATATGGACTTGTCTGGCCAATCTGTATCAGCTGGTTAGTAAACTTATTTTTGTACCATTCTTAGACTGCCTGCCATGGTTTACTATGCTAGAAGATGCTTGCTTAGATTATTGTCATACATTTGTGTTTTGAGTGGATTAATTGCTTATGAATTTCAATATATTTGGGTTTGGAATATAATTGGTAAGTTAGTTTGTTGTGGGAGTATTTATCAATTACATTTTTACTGTTACTGCTGGACTTCTGAAGTGATCTTTTATTGTTCAGTATAATTAATCATCCTAGGTGAAGTTTACCTGTTTAAAAGTAAAGTTTTATTAGGCATTTATGAATTTTGGTATTACATTTTTTTTCCAAGCTGTTTGATATGTTACTAGAGGTAAAGGTTCAAAAAAATGAGGTAATTCTTATGATTTATTAATTTTCCCTATGAAAATGGATTTCAAATAAATTATATCATTTCAACTGTGCAGGACTGGCGCTAGGGATTTTAGCGCCCTAGGCACATGGCAATTTCGCCGCCCCGCGCCCTGGTCCCGCGGCTCCGGTGGAGCTGCCGCAGTGGTGCCTGCGGGAGGTCCTCCGGAGCCGCGGGAGGAGCTGACCGTCCGCAAGCACAACTGCGGCAGCTCCACCGGAGCCGCCTGCCGCCCCCTCCAGCAAAATGCCGCCCGCCAATAATCCTGGCGCCCTAGGTGATTGCCTAGGCCGCCTAAGTGGAAGCGCCGGCCCTGCAACTGTGGCACAAACAGCTTCAGTAGGAGGAATCTTTCATTTACAATCCCATTTTAAAAAAAACAACAGTGCACTGAGTAATAGTGAGTGAGTGACTTTTTGACCCTTTTGTTTCAGGGTCCAGTTTAGACAGAAGAGGTTATAAATGTCCATCATTTATAATGTCTACAACTTTAGAGTCATCGGCTGGTACCATCGGCAGTGCCACAACTAAACGTGTGTCAGACAGTAAATTACCAGTGTCAAAAAAACAAAAAAAGACTTTCTTCATCCTCCAGTAAAAGCATGGCTCCATTTGTGATCAGGACCAGCACATTCCAGCAAAGCTCCATAGACGAAATGGTTGCTCAGTTCATTTATGCAATACATTTTTCCTTTTGTCTTGTTCAGAACAAACATTGCCTTGACATGATTCAGTCATTACAACCAGGCTGTGCTGCACCTGGCAGAGCAGACATTGCAGGAAGGATGCTGGATACAGTATATGAGAAGGAAATCGAACAGTGTGCAAAAACATTGATGGGAAATTCGTTAATCTGAGTCTTGATGAGCAGTGTACACAACGATCCAGTAATACGTGCTTGTGTGGCATCAGACAATAAGGTTGTGTCTTTCTAAGAGGCTTATCAGCTGCACTTCAGCTATAAAGGAATTTTCGAGCCTGATTCTTACCATCTCAGTTCTGCTTAAACTTGGTCAGGGGAAGTTCAGGTTGCAAGACTGAGGTCTCCATGTCTATTCTGGGTTAGCTCCGCAATTCTTATGGAAGATTTGAACAAGCTCTGCATATGCACTGCCTATTGTACTATATCTTTTAAAATTAATTTCAGAAAGATTTCTACTAGGAATATAGATTAATCACAGTTAACTCGTGATTAAACTGAAAAAAATTAATCACGATTAAAAACATTAATTGCGATTAAACAAAGTTTTATACCAATTGAATATGTATTAACTATATTTGGATGTTTTTCTACATTTCAAAATATATTGATCTGAATTACTACACAGAATACAAAGTGTACAATATTTTACAAATATTTGCACTGTAAAAATGAGAAACAAAAGAAATAGTATTTTTCAATTCACCTCATACAAGTACCATAATGCAATCTCTTTATTGTGATAGTGCAACATATTTTACATAACTGCACTCAAAAACAAAACAATATAAAACTTGAGACCCTACAAGTCCACTCAGTCCTATTTCTTATTCAGCCAATCGCTAAGACAAACAAGTGTGTTTATTTACAGGAGATAATGCTGCCAGCTTCTTATTTACAATGTCACCTGAAAGTGAGAAAAGGAGTTTGCGTGGTACTTTTGTAGCCAGCATTGCAAGGTATTTATGTGCCAGATATGCTAAACATTCGTGTGCCCCTTCATGCTTCAGCCACCATTCCAGAGGACATGCTTCCATGCTGATGATGCTCATTAAAAAAATAATGTGTTAATGAAATTTTGACTGAACTCCTTGGGGCAGAATAGTATGTCTTCCGCTCTGTTTTACCCGCATTCTGCCATCTATTTCACATTATAGCAGGTTATAACAATGCCATGCGAACGTCTGTTCTCACTTTCAGGTGACATTGTAAACAAGAAGCGAGCAGCATTATCCATCTTATAGTCCATTCATTCAGCTCATACTTCTTTAACTTGCCAGCAAGAATACTGTGGGCAGCAAGTGGTCATAGGAGGCATTCCTTAGGCAAAGAATAGGTAATGTACATTGTTGCTTTGAAGTAATTCTCTATTTCCTAGGCATATATTAGCAATAACTAATTTAATTGATTAGCATAAGGCAATTAACCATTCAAATAGTTCATAGGTAGTTTACTACAAACTTCAAAGAGAAATAAAGACAATTATATTATTAAACCACAAGTTTCATCTAATTATTAATACCCCCTTTTGATTGCTGAATCAATAGAATATAGTAATGAAACATTACAGACAGGAACCAATGTTTAGCATCTACAAGCTAATTAGATCACAGTGTTGAACTTCTGATAAGATATCGGTAAACACAGACAAATAGAATTAGTATCTACTTCTGGTTCTCTAACAATACAGGCCTACATTTCAAGACTTCTAGTCTATAGTTAATATAGAGGACCTCTAGTCTTCTATACTGTAGAAAGGGATCTGGGGGTCATAGTGGACCACAAGCTTAACATGAGTCAACAGTGTAATGCCGTTGCAAAAAAAGCAAACATCCTTCTGGGATGTATTAGCAAGAGTGTTGTAAGCAAGACACAAGAAGTAATTCTTCCACTCTACTCCGCACTGATTAGGCCTCAACTGGAGTATTGTGCCAGTTCTGGGTGCCACATTTCAGGAAGAATTTGGACAAATTGGAGGGAGTCCAGAGAAGAGCAGCAAAAATTATTAAAGGTCTAGAAAACATGACTTATGAAGGAAGATTGAAAAAATTGGGTTTGTTTAGTCTGGAAAGAGAAGACTGAGAGGGGACATGATAACAGTTTTTTTCAAGTATATAAAGGGTTGTTACAAGGAGAAGGAAGAAAAATTATTCTTCTTAACTTCTGAGGACAGGACAAGAAGCAATGGGTTTAAATTGTAGCAAGGGAGGTTTAGCTTGGACATTAGGAAAAACTTCCTGTCAGGGTGGTTAAGCACTGGAAAAAATTGCCTAGGGAGCTTTTTAAGAGCAAGTTAGACAAACACCTATCAGGGATGGTCTATATAATACTTAGTCCTGCCATGAGTGCAGGGGACTGAACTAGATGACCTCTTGAGGTCCCTTCCATTTCTATGATTCTATTTAACATGGCTTTGCTAACTATCTATACAGAATGGCCCTATTTAACATTTCAATATTCTTCTAAGATGTCCTTAAAGGTTGCTTTTACTTCAACCAATCATCTGGTTGCTTAACTCTCACTGGCTCAGCATCACAATAGCTAAAATGAGAAGAAATCTAAAGGAACATAATGAAACATAGAATCATAGAAAATTAGGGTTGGAAGAGACCTCAGGAGGTCATCTAGTCCAACCCCCTGCTCAAAGCAGGACCAATCCCAACTAAATCATCCCAGCCAGGGCTTTGTCAAGCCAGGCCTTAAAAACCTCTAGGAATGGAGATTCCACCACCTCCCTAGGTAACCCATTCCAGTGCTTCACCACCCTCCTAGTGAAAAAGTTTTTCCTAATATCCAACCTAGACCTCCCCCACTGCAGCTTGAGACTATTTCTCCTTGTTCTGTCATCTGCCACAACTGAGAACAGCTGAGTTCCATCCTCTATGGAACCCCCCTTCAGGCAGTTGAAGGCTGCTGTCAAACCCCCCTCACTCTTCTCTTCTGCAGACTAAACAAGCCCAGTTCCCTAAGCCTTTCCTCATAAGTCATGTGCCCCAAACCCCTAATCATTTTTGTTGTCCTCTGCTGAACTCTCTCAAATTTGTCCACATCCTTTCTGTAGTGAGGGGCCCAAAACTGGATGCAATACTCCAGATGTGATCTCACCAGTGCTGAATAAAGGGAAATAATCACTTCCCTCAACCTGCTGGCAACGCTCCTACTAATGCAGCCCAATGTGCCATTAGCGTTCTTGGCAAAAAGGGCACACTGCTGACTCACATCCAGCTTCTCGTCCACTGTAATCTCCAGGTCCTTTTCTGCAGAACTGCCACTTAGCTAGTCGGTTCCCAGCCTGTAGTACTGCATGGGATTCTTCCGTCCTAAGTGCAGGACTCTGCACTTGTCCTTGTTGAACCTCGTCAGATTTCTTTTGGCCCAATCCTCCAATTTGTCTAGGTACTCTGGACCCTATCACTACTCTCCAGCATATCTACCTCTCCCCCAGCTTAATGTCATCTGTGAACTTGCTGAGGGTGCAATCTATCCCATCATCCAGATCATTAATGAAGATGTTGAACAAAACCAGCCCCAGGACTGACTCCTGGGGCACTCTGCTTGATACCGGCTGCCAACTAAACATTGAGCTTTTTGGTCACTACCCCTTGAGCCTAATGATCTAGTCCACTTTCTGTCCACCTTATAGTCCATTCATCCAATCCATACTTCTTTAACTTGCTGACAAGAACACTATGGGACACCGTATCAAAAGCTTTTCTAAATTCAAGGTATATCACGTCCACCACTTTCCCTATATCCACAGAGCCAGTTATCTCATCATAGAAGGCAATCAGGTTGGTCAGGCATGACTTGCCCTTGGTGAATCCATGTTGAATGTTCCTGATCACCTTCCTCTCCTCCGAGTGTTTCAAAAGGGAATTTGAAACTTACGGCATATAGATGCAGTGCTAATTTGATGCATCTTGTAGCCACCAACTTAAGTATAACTGCAGGAAAAAGGAAAATGTTGTTGACATTTCAAAATACTTCTTTAGCAACCACTTTGCTTCAGCTTCACTAAAGAAAGCAGAACATAAGAATGGCCATACTTGGTTAGGCCAAAGGTCCATCTAGCCCATTATCTTTTCTTCTCACAATAACCAGTGCCAGGTGGTTCAGAGGGAATGAAGAGAACAGGTAATCATCAAGTGATCCATCCCCTGTCACCCATTCCCAGCTTCTGGCAAACAGTGGCTAGAAACACAATTCCTGCCCATCCTGGTTATTAGCCGTTGATGCACCTATCCTTCATGAATTTATCTAGTTCTTTTTTGAACCCTGTTATAGTCTTAGCCTTCACAACATCCTATGGCAAGGAGTTCCACAGGTTGTCTGTGCGTTGTGTGAAGAAATGCTTCCTTCTGTTCATTTTGTTTTGTTCATTTTAAACCTGCTGCCTATTAATTTCATTTGGTGACCCCTAGTTCTTATGTTATGAGAAGGAGTAAATAATACTTCCTTATTTACTTTCTCCACACCAGTCATGATTTTATAGACCTCTATCATATACCCCCTTAGTCGTCTCTTTAACAAAATGAAAAGTCCCAATCTTATTAATCTCTCCTCATATGGAAGCTGTTCCATACCCCTCATCATTTTGTTGTCCTTTTCTGAACCTTTTCCAATTCCAGTATGTCTTTTTTGAGATAGGGTGACCACACCTGCATGCAGTATTCAAGATGTGGACATACTATGGATTTATATAGAGACAATATAATATTTTCTGTTTTATTATCTATCCCTTTCTTAATGATTCTGTTCACTTTTTTAACTGCCGCTGCACATTGAGGGGATGTTTTCAGAGATCTATCCACAATGACTCCAAGATCTCTTTCTTGAGTGGTAACAGCTAATTTAGACCCCATCATTTTGTATGTATTGTTGGGATTGTGTTTTCCAATGTGCATTACTTTGCATTTATCAACATTGAATTTAATCTGCCCTTTTGTTGCCCAGTCACCCAGTTTTGTGAGATCCCTTTGTAGCTCTTCACAGTCTGCTTTGGACTTAACTATCTTGAGTAGTTTTGTATCATCTGCAAATTTTGCCACCTCACTGTTTACTCCTTTTTCCAGATCATGTATGAACATGTTGAATGGCACTGGTCCCAGTACAGACCCCTGGGGGACAACCAAACTAATTCTTTCCCAAGATATACAATGGAATTTAGTGGTTGACTGTTTTGAGCTTGTAATGGGTCGTGCTCACTGGTGGAGTCATCTAATGGTTAGGGCACTGTGTCTCTACTCACTTCACCTCCAATGTTTCACCTGGGCACGTTGCTCCATGGCAGTCTGTCTTTTGCTGGTCAGGTCACCAGTTAGCTTTATCTCTCTCTGGGGTAACAGAGTTCCAAGAAAGATACTGGGTCTCATGCCTTCATGACTAGGGTAGGAATTCATCCATCTGTGGACTCCTCCAGGTCTCCAGTCCCAACCACTGAATTTTCACTCTTTACCCTCCCTTGGCTTCCTCAAGGGGGAGTTTGGAAGTGAGAGGCTTTGTGCTCTCTGTAACAAAGGTGATTGGTAAGAGAGTCCAGACCTTCCTACTCCACTGGGCTCTGGCAGAGGACCCTGTAAGAAGCAACAAAGTCCAGCACCCAGGAGTGCCTTAAGACTGCATCCCTGGGCCACTTCCTACATCCCTGGCTCCAGCCCAAGTCTCACAGAGTGACACAAAGCAGTAAAGAAAAGGAGAGTAACTGACCGGCATCCCCTATGAGCGCAGCAGACAGGCTCTGTCTCCCAGGGGCAGGGTTCCGCAGCACCTTTCTCCAGGTGCTCTCTCCCCGCCCTATCAGGCCCCTTCTGAGCTGTCTGGCTCCCTTTCAAGCTCCACCTCCAGCTGGCGCATGCTCTATAGGTGCGGCTGGACGGGGTCACCTGGGCCCAGAGCTGCTCTTTAACCATCTCAGTCCCAGTGTGGGGTTTATACGTCCCATCACAGAGCTATTTATTAAGAGCTGGCCTAGTCTGATGACAATTTGTGAAGAAAATCATGACAAAACAGATGAAAGTATCACAGCCAAAGTAGCCACCATTGGACTAAAGAGAAACATAAAAGATATGCTGGATATACTGGAACCAGTTTCCGTGGCCTTGGACAAACCGCAGAAAGATTGCTGTTCCATTGCTGATGCTCTTAACATTTGGAAAGAACTTCAGGAGACATTAAAGACAGACGTGTAGGCAGTAAAGAAACAGATAGATCAAGCACTTACTTCACCTCACTTTCTTGCTAATATCCTCAACCCAAAGTACCAGGGTAGATGTCTAACTGCAGAAGAAGATGCTGCTATGATACGGGCATTTAATAATCATCCCTTAATCATGTCAACCACAATGAATTGCAGGGCTGGAGGTGAACCATTCACACAGGACATGTTTGCTGATGATGTTTTAAAGAAAGTCATACTACTGGACTGGTGGCAGTCATGAGCTAAGCACCTGGAACCAGAGTTTGTTGAAATGCTAAACCAGCTTTAGACAGCAGTAGCGTCTTCTGCAGGGACAGAAAGAGTATTTTCTTCACTGAGACTAATTCATTCCAAGTTAGGAAATCAATTGGGAGTTGAAAAAGCAGGAAAACTTGTTTCTCTTCCAATCTATGAATAAAAACGAGAAGAGAAGGACAGCCTAAGTCTCTTAGGAGACTGTTGTCTCATTTTCAGGAGACTTAGGTGAGTAGGGACTTAAGCTCCAGTCACTTTCAGGTATATTTGAAATTTTTTCCAGGCTGACCTGAAATAATCAGTTTCATTCATTGACTACAGTGAATCCCTTTGTTTCTGTCATAAATTGTTTGTGGTAAATGTGAAACCCATTTTGGTCAGAGAAGTTATGTATCCAAAATACTTAAGGTTGTTTTGTTTAATAAAAATAAATTATATATGGTGTGTTTAATTAAGTTCCTATTACCTAATGTAGCTTGATATAAGTCATGAGGTTAATTATCTAGTAAATAAGCAACATACCGTTCACCATTTTCTAATGTACTAAAATGTACAGTTAATAAGAATGTGAAATTATTAAGCTATATAATGATTAAATAAGTGTATATAGTTATAATGTATCCTCCAAAGCAGCAAAAAGATGTACCAAATCTAGTGTAAAAGCTCTATTTAGTTATAAATCAACGTATTTTAATAGTCATATTAGCCAATGAGAATGCACCTTTCTTTAGAAAATAATAAATACAAATGGAAAAGTTGATTAAAACGGATGATTTAAATTGAGGTTTTCCCACTTGGTGATTTAAATCACCTTGATTTATATCAGCCCACCCTGCATTCAGATCATGGTCAAAGCAGCTGCTACTGTGTCGAAGATCTTGATCTTTGTAACACTGTCCAGCTGTCTTGGTATCTCAGTTTCAGCGAGATCCTGATCTCAGCAAAGCATCCATTCCTTTGTCCGTGATCTTCTCTAGCCCAACACCAATGCCCCTGGACAAGCACTGCCCACTCCCCATATACCATGGTAGCCCCAATTTCAGACACAGGGAAGGTTCCTGGGGTCGTCTGACAAAAGGCAGTATTGTAATCCTTTCTCACACTTTTCAGAAAGACCTCCCCACAATGTCAACCACAATGAATTGCAGGGCTGGAGAACAGAGAACAGAGGTGGCCAATTTAAATCATGCTTTCCATAAGCTAAGCACACTGCATACAGATTTAATTATGGTAAATAATACTAATACATTCTCTTCTTTTTGTTAACTTGCAAACTAGTCACATCCGAAGAGAGATGCCACACTCTCCCTACGTGCATTTCTGTATGCCATAGTTTTTAAGCTAGGGAGGCTTGAACAATCATAAAACTCAATCTTTTTGAGTTAGAACTTTTTAAGGCCAATTTTTAACTGATTAAAACTCAGAAAGTAACAGATTTATTGAAATCCTCAGAAAGTTCACACATTACTCAGATTATGGGCTGAACAATTGGGACAGATACATTAGGTTTTCAGACCAAAGTCTGAAAGATAATACGTGCTTCAAGTGAAATAATAGAACACAACTTTAAGTCAGGAGTCACTGCTACTGCTCTATAAATAGTATGGTTACCTCAGGAAACATCCCTGTAGAGAGAAATGAGAGAAGGAACTCAGCCTAACAAAATGATGAAATGAGTGACTTCAACGAGGCAAACAGCACATTGGTTGCTTCTTGGAACAGCTAGCTCTAGAGCACACAAGACACTCTACTTCCTAAGTAAGGCCTGGTCTGCACTGCACAGCTAGCTGTCTTACGTCAACCTAATTATGTGAATGTCTATCCGACAGCCTTGTCCCACCGACTTAAGTGTCTTACTACACTGAAATAATAACTCTACTTCCACGAGAGGTGCAGGGCTTATGTCGATGTTTGTGTAGACACTGCCTTTCTTACAATGGCTCTCAGCGCTCTTAGCTGAGAAATTGACAAGAAAGCCAGGCAGCTGGAATCCAGTTGCTCCCTGCTCCCTTGAAGAGCTGGGTGCCTGGACCCCGCTCCCAGCTGGGAGCTAGGGCAAAAAGCCTGGGCAGCTGGACCCCCCTCCCGGCAGGGAACAGGGAGGCGAGAAGCCCCAGGCGACTTGCCCCATACTCCTGATGGGTAATGGGGAGCCGAGAGGGGGCCGCCCGCAGGGAGGCCAGGAGCCTGTGGGGCAGCTGGGCTTCCGGCAGGGAGCCGCCAGCAGAAATGAGACCAGGCTTTTCCACATGCTGCCCCTCTTAGGTCGGTGCTCCTGATGAGGATGCGGATGAGGATGCGCACCACTGACCCAAGGAGGTAGTGTGGACTAATTTCTGCGGTGACTGTAAGTCGACCTAATATAGGTCAGCTTAAGCTTTTAGTGTAGAAAGGCCCTTACACAGGAGTTAAATCAAGAAGTAAGAATAGCTGAGCCACTATGGGTGTGTCTACTCTGCAATTAAAAACCCGCCGCTGGCTTGTGTCAGTTGACTCGGGCTCACTTCGCTCGGGCTAAGGGGCTGGTCAGTTGCAGTGTAAATGTTCACGCTTGGCCTGGAGTCCAGGCACTGGGACCCTGCGAGGTGGGAGGGTCCCAGACTTGGGCTGCTGCCTGAACCCAGAAGTCTACACTGCAATTAACCAGCCCTGCGAGCCCAAGTCTGCTGGCACAGGCCAGCTGCAGGTGTCTCACTGCAGTGTGGACATACCCTTAGGTGCAGGCTGCCAGGAGGAGGAAAGATTTCAGTAATGAGCACGGTGACACTAAACTTCAAGAAAAGGAGGAAACAAGTAAAAAACCATAAAATTAAGAAATGAGGAAATTAAAACCCTTGAATTCAGCATGGAGACTGTTTAAGCAACCCTAGCAGTCCCCAGAACATATGTACCCTCAATTGGAAAGGGAAGCAGAAAGACAGGAAGTAAACCTGCCTGGCTAAATGGCAGGTTCAAGAGCTATAAACTAAACAGGTGTTCTTCCAAAACTGGGAAGCCAACGGTAGTGAAGCCTCTAAACGAACATGTAGACTATGTCAGGCAAAATGTCTGAAGGAGATCAGGAGGCATAAGAGGGAATCCAAAGAGCAAATAGCTAATGGCATAAAAACAAATCACAAGCCATGTTTGAAGTATATTGAAAGCAGAGCACCTGTCCTGTGAGAGAACTCGGGAGTCTGTTGGCCTGCTGCAGGATAAAGGGAACAATTAAGGAGGGTAAGGAAGTGATTTCTGTAATAAAGATGAGGCACTGCAAGAAATTGTGGTGTCAATATAGGAAGTATTAGAGCAAACTGATCATTGAAAGATTGAGTCTCCAGGATCAGATGGCACACATCTAAAAGGAATCCAATGGGAGGTATTGTGGTCCCTTTGGATAGGGCACTGGATCTGAACTCAGGAGAGTAGGGCAGTTCTGCTGTTGACCTTAAGTGTAATCTTAGACAAGTCTGTGCCTCAGTTTCTTCATCTGAAAAATGGGGTATTTACTATAAAGCTCCTTGAGATATCCAGTTGAAAAGTGCAATATGCAGGATAGGTATTGTTTATTATTGAGAAATAAAATAGCTGAGCTGCTTATAAAATATGTAGTTACTTGTTAAAATCAGCTACAGTAACTGGTCAGCTAGTGGGTATTAAGTGTAAAAACAATGACCGGGTTGATGTGGGTAATTACAGATCACTGAGTCTTCAGCACTAGGAAAATTCACTAAAGTAATCATTAGAATTATACACTACCACGAGGACCTGGATATAAGGGAGAAACCAGCATGGCTTCTGCAAAGGAAAATCACACCTTGCTGATACATCGCAATGTTTTGTACATGTCAGTACAAATGAGTGAAGAGGGGCCACTTGCTTTAGCTCAGGTGTCTGTGAAACAATGAGATCCTAATTCTAATTGTGGCCTCTGGGTGCCCCACTAATACTGTATGATTATAGTGTGGTGACCTGGCCAGGCAGGCAAGGGAAACTGGGAGGAGAGGCAAAGGCAAACCAAGACAAATGGATCATTTGAAATTTTTAGAACTTTATAAGGGGAAACTCCAAAATTGTACCAGGAGCTTAAATCTTGTAGAACATTGCCAAAGAGCTACTGTTCATAGTACTAAACTATAGGTTACCAACTTGTTAACCTCTGGGGCTTGTACATGCTGGGCAGTTAGTACCAAACGGATTGTTATTAAGAAGAACAAAGAGATTCCTTAACAATAAACTGTGTCATTTCACAGAAGAGTCAACTTTTCTTCTCCTTGGCTGCAAGTCAAGCTCCACTCTTGCTGCCCTGTTCTTTGCTTCTCTTTGGCTTGAAGGGCTCCTTAGATTTGCTGTCCCTGTGACTGTATCTCTTTTCACAGAATTTATCTACAAATGGGGTTTCTTCACCTAGTGGGCCCTCATTTGTGCATTAGGCCCCTTTGAACTGTATCCCGTCACTAGATGGTCACAGTCACTCTCTCTGCTCACGTGCTTCAGGTCCCTTGTGGGTGGCCTTCTCGTTTACCATTTTCAGGATCTGCTTTCATCTAACACAGCTTTCTGATCAAGTCCCTTTCTCACCAGTTCTGTTTCCTTCCAGTTTTTCCCTTGGTGCTCTGTCTCGGGTCAGTCTACTTCCCTTCTCTATTAGTGCTGCTCACGCCTGCCAAGTCTGTTTATTTTTCTGCTTCTCCTGACCTGACACCTTTTATTTTTCTTCTTTCCTCCTTCTCTCGTCCCAGTCCTCTGCTTTTATTCTCCTGTTCTTCTTTTATTTTATCACCTCCCCTGGGCTCTGGTTCACCCGCTAGCCCAGCATCTCGATTCTTCTCCTTCTCTAACAGCTTTTCCCAACTGCCCCTTTGGGTGGATTCAGAGCTGCTCTCCCATTGGCCGTCCCCTCCCCAGGACAGTATTGTGTGCTGCTGCATCGCAGCTGGAGCAGGGGCCAGTGCCAGGGGGTGGGTTACTGCACTACTATTATTGTAATGATGATAATTTGACAGGGCTGCCAGTGATAGTCGGGATGGACCCAGTGTCCCAGGAGGTCCCTTCCAGGTCTGTGTCCTAGCAAGGAAACTATGTCACCATTGTCTCTTACCATTTGGTGATTGCACAATGGGGCCCTGATCTAAGCACTACTGCAGTACTGCTGCTCTTAATTACTGATGACTTCATCTGCGGTTATATTACATAAAGAGTCGGGATATGAACCCTCCCCTGCCCCGCTTCAGGGTGTGAACAAGCCTCTAACTGATGAGCGTGAGGAAGACACTTCCCCTATGGATGGATTATTCCAAACTTGTCCACTCTGGGGTTTCTTATGCCTTTCTCGGAAGCAGCTGGTACTGGCCACAGTCAGAGATAGGGTATGGGGCTAGACAGGCCCCATCCCTGATCCGTGGTGGCAATTCTTCAAGTCCTGGAAGTTAAGGAGGGGTAGAACGTGCTTGTTTTGCATGGAGAAACTGAGAAACTCAGATGCATCCAGTCACTTGCTGTTTGTGTCCCGTTTACAGGAACCCGGGGAAACTGTTCTCCACCTGGCAGTGTTGTTAGCTGACCGAACCTCTCTACACATTGTAGATTTTCTGGTGCAGAACAGGTAAGCTGACTGCAGCGCTTGCAGAGGTAGGACTGTCTGTTCAGGATAAGACACATAAGGTCATCAGCGGAGTTAGTGCTGGATAGTCTTGGAGACCAAGTGCCTCTGGATATCCCCTGAAGTACCACCAGGGGGGCAGCATCAGGGCATTTCCCTGTGGAAGTGCCTCAGTTTTGACTTGGAGAAACTATCTTTAGGGTTAGAGGGGAATTCATGGCCATAGCCCTTCCCTGGATTCTCTGCTGAGGGGAGCAATGAGTGCCAATGGGGATGGACACGTGTCCCCCTGGATGGTTCAGCCCATGCCCCTCCTCCCACCTCACCACTGAACAGCTCTCCAGTGGGCATGCCCACCCTGATTGCAGTCCACTGGTGACAGGCTCCATATCCCATTAGCCACTACTCTGGGACAGGAAGGTTCGAAGATGGGCTTCCCAAGGGCTGGCTCTTGGTTTTCTGAGTGAGTCTGGTTCTTCCTGAACAAGAGGAGGGACATTTATGTTCCTTCTGCATTCAAGCCCAGTGCACCATTAATTGGGGTGGAACCAGTGTTAAAGTCTGTCTCCCTAAGGGCTGCCCCATGGTGTTTGGGTACCTCCCAAGTGTTTATGGATTTATCTTCCCAGCACCCTTGTGTGCTCAGGCTCCGTTATCATCTCCGGTTTACAGAGGGAGGAACGAAGACTCAAAGGGAGGAAGTGACTTGTGCAAGGTCACAAAAGAAGTCTGTTGGAGCTGGGAATGGAATTCAGCTCTCCTGGGTTCCAGCCCATACAAAACTATCCTTCCTCTTAGATGATCCTTCTAAACCCTTATCTTCTGCATCACCTCCTGTACTGTGAACTCTTCTCTTTATCTCTAACCCCCACTTCCCCCGCAACCATATATGGTTGTAAAACTTGAAAGCTGATAAAACTGTGTGCTCATTCCATGCAAAATTCCATGCTGGCATCACTCAGTGATGCATAGCTGTGTCTTCACGGATGTGCTGTCCTGTGTGATCTGCTTCGCAAGTGCAGGATTGTGTTCTGAGTTCGGCTGCTGCTGCAGTAGAGTGGGTATTGTACCAACCACACAGCACTGCCCATTGCTGGGGAACATGCACACAGCTGCCAAGATTGGGGAAATTCCAAGGCTAGAGTATTCAATGAGAAGAGTTGCATATGCTAACATAATTTGCATACAATCCTAATTATTTTAATAAACGCTGTGTGATTTATGACTGGGGGCAGCATCTGGCAGCTTGGGATGAGACAGCCTTCCCTGACCCTTTTCAGACCCTGGTTTAATCTGGGTCCCAGTCAGTCCCTTCCATTCAGCGTGTGTCACATCCCCACCCCTACAACAAGCTCTCTTCCTGCCCGAAGCCATGTGCCACAACAGCCTCTTGTGGTCATAGGATGAACTGCAGTTGCTACCTCAGTCAAATGTGTGAGGTTCCAGGTGAGCTGTCAGCAGGGGTGGCAGGGCTGACCAGTGCACCAGAGCTGCACAATCTGCCAGACGTTTGGTAGCCCTGCATTCACATGCCTTGGCTAAAAACCCGAATGCTGGGCAGTGTCCGTTCTGATCTACATTCCTGTGAGCCAGGGAAAAGGGGTGGGGGTTGAATGTCACACAGTTATTGTTATAGATGAGAACTGCTCTTTCTCAAGCATACTGACACTGACTGTCCTTTGCCCCAGTGGGAGCCTTGTGAAGCAGACAGTGAAGGGAAACACACCGCTTCATTACTGCTGCCTCCACAATAAACCCGAGTGCCTCAAGCTCTTTGTGAGAGCCAAAGCCAGCATCGCCATCAGTAAGTGATTGCATGGGCTCTGTTCTCCAAACAGGGAAGAAGGTGTTAGGGTTGAATTACTTATTTTTTACTGCCTCACTCGCAGGGCCTGTGTCTGCTCTCTGCACCTTGCATGTCTTACTGGGAACAGAATAGGAGCCCTTTGCACCAGGTACTAGGCCAAATGCAATAGAAGAAACATGAAGAACCAAGTGGCTTTTATACACAGAATGTGTAGCATTGTAAATCCACAGGGCAGTGTGTCTCAGGAGCAGTGCAGCGGTGCCCCTGACAGGGTTGGCAGTACATGGTGTGTAACAGGGATTATGGCTTAGCGCTGGTTAGAGAAGTCAGGTGCTGATCCTTGATGACTCAGTGGGCTGTAAGAATCCTGATTCCTTCAGGAGATACCTGGACAGAAGAGGCTGTGACTGTGAATGTGACAACCATGAGTTTTATACAGGAGTGACTATTCCAGGCCACAGGAAGGCAGATATTGCTGATCCATTGGCTTGGAGTTATTTGTATCTTATTGACCAGTGGTTTTGAAGCAGCTCTGAACATGTTTGAGGTGTCACTAATGTCTATTAAGCAGGTGTAGAGAATCCCAGAACAAAAACCTTGTTCCTGTTAAGGTTAAGTGCAAGTCAAGAGCCATCTTACAATAAACCCATCTTAAACCCCTCAGACATTAGCAGTTTGGACAACAACTTATACTTGAGCATGTGCACACACACACACTTACCGTTAAAGAGAAAAATGCTCAATGACCACCGCCCAAACAACCTTAACTCTGCCTCTGCATTTGTGTTAATATGTTAGGCCCTGACTTGACCTCTGCTAGAGACAACAGCAGTCTTTGCTTTTACTTTATTGGGAGCCCCTTTGGTCCCTTGTGCTCCTGTTACTTAATCTTATATGTGTCCTTCCTCTAGTGTGTAATTCTGTGTCTGATTTGTGATGATGTGCACATTTCCTGTGTTAATATAATGAATGTGGATCTTTCTCAGCTGGTGTAGCAGTTCTGGTTAGTTCATACAGTAGCTTTGTCTCTAACTATATGTCTTTAATTGGGGTGCATGGTATTAGTAGTAGGAAAAAAATCACTTTTTGGATGGGTTTGCATGCTGTGCCGATGGGCCCTAACAAACTTTAGATCAGGGGTTCTCAAACTGGGGGTTGGGACCCCTCAGGGGGTTGCAAGGTTATTACATGAGGGGTCCCAAGCTGTCAACCTCCACCCCAAACCCTGCTTGCCTCTAGCATTTATAATGGTGTTAAATATATTAAAACTTGTGTTTAATTTATTAGAGGGGTCGCACTCAGAGGCTTGCGATGTGAAAGAGGTCGCCAGTAAAAAAGTTTGAGACCCACTGCTTTAGATGCATATTGTGACAGGGTGTATAGACCCCATGCAGACAAGGAAGGGCTAGCCCACCCCTTTGGCCCTGTGAATCATGTGTGATAGGGAGGAGGCCTTTTAAAGGGAGGACACTGCAGTCGGCAGGGTGGGAGAGGAGCAGGATTGCCCTAAGCTGCAGACTGCAGGAGTGACTCCTAGTCAGGAGACCTTCACCCTGAACAACAGACTCCCAGAGTAAGAAGGACAGGCTGAGCCTGACCCAGAGGCCCGGCCAGAGCAGCAATTTCCCCCAAACCAGCACCTTGATGCACTGTAGACTTGCTGCCCCTCCCCTTTTGCTGGGCCAGTGGGAGGGAGTATCTCTGAATGCGTTGGGGTTTGTGACTTTCATTTTTGATACCCCCTCTCTGGAGAGACTTAAAAGGGCCCACAAAGGGCAGAGCTCCCCACCCTCAAATAGTAAGGAAGTGGGGCTGGACTGAGACCCCCCAGTGCAGATAACTGGGCATTGTCAAGTTCCTGCCCTCCCCCCACCCCCCGAGGGAGGAACCACCAAGGACTCTGTTACACATATGAATTCAGGGATCCCTAAAGTGCCTTTAGTTTGGTGGATTGGATTTTAGCTTTACAAAAAGCCTGATTGATGACAAGGGGTCAATCAGAGGCATATCTTAGACTAGTCTTGGGATTTTATAAATGTTATCTCAATCGCTGTAAGCCAGGCAGTGTGTGCTGGCTGGTGGAGAGCTCCAATCGCTCCAGGAGCTACAATCAGTGAGATTTATTACTGCAGACCTGGGACAGGTAGACAATTTCGGAGAAGTACTACCCCCAGGGGAAATTGCACAGACTAATTCAGACCATTCAAGAGGCACAGGAGACAAAGAAGAGCTTGTAAAGGCCCAGCCTGAATTGGCTGAGGAGGTCCTGCTTTTGATCCAACAAATTGACATGATCCTTTGACCAAAGGGTCAAACCTTACCCAAAGGCTTGAAGGACTATGACCTACCAGATCCCCCATGTGGATGATAGGCAACCTCTGATAAGCTAACATGTGTTTAGACCTTTCTTTGTTGTATGATATATTTCCTCTGTAATACTTTTCTCCTAAAATCAATGTTCTGTGCTCTGTGAAATCTGTCTGGTACCAGGTAACTCACCGACTTTGGAGGATCAAAGTAAAACGCAGGTGCTGAGCAAGGTCAGATCTACTGGAATAATCACCGTGAGTTGCACGGGGACTGCAGCCTTTAAACCCCTAGTCTAAAGGGAGAGGGGAGATGGCTGGAGGCCTGAGATCTAAAGAGGTGCCCTTGAGCAGACCATGGAGGGGGTCAAAGGTGCAGTTACCCTGAAATGGTGACACAAGCTTTCTATAATAAGAGTAATGTGTCCATGCTTTTAGGTGCAGTTCTGAGAGAAAGCTCTGTGATGGATCATGTCATTCATGGAGTGCGTTTTCTCCTGGCGGCACAGTTAAAGTTGTTTGGGTGCTAGGCATTGAGAAAGTTGTTGCTGATGTCTAAACTGTTTAGGTATCAATTTCTATCCATACCTGTTAATGTTGAGTGGGGTTGCTTTTATGAGTCCAATGTGGTCTCTTCTCTGGACTATCATGTGCTACTTTAACTGCAAATTGACAAAGTCTTTGGGTTGGAATTCCTGTTTTGGTAAGTCTCAACTGGAATCCAAGGCCAGACTTCTCCCTGGAGAGCTCTGTGCATATCAGTGTAATATTAGTTAATGCTTTCTTGGCCAGATGTGCAGGGGTTTCCTCAGAGCAGCTTTGGTTGTTTAACCATCTCCATGGTTCATATCTCTTCCACTAGGCCAGCTCCCAGCCCCTCAGCCAATCACCAGCCAGTCATCCTCAGCCAGATCTCACTGTCCTCTTCCAACTCCCAGTCAATCAGTCCTTGCTTTCTAGCTGCAGCTGTGCTCACTAGCCCCAAATTCAGGCCTGTTCCATGGACCAGAAACACCTCAGGTCCTCTGTCCAGCCCTGTTTGCAAGCTCTAAACCTCAGGCAGTGCCAGCTCCTCATGTCCAGTCCTGCAGCCCTCAGTCAGCTCCTCCCTTTGGCTCCTGCTGCACCACCATGCACTCTCCTCTCTCCACTGAGGTCTGTAGAAGGGGAGCCCCATGCAGCTGGACCTATATAAAGTCTTCCAGAGCAGGGCTCCCCTCCATAAGAGACCCTGGGCTGCACATCAGAGCCTCCTCTTTCTGTCTCTTTCCAGCCCCCTCCAGGGCCCCACCAGTAGTTCCCTCCCTACAACCTCTCAGCTTGGCCTGCTGCCTCCAATGGTGGCTCTAGTGCTCCCGATGAAGGGGACCATTGACTTGGAGAGAGCTATGAGAGTTTACCCCAGCTGAGGATCCACCCCAGGACATTTGTTCAACATCTTCATTAATGATCTGGATGATGAGATAAATTGCACCCTCAGCAAGTTCACGGGTGACACTAAGCTGGGCAGAAAGGTAGATACGCTGGAGGGTAGGGATAGGGTCAAGAATGACCTAAACAAATTGGAGGATTGGACCAAAAGAAATCTGACGAGGTTCAACAAGGACAAGTGCAGAGTCCTGCACTTAGGACGGAAGAATCCCGTGCAGTACTACAGGCTGGGAACCGACTGGCTAAGCAGCAGTTCTGCAGAAAAGGACTTGGGGATTACAGTGGATGAGAGGCTGGATATGAGTCACCAGTGTGCCCTTATTGCCAAGAAAGCTAGCGCCATATTGGGCTGCATTAGTAGGAGCATTGCCAGCAGATCGAGGGAGGTGATTATTCCCCTCTATTCAGCACTGGTGAGGCCACATCTGGAGTATTGCGTCCAGTGGAATATTTGCCCCCACTACAGAAAGGATGTGGACAAATTGGAGAGAGTCCAGCGGAAAGCAACGAAAATGATTAGAGGCCTGAGGCACATGATTTATGAGGAGAGGTTCTGGGAACTGGGGTTATTTTTTCTGCAGAAGAGAAGAGTGAGGGAGGATTTGATAGCAGCTTTCAGCTACGTCCAAAGAGGATGGATCTCGGCTGTTCTCAGTGGTGGCAGATGACAGATCAAGGAGCAATGGTCTCAAGTTGCAGTGGGGGAGGTCTAGGTTGGATAGTAGGAAAAACTATTTCACTAGGAGGGTGGTGAAACACTGGAATGGGTTGTCTAGGGAGGTGGTGGAATCTGCCCACAAAATAAGCTCCACCCCGGTGCCTTGCCAACACGAGACATGAGACACAGTAGATTATGTCAATGTTGAGAATATGATCATGTGCCAGCTGGGCTCCTTGAGCTTGGTTCTGCCTTGGCAGGGCCTGAACAAGCCTTTGGGCTCTGCTGGGCTCAGCGTCTTTTAGACTAGGGGAAGAAATGAATTGTGGCATCTGTCCAGTGCCACCCACCTTCAGCACCAACATGAGCCGTTACTCAGTAAATGGCAGGTGTGTGGCCCTCCATTTCCTCTTTTCCGGGGGTATGGGGCGGGATAGCTCCCCATGGTGACACCTGAATGTTCATCCCTAGGCTTCTGAGCAATCACCTCCCTGAGATGAATGAGGCAGGGCACACCTGTCAGAGCTGCCATTCCAGACTCAGGCAGACATGTCTGCACAAGTGATACTGTGCACACACTTTTGAGGTTTTCTACACACAGAACAGCTAGAGGCTTCCTTTCTTAAAGAATGAGGGCTGAGATTCCGGAGAACAAAAGAGCAGGCGTGGAGCAGTACTGGTATGGTGTATGGGCATATGCCGGCTGTTTTTGAACCCTGACCAAAGAGCTAATAATGTGCTGTGCATGAGAGTATGAAAAATGTACCTATGTTTGACCTTTGAGATTTAGAAAGAATTCCACTTTAAAGTTCGGGGTGGCAGTAAAATCACGAGAACTAATTAGTGTCTGTATCTTTGTCACGCATTTGTCAGTGATGTCACACATTTACCTTTAAAGGCTGCCCAGAAACCATTTAGTAGCAAGGGCTATGTGGTTGTTCTCTCCTCTTTGCAGTCCCTGGCTGTACACACATCTGTGCTCACGTGCAGAGCAAATTCTGCAGGGGCCAATCAGGGGGCTAATAGTGTGTCCTGACCTGAGGGAAGCCAAAACTCCCAAGGCTTGGCAGCCAAATGTTAAACTCCCCTGTGCCTGCACCGCACCAGGAGCTCTGAAATCCTGCATCCCACATGGAAGCACTCAAACAACTCACTCACTCAGAGCAAGAGCTAGAGGAGATGGGGGTTAACATGGAACTCCCAGGGCAGCCCCATGGAGAGTCGCTGCCTTCACGCTCACAGGGCTCATGACAGCTGCTTTTCCCCCACAGCCAATGAAGCTGAAGAGACAGCCCTGGATGTGGCCAGGCGCATGAGACACTCCTTGTGTGAAGAACTGGTAAGAAATGGCACCTTACAGTCTCCACCCTTGGGGTGTGAGCTCCACGCAACAGGTGGGATGCTCAGTAGCAAGCCAGGGATTGGACCTCATTAGAAGGGGAAGGTGGCAGCCCCACACACTGCTTCTGCATGGTGCTTCCCCAAGCTCACATTGCACTCCCTCCAACAGAGATCTAGCAGTGTGCTGGGCAAAGAGCTCCCTTCTAAGGTCTTGCCTCTTGTTTAGTGGAGGTCCATAGCACTCGGCTTTACAGCCCATAGTTGCACAGTGCCAACAAGACATCTAAGCTTCTGGCCCAGGCTGCACCGGGCTCCATGTGATGACTTGGCTGAATTCTGTGAGGTTGATCTCTTCTTGGTCTGGAATCTGACCTGAACTTTGCCTGATTGGTAGGGGGTTCTGGGCTTAGGGGTGGGGGGAGAGATGGGAGTTGTCCCTCCCCCAGCTCATCCAGGATGGCCTAGGAGTGCTGCAGGCAGTGCATGCTGCTTCTGCTGATCCTGGCTGACAGCTGGTGCCTGATGCAAGGCCTTCTCTGAGTTGCTAGGGCTCTGCTGGTACTCATGAGGGATGCAGAGCAGGACATAAAGTGACCTCAGGCAGGTGCCTGGTCTGCTGTTGCTGACAGAGAATGGGATTCGTTCAGACCCCACTTGGGGGATGGGACAGCCAGTTTAGAGACATTTCTAGTGGTAGTGCAGGCTTTGGGGTTAGAGAGGTGTTTCTTCTCCCAGCTAACAAAATCAGAGTTAGAACTGATGGGACATGGTCTGGATTTGCCAGGTTGAGAGGTCTGTGTGGCTATAGCTGCTGGGGTCAGCGCGGTCTGCTGTGGGATGATCTCCCGCTGGCATATGGAGGATCCCACACCCAGAGCCCAGAAACCACCCAGAAATCTTGCTTTTGTGCTGCCCAGGGCCATGTGTTAGGGCTCCAATGCAAACAGCAATGTCCTGGAAAGAGGAAGAAGGTTGTAGGAAAGTCCCTAGGTAGAGGTGGGACACCCTGGGTACCATGCTTACCAGTTGGAAACCACTGCTTCAGACTGAGGTGTGTCTTCCCCTAGGACCTGTCTCTGTGACCCTGGGCTGCCCACTCCACTTTCAGCCTTGATGCAGAGCACTGTAGGTGGGTACAGGAGAGAGTTTGACCTGAGCCCGATTCCTCTGTGTTCCAGCTGCTGCAGGCTCAAAACAATCAGTTCAACATGCGTGTTCACGTGGAATATGAGTGGCGGCTGGGCCAGGATGACATGTATGAGAGCGACGATGATCTGGATGAGAAGGTGAGGTCCCAGCACACTACAGCTGTCCCCAGCTACAAGCCGAGGTTCTTGTCCACATATGTATTGACTGGTATGGACGCAGCACAGACCTGACTCAGCACTTCTTCCCATCACGGAGTCATTAACCGGGACTGCATGTGCAGATCTTGCCTGCCCCCCTATTGCAGCTGCCTCTGATCATGTCTCATTTCCCTTCAAGGTTATCATGTGACACTGTATTGGATGCTTCACTGAAGATGAGCAAAAATACGGCTCCCATTTTCTCTTCCGTGTTGTGCCATCAACGCAGGAGCTGAAACTGGGCTGGAATGGGATTTGCTGCAGCCATGCTGCTTGCTGTTTATCACCTGCCTTATTATTGTTACAGTAATTTACCGGGCGTGGAACTCTTTCGTCCGTCCGTCTGCCTGCCTGCTTAGAAATTGGCATGACACTTGCATGTATCATGTGCTCAGGGAACTCGGTAGTTGAGAGTGAAAGCTTTTCAGCTGAAGCTTGCTGGATTCAATCCAGTCCAGGTTGCAGTGACCAAAAGTCTCCATCAGTTCCCAGCTCCACATAAAGAACATGCCTGTCTCTTCTTTTCAGTTGGGTTCCCCGAAGGAACGCATTCTCCGCCCTCAGAGCTGCTACCATTCACCTGCCACTGCCTCCCAGCCAGGGGGAAATGCAGCAGGGCTTTCAAAGGGTGCAATTCCAGCCCCCCAGGGGAAATTGCATGACATCTATGCACACTCTCACTCCCACATACCAGCAGCCCCTGCCTCTGCTCCGTGTGTGCCACCTCTTCCACCACGCAGTGTAATCCGAGGTGAGATTTTCCTTCATGGTAGCCCTGCTGCAGCAGTGGAGTTTGTGGGGTAGGGCCAGCCCCAGAGCAGGGGAGTCCAGCTGGACAGATTTCAAAAAATAGCAATGCCCTTCCTTCTTATCCTAGGCAAAATTTGCAGTTAATTGTCCTGTTGGCCCCACTGACAATGCCCCATCCCTGCAGCTCCCTGCCCCAACCCCAGGGCCTGACCACCACTGGGCCAAGTCCTAGAGCAAGTGTTGTCAAAGCAGCCAGGCCCAGACCAATCTACCTGCAGCAAATGTCTGTGAGGAAATGTCTTCAGTTATTCTCCATGTACACGGGGTGGTGACCTCTCAGGGGCTGAGGCGGGGCAGCCCCCCAGGTGCAAGGGGCAGCATTAGTAGTTATCCATATAATTCAGTATCAGCCCCTCTAAGTTTTTGTCCACCGCAGGCCAGATTCTCAGCGGGTGTAAATCAGCCTTGCTATGTTAATGTCCTTGTAGCTTCTCTGATGTGCACCAGCTAAGGCCCTGTCCACCAAAGCTGTCAGTAGTCCCGCCCTGTGTCCCCCTCCCTCTCCCTCTGCTCTCCTCTCACTGCCAGACTTGCTGTTGATTTTGTGTAGCTCCCAACCTGCCCCCGCCCGCTCCTCCTGCCAACCAACTGGCCAGTGCTGTGGACCCTGCAGTCAGGAGGATCCTGTCGCTACCTCTGAGCATTAAGCACAAACGAACCTCATCAGACCCTGTGCCCTGGGTGCTGCTCAGCCCCACGCAGCCCAACCACAGCAGCCTAGCTCCAGGTAAGAGACTGGCCAGCAGGATGGGGCTCTGTGGGGAAGACGCTTGGGGAGCTGAGGACGCTCACTCTGTCTCTGTTGCCCTTCGCTCCATCCCTGCCCGAGGTAGACACCATTCCTGTCAGTCTTGGCCTGCCGGGCATGTCCAGCTCCCTGGGATTGCAGAGTCTGACCCTTCCAGTTGAATCCTGGGAGAGGCACACACACACACAACCCGAAGGCCAGAGAGCACAGGGATGGAGAGGATCCCCAGATGGCAGTGGACTGAACCGTGCAGCTGCCAGGGACTAACCCTGCGCCAGCCCTTCACCCCGGATTGTTCCCTTCCCTGGGGCTCTGAGGCTCCTTGACCAGGCCTCTGGGGCATGGGGGAACGTACTGAACCTCGGAGCCGCATGTGATCCGAGTGCAAAGTATCTGCTCCTGGGAATCTTTGGCCGTCCTGGCTGGCATAGTACATCGCTCCCAGCTCTGGGCCAGGCCTGTTCCCCTGCCCAGCTTAGCTCTTAGGGATGCTATGGCAGTAGCTGAACATTTGCCCCATGCCTGGGATGGGGTCTCTGGTGCTGGGTGGGGGTGGGGCATGGCTTGGATGTGCGCATTGCCCATCCACAGTGGGTCAGCAGCTGCCGAGAAGGCACCACCCGCGGGCAACTACACCACCTGTTTCTCCATTGCTCTGGCCATTTCTCTTCTCCTGGTCAGATTCTGGATCCTCCTCACCTTCCAAAGGCCATTCTGCAGCAGAAGCCCCTCCCAGGAGACTGAGGTAACTCCTCATGGCTGAGCTCACTCAGGGGCAAGGCCCTGGCACCCCTTAGCCTCAGCCTGAGTTCACATGAAGCTGAGAGAGCTGGAGCCTAGTCATGTCACTTGGCTACAAGCCCCATGAACCTGGGATGAGCTATGCAGGGCCTCTGGGGATCACAGGGGAGAGCTCCCTGGGCAGAAGGCTTCTCTGTGGGGCTAGGTAACCTGGGGCTCTCTGGAGGGGGGCTGGGGGCTTGTCAGTGTTCGGGGGATGTGAGTGTCCTGTTTGTGCCTCGCCCCCAACACGAGGTCCTGAAACAGGCTGGGGGGGGGGCGGGACAGGGAGACGCTGACGTCTGCAGCCATTGTCTCCCAGGGCCACTGTCCCAAGACTGGGAGCCTTGGTGATGGCTCTGGGTGCCACGTGCTTCTATTGCTAAATACCCATTTCTCAGCGCCCTGGCATGGGTGTGTCTGGCCAGCTGCCCTGTGCGATGGCCCCTTCCCGCGGGAGGGGTGGTGGCCATGGCACTATGGCGAGGTGTGGGCAAGGCTTTGCCCTCTCACCTCCCATCCCGTTCCCCATGGCAGGAGTCCCAGGCTGCCCTCCATGGAAGCTGCAGCATGGCTGGCTCTCTGGAGTGCCTTGTGGCTTGCTGGATGTGGCAGGGCTCCTGGAGGGGCTGCCTCCACCACTGGAGAAAGACCCCAGGCCAAGCCCATCACCCAGCTAATGTCATACTCCTCTGTGACTCTGCTTGCCAATGGGGCTGGCAGTGGGGCTGGCTGGCAGTAAACAGCCAGCAAGGGAACCCCACGGAGCCCTGGGGCCCACCTGAGATCTGCTGCCCAATGATATGGGCTTCAGGAGCACAGGGTACCTGGGGCCCCACCCATCCTCGTCCTGTCTGAGTGACCAGCCCTTCTCTGCGGCTTCCCTCAGCACCGGATCCCGCCAGGGCACCAGCCACTTCACCACCAAGGACACGACACAGCCTGGTAAGGACGATGTGAGCCCTGCTTGGCTACCAGTACCAACCTGCAGCCTGGCGCATTGGGCCCAGCTCCCTGCCCTAGCGCTCCTCACTTTGGAGGCACTGCCCAACTAGCCCAGCAGCCCGCCACCATCCTTCCCTCTCCAACCCCTCCAACACCCTCTGTCATCTCACCCCTCCCCCAACACCCTTCCCCAGCACCTTCACCAACCCTCCCCTCACCCAGCACTGGCACCCTCCACTGCCCCACCCCTCCGCCATCGTACCTTTCCCCGAGCCCCTCTGCCATCCCACCCCTCGCCCAGCACTACCACCCGCCACTGCCCCACCCCTCTGCCACAGTACCTCTCCTCCAGCCCCCCTGCCATCCCACCCCGCCCAGCACTGCCACCCTCCACTGCCCCACCCCTCCGCCATCGTACCTTTCCCCGAGCCCCTCTGCCATCCCTCCCCTTGCCCAGGACTGCTACCCTCCACTGCCCCACCCCTCCGCCACCGTACCTCTCCCTCAGCCCCTCTGCCGTCCCTTCCCTCGCCCAGCACTGCCACCCTCCACTGCCCTCCGCGTCTGCCACCATACCTCTCCCTCAGCCCCTCTGCCGTCCCTTCCCTCACCCAGCACTGCCATCCTCCACTGCCCCACCCCTCTGCCACTGTACCTCTCCCCCAGCCCTCTGCCATCCCACCCCTTGCCCAGCTCTCTGCTGTCTAACCCCAGCCCCACTGCCCTCTGCCATCTTGCCCCAGCTGAGCGGTTCTCCTGTCTCCCTCCTTTGACCAGCCAGCTGCCAGAGGGGGCCTGGCTGGCACAGTGTGGTGCTGAGCACCCTGTGCTGCCTTGTGGGTGGTGCTGAGCACCCTGTGCTGCCCTGCGGGTGGTGCTGAGTGCCCTGTGCTGCCTGCGAGTGGTGCTGAGCGCCTTGTGCTGCCCTGTGGGTGGTGCTGAGCATCCTGTGCTGCCCTGTGGGTGGTGCTGAGCGCCTGTGAAGAGAGGGAGTTGGTGACTGTTCTGCTGGTGTCCTAGCTGCCCTGGGGACAGTGGAGACGTTCTGTGAGGCCGGCCACAGCAAAGGAAGAAGCCGCGGGCTGCCGTGGCCCTCGCAAGACCCAGGTGGAGGCCCTGGCCCAGCAGAGGATGTGCCGCCCCCAATCCCAAGGAGGGACGGCCTGGTAGGTTGTCTGGTCTGGGATGTCGCACTCAGATCCCCCCTTTTCTTTCCGTATTTGGTTGTAATGCTGGCAAACGTGCCCCCCTTCTAACTCCAGCACTGCCCCTCTGGCACCCTGGCCATGGACAGGGCTCGGAGGGCAGCAGAGCTCCATGTGGAAATGGCAGGAGCTGATTGCAGGCATGGAGCCCTCCCCCTGCGGGGGCATTCACAGAACACCATGGGGAGCAGAGGGCTAGCCCAAATCCCTAGGTGCACAGTCCCTCTCATCCCCACACAGCCGGAGCAGGCTGCCTGCGGCCAGCAGTTCCACAGGGTCTGATTTTTAAAGGGAGGGACTGGGGTCCCTGTAGATCTTGCCTGCTCCCTTCCCCTGAGAGCACATACAGAGTGGGTGAGCGTGCATCCCTGGGGACGTGTCAGCTCCTCTGCCCGGGCAGACGCAGGCGTGTGCATGGGGGGGAGGTACACACAGTGCATGGTGAAGGGTGCATGCTGCAGATCAGGCCCTCAGCCTCCTGGGTGGTGCCCTGTCACTGGGGCCCTGTGGAGGCCAGAGCCTCTGCCTCACTCTCCCACCTCTCCCTTCCTAGCACCAACCCTTCCCCCAGGCTCCCTGCCCCCAGGAGAGCTCCACACAAGCCCCCCTCTCTCCCAAAAGCCAACAGGGCAGCAAATAAACAAGGACACAGGACTTGCTGTCTCTGGGAAGATTATAGGGTTTTCAGGTGTCCGGTTTTCGACTGTAAAGTCCTGTCGAAAAGGGGACCTAGCTAAGTCCCGTCAGATTTACTGACCAGACACCAAAAGTCCGGTTACCGCAGGAGGGAGAGAGGCGCCGGGCCATCAACCCACACCAGCTCCTGCTCAGCCGGGGCCGCCTCCTACTGCATCTCATGGGCAGCAGGCAGGAGGCTCCAGCTCCTGTCCCAGCCAGGGAGAAGCAGAGGGAGCCCAGCTGTGAGGGGCAGGGGGAGAGAGGTGGAGAGGATCAAGCAACGAGGGCGGGGTAGAGCAGTGAGTGAAGGTGGGGGAGAGGAGCCAGCAGGGGGTGGAGCTTCAGTGGAAGAGGTGGATCACGGGCAGGGCCTTGGGGAAGAGGCAGGGCAGGGGCCGGCGCCTTGGGGGGAAAGAGGCAGGGCAGGGGCCGGCGCCTTTAGGGGGAAGAGGCAGGGCAGGGGCTGAGGCCTCAAGAGGCAGGGCAGGGGCCGGCGCCTTGGGGGGAAAGAGGCAGGGCAGGTGCCGGGGCCTTGGGAGGGAAGAGGCAGGGCAGGGGCTGGGGCCTTGGGGGGAAGAGGCAGGGCAGGGGTCGGGGCCTTGGGAGGGAAGAGGCAGGGCAGGGGCTGGGGCCTTGGGGGGAAGAGGCGGGGCAGGGGCTGGGGCCTTGGGGGGAAGAGGTGGGGCAGGTGCCGGGGCCTTGGGAGGGAAGAGGCAGGGCAGGTGCCGGGGCCTTGGGAGGGAAGAGGCAGGGCAGGGGCTGGGGCCTTGGGGGGAAGAGGCAGGGCAGGGGTCGGGGCCTTGGGGGGGAAGAGGCAGGGCAGGTGCCGGGGCCTTGGGAGGGAAGAGGCAGGGCAGGGGCTGGGGCCTTGGGGGGAAAGAGGCAGGGCAGGTGCCGGGGCCTTGGGAGGGAAGAGGCAGGGCAGGGGCTGGGGCCTTGGGGGGAAGAGGCAGGGCAGGGGTCGGGGCCTTGGGGGGGAAGAGGCAGGGCAGGGGCTGGGGCCTTGGGAGGGAAGAGGCAGGGCAGGGGCTGGGGCCTTGGGGGGAAGAGGCAGGGCAGGGGCCGGCGCCTTGGGGGGAAGAGGCAGGGCAGGGGCTGGGGCCTTGGGGGGAAGAGGCGGGGCAAGGGCTGGGGCCTTGGGAGGGAAGAGGCAGGGCAGGGGTCGGGGCCTTGGGGGGAAAGAGGCAGGGCAGGGGCCAGCGCCTTGGGGGGAAGAGGCAGGGCAGGGGCTGGGGCCTTGTGGGGGAAGAGGCAGGGCAGGGGCTGGGGCCTTGGGAGGGAAGAGGCAGGGCAGGGGCTGGGGCCTTGGGGGGAAGAGGCAGGGCAGGGGCCGGGGCCTTGGGGGGGAAGAGGCAGGGCAGGGGCCGGCGCCTTGGGGGGAAGAGGCAGGGCAGGGGCTGGGGCCTTGGGGGGAAGAGGCGGGCAAGGGGTCTGGTTTTCAGAAATTCAAAAGTTAGCAGCTATATGGAAGAACATTGCAGTTAGGGAGCTGCCAGAGCCACACTACACAATCTCCCACATCTGGACCCCTGCAGCCCTTCGCCACCCCCTCCAGAGCTCCCAAAGCACCCACAGCCACCCAGCACTCACCTCCCCTCTCTTCCCAGCACTCTCCCAGCCTGATCCTCTGCAGCCCCATGGCATATCCCTCACTCACCTGCTCCCATGCTGGTTGGTGCCCCCCCCATGAGCCTGGAGGGGATTCTCTCCTGCCCTGAGTGCACGGGGGCTTGGGGACCAAAATGCCCCTGCACTCAGGCTGCATGTGTTTGGGTCTACCAAAGAGCATGGTGCAGGACAAAGGGATCCAGGCTTGATGGTGTTCTCCCCTCCTGATTTGCAGAGTAAACGGCGCCTCTTCCGGGTCCGAGCCCTGTATGACTGTCAGGCTGACCGGGAGGATGAGCTGACCTTCCGTGTAGGAGAGATCATCATTGTGGCTGAAGAGGAGGACAGCAATTGGTGGGTAAGTATCAGCCTATGCTGTAGTATGGCACTGCAGGTTCCAGTGTACATGTGTAGTGCCGACAGACCCCCGGTTGCTGGCAGACAGGATCTGACCGAGAACCTCTGGAGCTTAGTGCATGAGCCTCTACTGCATGAGCTAAAAGCCAACTGGCTCTTAGCCGAAGTTGTAGAGCAGACTCATTTTCCGTCTCTCTCTAAGTGGTCTCAGTGCCACTAGATGGGACAGAACACCACACCCAGGAGGTGTGTGGGTTACACATGCTGATGTCCCCTTGAGCTGCACACCAAGCCCCTCTCTAGCCACAGCTCCCAGAATCTTAGCCAAGCTACCTTCCTCCCTTGCCTCCCTTGAAGCGCTGTCCTGTTTTTTTTCATGGTCTCCTGTTCAGAGCTGAGCAATCCCACTCCTGTCTTGCTGATCTCCAGAGCTCTACACCCAGCCCTCTGGACTCTCCACTCTGATGTGCTCACCTGAAACCTCATTGGCTCTCTCTTCCCTCTGCCTCTTGCACTGATACCTGTTAATCTGCTTGCTCCTGTCACACCCTACTCTCCTTCAGCACTTCAGGTTCTGCTGTGGCGCTAACCAGCTACAAACTTGAAATGCAAATGTTAGAATATTGGGAACCAGTTGTACCTGTCCTATCTCTACTGGACATCTAGAAATCTAGCTTATGGCTGGCTCTTCCAAGACAAACAATACAGATGTCACCATTTTATTAAAAAATAATAATTATGACGGCTCCCCTCTCCCCCCTCTCCGGGGTACCACCTGGGCCTGGGGTACCACGGAGCCCACCTGACCCACCAGCCTGGGTTCCCTTAACACTGTACTGGTCTGCAGCCTGCCAAGCCCTCCCTCAGGCTTCAGACTGCACTTTACCAGCACACATACAGGCAGGGACACACCCAGCTGCAGATTCACACAGATGCTGATATCAGCTCTGCATGGGAAGGCTCAGCTAAGGTACAGCCCAGTACTCAAGTGCACACCGCCCTCTAGAGGGTAAACCCAAAATTATGCCGTCTTGTTCTACACAGAGATCTGTGCAACATAAGGTCATGAAATTCACCCTCAATGTGGAGAGGAATATACACAGCTTTCTGCCCCATGGTTATGATTTCCACACACTGGTTTTAGACAAAACAAGTTTATTAACTACAAAAGATAGATTTTAAGTGATTATAAGGGATAGCAAACAGATCAAAGCAGATTACCTAGCAAATAAAACAAAAGCACAATCTAATCTTAATATTCCAAAGAAATTGGATATGTGCAGCAAATTCTCACCCTAAATGTTGTTTTAGGCAGATTGCAGAGATTCTTGAGGGCAAGCTGCACTTGCTTGCAGCTTAAAACTCCAGTTATTCCTTTCACAGGCTAGACAACCCACTAGCCTGGATTAAGCCCTTCTCCCCTAGTTCAGTCCTCTTTCTTGGGCAGGGAGTCAGTGAAGAACGAACCACAATGATGTCACTCCCCTACCTTAAATAGTTTTTGCGTAAGGCGGGAATCCTTTGTCTCCCAGTTCTATTCCCATGCCTGGTCAGTGGAAAAACACTAGTATTATCATGGAGTCCAGTACCAGGTGACTTGGTCACATATCCCTGGAGGGCCACCGCAGCCATGACTCAGAGGCTGTTTGCAGTGTCCTCAAGAAGGCTTCCCAGGAAGGCTCCCCAGTGGAAGATTAGCATCTTCTAAGACCTTTTGTTCTCCCTAATGGCCCTTCCCAGCCAGCCATCTAGAGTTATTGCATTCCCCAGGTGTAAACACATTTGTAATAGATGCATAGACACATTCCTAACTTCAGATACCACTGGCTGCTGCTGGGGCAGTCTCAGAGCCCCTCTGCTCCCCAGCAGAAGGAGTTTGGGTGGCGGGGGGGCTCAGGGCCTGGGATTGAGGCCAGTGCTTACCAGGGTGGGAGCTCCACATGCTGCCTCCACCCACAGGCACCGCCCCGGCAGCTCCCATTGGCCATGGTTCCCAGCCAATGGAAGCTGCAGAACTGGGGATTGGGGTGGAGCAGAGGAAGCATGTGTAGCTAGGGAGCTGGGACCACCACTTTGCAGGATCTGAGTAGGGAGCCTGGTCCAGCCCCACCAACCCCTGCCCAGTACCCATGCCCCCAGCCCGGGCCATGACTCCCCCCACCCGAGCACCTGCACCCCCTCCCCAGCATCCACCAGGAACTGTGGCCAATGGGAGCTGTGGGGGCGGTACCTGCAGGCAGGGGCAGTGCACGGAGCCCCCTGTCCCTCTGGGGGTGTGCTGGCTGCTTCCGGGAGCAGTGTGTGGAGGGGAAAGCATGAGGAGCCCCCTGTCCCCACTTACCTCGCGTGGCTTCTGCTAAGGCAGGCTCCATCCCCGCAGCTCCCATTGGCCGCAGTTCCCAGCCAATGGGAGCTGCAGAGTCAGGGCTCAGGGCACATGCAGCACACACTGACCCCTGCCCTGGAAGGGGCCAGAGGGACATAGTGGCTGCTTCTGGGAGCAGTGTGGGGCCAGGGCAGGCAAGGAGCCTGCCTTAGTGTGGCTGCACTGCCAACCAGGAGCCACTCAAGGTGAGCACACCCCAGCTGGAACTCACACCCCTCACTCCCTCCCACACCCCAATCCCTGCCCCAGCCCTGAGACCCCTCCTGCACCCAAACTCCCTCCTACAGTCCACACCCAGTCCTGCACCTCAATTTCCTGCCTCAGCCCACACCTCCTCCAGCACCCAAAGCCCCCTCCATTACCCAAACTCCTTCCCAGAGCTTGCACCCTGTACCCCCTCCTACACTCCAACCCTCTGCCCCAGGCTCAGCCCAAAGCCCCCTCCCATACTCCAAAACCCTTGGCCCAAGCCCAGTGAAGTGAGTGAGGGTCGGGGAGAGCAAGCGACGGAGGGAGGGGGGAATGGAGTGAGCGGAGCGGGACCTTGGTGAAGGGGCGGGGAAGGGGTGGGGCCTCGGGGAAGGGGGCAGGGCAAGGGTGTTTGAGTTTGTGTTATTAGACAGTTGGAAACCCTAGCTGGAACCCTGGATGGCAGTGCCCTGGTTCCTGTAATGAGTGGGGCTTGGGTGGTCAGGCCTTGTGGCTAGAGTCAGGCGCCAGGTCGAAGCTGGAGTCAGCATCGGGGTCGGGCGTAGGACCAGGGATGCGGAGTGAGGCAGGAAAGCAGGAACTGGGAACAGACGGGGGGATGACAGCAACAGGGAGGAAGGCAGGAACCAGGAGTCATGCAAGCAGGCAGGGTCCATAGCAGTAGTAGCAGCAGCCAGCCAGGGATTCTTCCAGCTGCTCAGACAACTTCCTGTCCCTTTCTGGTCTAAACAGAGCTCCCCAGCCAGTCCATGACACTGGACATTTCCCCCAATCAGGAGCTTCGGAGGCAGAGCCCTTTGTGAGCTAGAGCTTCATTGGTTCCCTTCTACAGTGGCTCAGGTGAGCTGCTGGGTAGTGGCTGTGGACGGAGGATCCAGGGGCCCCGATTGGAAATCCACTCACAATACCATTCTGCTGAGAACCTCGGAACCTGCCCGGAGCCTGGCCTTGTTCTCAGGGCAGTTGGCTAGTGTGGAGACAGGAGTGGCTGGGCACTGCCCAGGCTGGTTTGGGAATGGCTTGCAGTCATTACTGTAGTCAGTGCCTTTCCATTGGCTACCCAACCCCATGGAAGAGCCATAGCTGACTAAGCCTTTGCTGGCTTTTCTCTTCACAGAGCGGCTGGATTGAAGGGCAGCCCCACAGGAAAGGCGTCTTTCCAGCATCATTTGTTCATGTGCTGAGTGAATAGGACCTGGATGGCTGACAGAGGAACAAACATCTCCGCTGATCGAAGTGCAGATCCCTCAGATTCCCTGTTTTCAACAGGCTTCCTGCAGAGAACACTTTGGCGAGCTTGTGTGTCTCATCTCTTGTACCTTGTCACTCTCACCTTCAGGCCTGCAGTATGTGGTTCGGCCCACGGAGCCCAGAGCGGGGCTTGGAGGGATCAGGTCTTTGCCTGTCTCTTGAGTTGCAATCAAGTATCCTATCGGGTGTCTTTGAGTCCTGCTTTCAGCTCCAGCTGTTCAGTGTGCAGCCTCCCACACAGCAGTGTGGCACTCACTCCTGCATGGTGCTGGCTGGGAGTGGCCAAAGCTGGGAGAATGCCAGTTTAGGGACATCAGAGTTTGGGGCCTGTTTTAACATGGGATAACTGACTGCTCACTAACTGGATAGTCAGTGCCACTCTAGACTCGCCACAGATGTCTGTTCCACACTCAGCCCTAGTGTCCAGATTAACATGCGCTCTCCTCCCAATTAACGTGAGTTAACTCAGGTTCCAACAGGTCCCAAGCCCCATTCCAGTCAAACCCTTCCACTATCCCAGCCAAGGAGCTGCCCAAAACAGGCTCCCTTCCACTCTCCCATTTGAACCAGTCATTCACCTGAGCAGCCATTTTGACACCCAAACCATAGAAACTGCACCAGTTCCTGTCTGTGCTGGCAACAATTCACAGTGTTTCTCTGCTCCAGTGCTACTACTAGTGGGAGCTGGGAGTATAGCTAAGGCTGAGGCATTTTTCCCAGCCCTGTTCAGAGCCCTCTTTCCACTAAAGCTGCCACCAAGGGAATTACCGGCAGAGCTGTGCTGGGACCAAAAAACACCAACCAGTGTTCCCAGTGGACAGGGGCATGTGACAGGAGAGAGCTCATAGACTTTAAGACCAGAAGGGACCATTGTGATCATCCAGTCTGACCTCCTGCACATTGCAGGCCACAGACCCTCACCCACCCACCCCGATAATAGACCTCTCTGGCTGAGTTACTGACATCCTCAAATCATGTTTTGGAGACTTAAAGGTACAGAGAATGCACCATTTACTCTAGTTTAAATCTTCAAGTGACCCATACCCCACATTACAGAGGAAGGCAAAAAAACGCAGGGTCTCTGCCAATCTGACTTGGGGGAAAATTAGTTCCCAACCCCTAAATATGGCGATCAGTTAGACTCTGAGCATGTGGGCAAGACCCACCAGCCAGGCACCTGGGAAAGAATTCTCTGAAGTAACTCAGAAACCTCATCATATAGTGTCCCATCACCAGCCATTGGAGCTATTTGCTGCTAGCAGTCACAGATCGGCGACATGCCATTATAGGCAGTCCCATCATCCCACCCCCTCCATAAATTTATCAAGCTCAGTTTTAAAACCAGTTAGGTTTTTTGCCGGCACTGCTCCCCTTGGAAGGCTGTTCCAGAACTTCACTCCTCTTTTGGTTAGAAACCTTTGTCTAACTTGAAGCCTAAACTTCTTGATGGCCAGTTTATAGTCATTTGTTCTTGTGTCCACATTGGTACTGAGCTTAAATAATTCCTCTGCCTCCCTGGTATTTGTCTCTCTGATGTATTTATAGAGCGCAAACATATCTCCCCTCAGCCTTCTGTCGGTTAGGCTAAACAAGCCAAGCTCTTTGAGTTTCCTCCCATAAGGCATCAATCCTCTGATCCTCCTAGTAGCACTTCTTTGCACCTGTTCCAATTTGAATTCATCTTTCTTAAACATGGGAGACCAGAATTGCACACACTATTCCAGAGGAATTCTCACCAGTGCCTTGTATAACAGTGCTAACACTTCCCTGTCTCTACTGGAAATACCTCACCTGATGTATTATGGGACTACATTGGCCTTTTTTACAGCCACATCACTTTGGCAGTTCATAGTCATCCTGTGATCAACCAATACTAGTTATCTTTGTTCCTCCAAAGTGATTTTGACCCAAACTGACTCATCCATTCCATCACTTCTAATTTCTTTACAGCCTACCTCACCATTAACATACAATGCTTCTCCACCTCCTTTGCCTTTAGTTCTGTCTTTCCTGAACAGCATGTACCCTTCACTACCTGTACTCCAGTCACGACAACCTTCACCGCCTGTACGCCATTGCCAACAACCTTCACTACCTGTATTCCAACTCTACTGTTTGGAAGTTGAAGTGAGTGCCCTGGAATCCATGGGAACAAGTGCATCCAAACTGAGGATCATCTTGGATTCAGCTCCCTCTCCTTCAAGAGTATAGCCCGCACTCACTCGGCACCACGAGCAAGCCTCTCTTGCAGGGCTGGCGCTCTCTGAACTGGACAAGATTCAGATAATTGCTCTGTCCTTTGCTAGAAGCCCTGGAACAGTGCTGAGGCCGTGAGCTTCTGGGATGTGACCCAGTCACCAGTAAATACTGACTGTCCACTACTTGGTCTCACAGAAGGAAGGAGTGTTCCAGTTTCTCTCTCCAGCCTTCTTTCCAAGCCCACCCCTATCTGGTCACCAAACCACATCTCCTGGGAACTGGTGTGGAAAAGGCCCCTAGGATCCCATCTAGTCCAGCCATTGAGGGTTAGGGTACAAGAGTCACTACCAGCTTTTTCCAGTCTAATCTTAAATGTGCCAAGTAATGGCACTTTCCTCGTGTATTCTAGACCCAGGGTCCAGTCTAGGGTTTGACTGTGTTTACTGTTCCAGAAACCAGCGGTGTGGGACCAGGGTGGAGAGAAGGGTTTGCCCATTGTGTCAGAGGAGTTATCTGCACAGCAGTTAAGTGTCCCAGTACAATGAGCCACAGGAAAGTAGTGGCTTCATCTTCCTCCATTTCCCAGAGAGCCCATTCCCCAGCTGAGTACATCTCATTGCCAGGGAGATTACCAGAGTCTGAACCTAAGAGTTTCCTATCTTAACATCCCCTCTCTGTGCCTAGTTCTACTCCTAGCTCCCCTCCTGGCTTGGTGTTTACACCCCTCAAAGACCTGTAGACAGCTGAGTTCAGCTGCACATGCGTGAAGAAGAGATGCTGGGGTCCCTGCTCTAGCTATGGGCGCTGCTGCACACAGATTGCAGGGGAGGCGCTGCCAGAAAGGACCTCTCTCCTAGCTCGCCAAGAGAAGCTGCAACCTGCTCAGTCTCACACACTCCTCATTCAACTGCTAAAACATGTGAGAGAAGAAAGGGGAGAAGGAAAAGAGACCCCCGCACACACACCCCATCCTGCTCTGGTTTGCAGGCGCAAGCCTGCACTACATCCCTTCCCACAGCAAACGGAGCCACAGAGGCCAAGTGGCTATGCCACTCCCCTAAGTATCTGGCATTGGATACACCTGAGTCACATGCCATCTCTTCCCACTGTCTATCACAATCCCAGTACTCAGCTGGGGAAATCCTGTCTCCAAAGCACCTTGCGCCAGCCAAGGGACTCACCAAGCATCTGTAGCCACCCCTGCCTAATGAGCCCCAAAGCCATTCACATACTCGCTAGCAACAGCCACCCTGCCGGGGGCAGGGGGATGCATACACGCTGCTGTGAGCTGGATGGGGAAGCTGTGAAGGTAGAGGTGTAGGCCTTGGCCAAAGCCAAGTGCACACCTCTGTGCCATTGGTCTGAGGTGGGTGGGTCATAACCACAGTCAGCCTCCATGCTTCTCTCTTTTGAGCTGGGATGTGTGCCAGGAACTGGCAGTTTCACCCAGCGCTGGCTGCTGCCACCCTTTCTTGCACTGCAGTTGCAGGATGGGGCTTTGGGAAGTAGCTTCCATGGGTGCCCCCCAACTATGAATCCCCAGTAACAGCCCCCTTCCCACTGAGTTCTGCTTCTCCTCTGCCCTCCTCTGTTCCTGACACATGCCCAGCATCAGTAACATTCTGGGATGCACTTGTGTCTTACCCAATAGTTACATGTGCTAGTTGGGACAGTGCCATCAAGAAAGATGTCACATCCTGCCCTATACGGGTTTTCACAATTTAATTATTTCCTAACAACCACATGAAGCCAGTGTATTTGTTGCTCTTTCCAGCAGGGTAGTAGAGGTGACACAATGCTGCAGGGACAGGACTTGCTCAAGGAGAAGATAAGCTGCCCTGTTTCCTGTGTGGGCTTATTCTATTCAGGGCTCGTAATGCAAATAACCCTGAGCATGCTAACTGGATTTTCCAAGATGTAGTACGGGGATGTACAGGGCTGTGGACAGCCTCAGGGCCCAGCGCACACAGGGCTGGGACAAGGCCGGGTGTGAGCTTCGCCGGCAGTCAGTGCTTGGGAAGGCTGGATCTATGCATCTGGTTCTTCCTGCCTGTTTTGCTGGCTCTGCTGCACAGTGACCAAAGGCAACAGTGCAGTTGTGCTGCCTGAGCCGTCGTGAACAGCCAACAAGGGAAGGCAGCAGGGACTGCACAGGTAGCATTCAGGCTGGAGCTGTCACTCGATGAAAAATGGGTCTTGATGTGGAAAATGTAATGAAAATTGAGAGAACAATCATTTTTCTCTAAATTTTCTTTGGAAAATTTTGATTTTTCAGTGGAAATGGAAATACAAAAAAACCCAGTCAAAAATGGAAAGAATTCAGCTGAAAACCAAAATATTTGACTTGGGAATGCTGTTGCGATGCCTCATAGGAGCTGGAGGTCGGGTGGCTTGTGCTCCCATTCACCTTTGTAGGTTGGATTCTTGGGTTTCACTATGTCTCCCATGATGCACTGTGGTCTTCCTCTTGGGAAGGGGAGGCAGTGAATCATGGTAATCCCTGGCCATGGTGCAGCATGGGAGATGTAGTTTAGCTGGGAGAGCCTGGCCCACAGAGGAAAATGTGGACAAGGCACCAGACTACAACTAAGAGGCACTGCAGCAGCATCTCTCAATTTTCAGTTTGTGGGGTGGTGTTTTTTAATGAAAATATCTAAATTTTCCAGAGGATTCAGATACTTTTAAAAAAATTGTTTTGTTGAAAATCCAATTTTCCGCAGAAAACAGTTTTGTCAGCACATTTTCCACCAGTCTCTGTGGCCCTTCATATGCCCCTTGTGCCTTTATTTACTACACCTTGGAAAATCCAATTAGCATGCTCAGGTTTATTTGCATTACAAGCCCTGAATAGAATAATGCCCACACAGGAAACAGGGCAGCTTATCTTCTCCTTGAGCAAGTCCTGTCCTTGCAGCATTGTGTCACCTCTACTGCCCTGCTGGAAAGAGCAACAAATACACTGGCTTCATGTGGTTGTTAGGAAATAATTAAATTGTGAAAATCCATAAAGGTCAGGATGTGACATCTTTCTTGATGGCACGGTCCCAACTAGCACATGTAACTATTGGGTAAGACACAAGTGCATCCCAGAATGTTACTGATTTTGCAGAAAGAATCTGAGTAATGGTGAGATGCCCCATTCACATAGTTTGCAAGTGGCCACTTTTGAAATCTTAGTATTCTGTTCGTATCAATCTGACCTGCACCAGTCCACCACAGAAAAGTCAAATGTACTATTTTAATGACTACATTTTGTTTATTTCAATTTTTGCAACACTTCTAAAAACAAATTGTGACATTCACTCCTGTTAAAAAGAAATGCCTAACAATGGGTTTCCTACTGTGCCACCATCATACCAGTACACCATACACTGCCACCTCTGTCTATACCTTCTTATGCAACCAGTAAGCCTGAGTTACAGGAACTATGTGCCCTCGCCATTGTGTATGCATCTGGAGCACTGCACTTCTCTGGGGAATGTGATCTCCAAGGCTGCTGTGCCGTTCTTCTGGTGTCCCCAAGAGCATGAAAGCTGATGTGGTTCCCTGCCCTTCCCAGGATGCCCTGTGGGATAGGGCTCTGTCTGGGATCAGGCCCAAGGAGCAAGCCAGAGACTATGTGTGAGCAGACGCAGCAGGCCAAAGGCAGCCTCCCAGGAGCTGAGGGAGAATCTGAGAACTGTGCCGCAATGCAGGCTGTGGCTCAGAGGGGTGGTGGCTCTGGCAGGAGAGCAATGCAGGCCCCAATGTGAGCACAAGTGAAAAGACTGAACTCTGGCCAGTGGGAGGGGCAGCTTATCAGCTGTTCTCAAACTTCATTGCACCGTGATTCCCTTCTGACAACAAAAGTTACTCACAACCCCAGGAGGGGGGACCAAAGCCTGAGTCCACCTGAGCCCTGCCACACCAAGTGGGGGAGCCAAGGCTAAAGCCCAAGGGTTTAAGCCCCAGGTGGGGGAGGGGGGCTGTAACCTGAGTCCCGCCACCCAGGACTGAAGCCGAAGCCTGAGCCCCCCACACCACCTCCGCCCCAGGTCGTGGGGCTCGGGTGTGGGCCACAGGCAGTGGGGCTCAGGCTTTGGCTTCAGCCCTGGGAGGTGGGACTCAGGTTTCAGCCTCAGGTGGTGGCTTCGGCCCCAGCAAGTCTAACACCATCGCTAGTGAGCCCATTAAAACAGGGTCGTGACCCACTTTTGGGGTCCCAACCCAGTTTGAGAACCGCTGGCTCAGTAAAAGGCCAAGGGAGCCACTGGGACAATTATCCTTGTGCCACCCATTGGAAACTACTTTGTGGCCTGAAGGAGCTGTCCCTAGGGTCTTTCCCCATCTCTTCCTCCAGAACCAGCAATGGCCCTGCGCTGCCTGCCTGGGGCAGTGAGAATGGCTGGGAGCAGAGCTGTCTGCCAGGTCTGGTGTGCCAGACCTAAGCCACTGCTGGAGTCACTCTCCACCCATGCCCAAAGGCTGGGGGAGCTGCTTGCAAGGGGCTGGAGGAGAGGGACTTACTGGGAGGCTGCTCAGCATGGGATTCCTTCCCCCTGCCTCATCTCTGCAGGCAGCCCCTCCCCCATCAGCAGCCCCATGGGGCTCCTCCCTGGACGGGGAACCTGCCCAGCAGGACCCCGTTCCCTGACTTCCTCAGGCTGGGTAGCAGCGAGAATGTGCCTGAGACAGCACCAGGGGCGGGGAAAACTCAGAGCAGCTCCATGCTGGACCAGCTGCTGGAAATGGAGTGGGGGAGGTAGCAGGAGAGACGGGGGCTGGAGGAAGGGTGCGTGTGCGCATCCCAAGGAGCCCAAACCCAGCCATTAGATTTTGAGCATACTGACCTTTATCCCTGTGGGACTGAGGCCTGCAGTGCCCTAGGAGGCATATGCTGGCCCGGACACTGTGCTAAGGGGGCCATCACCCTGGCACCCCTGAAGAGGGTTGTGGGGAGGGGACAGCACCTCCCTGGCATGCACTGCTCTCTGGGATCCTGTGGGGTCTGGATCACCAGTGGGGGAGGGGCAACAGGTTTGTGTCTGCCCCCTGGCACAGAGGGCCCTATGGGACTGTGTGGGGAGCCTTGCTGCATGGGTCCATGCAGCCAAGGGGCTGAGAGCCATGTGGCTTTGCAAGGTCTTCTGGCTTCTCTCCCCCTGAGGGTGCCAGGGGAGGCCAGGCCTGTGCAGGGTTGCTCCATGGGAGCTGTGTGGCAGGCCCAGAACCCACTCTGAGGGGTGGCTAGGAAAGCACCTGTAATAATGGCTCCCCAAACCCCCCGTGAGTCACTCAGCCCAGCACAGGCTCTCCTGAACCCTGCTCTGGTAGCCCTGGGGTGCTGTCAGTCAGCCCTCAATGCGCATGCTCCTCAGGCCTTTTCCACAGGGCTGAGTTGTTATCAGGCTTGTGGGCTGCAGATTTCCCCTGTGCGCTACACAGCTAGTTCCTGTTCAGAGAACGGATGTGTGCTCCCCGCCCAGCGCAGTGAGTCAGCAGGGAGAGTGCTGGGGGCTGCAGGCGCATGCTGGGACGCTCACTTGTCATCGTCACATCTCAGTGCTGCCGGGTGAGGCACCCCCCAGGTGAGTGTGCAGCAGCGCAAGTACGGGGGCTACATTCTGCTCTGGCACAGCAGCATCTTTGTAACACAGTCCACAGGGCCATGTGCCAGCACACAGGCCCTACCTGCATGCCCAGCATCTTGGAAGGCTGAGGGGAGGGGCAGGGAGACTGTCCCACTCGCTCAGGCGGGGAGCAGGTTCCTGGATGCGGCGCCTCCAGCCTGGGTCTGCTCTTTGTTGTTTTAAACCAGCCACCAAGGCTGCATGAGGCAGCCACCCCATGTTGGCTCTCCACTGACTGCATCTTTCCTCAGAAGAGCAGAGTTTGCTTGGTCTTCACCAAGGCCCATGGCGTGGCCAAGTGCAGCTGGGGAAGGGTCGGCTCCCACTGCGCCGGGCAGATGGAGGGAGGGCGAGGCCTTTAGACTCTTGAGATCCCTAGGAGCAAGTTCTCGCTCCCTCAGCTGCTCCCATTTGCTGCCTTTTGCGCACAACAGCCTAGTCTCCTGAGGACTGAAATGCTTTGATCTAGTTCAAGTCTTGGGGCTCAAACCAGGAGTACCAGGATCATAGAATCATAGAAGATTAGGGTTGGAAGAGACCTCAGGAGGTCATCTAGTCCAACCCCCTGCTCAAAGGAGGACCAACCCCAACTAAATCATCCCAGCCAGGGCTTTGTCAGGCCTGACCTTAAAAACCTCTACAGATGGAGATTCCACCACCTCGCTAGGTAACCCATTCCAGTGCTTCACCACCCTCCTAGAGAAATAGTGCTTCCTAATATCCAACCTAGACCTCCCACTGCAACTTGAGACCATTGCTCCTTGTTCTGTCATCTGCCACCACTGAGAACAGCCGAGATCCACCCTCTTTGGGACCCCCCTCAGGTAGTTGAAGGCTGCTATCAAATCCCCCTTCAGTCTTCTCTTCTGCAGACTAAATGATCCCAGTTCCCTCAGCCTCTCCTCATAAGTCACGTGCCGCAGCCCCCTAATCATTTTCATTGCCCTCTGCTGGACTCTCTCCAGTTTGTCTACATCCTTTCGGTAGTGGATGATACTTAGTGACCTGTATTATACAGGAGGTTCCTTCTGGCTTTAACCTTCTATGATATCATAGAACCCCCCAGAAACCTGCATGTGCCTGGAAATTCCATGTGCCTGGAAATTTTATTTCCTCTGTCAAGGCTAATTCCCCACACTGTTACTCCGAATGCAGAAGGTGGGGCCGACAAGGATTCTAAAAGTTAATATTGGCCACTACAGGCTTGTATTAAACTCCCAAGTTTATAGCTTTTCTCTGACCTTGTATTGGTAGATGCTGCCACCACCCAAGTGCAGAACCCTTTTGAGAGCCCAGGAAGGCGCACTTGGGAATTCTTTCCTGTGGGGTACCCTCAAGCCCTTTCACCCAGGGAAAAAGTTCAGGAAAGAGCCGAGAAAAAAAAGAAAAGGAAATCAGCTGTTGCCACCAGCTAATTACACATGTGCACAAACCTCTTAAGATACAAAAATCGAAATCTATTCTTAAAAAAGGTAAATGTTATTAATTTTAAAAAATAGAAAACATTAAAATTTAAAATTCAGCTACTCTGCTAAATAGCTGATGGCAGAAAATGTTGTACCTTGGGGGAAGGAGGTTACCACCACTTTGGAGGCCAGAGCTAAAATTAAGAGGGATCTTGATCAATTGGAGAACTGGGTTATAGACAAAATTAAATTAATCAAAGACAAATGTTAAGGTGCTACACTTAGGGAGCTAAAAACCAAACACACAAATATGGAAAGGGAGTAATTGGGCTGGCAGCAGCACTGCTGAGAAGGATCTGGGAGTTGTCCTAGATCAACAATATGTCAGCAATATGATGCTGTTCCAAAAAAAGCAAATGCAATTGTAGGTTGCATTAACAGAGGCAGAGCGTAAGAACGGTAGGACAATGGAACAGATGCCTCAGGAGGTTGTGGAAGCTCCTTCACTGGAGGTTTTCAAAGGGGTGGTGGACAGCCATGTGTTTTCAATGGTTAGACACAACAAGTCCTGCATCTTGGCAGGGGTTAGACGAGGTGACCTATGCACTCCCTTCTGATTCTATGGGTATGGCTACACTTGAAATTTCAAAGCGCTGCCGCGGCAGCGCTTTGAAGTGTGAGTGTAGTCAGAGCGCCAGCACTGGGAGAGAGCTCTCCCAGCGCTGCACATAAACCACATCTCTTATGAGTGTAGCTTGCAGCGCTGGGAGCCGTGCTCCCAGCACTACGGCGCTGATTACACTGAGGCTTTACAGCGCTGTATCTTGCAGCGCTCGGGGGAGTGTTTTTTCACACCCCTGAGCGCGAAAGTTGCAGCGCTGTAAAGTGCCAGTGTAGCCATGGCCTATTATGAGTCTATCTGTATTTGTTTTTAAAGTGCTAAGAGTGATTAAGGAAATTAGAATTAAACCTTATTTCTGTACCTAGCAAATAGGTCAAAGAGATCATTAAAAATAGGCTAACAAACACCTACCAGTTCATGCTCTGACAGGGTCTGCCAGCACGGCTCCTGCAAAGGGAAATCACGGCTCTGATCTGTTGGGCTCCTTTGAACATGTCAGTAAAGTAGTGGATAAAGACCAAGCTGATATAATTTATTTAGGTACCAGAAGGCATTTGACAAGGTCTAGCACGAGGGGCGGCTGAAGAAGCTAAGTTGTCATGGGGTGAGAGGCAAAATATTGTCCTGACTCAGAAACTGGCCAGGACATGGGAACTAGGCAAGGGTTAAATGGTTGATTTTCACTGTCATAAAAGGAGACCAGCTGGGGCCTCTAGGTTCTGTCCTAGGCCCCATGTTGGTTAATCTATTTATTAAGGGCCAGTGTGCCAGCAAGAGAGGGAGTGAGACTGGCCTGCTAGCCCAGTAGTCAGTGCACTCTCCTGAGAGACCCTGGGCCCAGGCCCTGCTCCAAGGGCTATTTCTCTATTTCATGCAAGAGATACTGGGAGCTCTGCCCCAGCCCAGACTAGCTGGCAGTTGGTGGGAAGGACACTGGCATGGGTCCAGGCTCCTAATCAGCCTGAGGGGTCAGTGCTTCAACGACTGGATATATTGCAGGAAGAGTGGGGCTGACCTGGCTTAGGCACCTAACTCCAGGAGAGGGGCAGGGCCCGTGCCCGTGTATGGAGCTGAGGCATCTCTCTCTCTCCATGCATTGTACGGGGAGCCTGGGCACTGAACTCAGCAGGGCAGGAGGGCACCTAGATGTTAGGGGCTGCAATGCTCGGCCTGAGGTGTGAGTCCCCTTTGTGAGTCTATCCCTAGAATGCTTAAAGGTTCCTTCTATAGCTCTGTGGGGCTCCTCACACTTGGGGTGGGTCAGACCATGGCTTGGCACTGCCCATGGGTGGGGGTGTGTGGATCCCAGGCTGGAGCTGCTCCAGGGAAGTTGTATTAATTTTGATGGAATAAATGGGCCCAGAGTGCCAAGGATGTTAATGTGACCCTATCCCACACTTAACAGTCAATGATGAGCACACCATTAAAAATCATTATAACCTTTTCTTAACAATACTGAATGTCAGAACATCAGTTAAAGCATTTGACGGATAAAGTATTAAATGAGGCTTTCATTCTGAAAACCTCCCTGGCTCCCTTTAGCCGTAGAGAACTTTTACAAGGGGGAACAACCCTATTTGAGAGTCTTTTCAAAGGTACTAAAGAGGGCAATGGACATCTGTGACATGAAGGGCATGCCTGGCCCTTGAGCACCTTGGGGGAGTAGCCATAGGGATGGACACAGTAGCACCAGAAGGCTTCTGGAGTTCTCTGGTTGTGATCTCCCTGAGGAGCGTGGAGTAGTGGTCCACCATGGTCAGGATTTAGGATTGGCTCCACCTTCAAGTGGTGCAGTGCTGCCAGCTCTAAGGTGTGCTGGTCTCTATCGGCTGGAGGAGGGGCCCTGTCACCCACCCCAAAGTTTCTTCTGCTGGTGCAGACCGAGCTGTTTTCACACCACTCCTGCGTGGCATGACTTAGCCCCGTCAGGTACAACCTCCTGCGGACATTCAGCTTTCTCTTTTGGGGCCCAGAGTGGCCCACAGCAACAGGGTAGACTTGGAGCAGCATCTCGGTTGCTCTGGGGCAGCACCATCTGGGGGATTTCTTCATTTTTCCTGGTGTCTTGCATATCAGTCTGCCCGCTTGCTCACGTGAATAGGCCTGCTGCTTCAGCAGCTGGGTTATTTCTGGGGCCAGAGCATGCCGATCTCTGGTGGAAAGCCCGATGCCTTGCAGGGTAAACTCTAATGCTCTATGAATAACAGGGCTGTGGCCTTGGCTCTGGACCCAGAGGTCCTCATCCTTTTCAAATGCTTCCAGGGGTTTCCTGTGAGCCTCAGGGTGACAGCAGTTGCCTGGCAGCATGCCGGGGGCACTTCAGTGGGGATGGCCCAGTATTACACGGTGCTGCACGTGCCCAGCTCCTGCTGAACTCAAGCGGGAGTCAAGCTGTGAATACCAGATTCCAGACAGAATAGGGCAGACTCACTCCAACCTGCTGGTTATCCTATCATTAGATTATACTAAGCTAGTAACAAAAGTGAACGTCTGTCTCACCACACTGGCTAACAAGAAGTCAAAAATGCGCTCTCCTTAGGTTTTCCAGCCCTTGGCTCACCACCCAGATGCTGGCCTGTATGATGAGTGGTCACTGAAACCCAGTTTAATCAAATATAGGATCCTTCTAATCCCAAGGTGTCAGCCACTTAGCCAGGTCAGAATATAACTCAGATCTTACCAAATAATCATGCCGATGCCAATCCTTTAGTAACTAAAAACTAAAGGTTTAATAAGAAAAGAAAAGAAGAGAGTTGTGAATGGTTAACTTTTCCATTGACACCTTCCATGACATACTTTGTATACGATTTGTTGCAATTGTCTGACAGTGGTACTGTCACTGATATAATGCTTCTGTTCAACCATTCAGCATCACACTGCCCCTGGCAAGATGAGGCCTGCCCTTTCCTTATGGGAGCATCCTTCCCGTTCTGGAGCTCAGCTCAAAGGGGGATTATTGTTTGGAGACTTAATGCAAAAGACTTTTAGCTTCTCTGAGTCAGGGCACAATGGGTGGGAAATCCCTCTTTTCTGATCTTATCAGCTGGGGAGGGTTTGGTCCACAAATAATAAAAATAATGGCTGAGTCCTGGTTCTGGATCCTCACTGGGGGCTGGAGTCTTCTGACATAGCTGAGTGTTCCTGAAACTGCAAAGCTTTGAAGTTCTGGGTTTGCCACATGCTACACAGAGCTCTTCTCTGTTGGGAATGGTGGCGCGAGGGTCTCGCTGTGCATGTGCCAGGTGGAGGTGCACATGGTTTATTTGTTCCTGGCCCATTGCCTCCTGGGGCAGTGGAGGGGATTGTCTTTGGGCCTCACTTAGCCAGAGCTGAGCAAGGACCAGCATCAGTTTTCAAAGGAAAATGCATGGGAAGCCTATGTCGCTGGAACACAAAGGCTGAGAATTTAAACAAAGGGGTGAGGTTCCCCAAGCGCGGCTGAGGCCCCCACATTGCACTTGTGGCATATTTCACATCTGGAAAATGGAGCTGAGTTAATGCTTCTGGGAGGAACCATAATGTTTGAATTTCTTGACTTATGTCTGTTTACATTCTCTGCTCGGACTGTGCATTAAATGTAGATTTGAGAGGTTCATATTCTTAGAAAAAAATTATCATACAATAAATTACAAATACATTTACATTACTCAGAAAAACCTCCGCCTGTCCTCGGCCTAGTCAGTGCTGTCAGACTCTGTCCTGAGTGACGGCAAGTCAGTGCAAGACGTGCCCCTGGCACTATAGTCTGTACTGATGCTCGTTATCTGGTCTGTTTCAGGCTGGGACAGAGAGAGCCAAAGCCTGGAAGAAGCTGCCCCCTGCACGGAGCTATGCGGGACTGGTGCTAACGCTGACTTGGGATCAGGGCTGGAAACCTCCAGTGGCTCCTGTGCATGTTGGACATGCCTGCCCCTTCCTTCCTTTCTTGGGGATCTGCAGCTACCCAGGAAGGCTCCTGTTCATCTCGTAAGAGCAGGAAAACTGCAACAGTGCCCAGGTGCCTACGGGCAGTGACCCTGAACACCACACATGGGTCCCTTCCCATGGAACGGACCCACTGAAGTTCTGCAGGGAAGAGCTGGTGAAGTGAAGGATGCTGCACCGGAGGAAGCTGTGGGCTGCTACAGTCCTGTGCATGATGCTTGTCCTGTGGCAGGTTCATCAGTCCTTGTACCCAGGGCATTCTGCCTCTTCCTGGAGCCTTGGACACATGCTGTGGCCTCTGTCTGTCTCAGAGGCCAAGCCCTGTGGCTGTGCCAGCTGTATTGTGGAGCTCAGCAGCTCAGCCTGGTTTAACAAACGGTATGACTCAGCGATAAATCCACTGCTGACGGTGCACACCTCCAAGATCGCCCCAGACGTTCTGTTGTGGTGGCTGGTGAGTTACAGAGTCACAGCAATTAAAGCAATGCAGGCACCTCCTACCATGGCCGTTCATGGCAGAGCCCACCCTTGGGCCCCTCAGAGCATTGCAGCAAGGACAAAGCAGCGGACTGGGGCACGGCACCATGGCACGGGCGGGTAGCAAACAAAGGGATGCTCTGAGCACCAAGGGCTGGCTCCTTTGTAGGACTGGCCCAGGAGACAGGCTGTAGCAACTGAAGAGGCCAGCAGAGACTAGTGAGGGTGGGTGCTTGCCCCTGCCGCCGTGCTCCCTGGTTGGGGTGCATAGGGCCGGGCCAGGATGCCTTCACATTCCCCAAGCAGCTGCCCATGCAGAGAGGCTGTTCTGTGCTCCTCTCACTCCCCCGCCCATGGATCCCTCTGGGAAGAGGCGGTTGGGGCCGAAAAGGGCAGCCACCAGCACACCTACCAGCAGTTCTGGTCTGCAGGGCAAGCCGCTCAGCCAGCCCCTTCCAAGTCCCTGCTGGCTGCATCTGTCCACTGCGTGCAGCTCCCTGCTCTGACACCCACAGCTGCCTGTACAGCCATGCTTAGCTCAGCCAGGAGCAATTCTGGGGGCCCAGAGAGTGGGAGCTGCAGGGAGCAGCCAGGGGCCCGTGAGCTGAGCTTGCACTCTCAGGCCTTGTCTTCACTAGGCGTTAGGTCACAGAGTCACTCACACTCAGGGGAAGGCCAGGCTCTTTGGAGTGTTCCCACAAGATCACAGGTTGCGGGAACCCTGGGGTCTCCATCGGCATTAACTTGGCCTGTTAGCTCAGCTGGCCTGGTCTGTATCAGGATGGGACTGTGTGTTAATTACCTCATGGAGCCACAAGATCCGTGCTACACTCCAAGCTTTGCAACAGTCTCTTGGAGGAACCCCTTTGATGCGCCAGACCCCCAGGGGGTCTCGTTCTTCCCTCAGGGTAGGCCACCCGGCCTCGCTGCCTCCTAAGATTGAACCTCTGGGGCTGCAGTACTCTTGCTTCATACTGTGAGCTCTGTTCAGCGAATTCGAGCCAGACCCCTGGGAGAGACTTGTCCGCTCTGCAGGGATTAATGCACCTCACAAAATATTTACAGGGACACTCAACAGTGGTTTCAAACACAGCATGGGAAGTCTTTAGGTTAGCACAGAGAAGTGCAGCTTAGCACAGTCCAGTCTGGTCAGCCCAGAGTCCCAGCCATGCTGTAGTGAACCCTATTTTCAGGCTCTGTCTCTCTCAGTTTGACCTTCTGTGTCAGTTCCCAGCTTCCTCCAGAAGCCCCACTGCCCACCTTCCAGTCCTTTATTCTTAGACTGGGCTTTCTGCCCGACTGCCCTGTTGAGAGGCAGCGAAATCCAGGAGGCACTGGAGCTTGCATTGTTTTTTTGGGCCCTGTTGTTGAACTGGGTGAATTTCAACCAGTTCCTTAATGACTCTTCAGTCCACCCAGACCTATGTCCCTTAGCATAGGCGCTGACTCAGTGGGTGCTCTGGGGCTGGAGCACCCACAGGGAAAAAATGGTGGGCGGGTGCTGAGCATGCAGTGGCAGCCTGCCATCAGATCCTCCCCACCTCCCAGCACCTCCCACCCACTTGAGGTTGGAGCACCTCCCTCTCCTTCCCCGTGCCTCCTGCCTGCCACGATCAGCTGTTTCACAGCATGCAGAGAGGCTGGGGGGGCAGGAGCGAGGATGTGGCACACTCGGGGGAGGGGGCAGAACTGGGCAGGAAGAGGTGGGGTTGGGGTGGAGTGGAGATGGGAAGAGGTGGGGCGGGGTTGGGGCCTTGGGGGAAGGGGTGGAGTGGGGGCGGGGTCTGGGACAGAGTCGGGGATCAAGAACTGTGGAAAATCAGCACCTGTCTCCTTTAGACTGCCCTGAAAGCAAACTTAATCCCTACTGGGTAACCATGCAATGTATCAGGGAAACTGAGGCACACATCAGGGTCATACAAATTATTCAAAAATTCCCAACTTCATTATACCAACACACCTAGTAGAGATGCACCCGTGTGGCCAGCAGAGCTCCGCTGGCAGGGAGCTTGAGGCAGCCCTGGGCAAAGTTGCACAGGCAGGGTGGGGAGGACTGCCCCAGCCATTGCACTGCAAAAAGGGGGTGTCGCAGAGCAGGAGCCGGGACATGCTGTGTGCCCCCTGAGCACAGCAGGGTTGGGCTCACAGCTCTTCTGGCCCCTGCAGAGAAGGCATTGCCTGCCCTTGCCCAGCCCCCAGGCCCTGCCACCCTGCTGCGCATTGGGCTCGGTGAGCTACAGACATACCCTATCTTTGTTCTTCTTCCTTTAGGAGCTGCAGGGCTCTCAGAGCAGTGCCCAGCTCCAGGGAATAATCCAGCAAATGTTTGACATTCTCCCATCCCCAACGGTGGACGCTCGCGCCCCCTCCCGCTGCAGGACGTGTGCGGTGGTGGGGAACTCCGGCCGCCTGCGGGGCTCCCGCCACGGGCGAGAGATCGACTCCCACCAGTGGGTTCTGAGGTGAGTGGCACAGAGCTGACTCACTCCCTGCTCTGTATGTGCCCCTCCAATGGGCCCGGCCCTCTGTAGTCGCTCTGGTGGAGCAGAGTAAATCTCTGCCCACAGGCCTGGGGTGGAGCCCCAGCAAAGGCGCAGATGAACCCGGGACCCTGTCCTGCAGCGGGGTGTCTCACAGCGCTGTGCCAGCAGTGAGGAGGCACCTGGTGCTGCAGCCAGGCTGCTGAGGCCCCAGCGGCCCTTGGGCCACCTGGTCATTGGCGGGAAGGAGTTCCCAGGCCGTGTACGAAGCACTCCCTGGAATCTCTATCGCCGTCGCCCACTGTCTTCCCTCATGCCCCATGTTTCAGCTCATCTGGGAGCTGCTGGAGGAGAGCAGGGTGCAGCTCTGGGGCTACATCTGAAAGTGAAAAAGCAGCCAGCTTGTGCTAGCAGCCCCAGTGAGCACCGGCCACGACGACAGACAGCTCCAAGCCTCTCCATTCCCTGCTGGCCAGGATGGCTCCCTTGCCCCAACCCATCCTCCCAGCCATAGCGATAACCATACCCCATTCTTCCCTCCCAGCCAGGGCAGGCCCTGAGCCCCATCCCCCACCTAGCCAGTCAGGGTGAATCCCGAGCCCCATCCCCGACCCAGCTGGCCTGGGTGGGCCCCACAGTGTTCTCTCTAATTTTTCCCACATCACCTTCATATTGGTGCACATAACAAAATTCATGTGGTGGGGGTAGGGCCAAGGGATTCGGAGTGTGGGAGGGGGCTCGGGGCTGGGGCAGAGGCTTGGGGTGTGGGCTTTGGCTAGTGGCGCGAGCTCTGGGGTGGGGCTGGGGATAAGGGACTCAGGGCTGGGGCAGATGGTTGGGGGGGTGAGGTCTCCAGCTGGGGGTGCAGGCTGCCCCGGGGCTGTGACAGGGAGCGAGAACTCCCCACAGCTCTGTCTCCCCACAGCAGCCCCTGGACTGGGGAAGGGGACCCCTCTCCCCGCCGCAGCAGCTCTGGCCGGGGCTGGCTTGAGGCTGGAGGAGGGGCACCTCTCCCACAGCTGTGGCAGGTCTGGGTCGGGGCTGGGTTGGGCCGAGGGAGGGGCACATCTCCCCTGCTTGCTGCAGGTCCATGGCTGGGCTGGGTTGGGTCCGGGGTTAGAGGAGAGGAGTCTCTGCCTGCCACAGCCTTGAGCACCTGTGTGGTGCTTAATAGGCTTTTGCACAGTCGCATGGCCATGCAGCTTAGGGGGAACTTAGGCCCCAATCCCCATCCTCCACCCAGCTGGCCAGGGTGAGCACTGAGCCCCATCCCCACCCAGCTGGCCAAGGCGGGCCCCAAGACCCAACCCCCACCCAGCCGCCAGGGCAAGGCCCGAGCCTCATCCCCATCCTGCTGGCCAGGGCAGGTCTCGAGCCTCATCCCCCACCCGGCCGGCCAGGGTGAGCCCGAAGCCCTATCCTCACCCTGCTGTCCAGGGAAGGCCCCGATCCCCATCCCCCCCCAACTAGCCAAGGCAAGCCCCGAGCCCCATCCCCCACCCAGCCAGCCAGGGCTGGCCCCAAACCCCATCCCCACCCTGCTGTCCAGGGCAGGTCCCAATCCCCATCCCGACGCAGCTGGCCAAGGCGAGGCCCGAACCCCATCCCCACCCATCTGGCCAGGGCAGGTCTCGAGCCCCATCCTCACCCAGCCGGCCAGGGTGAGCCCCGAGCCCCATCCCCAACCTGCTGTCCAGGGCAGGCCTCAAGCCCCATCCTCACGTTGGTGGGCAAGGTGAGCCCGAGCCCCATCCCCACCCAGCTGGCCGGGAAGGGCTCCCTGGGAGGCTGGGAGTGCAAGGTCCCAGCATGTGTGGCCAGACGTGCTGCAACAGACTGATCTGTGCTCTCTCCTCATGCCCCCAGGATGAACAGGGCGCAGACTGCTGGGTTTGAGGAGGATGTCGGCACGAGGACAACGCACCGCTTTATGTACCCAGAGAGTGCTGTGGACCTCCAGCCTGGGGTCCACCTGGTGCTGGTCCCCTTTAAACCTCTGGACCTGAAATGGGTGACCAGTGCCTTCTCCACGGGGGAGCTGCGCTAGTGAGCATGGGGCCTGATCTGCTGAGGGGAATCCTTTGAGGACAGTGTCCCAGGCAGGAGGCTCCAGATGGGCATGGCTCATTTGCCCCTGGTGGAGGCTGAGCAGTCTCTGGGGTCCTCCTAAGATGCAAGGTCTGAGGTGGCTCTGAGGGTGCTGTCTCATCTCAAGGGGCAGTGGGCTCCAGTGTGCCCACAGCACAAATCCCCACACAAGACCAGGCTTAGGTGGTGCCCAGGCTCCATTGACTTGTGGAAGCTGATTCACCCCTTTGTCCAAGGAAGGGGGGCCTTGGGAGGCCCCCCCAGAAGGATGACCCCCACCCTAGGATGGGGGATGGAGGATCCCCAGGACACTGGCACTGCCCTTCCCCCCAAGATGGGGTCTCTGCTCTGGGAAGCTAGATTGCTCCTGCCTCGTCCCTTGAGGGGACTCAGTGGCTCCCTTGGGAGGTTGATAGGCTCAGAGGCTCCTCCCCCTCAGGCCGGGGCACAAACCAGACTTGATGTTCGGCTTGGCTCACTGAACTCCAAAGGGTGGCAAAGGACAGGGCAGACCTGAAGCTGGTTAGAGAGGGTGAGAGCATTTGTACAGACCTCGGGGAAGGTCCATGTCTCATGGCTGATGGCTCCAGCACTGGTGTTCAGACACACTCCAAAGCTCCCAGGGGCTGGCTCAGTGGCTTAATGACATTGTGCTGAAAGGCATCCTGGCTTCTGAGTTGAGGTCAGTGCAAGGAGACAGCAGCTCCAGCAGACGCACTGATGAGGAGGCAGCCACTCAGCTCTTGAGAAGGTCTGCACAGGCATTAGCCTCATCCCTGGTGGATTGTAGAAGTCATGGGTGGGGCCAGAAGAAAGCCGAGCATATAGTATGGAAGACACCACTTTCCACTGACCACGCTTCCTCTTCCTTTGTAGCACGTACACAAGAGTCAAACAGTTCATTGAAGCTGACAGAAGCAAGGTAAGGGCTGGCTGGGGACTCAGCAGCACCAGCCACGTCATGTTCTGGACTTTTGCTTCCCGAGTCTGGGTAGAGGATGGTCAGGTCTGTGGGGAGGACAGTTATCAGAAGCCTTTCAGGTTATATTGCCAGATGGTTACAGTTTCCTGACACTGCTTAATGGCGGAGGGGGGTCTAAGAATTTCCAAAAACTTTGATCAAGTGGCCAAAGACTAACCATGGAACCCGCTTGCGTGGGAAGCTGGCGACACAAAGTCTGTACCTTAGAGTCTTGGGCAGGTGCTTGTAAAGTGGCTTCCAGTAAACTGGCCTGATGGCCAGTTGTGCTCTGGAATCCCTGAGACACACTAGGAATCCATGTCCTGCAGCCGACAAAGTGGGTATTCACCTACGGAAGCTCATGCTTCAATACATCTGTTAGTCTATAAGGTGCCACAGGACACTCTGCTGCTTTTACAGATCCAGACTAACACGGCTACCCCTCTGATACTTGACTAGGAATCCAGTCATTCAGGCAACAAACCAGTCCAACCTCACAGACCGTGTGTTCCTGAGAACTGGCTGCAGGAACACTCCATCTTTCCTAGCCAGCCAGTGCAGAGCCTTCAAGTGCCTTCCGAGCATGGCCTCTTAGTGTTGGGTAGGATGATGACAGAATCTCATAGCAATTGCCCTGTTCTGTTCTCCTCCTCTCAGGTGCTAATCTTGAACCCTGCCTTTCTCAAATACATCCATGACAAGTGGACACAGCACCATGGGAGGTATCCATCCACTGGCTTCACAGCACTGCTCTTTGCCTTGCACACCTGTGATCAGGTAAGTGTCCGAGTGGGTGGGGCCAATGCCCTTGGCCTGTGATGAGGGCAGGAAAAGCTGGAGTCAGATGTTGTCCAAACGCTATGATCAGAGGAGTCTGGCGCAGAGTCCAGGTTCAGCCTCCATGCTGAGACCACAGGCAGCCAGCTCACACACCACCCTTGCTGCAGCTGCCTGCCTGTAGGCCCCTTTGGTGCCCTTGCTTGCCTCTCCCCCAAATTGCAGCATGGTACCCGGACAATACAGTTTGGTACCTGGCCAGCTCAACATGGTACCTGGGAAGCTCAATGTGGTACCTGGGCAACATAGTGTGGTACCTGGGCAGCTCAGGGTGGGGGCCTGGGCAGCTCAACATGGTACCCGGGCAACATAGCGTGGTACCTGGGCAGCTCAGAGTGGTACCTGGTCAGCTTAACATGGTACCTGGGCAGCTCAATGTGGTACCCGGGCAACATAGCCTGGTACCTGGTCAGCTCAACATGGTACCTAGTCAGCTCAACGTGGTACCCAGGCAACATAGCCTGGTACCTGGGCAGCTCAACATGGTACCTAGGCAGTTCAGCATGGTACCTGAGCAGCTCAACATGGTACCCGGGAAACACAGCGAGGTACCTGAGCAGCTCATCATGGTACCTGGGCAGCTCAGAGTGGTACCCAGGCATAAGACCATAAGAATGGCCGTACTGGGTCAGATCAAAGGTCCATCTATCCCAGTATCCTGTCTACCAACAGTGGCCAATGCCAGGTGCCCCAGAGGGAATGAACAGAACAGGGAATCATCAAGTGATCCATCCCCTGTCGCCCATTCCCAGCTTCTGGCAAACAGAGGCTAGGGATACCATCCCTGCCCATATAGAGGCATTATGATATTTTCTATCACTTTCTTAATGATTCCTAACATTCTGTTTGCTTTTTTGACTGCCGCTGCACATTGAGTGGATGATTTCAGAGAACTATTCGCAATGACTCCAAGATCTCTTTCTTGAGTGGTAACAGCTAATTTAGACCCCATCATTTTGTATGTATAGGTGGGATTAGGTTTTCCAATGCGCATTACTTTGTATTTGTCAACATTGAATTTCATCTGCCATTTTGTTGCCCAGTCACCCAGTTTTGTGAGATCCATTTGTAGCTCTTCGCAGTCTGCTTTGGACTTAACTAGCTAGAGTAGTTTTGTATCATCTGCAAATTTTGCCACCTCAATGTTTACCCCTTTTCCCAGGTCATGTATGACCATGTTGAATAGGACTGGTCCCAGCACAGACCCCTGAGGGTCACCACTATTTATCTCTCTCCATTCTGAAAACTGACCATTTTGCCCTGTCCTTTGTTTCCTGTCTTTTAACCAGTTACTGATCCATAAGAGGAGCTTCCCTTTAGCAGCAGCTCAGCATGGTACCCGGGCAGCTCAGCGTGGGGCCTGGGCAACTCAGCGTGGTACCCGGGCAGCTCAGCATGGTACCCGGGCAGCTCAGCGAGGGGCCTGGGCAGCTCAGCATGGTACCCGGGCAGCTCAGCGAGGGGCCTGGGCAACTCAGCGTGGTACCCGGGCAGCTCAGCGAGGGGCCTGGGCAGCTCAGCATGGTACCCGGGCAGCTCAGCATGGTACCCGGGCAGCTCAGCGAGGGGCCTGGGCAGCTCAGCGTGGGGCCTGGGCAGCTCAGTATGGTACCCGGGCAGCTCAGCGAGGGGCCTGGGCAACTCAGCGTGGGGCCTGGGCAACTCAGCGTGGGGCCTGGGCAGGCCAGAGTGGTACCTGGGCAGCTCAACATGATATCAGGGGAGCTCAGCATGGTATCCGGGCAGTGCAGTGTAGTACCAGGGCAGCTCAGCATGGGGCCTGGGCAGCTCAGTGTGGTACCAGGGTACCTCAGCGTGATATCTGGGCAGGTCAGTGTGGTCCCCAGGGAGTTCAGCGTGGGGCCTGGGGAGCTCAGCGACTAGAGCCTTGTGCCTTTTTTAAAAATATTTTTTTGAATGCAAGGGGGATTTCTGATTTTGTTTTAGCCATTAAAATGTTTTATTTCTTTTTATTACATGTAGATAATAAAATACCTCAAATGATCCCTCTCTCAGTGAGCCCCAGCCCTCATATTAACCCCTGGCACACTCCTCCCCCTCCCACCCCCCAATTCATTCCCCTAAATATTTCCCTTCCTGACTCTGACTCTCCATCTCCCCCCTGGCTCCCGGGGCACTTGGGATCCTGCCCTCAGAGTGGGAGATGCAGGGGCTGCAGACTGAGCCTGCCCTGCACTCAATCCCCAGTGGCAGCTCCAGGCGCCTAGCTTGGGTGGCCAGGGTTGCAATGCCCCTCAGGTTTGGCTTGGCCATCTGCCAGGCAGAATGGGAGCCCCAAGAGCTGTGGCTGTACGGGGGGGGGGGATGTTTCGTTTCATGTGGGGGGCGGGTTCATGTGGGGCTCTGCTGACATCGCCTGTTTGCATGCAGGTGGCAGTGTTTGGGTACGGTGCAGACAGCTATGGAAACTGGCACCACTACTGGGAAGAGAACCGTCACCCTGGAGCCTTCCGCAAGACCGGCGTGCACAGCGCTGACTTCGAACTCACCCTCATCAAGAAACTGGCAGGCGAAGGCAAAATCTCCTTTTATAACTAGCTAAGGGGGCTGCTCCAGGGCCTCTTCAGCCTCTGATACCCTAACGCCATCCCCCAGACAGGCAGCGCTTCCTCCTGTGGGAGCTCCGCTATCCACACCCAACCCTACTGGCTCAGAGAGTAGGACTGTTCAGCGTTGCAGCAGAACCAAGTACTCATCAAAACTAGATTCTGACCATGCTGCCCCATTCCTCTCACTTTTCTTCGCTGAGAGGGGACGCTCTGGAGTGGGGTGTCTGGCTATCCTAGTAGTCAGCCCCTCCCCACCCCCCCCGTCATCACTCAGCAATGGCTTTACTCTCTCAACACCCCGAGAGGTTGGCCAGCTGGGGAACTTGCCCAAAGCCGCCCAGGAAGGCTGCGGCAGAGCAGGGGCGTTGCGGTGTGTGGTGTTGCCCAGTGCACAGCCGCACATTGCTGCAACTTTTCGGAGCACCTATGACCTACTGGCTGGTTACTTTGAATATGAATGAGAGAAGAGAAGCTGAAGAGCCGTTCACTGGGGGGCACAAGGTTTTACAGGGAGCCCCAGGGACAGCTGTGTGCACAGTAAGCCACTAAAGGAAGACATGTGAGGTCTTTACCGAGAGCCAAAACCCCCCTCGGCATCAGCACTGTGCCACATATGGCTGCTGGGTAACATTTAAGGCATTTTGTATTGTGATAGACCCAGGCCAGTTGGGACCAGCAGAGTAGTAGAAGGGAGATATACTGGCCACTGGATAAGCAGTTTTCTGTTCCCTGAGTGACCAGAGCAGGAGCTGCTCCAGGCTAATGAGAACACCTGATTGCAATTAACCTGCTAAGAGTCAGGTGAGGTTGTTAAGAACCTAACTCTAATTAAGGCCCCTCTGATGCTATAAAAGGGCTCACTCCCCTCAGGCCAGAGGGAGCTGGAGAAGAGGAAGTGTGTGAGGAACTGGGAGCAAGAGGTATGCAAGAAGCTGAGAGTGAGTAGGCATACTGCTGGAGGACTGAGAAGTACAAGCATTATCAGTCATCAGGAGGAAGGTCTGGTGGTGAGGACAAAGGAGGTGTTGGGAGAAGGCCATGGGGAAGTAGCCCAGGGAGTTGTAGCTGTCATAGAACTGTACCAGGAGGCACTCTAGACAGCTGCAATCCACAGGACCCTGGACTGGAACTTGGAGTAGAGGTTGTGCCTGGGTTCCCCCCAAACCTCCCAACTCCTGATCAAACACAGGAGGAATTGTCCTGACTGTGGCTTCTACCAAAGGGGAAGGTCTCTGGGCTGTTTCCTGAACCACAGGGTAAATCTGTGAGGTGAGCAAATCTGCCAATAAGCGCAGGACCCACCAAGGTAGAGGAGGAACTTTGTCACAGTATCCATGCTGGAAATGAGCATCTTAAAGCCTTGCAGTGAAAGCAGGTCCCCAGAAGATGACACCTCAGACAGGTGGGGGAGGGGAGGGTAGACTGTTCCCTGTCTAGTATTTGGCTGTTGTGTACTGTGTGCCTCACCAAGTGATGCCTCTTTGCCTACTAAGCCAGATGCCAATTAAGGGATTACAAAATCTACAAGAAGGAAGTATCCAGAGTAAAACCAACAACAGGATGGCTGTGGGGTTGGGGGGGAGCTGCTTAAGGCCAATGGATTTTTTGGATCTATTGGGCGGTGCAGACACATGGCTATGATCCTTCACCAGATACGTGTCTCATGAAGAAGGCTCAGAGCCAGGCCCAGCTCAATGACACTGGAAGGCCGTTGGGTGAGCATCGCTCCATAAGGCAGGAGTGTAATTAGTTACGTAACGCTAGGGTCCAGCTAGGGCTGTCAATTAATTGCAGTTAACTCAAGCGATTAACACAAAACAAATTAACTAGATTAAAACACAAGTTGCGATAAATTGCCATTTGAATTGCACCATTAAACTATAATAAAATACCAATTGAAATTTATTATAAATATTTTTGGATGTTTTTCTACATTTTCAAATATATTGATTTCACTTACAAAACAGAATACAAGTGCAAAGTGCTCACTTTGTTATTATTTTTATTAAAAATATTTGCACTGTAAACCAGATAAGCAAAAGAAACAGTATTTTTCAGTTCACCTCATACAAGTTCTGTAGTGAACTCTCTTTATTGTGAAAGTGCAACTTACAAATGTAGACTTTTTTTACATAACTGCACTCACAAATAAAACAATGTAAAACTTTAGAGCCGACAAGTCCACTCAGTCCTCCTTCTTGTTCAGCCAATCACTCAGACAAACAAGTTTGTTTACATTTATTCTTATATACAATGTCAGTCGAAAGTGAGAAAAGGTGTTTGCATGGCATCGTTATAGCTGGCATTGCAAGGTATTTACGTGCCACATATGCTGAACAGTCGACTGGCCCTTCATGCGTCAACTTGTAGGCCCTAAAGTTTTACATTGTTTTGTTTTTGAGTAGTTATGTAAAAAAATGTAATTCAACATTTGTAAGTTGTATTTGCATGATAAAGTGATTGCACTACAGAACCTGTATGAGGTGAATTGAAAAATACTATTTATTTTGTTTCTTTTTACAGGGCAAATATTTGTAATAATAATATAAAGTGAGCACTGTACACTTTGTATTCTGTGTTATAGCTGAAATGAATATAATTGAAAATGTAGAAAAATATCCAAACATTTATTATATATATTTCAATTGGCATTCTCTTACCAGTGTGATTATAACTGTAATTGTGACTAGATCTTTTTATTCCCACAATTTATTTTTTTTTAACTCAGATGAGATCTTTAGTTCTAGATTGCAGGTTGTAATAAATGAAGGATGGAGGGTAGCTCCCTCTTATGGACACCCAGCTAACCAGTAGCTAAAATCCCTCTTAGTAGCTGGTCTCTGCTTGCTCTACATGTAAAGGGTTAAAAAATCTCTCTGTGATATACAGGTCAAAGGAAGTGAGAGGGCACCTGGCCAAAAGAGCCAATGGAAAAGCTAAAACTTTTAAAAATGAAAACAAGACAACCCTTTTGTTTGTCTGTTGTTCTCCCGGAGAGAGGTGAACAGGGCAACATCTATGCTGTAAGAAGCTTGGGGCCAGGTATGAAAAATCCTCAGTATGACACCTAGAAACTACTCATTTAAAACCCTAGATATGTAAGTAGAACAGGAAATGTCTAGGAAGACATGATTAGGTTTATCTTTTTATTTCTTTATGGCTTGTGGATTTCTGTGTGCTAACTGCACGTGCTTTTGTTTTGCTTGTAACCTTTAAGATAGACCTCAAGAAAGTTATTCTTGAAGCCTAATCCTTGTAGTTTTTTTTTTAATCTAACAAAAGCCTAAATTTCCAGATGTATTTTTTTTAATTAATACAATTTACCTTTTTTTTTTCTTTCTCAGGTCTTCCCGGGGGGCGGGGGTGAAAGGGCTTGAGGGTATCCCACAGGAAGGAATTCCCAAGTGCGCCTTCCTGGGCTCTCAAAGGGGTTCTGCACTTGGGTGGTGGCAGCATCTACCAATCCAAGGTCAGAGAGAAGCTGTAACCTTGGGAGTTTAATACCAGCCTGGAGTAGCCAGGATTAATTCTTAGAATCCTTGCGGGCTCCACCTTCTGCACATGGAGTGCCAGAGTGGGGAATCAGCCTTGACATGGTGGCAACAGTGGGCTCATTTTGAACCAGAAGCACAGACCTCAGGATTTTTAAAGGACACATTTTTCCTTTTGGCAGCCTGCAAAGCCAGGGAGGGTATTTTTTCTTTTCTTTTCTGCCTAAGGGGGAACAGGCACACAAAGGGTTCAGCCTTCAAAGCCAGGGAGTCCAGGAAGCAGTTTATTTTTTTCCCTAGTTTCATGGCAACGAAATACCTAGGCTAGAGTAGAGCAGCCCTGTGCATGAGGTGGCAGTCAGAACAACCCTAGAACAACTCATTCTCCTGTCAAAGTTAGACTCAGGACTCTCAGTTTGTCAGACCACTCTGTTTTATTAGCACAGCGCTCTGCTAATAACACCCAGATAATGTGAGCACCATGCAAGACACAAACTATCTTATTTATACAGATAAAAGGGCGAGCACTTAACAAGGTAACAAAGGAAGCAGAATCTGATAAGTTTACCTGGGCTAGGCATGCATATCTTATTTCCTTACTAACTATTACCGATCTTCTGTTAATGTTTTGCCATTAGCAACCTTGTTTATGCCTAATGTTTCTTTTCCTGGCACCTGTTTTTCAACATTTTTTATTTCTGCTTAAAGATACATACAACATTTCTTTAATCCATTCTTATTTTTACAATATAATTCATTCTACTTTCACACTCCCAAAGTGACATGGCAAGGAGAAAACAGACCCAGATCAAGGCCAGACATCCAGCTCCATGACAGAAATGCAGGCAGGGGATGGGGGCCCGGCCATTTCCCAGGAGGGAAGGGTCAGCCCTCCCCAACCCAAGATCTTGGTGCCAGGATGGAGGAATCCCTTTAACCTAGACCAAGTTCCAGCTGCAGAAGTGTGACGTTATGAGTGTAATATACTATCTCACTGAAAGGTGACAGGGCCAGAAAAAGTTAATTAACTCACAGACTGACATGACCCATGGTCGAACTTTAAAGACTTGTTAGGAAGATATGTAAATAAATAGAGCTTTGAAACGCAGCCTGCATTGTTAGAGATAGAAGGGTAGATGTTTGCTTAGGTCTTGTGCTATTACTATGGCTTTTATTCAAAGATTTAAAAAAAAAGTATCAATATTTTGGAAGACACTTGAGTGAAATAGTATTGTTGTCTATATGTCTCTTTGAAGGTTGTGGTAACCTGTATCTGAACTGTTTAATGGATACATTACCCTGTGCTAATTGTCATAATGTTTGGGAGAAGGAAAGTTAAGCCTATTGTTTTCTCAGGCCAAAAGGCTGCTGGAAATGTATAAAAACCCTGGGACACGATCCGTCATCATCTCAGATCTGCTTTGGCTTTCAAGAAGGGGAAACCTAAGCCATAAGAATTGAGATCCCCTGAATATGGACTATAAGCTATGAACTATTTCTAAAAGGACTTTTGGCAATTACAAACTCATCTCTGCTATGTATCTGAACCTCAGTAATTGATTTCAGGTCTGTATGTATATTGATCTTTTAACCAACACTCTCTCTCTCTTTCCTTTTTAAATAAATTTTAGTTCAGTTAACAAGAATTGACTAAGTGTGTATTTTATGTAAGATCTAAGTTATAACTGGACCTGGGTGTGTGGCTGATCCTTTGGGGTTGGAAGAACCTTTTCTTTTACATGATGAGATAAGATTTTCAGTAATCATCATTGTCTGGACGGAGGCCTGAGGCTGGGCACTTTAAGGGAACTGCATTATTTGCACTAGTGAGGTAATAGAGAAGCTGTTTTGTGCTGACTTTGTAAATTTAAGTATTGGAATATCCACCAGCTTTGGGGGTTTGTCTGCCCCATTCTGTTTGCAGTTCACCCTGAGTGACCTCGGCTGGCTTCCATGGGCACAATCATCACAGGAAGACAGGAATTTCTTCCTAGAAATGAAGCACTTGAAGGTAGAGGAAAGAAAAAAGATGAAGTTCTTGGAGGCAGAAGTAGAGGCAAAGCACTTGGAAGCAGAGGAGAGGAGAGAGGCGAAGCATTTGGAGGTGGAAATAGAGTTGAAGCACTTAAAGCTGGAAAGGGCTAAGCTGGATCAACCAGGTAGCCCTAGCAGTCCTCCTCCAAGTACCACTCCCCATTCTAAGAAATTCTCCACATACAAGGTAGGTGATGATACAGAGGCCTTCTTAAAAATTTTTGAAAGAGCCTGACTTGGGTACAGCATCCCTCCAGATCAGTATTTTGTGAAGCTGAGGCCACAACTCAGTGAACCCTTAGCAGAAGTGGTAGTTGAAATGCCTAAAGAACACATGAACAAGTACAGACTTTTTAAACAAAAGGCCAGAATTAGGATGGGGCTAACCCCTGAGCATGACTGTCGGCGGCTGAGAGCCCCAACATGCCTACCACATTGTAAAAAAACTGAGATGCCTGAATATCAGGAGCAAATGTTGTCTTTGAAAGATGTCTCTCCTAATACAAATGGAGCAGCGTTTAGAGGGTGTTCCTGAGGAAATAGAAAGGTACATTCTAGATGGAAAGCCCAAAACTGCAATCGAGGCTGGGGAGATTGGAGCCAAATGGGCGGAGGTGGCAGAGAAAAAGGAAGCTAGTAGCAGTTGGTGAGGATACCAGAAGGGACAACCCGAGATGACACCTCACCATCGAAGTCAGCCCAAGGCCCCATATCACAAGGAGGAGCCCTCCACGTAGCCAGGGAAACCCCAGATGCCCTCTTGTCCCACCACCCCATCTCCAACCACCCACCTCACCCCAGCCCACAGTCAGCTGGGTGATGCTTCAAATGTAACAAGCTGGGGCATGTGAAGGCCAACTGCCCTAAGAGCACCAGCCGACTGCAACTCATCACCCCACAGAGTCACCAAGAGCCTTCAGGCCCAGATGCCTCGCAAATACCCCCAAAGCGAAGGAAAACTGTGAGGGTGGGTGGGAGGAAGATTACTGCGTGGAGAGACTCTGGAGCATAGGTGCCAGCGATCCAACAATCCCTGGTGGACTCCAGATTCATCAACCTAGAGTCCCAACTGACAGTGCAACCCTTTAAGGCCAACTCTTTAACTTGACTACAGCCAAGTTGCCTGTCCAGTGCAAGGGCTGGTCAGGGATATGGACTTTCACAGTCTGTGACAACTATCCCATTCCCATGCTGCTGAGAGAAGACTTAGCCAATCATGTGATTAACCATTAACGCTGTTAACTAGGGTGATCGTGGGCTAAGCTCAAGAGCTTTTCTCTATACTTAGTTGGAATTACCAACTGTTTTGAGGATACCAGTCCTCCTTGTGCCCATCAGAAAGGGTTTCCTTGTATAAGAGTCCTCCTTTTACAACAAACCTAGACCTATTAGAAGAGCTGAGAAGCGATGGGTTATTCCGTGATGCCATCCAAGCTCCCTTGAGGCTTTCATCCTCTTCCTGCTCTTCCAGGAACTGCTCCCTTAATATTAGGGTGGGTCTTTTGCTCATGGTTTGTGTTATGAATCCTGTTTGTGGTGTTTCCCCAACATAATGCTGCATTGTTTCTGATGGTCTTGTATAGATATTCATTGACAATTGCTTGACTTCAAATGCGACTGGGGGGAGGGATAGCTCAGTGGTTTGAGCATTGGCCTGCTAAACCCAGGCTTGTAAGTTCCCTCACTAAGGGGCCCACTTAGGGATCTGGGGCAAAATCAGTACTTGGTCCTGCTAGTGAAGGCAGGGGGCTGGACTCAATGACCTTTCAGGGTCCCTTCTGGTTCTATGAGATAGGTATATCTCCATATATTTTATTTCCTTTATTAAAAGGATTTTGCTACACTCAGACGCCATGCTTGCGAAAGGGGAAGTATTGCCTCTTAGAGGCACCCAGGGGGAGGCATGTAATTGTCCCAGGTCACTGGGTGGGGGCTCCAGATGGTTTTGCATTGTGTTATTGAAACAGAACCCCTGGATATTGAACCCGGCCCTTGTTGCTGCCAACTCAGACGGGCAGAAGGGTTACGCTGATGACACTGCCAACCCCTGTTGTTTTAACTGTAGTAAATAGTCCAGGATGAAGGGAATCATGCTCTTCTGAAGAAACCAAACTGAAAACTTCTTCCACTTAGCCAGATAAGTGGCATGAGTGGAAGGCTTTCTGCTTCCACGGAGGACTTCCCTAACTGAGTGAGAGCACACGAGCTCCAATGGGTTTAGCCATGGAGTTTCCATGCCGTGAGGTGGAGAGACTACAGGCTGGGGTCCTGGAGGCAGCTGTGCTCCTGCATGATCAGTCTGAAAACCAGGGGCAGAGTTATAGGTGTGTCCACTGACAGGTCTAGCAGTGTGGTGAACCAGTGCTGATGTGGCCACACTGGTGCTATCAAGACTAATGACACTTTCTCCTGTCAGACCTTGAGGAAGACCTTGTGGCTGAGTGGGAATGGCAGGAATGGGTACAGCAGGCACCCCTTCCATGAGAGGAGAAAGGCGTCCGTGAGCGAGTGAGCCCAGGCTGTGGTTCATAAAGGAGCAGGACTGCTGACACCTCCTGTTGTGCTGTGTGACAAACAGGTCTATCTGGGAAGAGCCCCACCTTTGGAAAATGCTTATGGTAAAGTCCAGAAACAGAGCCCACTCACGGCCATGAAAAGACCTGCTGAGGTGATCGGCCAGTTTGTTCTGCAAGCCCGGAAGGTACGATGCCTCCACGTGTATCGAGTGGGTGATGCAGATGTCCCACAGCCTAAGGGCTTCTGACAGGGGAGAGGAGTGAGCACCAGCCTGTCTGTTTATATAGAACATTGCTGTGGCATTGTCTGTCAACACTGATCTACAGGGCAGATGTGTATGGGTTTGAAACATCTGGCGAGGCGCACCGCACGCAGCTCCCTGATTTTGACATGCAGTGAAAGTTCTGCCTGGGACCATAGACCCTGAGTCCTGCCTCTGCCTAGGTGCGCTTCCCATCCCATCGCTGACGCATCTGTGACTAGTGACAGTGAGGGCTGAGGTCTGGAGAAGGGTCTGACCCCTGTAGCAGGGTGGCCACCTGCTCCTGCCCTGAAGGGCTTAAAACAGCCCCGGGAGAGGGCTGTGGTAGGGGAAAACCTGGGCTGATTGGGGAAGTAGCCACAGCTGGGCCACGCCCCAACCAGGCCACAGCTGACTCTATAAAGGGGCTGTGGGCCAGGAGCACAGGCAGTCTCTCTCTAGGTGCAGAGAGAGAAGGGTCTGAGACTTGAGTAAGGTACCGGAGTAGAGCAGCGCTGGGGAATAGAGCAAGGGAGCCGGGGACTCCTGCCTGGAAAACCCCCAGGCTGCAGGCCTAGCCAAAGGCCTGAAAGGGCACTGGGGATGCAGAGGTGCAGCCCCGGGCACAGGTGGAGGAAGCAGATTCAACCCCCCTTGCTGATGATGAGCGATATGGACTGCAGTCTGTCCCAGAGTGCGGAGGCTAGATGAGGACTGGCAGTGAACACTGAGGCAAGGTGGGGATAGAGCGTGGGAATTCCCCTGGGAGGGGAGCCCAGGGAGTGGGGGTACTGCCGGGGGCAACACCCAAGAGACGGGGGCACTGGGATCCGGGAGGGACATCGGCCTGCAGAGGGTGCTCCAAGGCTGAAGAGCTAATTCCCATATGGACCAGCAGGAGGCACTGCAGGGGCGAATCCCGCATTGCTAACCCACACATACTGTCTGTGGGTCAAGTCACCACAGGAGGGACTCGAGAATCTGAGGGGTAAGAGTGACCAGTCTGTCTAAGTGGTCTCGGTTTGGCCTGTAAACTCAGGCCAGCCATGCCTGAAGGGGGTGAAGCCGCAGTCTGGCATGCTGTACTACATATGTGCAAGCAGCCATATGTGACATCCAAGTAATTTTAGGCAATTCTGCACCATTGTGGTGGGGAATCTGGTGAGATCCTCTATGACGGCACTTGTGGCAAGGAACCAAGATTCCGGGCAGAATGCTCTGGCCTGACTGGAGTCCAGGAGGGCCTGATGGACTCTATCCGTTGAATGGGAGTTATGGTTGACTTCACCATGTTCAAGATGAGGCAGAGCTGGAGGAACGTCATCTGCACCAGGCTCATGTGGTCCTCCACTCCGCCCAGGAGCAGCCCTTGATTAGCCAGTCGGCTAGGTACGGGAATACCTGCACCTGACGCTTCCATAGGAAGGTTGCCATGACCACCATGCACTTGGTGAACACCCAAGTGGTAGCCAAGAGGAAGATCGTGAACTGATAGTGAATGTTGCTGACCACAAAACAGAGGATCCACACCTGTGGGACAGCGTTATGGACACATAGAAGTAGGCGTCCTCCAAGTCAAGGGCAGCGTACTAGTCCCCAGATCCAGGGAGGGAATGATGGAAGCCAGGGAAACCATGCAGAACTTCAACTTCTTCTTGAATCTGTTGAGGTTTCACAGGCCTAAAATAGGCCTGAGCCCACCCTTGGCCTTGGGGATTAGGAAATATTGGGAGTAGAACCCCCTGCCCCTGAACTCTAGAGCAGCGGTTCTCTAACTTTAGCAACCTGAGGACCACCATTTTGATTTACATTTTTTCAGGGACCCCCAAGTTCCCCTGCTCAACCCTTGCCCCACCCTCTTCCCTGAGGCCACACCTGCTCACGCCATCCTCCCTCCGTCCAGTGCTCACTCTCCCCCAGCCTCGGGCAGGGGGTGGTGGTGCATGAGGGGTGCAGGCTGCAGGATCTAGGAGGGAGTTTGGGTGCAGGAGGGGATGTGAGGTGCAGACACTGGGAGGGCATTAGGGTGTGGGCTTGGGAGGGAGTTTAGGTGCAGGAGTGGGAAGGAGTTTGGGTGCGGGAGGGGGTGAAAGGCGCAGGCTCCGGCCTAGGGGCACTTATCTCAGGCAGCTCCTGAAAGTGACCAGCACATCCCTCTGGCAGCAGCTCCTAGGTGGGAGGGCCAGGGGAATTGCAGAGTTTGGGGCTGGGGCAGTGCAGGGACAGCTCCTGGGCGACAGGGACATGCCGGCAGCTTCCAGGAGCAGTGTGGAGCCAGGGCAGGTACCTTAGCTCTGCTGCACTGCAGGAATTTTAGTGTGCAGGAGGCACTGGAAAGGAGGAGGAAGAGTTGAGCAACAGGGGCTGCAGGCCCCAGGGTAGCCTTGGGGACTCCCAGGGGTCCACAGGCCCCCGTTTGAAAAAATCCCTGAAGAGGGATGGGGAAGGTGGGGGGGAAAGTGGGAGGATTCAGAATTGGAGAGAATATCCCAATTCTACCATGTGCAAGACCCACTGGTCTGAGGTTATTTGGGTCCAAGCATGGTAAAAATGAGACAGACGGTTCACAAAGAGGGGGGGGGAAGGATCTGGGATGTGGACTGGTGCGTTGCTCCTGGCACATCTCCAAAAGTCTTCTTGGAAGCCGGAGACTGCCTTGTTGAGCCCTGGCCCTGGTTGGAAGTGGACTGTGGAGGCCTTCTCCTATTACTCCTATCCCATTTCCTGCTATAGTCCTGTCTCTGCTGAGAGGGGTAGACATGAGATGGGGGCTGAGGCTTAAATGCTTCCTCTGTGGGGCTGGAGCGTGGAGCCCAGCAACTTTAAGGATGATCTAGAGTCTTTTAGGCTGTAGAGCCTAGAGTCCATCTGTTCTGTGAACGGACCTGAGCTGTCAAATGGTCTGCTGTGCCTCTGGAGACCTGCAGCCACCAGCTTCAGCGCATAACAATGGAGGTGGACATTGTACGGGTGGCCGAGTCCGCCACGTCCAACGCAGCCTCCAAGGAAGTCATTGCCATTGCCTTACCCCCTCCCTCCCCCGAGGATAGCCTCAAAGTCGGATGAGGAGTCCCTTTAACTTGGACAGAGTTCCAAGAATTACAATTCTAGCAGCTGAGCACTGCTCGCTGATTAGCAATTCGAAGCTGGACCCCCCCGGTGGAATAAACCTTGTGGCCAAGGAGGTCCAGCTTCTTTGCCTCTCTGGATTTTGGCACAGGACCTTGCTGCCCTTGCCTTTCCTCGACACTGGCTGCGTCCATGAGCAGCATACCTGGTTAAGGGTGGGTGAAAAGGTATTTGTACCCCTTAGAGGGTGTCTGCCTCAGGCTTTTTTCTTTTTTTAAAGATTAAGCACAACAGTCCAAGCATTTCTCAGAACAAAGCTAGGGAAAAATACAGCACTTCTTCCCATGTTAAAAATATTCTTCCCCCTGTTAGTTAAACTCTAGCACCTCCACGCTTTGGAGCAAGGATTTGGAATTTGGCAGGAAGGTTGCCCTGGTGTCAGAGCTGTCTTTTGAGATCCCCTATAAAAATCCGCCTGAATTTGACCAAGTTACGAGCCCCTGAATTAGTTCTTAACAGTGGGGACCTGTTAAGTTTGGCAACTACATTCTTTGAAAATTCTGTGCACTGACCCTTCTCCAGCCCGCAGCTGCAGAGACTGAGTAGGACTTTAAAGAACATAAGAGTGGCCATACTGGGTTGGAGCAAAGCTCCATCTAACCCAGTATCCTGTCTGTCAACAGTGGCCAACACCAGGTGCTTCAGAGGGAAGGAGCAGAACAGGTAATTATCATACTTTCACTGCAATTGCTGCACCTAGCGCCTGTGTCCTGGTTACAGGAGCTGAAAGCAGAGATGCTCTCTCTCCAGTGCTCTCATTGGTCCCTGTCACAGAGCTGGTGCTGGCTCTCCCACTTTTATACCTGCACCCTGTGTCAGGCTGGTATAATAAGGAGTCTTTCACGCCTTCCTCTGCTGGATCACCTAATGTCTTTATTTACAGCGTTTGTGCAGTTCCCTGGTCTCCCAACAACTAATGCCCCACAGACCCTCCCCAGGGTCTCCTGCCTCAGAGGCTTCCCTCTTTGGTAAGGAGACAGTGAAATCACTCTGTCTCCTCCCAGGCTAGGCCCCTCCCTGAAGCTTGTTCAAGGTTTTTATAGCCCTCACTTGCCTCAGCCCAGCTGTCAGCTCAGCATGTTCTTCTAAGCCAGCCCTGATTAGGGCTTGCAGCTGGGCTCCCTGCTGAATGCCTGTGTCTCTACCCTGGCCAGAGAGCAAACTGCAGCCAGCATTTTGGCAGGGCTTTAAAGGGGGTTTTACCTCTGCTGTCACAGTCCCCCTTGGGTGCTCAGGAAGCCTGGAATAGGAAGCAACCTGACTGGGTCTAAGGATGGGTAGGGGAAAGAGAGAAGCTAAGACTGGGACAAGAACAGGCTGGAGGGGACAGGGCAGAAGAATGCAGGCTCCTTAGAAACTGGAATAGTACCAAGGATTCCTGAATGTCAGGATTCCTCTGCTGCCAGTCTCTCACTGCCTTCTAATGGCTGGGCCACAGAAGATAACCTGCTACTGCTGCTATAGCTTACTCTGTGCTATGGATGTAAAGGTACTACCCCTGCTGATGAACTATGGGGGAGTCATTTGGTTCCACAATATGGCATTTTTATTTGTTTGCTTTTTTATATACTGTAGGAAATTCCATTAAAAACCCCTACAATGCATGAACATTAAAGTGACCAAGTCAAGCCCTCAAAAGTTAGGAAGTGCCTGAATTAAGGGTGCCCTCACATTGGGGCCAAGGTGCCTTAATGGTGCATTTCCATATCTTGAATAAATTGGGCTTCTTTTAACTTTAAGTTCAACTCAGAATGTATTGGACTGACAGCGTTTGGTTTGGGGATAATTGCACCATTCCTGTAATGTAATTTACACTAAATTACTGCTATACGCTCACAAACATTACTCCGTCCTGATGTACAGTGTTATAATTCCAGTTTATCCCAGAGTCAGTCAGCTTTGGTATCATCTGCTAGCTTTGTTAACATGCAGTTTGGCCAATCACTAACGCAAATGAGAAGAACAGAAAAGACGGTTACTCACCTTTGTAACTGTTGTTCTTCGAGATGTGTTGCTCACATCCATTCCAATTAGGTGTGTGCACGCCGCGTGCACGTTCGTAGGAGACTTTTTACCCTAGCAACACTCGGTGGGCTGGCAGGGCGCCCCCTGGAGTGGCGCCGGCATGGCGCTTGATATATATCCCTGCTGGCCCGCCCGATCCTCAGTTCCTTCTTGCCAGCTACTCCGACAGTGGGGAAGGAGGGCGGGTGTGGAATGGATATGAGCAACACATCTCAAAGAACAACAGTTACAGAGGTGAGTAACCGTCTTTTCTTCTTCGAGTGCTTGCTGATATCCATTCCAATTAGGTGATTCCCAAGCCTTACCTAGGCGGTGGGGTCAGAGCAAGACGTTGCGGAATGTAAAACCGCTGCACCGAAAGCGGCATCGTCTCTAGCCTGCTGGACCAGTGCATAGTGTGACGCAAAGGTGTGTAAGGAAGACCAGGTGGCCGTGCGGCAGATTTCCTGTATGGGGACATGGGCCAAAAATGCAGCATATGAAGCTTGAGCCCGGGTAGAATGGGCGGTAAGAGGACCTGTCAGAACATGGGCCAAATCGTAACATGCCCGAATGCAGGATGTCACCCAGGATGCGATACACTGGGAGGAGATTGCCATGCCCTTCATGCGTTCCGCCACTGCCACAAAACAATTGAGGTGAACGGCGGAAGGGTTTGGTCCTCTCAAAGTAGAAGGCGAGAGCCCTTCGGACATCTAAGGAATGGAGCTGTTGCTCCCGCCTCGAGAAATGCGGCTTTGGGCAAAAGATTGGCAGGAAGATGTCCTGGTTAACATGAAAGGCGGAGATGACATTAGGGAGGAACGCCGGGTGTGGTCGCAGCTGTACCTTGTCCTAATGGAATACAGTATACGGAGGGTCCACAGTCAGTGCCCGAAGCTCCGAGACTCGTCTAGCCGAGGTGATAGCGACTAGGAAGGTCACTTTCCAGGACAGGTACAGCAGTGAGCATGTGGCTAAAGGTTCAAAGGGGGGGGCGCCATGAGTCTGGTTAAGACAAGGTTTAGGTCCCAGGTAGGGGTAGGCCGTTTGACCTGAGGGTACAGTCGCTCCAAGCCCTTGATGAATCTTGACACCATAGGGTGGGAAAAAACTGACTTGCCAGCCTCGCCCGGATGGAAGGTGGATATAGCCGCGAGATGTACTCGTAGAGAGGAGATCGCCAATCCCTGCTGCTTGAGAGACCACAGGTAGTCCAGAATAGTGGGGACTAATACGGAATGTGGAGAATGGCCATGCTGGTTGCACCAATGGCAGAAGCGCTTCCATTTCGCGAGGTAGGTTGAACGCGTGGAAGGCTTCCTGCTGCCCAGCAACACTTGTTGTACTGCTGCAGAACAGCGCAACTCCGACTGGCTTAACCAGCCAGGAGCCATGCAGTTAGATGGAGGGACTGTAGGTCCGGATGGTGCATCCTGCCGAAGTCTTGCATGATCAGATCGGGCCAAAGGGGCAGGGGAATTGGGTCCGCCAGGGACAGGTCGAGCAGTATGGTGTACCAGGGCTGCCGCGGCCAAGCCAGAGCGATCAGGATGAGGCGGGCTCTGTCTCTCCGGAGCTTGATCAGGACTCTGTGGACGAGAGGAAAGGCTGGAAAGGCGTAACAAAGACGTCCCGTCCACGGGATCAGGAATGCGTCCGACAGGGAGCCCGGGGAGCGACCCTGTAGAGAGCAGAACACTTGGCATTTCCTGTTCGATCTGGAGGCAAACAGGTCTATGCGGGGAAACCCTCACCTCCGGAAAATTGAATAAAGGACGTCCGGACGGATGGACCATTCGTGGGACAGAAAGGACCTGCTTAGGTGATCCACGAGGGTGTTCCGTACTCCCGGGAGAAAGGAGGCCACTAGATGTATAGAGTGGGCTATACAAAAGTCCCACAGGCGTATTGCTTCCTGACACAGCGGGAAGGACCGAGTCCCGCCCTGCTTGTTGATGTAATACATGGCCGTTGTGTTGTCTGTGAAAACCGCAACACAACAGCCGTGTAAATGGCGTTGAAACCCTTGGCATGCCAATCAGACTGCCCGCAGCTCTCGCACATTGATGTGGAGAGTCAGTTCCCTTGGCGACCAGAGACCCTGTGTGCGCAGGGTCCCCAGGTGGGCACCCCAGCCCAGCCAGGACGCGTCCGTTGTCAGGGACACGAAGGGCTGGGGGGGGTGAAACGGTAGGCCCGCACACACTTGGGAGGACGTCGTCCACCAGCCGAGGGAGCCTAGAACATTCGGTGGAATCGTTATGATTGTGTCTATGGCGTCCCTGCCTGGCCATCAGACCGACGCGAGCCAGGTCTGCAGTGGGCGCATGCGCAGTCTTGCATGCCTTGTGACGAAGGTGCATGCCATGTGCCCCAGGAGAGCAAGGCAAGTTCGAGCAGAAGTGGTCGGAAAGGCTTGTAGACTTTTGACCAGGGAAACTATGGCTTGGAACCAGTGCAGGGGTAAACTGGCTGTCGCAAGGTTGGAGTCCAGCATTGCCCTGATGAACTCTATCCTCTGTGTAGGCACCAGAGTGGACTTGTCTGGGTTGATGGTCAAGCCTAGACTCACAAACAGCTCCCTGATGATGGCGACGTGGCCGATCACCTGCGCCTCCGAAGTGCCTCAGATAAGCCAGTCGTCGAGATAAGGGAAGACGTGAATACGACAACGGCGCAGGGAAGCAGCGACGACCGCCATACATTTGGTGAATACCCGAGGGGCCGAGGAGAGACCAAAGGGGAGGACAGTAAATTGGTAGTGATCCTGATTTACCACAAAGCGCAGATACCTCCTGTGCGGAGGAAAAATTGCAATGTGGAAGTATGCGTCCTTCATGTCGAGAGTGACGTACCAATCTCTGGGATCCAGGGAAGGAACGATGGCTCCTAATGATACCATGCGGAACTTGAACTTTCTGATGAATTTGTTCAGTCCTCGCAGGTCCAGGATGGGTCAAAGGCCCCCTTTTGACTTGGAGACTAAGAAATACCGGGAATAAAACCCCTTGCCCCTTAACTCCTCCGGCACCTCCTCTATAGCTCCGATGAATAGGAGCTTGTGAACCTCCTGGATGATAAGTTGCTCGTGAGAGGGGTCCCTGAAGAGGGACGAGAAGGGAAGATGGGAAGGGGGTGGAGAAATAAACTGAAGACGGTATCCAAACTCCACCGTGCGTAGGACCCAACGGTCCGAGGTCAGCTGGGACCACGCCAGCAGGAAGGGGTGCAGGCGGTTGAGAAAATGAAGAGGATCCAGGGAGGGGATTGGTATACTGCTCTTGGGCGCACCCTCAAAAGTTTGCTTTGGGTCCCTGCGGTGGTTTGGCGGACCCAGAGTTGTTACCCCCTTGAGGACCCAACTGATGTCTGCGGTTCGGGCAGCCTCGTCTCCGGGTAAAATCCTGTCTGGGTCGAGGTGGGGGGGTAAAGGCGCTGAGGTTGTGGGCGGAATGGCCGTCTCTGAGTCTGGGGTATGTGCATTCCCAGTGAACGCATGATAACCCAGTTATCCTTCAGACTCTGTAGTCTGGGATCTGTTTTCTCTGATAAAAGACCTTGCCCGTCGAATGGCAGGTCTTGGATTGTATACTGCAACTCGGGCGGTAGTCCGGAAGCCTGTAGCCACGATATGTGACGCATGGCTACACCAGATGCCAGCGTTCTGGCTGCCGAATCTGCGGCATCTAAGGACGCTTGCAGTGTGGTCCTGGCGACCCTCTTCCAGGAGAGCTGAAAATTCCTGGCGTGAGTCCTGGGGAACTAATTTAGTGAACTTGCCGACAGCCTCCCAGGTGTTGTAGCTGTATTGGCTCAAGAGGGCCTGCTGCTTCGCCACACGGAGCTGAAGGCCTCCCGCAGAGTAAATCTTGTGGCCCAGCAAGTCCATGCGCCTGGCTTCTCTGGATTTTGGCGCAGGAGCTTGCTGGCCGTGGCACTCCCGTTCGTTGACTGATTGTACCACCAACGAGCAGGGGGCGGGGTGCACATAGAGGTACTCATACCCCTTGGATGGCACCATATATTTTCTTTCCACTCCGTGGGCTGTAGGTGGGATGGAGGCCGGGGACTGCCATATGGTGTCTGCCTTTGCCTGGATGGATTTGATGAAGGGGAGGGCCACCCTGGTCGGTGCTTCTGCAGAGAGTATGCTGACCACTGGGTCCTCCACTTCAGAAACTTCCTCTACAGGAAGATTTATATTTTGGGCAATGCGCCGCAGAAGGTCCTGATGTGCCCGGAGATCAATAGGCGGGGGCCCCGATGATGATGTGCCCGCTACCACCTCATCCGGGGAAGAGGAAGAAGATAACCCAGGGAGGAGTGGTTCTTGTATGGAAGCCTCGTCCTGAGGGACCTCCGTCTCTGGGACATCCTGCTGTGTCAGGGGATGTGCAGGGTCCTCCTCTGTACCTGAGGGGGGAGGCCGGCTGACTGTGGCCTCTGGTGCACGGTGCTCCGAATGGCTGGAGCGTGCTGGGCCCAATGGCTCGCCCTGGGCTTGGTGGTAGGCCCAAGGCGTCCAAAAGGACCATTGCGGTGGCCCACGGTCCAGGTTGGCCTGTGCATCCGAACCCCCGTAGGAGGCACTGTCCGCGTGTGGAGAGGCAGATGAGTGACGTGAAGGCCACAGAGGAGCTGATGATGACTGTGCCAGGCCTCTGCGCCCATAGATCTCACCTCTGCGCGGTGCCGGTGAGCGGTACCGGGAGTTGTGGTGGTATCTCGATCGGGACCGAGACCTGCTACCAGCTCGGTGCCGGGAGGTCGACCGGTGCCGTGTGCTGTCGTGCCAGGAACGGCTGCGGTAGGAGTGTCGGTGCTGTGATCTGGACCGGTGCCGAGAGTAGCACGATGGCGACCGGGATCTCGAGCGGTGCTGCGAGTACGACCAGCGCCGCGGGGAACGGTACTGGGACTGCGAGCGGCGCCGGGATCTTGAGCGACGACAAGGGTGAGAGTAGTCTCTAGATCTGGAGCAGGACCAATGGTGCTCAGTAGTGCCCGGCAAACGCAGCCGCACCATGGTGGGCTTGCCCATCGACTGAATAACCCGCACCGGCGGTGCCAGGGGTTGGGGTAATTCGGGCTGTGTGAGAGCGATGAGGTCGCGTGCCACGGCGAAGGTCTCCGGTGTGGAGGGCGCGACGAGCTCAACTGCAGGTCGTGCTGGAGAGCTGAGAGGCACCGGACTCAATGGCTCCTGAGGAGCTGGAATCGACGGTGCGGAGATACTCGGTGCCGCGGCAGGTGACAGTGCTGGGCGGTCCGGTTTGAAAGTACGCTCTGACTGTGGTGCAGTTGTAGGTGCCGCAGGAGCCTTGTGCTTCTTGCTCCTTGGGGAGAGGGAGCGGTGCCGGCTGGGGTGTTGGGCCGGTGAAGGGTGGGGAAGCGAAGCCCTTGTCGGTGCCGGGCGGTGCGGAGTGGAGGAAACGCTTGGTCCCGGTGCCGGAGTCGGTGCCGACGATGGGGGAGTCAGCGCTGCCTCCATCAAGAGCTGCTTTAAGCGACTGTCCCGCTCTTTTTTTGTTCAGATCCGGTACTTGTCCGCAAGGTGGGACTAGCCTAGGCACCTCAGACAGGAGTCGTGTGGATCTCCTGTGGGCATTGGCCGACGACAGGCCGCACAAGGTTTGAAACCCAGTGAACCAGGCATAGGCCCTGGTACCGGGGGAGGAAAAGGGGCAAACCCCCGATCCTCTATAACTATATACAGAACTATAAATTACTAATTTTAAACACTAACTAGAACTACAATAAAAACTATATACACGATACTACACAGGAGTGAAACGCTAGGGAGGTGGAGAACAGCTAGCCGTGCTCCACAGTTCCAACGACCGACACGGGCGGTAAGAAAGAACTGAGGAGCGGGCGGGCCTGCAGGGGTATAGAGCAGGCGCCATACCGGCGCCACTCCAGGGGGCGACCTGCCGGCCCACCGAGTGTTGCTAGGGTAAAAAGTCTCCGACGAACGTGGACGCGGCGCGCACACACCTAATTGGAATGGATATGAGCAAGCACTCGAACAAGAACTAACCATGCCATCCTGCCTGCACACTTTGCCATTCATCATTCCCTCTGTGGTTCTTCAGACAGTTTTTGATTCACGTACCACTATGGGATCAAAGTTAATTCACCAATTTTAATAAATTAGTTAGTTACATTGAGTCACTCTACCAAATGCTTTACTAAAATCCACAGATGATATATTTTATTACAAAAGGTAAGGATATGGGGAATGAAAATACGATTCAATTTAAAAAATGGACGAAACATTTTTTAAAACAGCCAAGATTGGTTCCTTACTAGCACAGATCACTTTTCTTGCATTGAAAGAACAGTTCTGAGCATTCCTACTGCTGGAGTTTTAAGGTGCCCCTAGGCAGAGATTTATCACCTTGTAACCATGTCTGGTGTGCTAGGTCTTACACCTTTTTGCCTGAGAGATTCGGCAGGGCAGGACAGGAGGGGTCAGCACATTTTGACAGACGTCTGATGCAGTATCCAGTGAGCACATTTGTAAATATTCTGAACAAAAAGGAAATAACTGCTTGGTGGCGTTGCCAGAAAGTTTATTTGATGGCAACTTTAATCCATTCAGCATCTCATGACAGGATGCTCCTCCTGCAACAGCCTCAGGAGCAATTCAACGGCGATGGGCACGAAAGGCTGCCCACAGGAGGGTCTGCACAGCCTGACAAGATGGCTAATGAAAAATCCTCACCGGAACAAGGATCGAGCTGTCCTATCCATAAATCAATGCCAAACAAAGCACAAAGAGACAGTGATGGAAGGATGAGTGGGGGTGTCTGGTAATCCCAGGTATCTTCTCTTTGCGCACTCAGGGGGTCACTTGTGTCTTGATGGATTTGTTCAGTTCCTCTCTACATTCTTCATGGGCTGCAGCAATTTCATATCTACGTCGTCTTCCCAAGCTCTATTTTCTTCTGAATAGCACGAGCAGAATGATAGATCAAGGAATCAATGAGTCCTGCCACTGAAAGAAGAACAGAGAAGGATCAGCCCAGACATTCCACAAAACAGAGACGAAAATGCTTTATTGCATGGGACAAACACAGAACCCTTCCCCCAGGAGCGAAGTTCCAGCTCTAAGCACAGAGAACAGAACCCTTGCAGCTCCTTGGGAGATTGTGGAGACCCTGATCTCCTCTGATGGAGATGAGACACAGATGTGATTATGCTTCTCGGGACAAAGACCATTCTCACCAAGGCAGATGATGCATGCGCTGAAGAACAGAATGGTACCCAAAAGACAAGAGATTAAACTATTCTCACAGAACATAAGGGGCCAGGATTCCAAAGCAAAAGGACAAGACGTTTCCTTTCGACAGATGGGCACCTACCCCTATGTGTTTCATTGTGCATATTTATTTCCAAACCTATTTGCATATCCTGAAAACCCCAACCACCCTGCTTAGAACAAGACAGATTCATTTGACAAAAGGAACTGCTTCTGGAAAGCATTTCCCTGGTCAGACACATTTTCTAGACAAATATGACTCAAATTTATAGTAACAACAGAGATTCTGTAATACTACTTCAACTTTGTTACTGTTTCCAATGAAAATTCGGTGTAAAATTAGCTTCTTTTAGTACTGCCACTTATGCTGAAATTAGATATTATTGTATTTATACTTCTACTGTGAATTGGATCTTTGTAAATAAATGAACTTTCATTCTAATGATAATTTATAGCTCCAAAGGGTGTGTGGCACCTCAGGGAAGGCAAAGAAAGCCCTAATCTCTGCCCAAAGGAGCTTCAATCCACATTTCAGTCCTAGTATGAGCAAGGTGACAAGCCTGCACATTTTAGAAAAAAAATGAAACTAAAAGCTCTGATACCTGTAAATACTCCTCCCACAATGGCACAGACTCCTGTGAGGAAGTGTGTAAAGGGCCTAGAGAGAGGAAAACAGGTTGAATAATCTCCATGAGCTCAGGTGCCATGATGACAGATCGATACCTAGACAGATCACTTGCAAGTTAGAAATCGAGAGCTTAAACAAAACAAAAAGGAAGAATTTAATGGTGAAGAAAAATGAAATCCCCAAATTCAATCTGTCCAGCTACTGGTCAGGTTCTGCCACCCTCATTCAGGCTAAGTGGTGCCGTACTTTGAAAACAGGGTCACTGCTATCAATGGCACTATTCGTGAAGTGATACACAGAGGTCCTCATCCCAAATAATTTACCAGCAATGCCTGTCTGCACTGACAATGGAAAACCTCAAAACCAAACCAACCAAACAAACAAAAACCCCATGTTAATACGTGATTAAGATGGAGAAAAATGGAAAAAGTTAGGATATCACAAAGCTAAATGACACGAACTGAGCCACACTGCACAGTCTGCTTGTTTAAGGGTATATATTTAACAGAGTAATACATGTAATTAATGTACAACATAAGAGAAATAGGAACAGAAACTACGACATCCTGTGTATGCAGCTAAAACAGGAACCTCAGCTTTTCAGTTTGCTGAATTCTATCTGATTAACTTCACAATCTTCATGTAGCATTAACGTGGCTGTGTTTGAGATTAACACCCCACCCCCAATATGAATGGCTTTACTCTTTTCTGCTGTACTTCCACCATTGCACAAAGATAAATGAGACTCTGCTGTGAGACAGCACCACAAAAGCTCACTTTCCAAAACTGGTAACACACAGTGCAATATGCTGTATCCTGTGAGCACATCTGTTAATATTCTAAACAAAAAAAGAATTAATTGCAGGGGGATGTTGCCAGAAAGTTTATTTGATGGCAACTTTAATCCATCCATCAGTACCATTCTATCATAACAGAAATGCTGTGAATTCTCCTTTAATCAGAACACTGATTTAAAACATGGCTACGTTAAACAATACACTTTCGTACCCTTTGACTGTGTTTTATTTGTTGACTACTGGTTAGAAATACTCGGTGTTTTACTGTGTCACTGTGTGTGCCCTCCCCAATATAGCTGCCTACAATAAAATACATAGACACACTACTGAAAACGTCACAAAAAACAGATTTCATATACATTGTGTTACTGTCACTATAGCCCATGTTATAAAATCTCAGAAAATCTGGAGAGGTTCAGGTTGTATAAGAACTGGCCTCATCCTTCCAAGCAGGGTGAATGAAGTGAATAGAAACACCCCCTTACCTGTGTTTCTCTGTCAGTTTCACCATCATGGGAGAAAGCTCATAGAGCACAAATACACCAGGCAGGCCCTGATCTCCTATTAGCCCATTGGCGATTTTCTCATGCCGGGTAACTGAAAACTGGTTAGTCCTCACCACCTAGCAGAAAATAAATATGGAAAATAGTGTTTAATTCGTAACGTAACTAAAAGACTAAGTAGTGTAGACTGCACTTTGGAGCCTCTGCTGAAGGCCACCCTACCCCTAGAGGATGCTAGGGGGGGCACTCCCAGACCTAACCCTATCTTCACTGCAGACAACATCCTGCACTGCAGGACCTGCAGGATTCTAGAGAACTGAGATCCAGGAGTGAGAATGAGCCATGCACAAGTCCCCAAGCTCTTAACGATTTTTGGTCCCTAATGGTGGTGATTGTGGGTAGAAGCAAAAGTCCTCCCCACCCCCTACATCATCTTTGGAATCTTCCAGACAGTTCCTCCTCGAGAGCTGCCTGCAGCCACTGTTCCAGCACTTCTCAACCCTCCCGTAATGCTCCTCCCTGCCCTCCAGTCTTTGGTATTTTTATTCTGGTGACCTTTTGCCTCCCTGACAGCTGATAGTTCCTCCAGCCTTCGGAGGCTCTGGAGGAACCTTGGTTCTGTGGCCTGGATCTTTGTACTTAGTGCTCTGGTACTCTTGCTTCAGAGCATCAGCATTTCAAAGCCTTGTTGCTCTCTCAAGGCCTCAGTTCTTTCCTGGCGCACTCTGGAGATCTCCGAACTTTGGAGCGACTTGCCTCGAGTGTTTCTTTCCTCGTTCTCTGAGCAAATGTCATCCTCTATCTTGACACATCGAGTGCTTTCATGCAACATCTACATGGCAGAAAGATGGCTATCATGTAATAAGTATTCACTGCTTCCTCTACATAGAGGATTGGCATGCTGTGTGGCGATGTTTGCAGAATGCAGCCTGTGTACTGAACGATTATGGGAAATGTTTCCAATTGTTTCTCAGAGAATCCAGTAAGTTCAGCATGAGCCCAGATTGCAGGGCTTCAAAAGGAGAAATCCCGAAAGGGTAAGCCGGAGTTAGCTTTGACCCAACCTCCCTTGTAGGCCCAGGGGCTTAGCTTTCGCTAAAGCACTGTCTATCTTCCCATCCAAAGCAGGGAACAATGCTACAGAATGACTCCCCAACACCCTCCAGGTCTCAGTATTTGAGTTGGTTGTACCAAGCTCCCGCTAAATGGATGAGACACCACCTTGCCTCAACAGGAGATGGAGTAGGAGACAGATGCTCTCTGGATCATCACTGCGGAAGCTCCTGGGCTCACATTAGTTTTACATAAAAGCTTCCCGTGTCCCCTCTCCATATCGATTTAGGATTGAGGGATTGATCCAGGGAGCTTCAGTGTCAATCTCAATCACCAGTACAATGGGATTTCAAGTAGGAGAAGGGAGGTGGTATTACCTAGGTATATGGCAACAGTGAAATATTACTGAGGTACTGTGTCCAGTTCTAGTGTCCACTCTTCAAAAAGGATCTTAAACTGGAAAGTGTTCAGAAAAGAGCTATAAGAATGATTCAAGGTCCAGAAAACTCACCTTACAGTAAGAGATGCGAGAAGCTCAATCTACTTAGCTTATAAAGGGTAAAGTTAAGAGGGGCTTGATCATGGGACTATAAGTACCTACACAGGCAGAGTTCTGATCGCACAGGGCTCCTCAATCTAGCAGACAAAGGCAACAAGATCCAAAGGCTAGAAGCTGAAGCTAGACAAATTCAACTGGGTAAAAGGTGCAGTGGGGGGAATTAACCACTGGAAAAACTTACCAAGGGATGTGGTAGATTCTCCGTCACTTGCAGTCTTTAAATCAAGACTGAATATCTTTCTAAAAGATACATCCTACCTCAGCTACAAGTTATGGGATTGACGCAGGAATCATGAGGTGAAATTCTATGATCCATGCTAAGCCCAAGGTCAGATTATATGACCATTATGGCCCCTCTGGCCTTAAAAAAAAACAATAAAAAAAATCTGTGAATCTCTAAAGCTGCCTCCAAGGCAGCAGCAACATTTTTGACTCTCATATGGGACCATATGTCAAGATCTATCAGACACTGGCTCCTAAACTTGATGCTCAACCTCCTCTGCTCAGTGCCTTGGCACAGCAAGGAGTAACCAGGTTGGGCAGAGCCAGGATGAGGTTTGTGGACTGCTGGCAGGCTGCTTGGGTCAGAGCTCTGGACCAAAGCTTCATAGCCACAAGACAGCCAAGGATACAGGACAGAAAACCCCTTACTGGCCTGGGTGAACCCCATAACACCACATTAAGGTTCAGTACCTCTTCCAAACTTTTTGCTAGCATTAATTATTCTAACCCTGGATATTCTTGGTATCCACATAAATCCCCTTTTGAATCTTGCCATGCTCTTGACCTCAACAACTTCTTGTGCAATGTGTTCCTCCGTTTAATTACTCATTGTGTGAAAAAGTATTCCCTTTGATGAGTTCTGAATTTCCCATTTTTAAATTTCACTGAATGTCCCTTTGTTCTTGTGTTATCAGTCACAGAGAACAGAAGCTCCTAAGCCAGCTTTCCTAGACCATGTATCTTGTCCCCTGTTATACATCATCTTTCCCAGGGAAACACTCTTTCCAATCTCTCTTCATAGGAAGAGTTTTTCCAGGCGCCAAATCATTCTTATTTAATTGTGCAATACTGTGTGAGATGGGGTAACCAGGACTGCACATGGTATCCAGATGAGGCTGCACCATTTTTTTATATGATGATGTGAAAACAAATGATGCAGTTACCATATGAACCTCATTTCTGATCAGTCATGTGACTCGGGCGTGATTCTCTGCATGACTCCCTTGCCCCCTAATTCCAAAGCCTTGGCCCTGCCATTTCATTTCTCCTGTGAACACAAGTGAAGCTGGGAGGAGGACATGTAACACTGAAAGAAGAAGTTGACGGTGGGGCCTGCTTTAATGAAAGTGACAAGAAGGCAAGATTAGGTTTATTCAACCAGAGAACAATGGCCTGTTGAATAAAGTGCAGCAGGCACTGGAGTATGGGAGATATCTAAATTAAGAACCAGGCCACACACATCTGGGACTCCCTGCCACAATCACAACAACACACAGTTCAGCATCTGGCAAGGTCTACTGTTTTAAAGGGCAGAGGGCTGTGTCCAGAGAGGCTACTTGAGGCCTGACAAGGTCTGCAGTCTTCAAATGACCCCCTATGCTGTAAGCTTTCATTTCTGTGGGAATAAACTGCATTTTACTTGGTTCCCTTGTAACCTGGCTACAGAGTGCTTTAGGGGTATGCCAGGGACTCTTAAAAGTCTTTTCACAGGGAGGACCGCATCTCACTCAACAGGCCTCATCTCATAGATTCCCTCCCTCCCCATTTCAATCCCATTAATTATTGAACAATATTCTTGTGGTATTTACATGCTACTGCAATAATATCTGTCTGAGTATCATATGAAAGCTAATAACAATTGCTTATATGGAAATACGATTACAGCAAATTATACAGGCCATTTTAAATAAATTAATGGAGATATCCTATCTCCCAGAACTGGAAGGGACCTTCAAAGGTCATTGAGTCCAGCCCCCTGCCTTCACTAGGCAGGACGAAGTACTGATTATGCTGCAGATCCCTAAGTGGCCCCCTCAAGGACGGAACTCACAACCCTGGGTTTAGTAGGCTAATGCTCAAACCACTGAGCTATCCACTGCTTTAATCCACTCCTGTGTGTCCTACTCCTCTCTCCCCCCCTACTCCTTCACATGATTCTCTGCCACTTGGTCCTGTTCTCCCTTACACATGCTGTCTTGCTGCTCAGACCTCTTCACCTGAACCTACCTTCCCGCAAGGTCGTCATCTTTTCCACTGGACATGGTACCAGGTTCCTCATCCCCCATTCCAGTCATTCTGCTACAACTCATGACTCCATGCCATTGGCACCTCTAGTCTTGCTGGTGGAGCTGGAGCATGGGGACAGCTCCAATTTCCACGCCCACACTATCCTCCCTTTATGTAGCTGCAGCAGTACCTCATAATGGAAATGATTAGGTTAGCTCCTTCTTGTTTCCAGCTGCTTTTACGGGCATTCAAGCTTTTTCGCCATGGATGCCCAAGACCCACAGAAGCAGCTGGAAGCAGATACCCCATTGACGAGTGGGACATAAACGGATAGTCAGAAGAGCAAACAAGTGCCCTCCAGCAAGTGCTCCACCAATCACAGTTTGAGAAGGCTTTACACATTCAAAGATACAAACAAAATTAATAAAGCACAGAAGCATATGAACACAGGAGTGTTTCTGGGGTTAGGCCTGCAGAAGGAGACCAGCATCCCCAATGTGTGCACAGAGAAAAAAAAAACAGTGCTTACCTCACCATCGACTTTCATATAGACTGTAGGGACCACTTTGACGAAGTACTGAAACATCATAGAAGCTAGTAGCAGACGACAAAGAGACATAGTGAATAACTAGAAAAGACAGAGATGTGCCCATCCTGAATTTCATTGACCCTTATTAATAAATCTTTCTTTTAAGTGCTAATGCAGATACTTTCTACAGCCACAACAGACAGCACAAGACAGACACATCATGATGAACTACCTAGATGTGTTACAGGCTGGGAGAACTCTGACTAGTCATAGTATATATAATGTGGAATAACCACAGCACACAAAACAGACACAAAAAAGCATTGCCAAGCCATGCTGTAGAGCCACGCTGCATGGCCATGACATAGCCATGGCACACAGAATAGCTATAGTCGAGGATGGTAGTAGAAACCTGCAGCTAAGTTAAAATATGCTGATTTTCTCTAAATAGTTAGGAACTTGTCTACCTGAGAGGAGATCTCTCTCCCCATGCCATCACGGCTTAATTTAGAGGCCCCTTAGTTTAGACAGATGCGCCTGCTGGGAAAGCATTTTCCACAGAAGATACTAGCCATGGTTTGCAACAAGCGCAGGTCTGCTACTCTCCTGGATACCATGCTCACTCTTTTCCCCAGGCATTTAGGGTGAGGGTTAGATTGAGGGAAGGGAACAGATCTCTCTGAGGCAATGGTGAGATAAGATGAATCTCTAAAGGGTGAAGGGACTTTTGCACATGTTTCTTTTAAAATGTTTACAGGGCATATTTTAATTTTGGTCAAAGGCACCTAGAGCAAAGAATTGGTGTTTCAAATACAATACAAATAAATCCCTACCACCAGGCCATCGATCGTGGTCTTCTGCCACAGAGGGATTCTCAAGGGACCTTCCCCTCTGAGAGAGGCCAGAGCTCGTTTAGAAAATTCACCCTTGGGGCTGAAACTTTCCAAGCTTTGTCTCAGAGAGTGAATGGCAAAGTTCTCAGGAATTAGGAAGACTGAAGGCAGCTATTCTGCAAGGAAGATGGAAAGAGCAGCGGGCTCTTCTAGTCCCTCCCCACAGCTTTTAGTCACATGCCCCATCAAGCTACCTGTGGTTCATGGTGGGCTGTAACTGAGAATTCTCCTTCTTCAGAGAAATACCCAAAGAATTGTCGTCTTTCAAAATGACTGCCATCTCCCATTGTTCTCAAGGGGACTGAGGTTACAGGCTGACTTCAGTTAAGATGCCTTCTTTCAAACTGGCCAGCATCTTCCATTGCTCCCAAAGTGAAACTAACAGCAAAAGTAAGCAGCTCTTATTAGGCCTTTTCTGCACAGGAAAGTTACCCAAGTTACACCATTATAGTTCTGCTAGTATAACTCCTCATCTGGACACTTGTATTCCACCCTAAAGAGTACCTTTTGTGATTTAGCATAAACCCCTTGCTGTGCAGCATAAACTAACCTGAAAAAGACACTTGTATACCAGAATAAGAGAGTCCACGCAGCAGTTATACCTGTAAATAGTATCAGTTTAAATTCTCATCTTAAGTTATTCAAAAAAATATTTCCGGTGTAAACAAGGCCTCAGATGGCTGCCTGTGTGTCAGAATGTGAAAAGGAACACTCGGCCCCATTGAGCTGGAGGCTGATAAATTCCCTTCTCTAAATGGCTACCTGTAGCTTCAGTCTTATTGAAAACAGTGGGATATGGCAGCCATTTTGAAAGAGGGCAGTTTGTCATGGACTTCTCTGTAATAGAATATTATTCGTCAGCCCTTCCTGAAGGAGAAACTTTCATTTATCAGAAATAATGGCAAAAATTACTAAAGCTACTCATTGCACCAGATCTACTCACCAGAGAGGGCAAGAGGGAGGGGGAACTGCGTGCATGCGTGTGGGCAGGGGAGTGTGTACGGGCTGTTCGAGGGAAGAGGAAACTGGTGGGTGAGTTTGAGAGCATAGAGGACTGTAAGGAGGTGCACACGGCAGGAGGAATTTGGAGGACAGGAGTAAGAGAGAAACTGGGGTGCTTTAAAGTGGCCTACGCTATACCAGAAAAAGACACATTTATGTAGGCCAATTTGCCCCACCCCCAAGTGGGCAATGAGTGAGCAAATGTCAGGGAGAGCATACGTGTCATTTCTGCTAGGGCAGGAAGGCTTGCCCATTAGGCAGCACCAACAGGGTTCTCCCTGCAGCCTGTCCCAGTTGCCTTGGCTGTGCTGTAGCTCTTCACGTTGTTCTGAAACACTTATTTGATACAAAAGTTTAGAAAGAGATTCTCCTGCACATGGCTGTACCTTGCTGTGCAGTGATGTCTGTCCCATCCAGAGGGTTGACGAGGCCTGGATAATCCCTCCCAAATGAGAGACGTTTGATATAGTGCGTCATATTGATCTGAAACAGAAACACGGACACACTCAAACAGCTGGCACAACATCTACCCAGGGGCAGGATGAGGGCCCTGGAGTTTGCAGAACACGAACAACTTTCTTTGGTGAGAGACTCTAAGGGATAGGCATCTCCTCTCTCCCTCCCATGGGAAATTTCAATGTTCCTACCCACTGAGATTCCAAGGTGCAGGCAACTCCCCACACCCTTCCCACCATGGAAGCTTCCCTCTGGGGAGAGGTTCTGAGGCACAGGTGTCTCTTCCCTCCTGGTGCAGGGCAAAGAAGAGCCAACTCAGATGCAACTGGGGGGCACAGTGGGATTCTGTGCCTTCTCTCAAACAGCGCTTATATGGCTGTTAGACATGTGGCAAGGGAAAAAAGAATGTCAGAGAAGAGCTAGAAGTTAAGAAGAAAGGAGAAATCCAGTCTTTTTAAACAACATTTTCCATCATGTCAACACACATGCTCTTGCAACACTTACGTTATCAAGTCCAAAGCTCTGTAAATCATGAACTGCAATAGAGAAACAGCATGTTAAAATAATCCAGACCATGGAACGAAGGACATCTATTTGTCTCAGAAGGGAGCTCCCATCACATCTATTGCCATCTAAAGCATTAAGAAAACACCCTGGATTTCTCCCCTCTGCAGTAGGGCATCGGACAGATAAAACGACACTCAAATTCCCCCTTCCAACATTAACTAATTACCTCCAGAAGAAGGGATGGAAAGTTAGTTGAACTAGGGGGCTTATTTAAATGACACATCAGTCATCGTCAGACTATCTGCTCATGACCTTTAGGAAGTAAACATGCAGGGTTTGTAGGTTGGCTAGGAGAGCTCCACTGGTGTTCGTGCTCACTTGCTGAGCTCCAACTCTGGTCCTTGCTTAGCTTCTCAGACTGTTGCAGAATGTGAAGGCAGAATAATATTCATACGCATTTGACGTGAGTGACTGAACAGAGCATTTTCCTACCGAACTGTAACCACCAAATGAAGCATCCAAACAGATTGTCTACATCCCAGTAGCAGCTAGCCCTCATCTGTCCTTCTCCACTGCAATTCTGAGCCCACAAACAGGAAAAAAGCAGAGGTAATTTACTGCAACTGGAAGTTCTTCGAGATGTGTGATCCCTATCTGTATTCTGCATTTGGGTATGCATGCACGCCATGAACTCAAGTCTGGAAAATCTTACAAGCAGTGTCTATTGGCCTGTACATGCTCAGTAGGTCTCAGTTTTCTTGACTGAGGGTATAAGCGCCAGTGTGGGCTGATATCTATCCAGTTCCTCTTCTTACCACAAATCCAACAGGAACCAAAGCAGAGAGGATAAAGGGTGGGTAGTGAAATACATATAGGGACCACCCATCTCGAAGAGCCTCCAGTTACCGTAAGTAACCTCCACTACTTCTTCAAGTGCTGGTCCCTATGTATATTCCATACATGGGTAACTTGTAAGCAACGCTCACACTGGAGGTGGGTGCGAGGAACCCGGCAGCAAAGATGCCAATCACACTGCTGCATCTGCAGCGAACGAACGTGTAGCGTATAGTGAATGGATGGAGCTCTAGGTGGCCACCTGCAAATGCACTGTATCAGAACCTCTTGCAGGGATGCTGTGGAAGTGACTTTCGCTCTTGTGGAGTGAGCCATGACACTTCCAAGGGGAGGGATGTGTGCTAACCTGTAGCACTGTAGGAGGTATCCCAAAACCCACTTAGAAATCCTTTGAGAGGATACAGATTGCCCATGTGATCTTTCTGCTATGGTGATAAAAAGTCTTGGTGACTTTCTGACTGGTTTGATTCTCTACACACAGAACACCAGGGCAAGCCAGATTTCAAGAGAGTTAAGTCTCTTCAGAAGAAGCATGAGGCTTCAGATAAAAGGCAATTAAGGAGATACTTTGGTTGATGTGGAATTCAGAAACAACTTTGGGGAGAAATTTAGGATGTAAGTGAAGAGAAACCGTCTCCTTGTGAAAAAAACGTACAAGGAAGGTCTGCCATGCTGGCACCCAGCTTGCTGACCCTTTTGGCCAAAATGATAGCCACCAGAAATGCAACCTTCATGGACAGGTGAGACATGCAGCATGTCACTAAGGGTTCAAATGGTGGTCTGGTGAATGTCAACAGAATGACATTAAGGTCCCATATAGGTGTAGGTTTGATATAAACCATACTGTAGCTGAGTGTCTGAAAACAGAACATCTGTCTACTGGAGGGAGGCAGGCACTAATTGCTGCAAGGTGGACCTACAATGAACTAATGGAGAGACCCGAGCCTTTTAAGGACAAGAGATAATCTAAGATGACTGGAATACTTGCAGTAATTGGAGAATGTTGACTGTGCTGTGCCCAGGCAGAGAAAAGCCTCTGTTTGGCCAGGTAGCAGGTTCCAGTTGAATCATTCCTACTTTGGGTAAGAACAGCCTAAACAGGAAACTGTAGCGAAATAAGAAGCGATGGAATGGATAAGACAGAGTCTGTCTGGGCAAAAATCACACTGGGTAAAAAAGCAACTAGAGCTTCCCCTGAGATAGTGCTTGGGGTGTGCTACAGACCGCCGGGATCTGATTGGGATATGGATAGAGACCTCTTTAATGTCTTTAATGAAGTAAACACAAAGGGGAAATGTGTGATTATGGGGAACTTCAACTTCCCGGATATAGACTGGAGGACGAGTACTTGCAAGAATAATAGGGGTCAGATTTTTCTAGATGTGATAGCGGATGGATTTCTTCATCAAGTAGTTGAAGTACCTACGAGAGGGGATGCCATTTTAGATTTGGTGTTGGTGAGCAGTGAGGACCTCGTAGAAGAAATGGTGGTAGGGGACAACCTTGGTTCGAGTGATCATGAGCTGATTCAGTTCAAACTAGATGGAAGGATAAACAAATGTAGATCTGGGATTAGGGTTTTCGACTTCTCGAGGGCTAATTTTAAAGAGTTAAGGAAATGAGTTAGGGAAGTGGATTGGACGGAGGAATTAGTGGATTTAAATGCAGAGGAGGCCTGGAATTACTTTAAGTCGCAGCTGCGGAGACTGTCGGAAGCCTGCATCCCAAGAAAGGGGGAAAAAACCATGGGCAGGAGTTGTAGGCCAAACTGGATGAGCAAGCAACTCAGAGAGGGGATTAGACAAAAGCAGAAAGCTTACAGGGAGTGGAAGAAAGGCAGGATCAGTAAGGAAAGCTACCTTGCTGAGGTCAGAACATGTAGGGATAAAGTGAGGAAGGCTAAAAGCCGCATTGAACTGGACCTTGCAAAGGGAATCAAAACCAATAGTAAAAGGTTCTACAGCCACATAAATAAGAAGAAAACAAAGAAAGAAGAAGTGTGGCCACTATAAACTGAGGATGGAATGGAGGTTAAGGATAACCTAGGCATGGCCCAACATCTAAACAAGTACTTTGCCTCAGTTTTTAATAAGACTAGTGAGGAACCTTGCGATGATGGAGGGATGATAAACAGGAATGTGGATATGGAAGTGGATATTACCGCAACTGAGTTAGAGGCCATACTTGAACAGCTCGATGGGACGAAGTCGGAGGGCCCGGACAATCTCCATCCGAGGATATTAAAGGAACTGGCGCGTGAAATTGCGAGCCCGTTAGCGAGAATTTTTAAGCAATCGATAAACTCGGGGGTTGTGCCGTATGACTGGAGGATTGCTAATGTAGTTCCTATTTTTAAGAAAGGGAATAAAAGTGATCCGGGTAATTATAGGCCTGTTAGCTTGACGTCTGTAGTATGTAAGGTCTTGGAAAAAATTTTAAGGGAGAAAGTAGTTAAGGACATAGAGGTCAATGGTAATTGGGACGAATTGCAACACGGATTTACTAAAGGTAGATCGTGTCAAAGCAATCTGATCTCCTTCTTTGAGAAGGTGACGGATTACTTAGATAAAGGAAATGCGGTAGATATAATTTACCTAGATTTCAGTAAGGCGTTCGACACGGTTCCGCACGGGGAACTGTTAGTTAAATTGGAAAAGATGGGAATGAATGTGAAAGTTGTAAGGTGGATAAGGAACTGGTTAAAGGGGAGACTCCAGAGGGTCGTATTGAAAGGTGAACTGTCAGGCTGGAAGGAGGTCACTAGTGGAGTCCCTCAAGGATCGGTTTTGGGACCGATCTTATTTAACCTTTTTATTACTGACCTTGGCACAAAGAGTGGGAATGTGCTAATAAAGTTTGCGGATGACACAAAGCTGGGGGGTATTGCTAACACGGAGAAGGACAGGGATACTATTCAGGAAGATCTGAACCACCTTGTAAACTGGAGTAATAGAAATAGGATGAAATACAATAGTGAAAAGTGCAAGGTCATGCATTTAGGAATTAATAATAAGAATTTTGGATATACGTTGGGGGCGCATCAGTTGGAAGCGACGGAGGAGGAGAAGGACCTTGGGGTACTGGTTGATAGCAGGATGACTATGAGTCGCCAATGTGATACGGCTGTTAAAAAAGCAAATGCGATTTTGGGATGCATCAGGCGGGGTATTTCCTGCAAGGATAAGGAGGTGTTAGTACCGTTATATAAGGCGTTGGTGAGACCCCATCTGGAATACTGTGTGCAGTTCTGGTGTCCCATGTTCAAGAAGGATGAATTCAAACTGGAACAGGTTCAGAGACGGGCAACTAGGATGATCCGAGGAATGGAAAAACTGCTTTATGAAAGGAGACTCAAAGAGCTTGGCTTGTTTAGTCTGGCCAAAAGAAGGCTGCGGGGGGATATGCTTGCTCTATATAAATATATCAGGGGGGTTAACATTAGGGAGGGAGAGGAATTATTTAAGTTTAGTACTAATGTAGGTACGAGGACGAATGGGTATAAACTGGATATTAGGAAGTTTAGACTTGAAATTAGACGAAGGTTTCTAACCATTAGGGGAGTGAAGTTCTGGAACAGCCTTCCGAGGGAAGTAGTAGGGGCAAAAGACTTTCCTGACTTTAAGACAAAGCTTGATAAGTATATGGAGGGGATGTTATGATAGGGTCGTTAATTTGGGCAATTGATCTTGGATTACCACCAGATAGGTCTGCTCAATGGTCTGCGGGGAGATGTTGGATGGGATGGGAACTGAGTTACTGCAGAGAATTCCTTCTTGGGTGCTGACTGGTGAGTCTTGCCCACATGCTCAGGGTTTAGCTGATCGCCATATTTGAGGTCGGGAAGGAATTTTCCTCCAGGGCGGATTGGCAGGGGCCCTGGAGGTTTTTCGCCTTCCCCTGCAGCGTGGGGCACGGGTCGCTTGCTGGTGGTTTCTCTGCAGCTTGAGGTCTTCAAACCAATTTTGAGGATTTCAATAACTCGGTCCTGGGATAGGAGTTGTTATAAAATTGGATGGGTGGGGTTCTGTGGCCTGCCTTGTGCAGGAGGTCAGACTAGATGATCATATTGGTCCCTTCTGACCTATGAGTCTATGAGTCTAAATGAGCAGAAATGCTCTATTTCTGATGCCCATCCAAACACCAGGCTGAGAGATGGAGTGAGCCCAGACAGAGGTGTTTGATTCTGCCCTCTCTTGAGTTAGGAGATCTGGGAAGGGGCAAATCTTGGTCGAGGGTAGGAGGGAAGGAGGAGGGAAAGAGGCAGACATAGTCAGGAGCGCTGTTAACCAAAACCATCTGTGCAGTTGGGTGCTAGAAAAATGACAATGGTTCTGTTGTGAAACACCTTTCTTATGACCTGCGAAAGCAGGGGAATGGGAGGAAAAGCATATCTGAGGTTGTTTGTCCAGGATAATGAGAGCATTGCCTTGGCAGCAGCAGCCCATGGCACCTTTGGAGCAATACAGGGGAAGTTTTCTGTTTGTTTGCGATACAAAGAGGTCCTATTGAGGTGTAGCCCATTGTGTGAATATTTCAGTCAGGACGGACTTGTGGATCTCCCACTTGTAGTCTGCTGAGAAGTGCCTGCTTAGGTTGTCTGCTAAGGAGTTCTCAATACCTAGGAGGTAAGTGGCCTGGATAGTGATGATGTTTTTGATGCACCAGTTCCAGAGCCTGACAGCTTCCAGGAAGAGATGTCACTCCACCCTGTTTGTTTATGTAACCCCTGGTAGTGATATTGTCCAACATCACTTGGCTGTGGAGTGAGCATTTGAGTTGGAGGAAGACTTTGCATGCAAGGCAGACTGCTTTCAGTTCTAGTATGTTGATTGTGTAGTCTGGCCTTCCGTGGGGTCCAGGTACCCCGAGCAGTGTGATTGTTTAGGTGGGCACCCTATCCCAGGAGAGAGGCATCTGTCACAATGGTGGCACTGGGGGATTGGAGTACTGAAGGGATGCCCACTCTCACCTTTTCTGGGATCGACCACTAGGATAAGGAGTCAATAACACTGGTGGTAATAGCCACCTTGGAGTTGATGTGATCCTTGTCTTGTAAGGAGACTGAGTGGAGCCAGGGCTGCAGACATCACAGATGAAGCCTGGTGAATGGTGTCACGTAGGTGCATCTGGCCATATGGCCTAGAAGTGAAAGGTGCATCAAGACTGTAGTTTGCAGTCTGGGGATAATTTGTGCAAACAAGTTGCTCATTATTTGAAATCTTTGTGTGGGGGCGGAGGAGAACTCTCACAGAAATAGAGTCCAATGTCACTCCAATAAAGTTATTGTCCTCGTGGGTGATAAAATGAACTTTTCTCTGTTTATGTAAATGTGTAGGGCTGCAAGGAGCTGCATAAGAAACTCTGTTACTGACCCCCTCCTGGTGGGAGGGGCCTACCAAGAGCCAGTCATAAGAACGGCCGTACTGGGTCAGACCAAAGGTCCATCTAGCCCAGTATCTTGTCTATTGACAGTGGCCAATGCCAGGTGCCCCAGAGGTAGTGAACCTAACAGGCAATGAACAAGTGATCTCTCTCCTGCCATCCATCTCCACCCTCTGAAAAACAGAGGCTAGGGACACCATTCCTTATCCATCCTGGCTAATAGCCATTAATGGACTTGGACTTAACCTCCATGAATTTATCCAGTTCTCTTTTAAACGCCGTTATAGTCCTAGCCTTCACAACCTCCTCAGGTAAGGAGTTCCACAAGTTGACTGTGCGCTGTGTGAAGAAGAACTTCCTTTTATTTGTTTTAAACCTGCTGCCTATTAATTTCATTTGGTGACCCCTAGTTCTTGTATTATGGGAATAAGTAAATAACTTTTCCTTATCTACTTTCTCCACATCACTCATGATTTTATATACCTCTATCATATCCTCCCTTAGTCTCCTCTTTTCCAGTCATCCAAGTATGGAAAAATTGAGTAGCCTTGGAGTCTGATCTTGGCTGCCACCACAGAGAAGTTTTTTGTGAATATTCTTAGTGCTGTAACAAGTTGAAAGAGGAGGATTCGAAACTGGAAATGTTCCCGGCCCACCATAAAACGCATTAGCCTCCTAACTCGTGGGGTGAATGTCAAGAGCTGCAAACCACATCTCCTCCTGAAAGGAGGAGATTATTGATGCCACCATAATTATCTGGAATTTCAACTTTTGAACAAATAAACTGAGTTGCCAAAGGTCCAGAATGGTCTCCACCGTCTGTTCTTTTTGGGGACTAGGAAATACAGGGAGTAGAGTAGAACCTTCCCTGGTGATACTGAAGTCAGACGCGTTCTATTGCCTGTTAGTGTCGGAGGGATTCTGCTTCCTGCTGAAGAATCACCTCATGGTCCCCAAAGGGGGTCTGTGAGGAGGAAAGGAGAGGAACTCTATGAAGTATCCCTGATAGATAATCTCCAAGACCCAAGTGTCTGGCAAAATCAGCTGCCAGTTGTGGGTGAACAGTGTGAGATGGCCCCCAAAAATGATGGGGGAAGAGGTGGTTGGTAGGTGGGTCTGGCCAGTTCTAGAATGGCTTCATTAACCAGGAGGGCTACCTTATTTGGTCCTTGAGGTTGCAGGACATCCAGGAGTTGATGTTGCGGGTCCTGGACTTTCTCCAGTGGAATCTGGAGATCACTGGCAACCCTTTGCAGTAGCTCCTGGTACTACTGGCGTTGCAGGGGACCCCAAGTGGTCCCTGGGGAATTCATATCTGTTGGGCAGCAAGTGTAACTTCTTAAATGTCTGTCAGGGCTCGACTCTCACTGCAGAGACACAGGAGCAGCCAACACATCTGACTCATCCAAGTCTGAAAACCGCTCCTCTGGTAGCAATGGGGCCATTGGTACTGGACCTCTCCTATCAGAGGGCTGGAGGTAAGATATCTCCTGGGACACCAGAGTAGTATCCTCCTCCAGTGTAGTAATGTCTCCCAAGGGCTAGGCTGGAGAGGAGGGGAGGGGGATACATCTTGGCGTCTGGGGGGTTCTGGCAGTCAAGTCTGATGGAACTAGTGCATCCCAGGAAACAGAGCAGTCTTTGGTCAAATGAGGTGGTACCAATGACAAATTGGACCTGCACTTGTGGATGGAACTGGTGAACGTTGGTCCTTACATTTTGGTATTGGGGTGACCATTGGAACTGGTGGATTTTTCTTTCTAAACACTTTACCCTCCAATCTGGGGGCTTTTCGGGAAAGCTGGTTCCTTAAGGTTTGCATATAAAGGCTCATCCAACTCGATGGATTTGGGGCTGGGGTGGTCAGTTGAGGCTGATGGGGGGGGGGAGGGTGTCTCCCTGGCCCAGATAGGACGGGGGCCTCACAGAATCCTTCATCAGGTGTTTTCTCAAGCGACACTCACAAGCTTCTCAAATTCTGGGTGGGAACAAACAAGAAATACTGCACTTTGCAGAAACATGTGTCTCACCCAGACAGTAGAGGCAGCGCTGATGGTTGTTAATGCAGAAGGAGTGAGGGCAAGAGACACAATTCTTGAAACCTGGGACTCTGGGCACAGTCCCAGACCCAGGGAGGAAATTCCCAGCCAGGAAAAACTTACTATACAAACTATACTACTGAACTATAAATTTTAACTAGCTAAGAAGAATAAAACTATTTACAAATGTATTTACAGGTTCTACAAACGAGCTGAGGGAAGAAAGGACAGGATTCCACTCAGGTGCAGTGGTGAGAAGGAACTGGTGAGGTGTCAGTTGGGAACACAAGGAGACCTCCTGCACATGTGTGGGCCAACAGATTCTGCTTGTAAGAATTTCTGGACTCAGGCACAGGGCGCACATGTGTACCCACGTGTGGAAGACACATAGGGACCAGCACTCAAAGAAAAAGTATCTGTGTAGACTGTCTGTGTTCTGACTTTGGGTGGTTACCAGCATCTGACTTGATCTGAACTAATTTTATCATTGCTAGACCTTGAATACAAGCCTACTCTCTCTGTTTCTTCTGGTTTCCAGCACACTCTGACACCACATTACTGGGAGCACTGTTAAACCAGAAACAGCATGATGCACTTCATTTATACCTTTGCCCACATGAAAAAGAATCAAACAGTTGCCCAACTTCAGCTTTCTCCTCTTAGGCTAACAAGCTGTGGTTGCAGAGTGAGGGTACAGTTTACGTCTAAATTCCTGAATATCTCTCATTAAGTGTATCCATCAGGATTTACAAAGGAGCTATAAAAATTAAAACACAATATATAACAAATGGAAGAAAGGGGAAATTAACAGCAATTAATATAATTCAGAAGTTAGGAATTGCAGAAAACTGATGAGGGAAGCAAAGGCACACAAGGAGAAATCTATGGACAGCAGAGTTAAGGATAACAAGGAGTTTTTAAAATATATTAAAAACAAAAAGAATCCTGGCAACGGTATTGGTCCATTATTAGATGGAAATTGTAGAAGTATCAGTAATAATGTTGAAAAGGAAAAAGGGTTCAATAAATACTTCTGTTCTGTATTTGGGGGAAAAACAGATGATATAGTCTCACTATACGGTGATAACACTCTTTCCATTCCACTAATATCTGTGAAAGATGTTAAATCAGCAGCTACTGAAGTTAGACATTTCTGAATCAGCAGGTCCAGATAATTTGCATCCAAGAGTTTTAAAAGAGGCCGAGGAGCAAGCTGGACCATTAACGTTTACTTTCAATAAGTCTTGGAGCAACTGAGGAATTCCAGAAGAATGGAAGAAAGCTAATCTGCTAATTTTAAAAAGGGTAAATGAGATATAACCAGGGTAATTAGGAAATCAATCCCAGACAAGAAAATAAAGTGGTCGATACAGGACTCGATTAACGATGAATTCAAGGAGGATTATGTAAAAGCAGCAAAGGGTCCTGTGGCACCTTACAGACTAACAGACGTTTTGGAGCATGAGCTTTCGTGGGTGAATACCCACTTCGTCAGATGCATGTAGTGGAAATTTCCAGGGGCAGGTATATATATGCAGGCAAGCTAGAGATAATGAGGTAGTTCAGTCAGGGAGGATTATGTAATTAATGCAAATCAATTTTGGCTTATGGAAAATAGATCCTGTGAAAGTAACTTGGTATCTTTTTTTATGAGGTTACAAGTTTGGATGATAATGGTAATAATGTTTATCTAATATGCTAAGACTTCTGTGAGGCATTTGACTTGATGCTGCATGACATTTGGACTGAACACACTAGAATGACATCTGGCATACATTAAATGGATTAAAAGATGGATAACAGATCTCAATATCTAATCGTAAATGGGGAATCGTCATCAAGCGGTTGTGTGTTCAGTGGGGTCCCACAGGGATCAGATCCTGGCCTTACACTATTTAACACTTTTATTAGCCACCTGTAGGAAAACAAAATCATCACTGACAAAGTTTGAGGATGACACAATAATTGCGGGAGTAGTAAATAATGAAGAGGACAGGTCACTGATTTAGAGAGATCGGGATCGCTTGGTAAACTGGGCGCAAACACTATGTGTTTTAATATGGTGAAATGTAAATGTAAACATCTAGGAACAAAGAACGTAGATCATACTTGCAGGATGAGGGTGTCTCTCCTGGGAAGCAGTAACTCTGAAAAAGATTTGGGAATCATGGTAGATAATCAGCTGAAGACGAACTCACAGTGTGATATTGTGGCCAAAAGAGCGAATGTGATCCCATGTTTATACTCCAGAAGGAGTATAGATGTTATTTTATCTTTACATTTGGCAATGGTGCTACTGCTAGTGGAATATTGTGTCCAATTCTGGTGCCCACAATTCAAAAGATATATTGATAAATTGGAGCATGTTCAAAGAGAATGAGACACAAGAATCATTAAAGGATTACAAAAGCTGCCTTATATGGATAAGCTGAATAGTTTGAGCTCCTTGAGTCTAACAAAGAGAAGGGTATAAGATCATGTAATGGCTGGAAGATGAAGCTAGACCAATACAGGCCCAGGTAGGGACCATCAAATTGTGGAAGTAAATGTTGGGTTGTGCAGGTGGTATCAGAGAGAGGGCTTTGGATTCTTCAACCACGGGATATTGTTCCCAGAAGGAGAATTGCTAGGAAGAGATGGGAACCACCTAACGAAGAGAGGGAAGAGCATATCTGCAGTCAGAGCATACTTGCTAACCTAGAGAGGAGGGCTTTAAACTAGCTTGCTGGGGGATGAAGACCTAAGCCCTCAGATAAGTGGGGAAGTGCGATACCGGGAGGAAACACAAGGAGGAGGGTACAATGGGGAAGGCCTCCTGATTCATACTGAGAAAGTAGGGCAATCGGCTAATTATCTTAGGTGCCTATATACGAACGCAAGAAGCCTGGGAAACAAGCAGGAAGAATTGGAAGTCCTGGCACAGTCAAGGAACTATGATGTGACTGAAATAATAGAGAATTGGTGGGGTAACTCACATGACTGGAGCACGGTCATGGATGGGTATAAACTACTCAGGAACGACAGGCAGGGGAGAAAAGGTGGAGAAGTTGCACTGTATACAAGAGAGCAGTATGACTGCTCAGAGCTCCAGTATGAAACTGGAGAAAAGCCTGTTGAGAGTCTTTGGGTTAAGTTAAGAGATGAGAGCAACAAGGGTGATGTCGTGGTGGACATCTGCTATAGACCACCAGACCAGGAGGATGAAGTAGATGAGGCTTTCTAAGGACAACTAACAGAAGTTACCAGATCACAGGCCCTGGTTCTTCTGGGGATTTCAATCACCCTAACATCTGCTGGGAGAGCAATACATCAGTGCACCGAAAATCCGGGAAGTTTTTGGAGAGTGTTGGGAACAACTTCCTGATGCAACTGCTGGAGGAACCAACTAGGGGCCGTGCTCCTCTTGACCTGCTGCTCACAAACAGGGAAGAATTGGTAGGGGAAGTAGAAGTGGATGGCAACCCGGGCAACAGTGATCATGAGATGGTCGAGTTCAGGATCCTGACAAAAGGAAGAAAGAAGAGCAGCAGAATACAGACCCTGGATTTCAGAAAAACAGACTTTGACTCTCTCAGGGAACTGATGAGCAGGATCCCCTGGGGGCTAATCTGAGGGGGAAAGGAGTCCAGGAGAGCTGGCTGTATTTCAAAGAAGCCTTATTTAGGACACAGGAACAAACCATCCTGATGTGCAGAAAAAATAGCAAATATGGCAGGTGATCAGCTTGGCTTAACAAAGAAATCTTCGATAAGCTTCAATACAGAAAGGAAGCTGTCAAGAAGTAGAAACTTGGACAGATGATTAGGGAGGGGTATAAAAATATCACTTGAGCATGCAGGGGTGTAAGCAGGAAGGCCAAAGTACAACTGGAGTTGCAACTAGCAAGGGATGTTAAGAGTAACAAGAAGGGTTTCCACAGGTATGTTAGGAACAAGAAGGTGGCCCGGGAAAGTGTAGGACCCTTACTGAATGGGGCAGGCAACCTAGTGACAGATGATGTGGAAAAAGCTGAAGAACTCAATGCTTTTTTTTGCCTCAGTCTTCACAGACAAAGTCAGCTCCCAGACTGCTGCACTGGGCAGCACAGTATGGGGCGGAGGTGAGCAGCCCTCATGGTGAAAGAAGAGATTTCATACTATTTAGAAAAGCTGGATATACACAAGTCCATAGGGCTGGATGCAATGCATCTGAGGGTGCTGAGGGACTTGGCTGATGTGATTGCAATGCCGTTGACCATTATCTTTGAAAACTCGTGGCGACTGGTGGAGGTCCCAGACGATTGGGAAAAGGCAACTATAGTGCCACCTGTAAAAAACTGAAGGAGGAGAACCCAGAGAACTACAGACTGCAGCCTCACCTCAATCCCCAGAAAAATCATGGAGCAGGTACTCAAGGAATCCATATTGAAGCACCTGGAGGAGAGGAGGGTGATCAGGAACAGTCAACATGGATTCCTCAAGGAAAAGTCATGCCTGACCAACCTGATTGCCTTCTGTAATGAGATAACTGGCTCTGTGGATATGGGGAAAATGATGGACATGATATATCTTGAATTTAGCAAAGCTTTCGATACCGTCTCCCACAGTATTCTTGACAGCAAGTTAAAAAAGTATGGATTGGATGAATGGACTATAAGGTGGATAGAAAGCTGGCTAGATCATCAAGCTCAACGGGCAGTGATCAATAGTTTGACATCTAGTTGGCAGGTCTGTCAATAGACTGGTTTTGTTCCACATTTTCATTAATGATCTGGACGACGGGATGGATTACATCCTCAGCAAGTTCGTGGATGACACTAAACTGGGGGCTGAGGTAGATATGCTGGAGGGTAGGGATAGGGTCCAGAGTTACCTAGACAAATTGGAGGATTGGGCCAAACAAAATCTGATGAGGTTCAACAAGGATGAGTTCAGAGTCCTGCACTTAGGATGGAAGAATCCCATGCACTGCTACAGGCTGGGGACTGACTGGCTAAGTGGCAGTTCCGCAGAAAAGGACCTGGGGATTACAGTGCATGAGAAGTTGGATATGTGTCAAGAGTGTGCCCTTATTGCCAAGAAGGCTAATGGCACATTGGGCTGCATTATTAGGAACACTGCCAGTAGATCATGGGAAGTGATTATTCCCCTCTATTCAGCACGAGCGAGGCCACATCTGGAGCACTACGTCCAGTTTTGGGCCCTCCACTACAGAAAGGATGTTGACAAATTGGAAAGAGTCCAGCCAAGGACAACAAAAATTATTAAGGGCACATGACTTATGAGGAGAGGCTGAGGGAACTAAGCTTATTTAGTCTGCAGAACAGTGGGGTTTCAAAGAGGATGGAGCTAGGCTGTTCTCAGTGGTGGCAGATGACAGAACAAGGAGCAGTGGTCTCAAGTTGCAGTGGGGGAGACCTAGGTTGGATATTAGGAAAAACTATTCACTAGGAGGGTGGTGAAGCACTGGAATGGGTTACCTAGCGATGTAGTGGAATCTCCCTCCTTAGAGGTTTTTAAGGCCTGGCTTGACATAGCCGTGGCTGGGATGATTTAGTTGGTGTTGATCCTGCTTTGAGTGGGAGGTTGGACTAGATGACCTCCTGAGGTCTCTTCCAATTCTAATCATCTATGATTCTGTGATGCAGGATGCTATACATTTGTAATTGTCTGTGAAGAGACCACTTTACCCTTCATGCGATCTGCATATGACACAAACGAGATGAAGCATGAGACAGTTGAGTCCTGTCCACATAGAAGGCTAGACATTGCCTGATATCTAAGGGATGAAGACGTTGCTCCTTTGGGAATGAATGTGGCTTCGTAAAGAACACAGGTAAATATACCACCTGGTTCAAATGAAACTGAGAAACCAGTTTACACAACAATTTTGGATGCGGTCATAAAGTCAATCTGTCTTTGGAGAATTGTGTATAAGGTGGCTCTGCCATCAGAGCCTGCAACTTGTAGACTCTCCCTGCAGATGTTATCGCTACTAGGAATGCAAGTTTTCTGACATACTAAGCATACTACTAACTATACACAACAAGCGAAAAAACTAAACTAGTTGACAGGTTGTGAGGTTAAAACCACGCAGAGCTCTGAGTCCAGCCACGGGTGGTAAGCAGAAACGGTGAGAATGGTGCTGCCTCATGTAGCCAGCAGAGGAGCTATTACCACTAAGCCCTCCTTAGGTACTGCTAGGCAAATTTCTCCAGCTCCGGCCATGCACACATCTACGTGGAATACGCAGCTTCATCTACTCAGCGATAAATCATTTTACAGATGGAATAACTAAGGTACAAAGAGGTTCTAACCCAGCCACTCTCAGAGTAAATAGTTGTCAATATGAGGATGAGAATCCACTTCTCACTGATGAGGTTTGTGACCAGTATACTTGGCCCTCTCCTTTTGTTCCTCTATACCATTAGAACCCATGTGTTGCACTAGCATTCCTCTGATCAGTACTTAAAAATTCACATATGCTCCCCTTTCTCAAACAGACAGCCATCGTTCACCTCTACCCTCCAGCCCAGACCCCTAAATCCATCCTCTTGGATGTCGTCCTACCACCTTACACTCCACATGGCTATGAAGGAACATTTGTTCTTTCCTCCTTACCCTGTCAGCAATACCCTCTTCCTTTCCATCACCCACGCTTGTAACCTTAGTATCATCCTTGATCCCTCCCTTGCCTTCTCCTCCTCATATCCAAGACCTCACCGAAGCGTAATGTTACTTTCTCAATAATATATACATACAGTACACTCTCCATGTTGAACAATATCATATATGTGTGCCCAACTGCTATCATTAAAGTGTTTCCAATACACAACCTATTCACCACATATTTAGAACTCTACTGAAAGGCACTTCGAGGCTAACATGAAATGTTGTAGGTGACTAACACATAACACTATATGAAAGGTGAATAGGAAAATTATTTATAGTGGAGATTGCAGATCAATACAATGTACAGCAGGATTAGTGATTTATGTGACGTGATGGAGGGAATCTACACATTCTGCGGACACTTTAGCCAAAGGTACCAAAGGGATGGCAATGGGCAGCCTATGGGGTATTTGGGGTGGGAGAGGCTGAGGCTGCCCCTCCCATCCTGCCTCTACACCCTACTGGCCTTCACAGTTATAACCTTCCCCATTGCTTCAACCCCTTGCTACTCTCGATTTCAGCCTCCCTTCATTTCTTCACTAGAAGGCACAAAGGGTGGTTGGATCATCCTTGCTGCTGGCTCCTCCAGAATGTCTGGGATCCAGCACAGAGAGCAGCCTTCCACTGACTGAAGGTTGGCTGCTGCCACAACCAGGGTGAAGGGTTCATTCTTCCCACCCTGCCTATGAAGAGCAATAAGAACCACCCCCACAACCACCAAAATCCCACAGGAGACCTCTGCCCGTAAATAAGATTATTTCAAAACAAATGTAGAAGCCAAGTCAAGCACTGTTGTTGTTGTTGTTGTTGTTATTATTATTATTATTACTTATCTGTATTACTGTAGCACCTCTGAACACTCGACATGGCCCACACTGTGCTAGGCACTGTACAAGCACAGAACAAAAGGGCAGTCCCTGCCCTATGGAGCGTCTAATCTAAGAATGCCAGGTCATTCAAGCAGGCAACAATGTTTGGATTTTTAGCTCTGAAGAAATCTACTTCTACTTAACACCTGAAAATGAAACCCATGGTTTGTAACCCTCTTGATCTGCTCTAACTTAGTCACAAGCTAGTGGGCTGGATGCAGGAATCACTGGGGCATATTCTCTGGCTTGTGGTATGAAGGAGATCAGGCTAGATGATCATCCCTTCTGGTCTTTAAATCTATTAACTCTACCTCTCCAAACTGTTATCAGGCCTCCCTCAGCTAGTCCACCAGACTAAACACATCCACCAACCTACCGTCTCTTACAGACTTATTAAAGTAATCCAGGCCAGAGCTTCTCAACCTTTTCTATACTGGGACCCACAGTTAGAACAGATCCACCCTCCACTCTAGCGACAAAGAAAGGGTCAGTGGTCATGCCCCCTGAAACCTACTCACAAATCCCAGGCTAAGAACCTAAGCTAATGCTCTATCTGCTCTTCCCAAGGGATTTATGGAGACAGCACATAAGAGAAATTACATTAATTCCATAGTGAACAGTACAGAAAAGGTAAGAAGCAAGCATCACTTACGCTCAACTGCGTGCACTGCAGATAAGGGCAGGAATTAGGAAAGAAAAGAGAAACATTCAGATTTTTACATTGAAAAGCACACATTCAGATAAGGCTGCATTTAAAAATGACACCTTCTAGAAGAAGAGGATAATCACTTTGCCAACCAGTCCCTAGAGCAGGGGTTCTCGCAACTAATTTTTAGTGGTCTCAGAGTGAGGCCATCAACTTTTGCTGGTGGTCGCTCTGACAATTTTTGCTAAATTACTTAATTAATTTCAGGAAATACACACATCTCCATGTCCAAATCATAGGAATTTATTTATGTAGGGTTTTTTGTAAGGTGCGTTGCACGTTCTTGCCTTTTTTGTTATTTCTTTTGCTTTTCTGATTGCTCTTTTTTTTTTTTGAAGACTTGCTAACTAGTAAGTCTATTTTTGTAAAAAATGGTATTTGTGTGTTTGTTAATACTACTTTTCACAGCAGCAGACTTGCTAGCTAGCTGGGAGGCAGTGAAAAGCGATATTAACAAACATACAAATATTATTTTTCACAACAGACTTACTCAGCCCTGGCAAGCTGGGGGACAAATTAAATCCTGGATGGGGAGGTGGGTAGGGAGGCAGCTTGGGGGCCAGAAATAACGATGGGGTGGGAGGTGAGCCCGAAACTAGAGCCCTGCAGCCAAGGGCAAAAGAAAAGCAAAAGAAACAAAAATGTCAAGAACATGCAAAGCACCTTAGAATCATAGAAGATTAGGTTTGGAAGAGACTTCAGGAGGTCATCCAGACCAATTCCAACTTAAAAACCTCTAAGGATGGAGATTCCTCCACCTACCTAGGTAACCCATTACAGTGCTTCATCACCATCCTAATGAAACAGTTTTTATTTCACTTATTTGTTTCTATTCTGTTTGGGTCCAGTAAAGAATAGAGACGACTGTATACTGTTTTTATTATTAAACCTGAAAAAAAAAAACCCAAAAAACCCTACATAAACATATGACAATGATTTGGACATGTGTATGTGCATATTTATTTGTTTTTCCTAAAGTTAATTAAGTATTGATAAAGAAAACTAACCCCAGGCCCAAAAGCCGGGTCTTTCAAGCTAATAATTACATCAAGGCCTTAGGCCTCAATCATACTAACATATAGTAAAGTAAGAAAAGTTGATTTTCCACTAACCCTCCTGAGGCTCACTCTCTGATTTTACTATAACACTACTATCATATTACCAAAATGCTGCTATATCACTAAAATGCTGCTAAATAAGTATATGCTGCTATGGGGTCATACTGACCTAAAAGTCCCTGAAATAACCCATCCATCACTGCCAAAAGACTAACAGCTGTCAGGTTATTATAGTTTATCAAGTAGCTCATGCAAGCATAAAAGATAACTCCTAATAACTTGGCCAAAAGAACAAACATGTATTTTTGGACCCAAGTTCCTCAAAATTTGCTTGAGAAAACAGCTGCTCAAACCGCAAGGGAAGGATAACCGGGGTGCCAAGGTCTTGGCAATAGATGGAGCTTCCTAAAAGGAAGTACAAAGGAACAGCTTGGCCTTTTTTTTGCTCTTTTTGCAATAATTGTTTTGAGAACATGTCATGTATCACCCAAATAAGGTAATGACAGATGTACAAGCTCATGTGATAATTTGCGGTTTTAGGCTTTATAAACACAGGTATCTCTGCTGTAAGGTAGAGCGACTTCCCCTTGCTAGGGGACTTTGTCGTCTCTCCCTGCATATATGCTTGTATTCTCTGATTAATCAATAAAGGAGCCTCAGGCTGTCTGATCAACTCAACTGAGTGGTGGTCCATTTCCACGACAGTATTTTAGGAAAAATTGTCAGAGCGGCCACCAGCAAGAGTTGGTGGCCACACTCTAAGGCCACCAAAAATTTGTTGTGAGAACCTCTGGACTAGCTTTCCTTGAAAGAGTGAGCTGCATTAGCTAGCCTTCCTAAAAAACAACTGTCCCAAAGCTTGGATTCTCTTGATCTTTCTTACAGAGAAATCTGGGCTAAAACTTGTAATCTTTTCAATAGGCAATTCAAAATGTCCGAATGCGGATTGGAAAGCAAAATTCTGAGGCTCAGTCAGCCCCACGAAAGAGGCTGAAAGATTTAAAATGTGATTTGAAAAAACGCTAAAGCCTGAAGAGAAGCTGTTGTTACAAGGGGGCAGGGGGGAATGCAATAGTTATCTTTTGGCATTTTCCAGCCTAGGAAAAGTGATTGAGATAAGATCAAGATTAGCTAGCTCATGCTAGCTAAACCCAACCTAAACTCAAACCTTCTTCCTAGTCCAGACAAGACTCAGATGTTCCTTGGTTTAGGGAAAGATCGAGGGTTGCGCTGCAAGCCAGATACAAAGCAATCAATTTTGTGGCTGCAACGCATGGAATGAATTCATGTGAGCAAGACTGCTCAGACCCTTTACCTATACCTTTCACGTAATGCATCTAGCTCTGGCCTGTACCGCTAGACTTCCACTAACATAGTGTGTACTACGGTCTAGAAGAGCATTTGTTTGGAAGTATGTTTTCAGAACAGGGTTTGTGTATGTGAAAACAAAATGTATATGTGGGAAGGCACAACACACTGTGTATGAAAATGGGGCTCTAACCAAGGAATGAATCAACCTAGGCAGAGGGGAGTTGTGGGAATGAAATGAGGGGCCTTGCCCAAAGGCCAGTCTATAGTGAAATAATATCAGTTGTACTTCACACCATTAGTTACTTTGGTTCCACTTTATGTCTGGACAAGCTCTAAATCTCCTCTTATCCCTCACCCTATTTCCTGGAAGTAGAAACTCCAACAAGGTCAGAAGTTATATCAGCTCTGAAGATAATCACTGAGAAATCAGCCAGCTGAGATCAGAACTAAATTTGGGCTCAAATTTTAAAAAGGCTTCTTAATTTGAACTTTTCTCCTTCCGTCATGGAATTGCCTATGTAGAAACCTGGTTTCAGAGATTAGTAACCAGCAGAAATCCTCAGCGCAAGGACTGACTATTAACTAAAGAGACTGAAGATCTGCTCTCCTGAAACAAGGCTCTGATCTAGCTTGAATATTGAGAGGGTTCTGACGAGTAAAAGTGTAGACTCAACTCCAAGTGGCAGCTTTATAAATTTGATACCGGCGCTTTGGTAGTAAGCCAGAAGCAGCCAAGAATTTTGGATGAGGGCATAAAAATATACTTTGTCCTCAAGGCAGCTGAGAGAACCCACCTTGCTCAGTTCTTATGAAGGAGCTATTAATTTGGGACTGACAATCACAGTGCCTAATTTTTAGCTGCCTAGAAAAATCACAGGAACCACACTGTGATCCACAAAGCCTGAGCTAGGCACCGAGGCTTCCTTTACAATATATGGAAAGAGACAGATACCTTCAAATGCAATTGACAACAGCCAGCATACTAGGCAGGAAGCTTCTAAACTAGCTGACGGTAGATGCCAACCAGAGGGATGTGCCCTAAAACCTGCCCCTCTCTTGTGATGCCTAGGTCCGAGTTGCAGGATGGTGCCTACCTCTGCTCAGCAATCCATGGACGGGAACCAGCTGTCACCTGGAGTCAAGCAGCTTCTTGGGGGAATGAGTTATGCACAAAACAGCTGCTCAGGAGAAGAGGGAAAGAGAGAGGCAGCATGAACTGGAGGTGATGAAGTGGAAGAGATGGAACCCTTCAGTAGCTGGCTCCACTTCCCAAAAATCCACAAATGGGAGCGACTATGTCCACAGTATGATGAATCCAGTGATATTGCTGAATATTTCATCATCTTTGAGAGACTGTGCCCCCTCCATGCAATTCCTGACCATCAAAAAATGACTACGTTAATGGCAAAATTGACTGGAAGAGTTCTGGACATATTCAACAAGATGCCTATTGAGGATGCCTCTGACTATGGTAAATTTAAGGATTTGGATTTAAGGACCAAGCCCAAGTCCACAGATTTACATATGGGTCCTGAGATGACTCAGGAATCCGATCCTGGAACCACCCACAGTAGGTACAGACATTTCCTGGTAGATCAGCTGCCTGCTGGCATAAAGTGCTTTCTTTTTCCTTCCTTCTCTGTCTCTTTTCATCTTTGAGAGCAAAGCACTTCTCCTCGAAATAGGCCACTGCCTGATGGAGGATGTGGCACTAACTGGGGTTGGGTGGTGAAGGCTTGCTCCTCCCAGCTTGTGATGTCCACATCAGTTTTCTTGAAATACACTTTGTAGCTTTATCTCTGACCACCATGGGATCTCTGACCATGGGTGAGCTGAGAGTAGAGGACAGGAGGTAGAGTCTGGCATCCGCACACAATGTCTAGCCCAGTGGAGTTGGTGCATGAAGATCATTGCTTCTATGCTGGTGACACTGGCTTCAGTGAGACTGCTGGCATTAGTGTAGTGATTTTCCCACTTGATGCGAAGGATCTTCCGGAGGCATCATTGGTGGTACCTCTCCAAACTCTCGAGATGCTGTTGATAGTCACTCAGGTTTCACATCCATAAAGGAGTGTAGGAATAACAATTGTCTTATAGATCTGGATCTTGGTGTCCTGCCGTAGGTCACAGTCTGTGAAAACATGTCACAGCAATTTCCCAAAGGAAGCACTTGGCACTGGATCCTGTGTTGGATCTCACTGTTGATTTATGCATTTTGAGAAGGTTGGCTACCAAGGTAGCAGAAATGCTCGACTATCTCCAAAGTCTGTCCCTCAATGGTGATTTGTGGTGGGTCATGCTGATGGGCATTTTTAAAAAAATTTTCTACGTCTCTGCTCGAAGTCTAAAGTCCTCAGGGCATCCACTACTGATCTTCAGTATGCTAATGATTGTGCCATCCTCAGGCATACTGAGAATGGCCTTAAGTCCACATTGGATTTTTTTGCACAAGCTTACTGAAGCCTAGGACTCTCAATATGGAGAAGACTGAAGTGGTCCATCAGCCTGCTTCTAGCCTTGCGCATGACCACAGAATAGCACTGTGTTGTGATAAGACCTACACTGTTTATTTCTTGTTTTTAATAGTTAATAATAACAGTAGAATTTAGCTTACTACCTTCCTATGAGGATAGAGTCCTCTCTCTTGGGCTATTATAGAAAAGGCATAAAAGTGTAAACAATGATTCCTTCTGGCCTTAAAATCTAAAAATTAATTTGATCTCTTTATGTAGAAAAGTCAGTTTTCTGATAGAACCTATCAAGAATTTGTTTAACTTGGGTTCCAAGTATCCAGTAGCCTATACAGGATCACAGGTGAAAGCTGTTAGCGGTATATGAATTGCCTCAAGTGCTAGTACCTGGCTTCTTTTGGCTTTCACAGGCTTTATGTAGTGAGATGACCTATGGCAGCTCTCTATCCTGAAATAAAAGCACCTCTCCCTAAGACTGAGAAAGCAGAGCATGTGACATTCTGCAGGACATTTTGTGAAAATGACCACCACTTAATACCTCCTGAACTGGCTGAGGAAGCCTGACCACCACACTGAGATCAGTCAAGTAATGGCTGTTTAACCATGTCTGGAGCAGTCGCATTTGAAGTCATGCAATTGTCAATGAATATCTATGCAAGATCATCAACTCTGGGATCCTGATCTTTCAGCTACAACACTGCTACCAGGAAGCTCTAAGAAGTGGAGTGGAGGGAGGAAAACTGACGCAGCATTTATATCTAACATTGCTCCTATAACTGTCAAAATTTGGGTAGGTTGAAAAACACACTGTAGTGAATACAGCCACCAATGCCAGAAATCTGGTGAAAACTCTGGGGTCTGCAGCTAGCACTTGGTTTTGAAGACTGTCCCTCAGTCTGAACCTGAGGTAACTCTAGTGCAGCTGCATTATTGAGATGTGGAAGTATTTATCTCAAAAGCCAAGTATTTGAACCAATCCTGAGAACTCAGGAAGAGGATTCCATGTGGAATCTCAGCTCTGATAGGCTAGTTGAGTCTTTTCAGATAGGTTCCCCTTTCTTTTTTTGGACCAAGAAAGAAGAATCCTCTTTAAACAGGTTGAAAGTATTTCTATTCTATTGCAACCAAATCCCTTCCCTTTCAACAATTTTTCATTTGAAGGAATTCCTCAAAGGTGAAAGGTGTATGCATGCATACATGAAGCATTGTGTGGAACTGAATAGTTTAGCTCCTTCCTGACCTTCCTATTACAGTGAAAAGCATATTTTCATAAAACTTACCCTCTGCATACAGGTTTGGAAGTAGAGAAAGAATGGACGGGGCTGTGAAGGGGATTTCAATGCAAAGAGTCCCCTCTGTGAGCAAGAGCAGGCTAGCTGTAACCCTAATAACGTGAGAGTTTTAGAAACGAGGACTGTGTGAGGCAGTGGGAAAGAACTGTATGAGAAGTTGTTGTGACCTTGTGTTAGATAAGTATGGAATGTAGACTATAGTCTAAACTGGTGAGAAAAATAAGATACCAGACAACATATGTACAAACAAAATGCAGCTTTCGCCCATTATTATATGTAACAAAAGGTATAAATGCTTGCTGTAATTGTTTACCTAGAGAGAGACTTGTTTAGCTCTCTCCCGCCATGCAATTGCTAGAGATAATAAAGTATCTGACTTGCTGCACCCAACCTGAGAGTGAGAACTCTGCTTTTCTCCAACACAAGCTATAGTAACTACACAGCACTATCCACCATTCTACAAGACCGTTCTATCCCTTCCACCCTCTCTACACAGACTAAAGCCACTATTGTCATACTCATGATCCTGACGTGGGTCCAAGACCTCACCAATCACATACAATAAGATAGTTATGCTGAACTCATCCACTGTACAGAGCCACAGACTGGAGGAGTACCTCACTCTTGAAAGTGGGCTAGCTAGTCTACGCTCATATATCTAGTACACAGAAGAGTTGAAAAAGGCATTTAAGGCACGCCTCATTAATGTAACTATTTCTTATAAAGCTGTAAATATGGGTCTGTATATGTTACATGATGCAGCCGATTACAAGGATAGAGTTAAAAATCTTTGTCAAAATGTAAGTCTGAACACCTGGAGTTTCAAACATTTATGTTTCTGAAACTGCAACATACTATTAAGTTACATAAATACTTCCAATCTTAAATCTATTTTAAAAGGTTCTTGAGAATATATATTAAGGCATAAATTAAAACACTCTGTTACCCCAGAAATACTAACTTGCCTAAACTTCTGTATAAAAATCACTTGAATTACTTTAAAATTCTCCATGTAACACTTTTGGACTCAACACGCTGACAGAGCTGTTTATAGCAGAACAGGGTTGCTTAACGAGATGGGACAGGCTGGTTGTATACATAGTCAAGGCTCCTCCTTGGTCCCACTTTCTCCCAGTTCTTCCTCAACCCAACATTCCTCCACTTGCTCCCGATGGTTTTCTCTTCCTACCATGGCACTTCTGCCAATTCCTCCCCGCCCTGGCAGTGCTACTTCAGACAACTTTATCCATCATGGTTCATGATATGGAAATCAGAGGGAAATGTTCAAAGAGAAAAGCAGACATGCCAGGAAGTCAGGAGGCCACAGGGAAAAAAACTCAAAATACTTTACCATGGACATGAGACTGCTGAAAGCTTTTTCCAGGTGCAAAGTGAAAGTTTCCAGCTACCTGTAGGAAACAGTCATCTTTCATTAAAAGGCCCCATTCTACATAACAAAGTGAAGCATTAACACTTGCTGCCCCCTTTTCAAAGGTGATTTCCCCCTCCCACGTTACTTATCTGCTGAAACAGTCACAAGTGAACCAGCTACTCCCCAAGGAACCTTTTTCCAAATCAAACAATCAGTACTTTTCACGAATTTGTAGAGCAGAGATGTCAGACACCTGGCTCACAGACCATTTCTGATGTGTAGGGGGAGCCTACACAGATTGTGCAGAATCTAAGTTCCCATCTAAAATACACCTGTACCCCGATATAATGCGATCCTCAGGAGACAAAAAATCTCACCGTGTTATAGACGAGACCGCGTTATATCAAACTTGCTTTGCAACCCCCGTTCCTTGTTCCCTGACCGCCCACTCCAGAGACCTCCAACCCTAATCACTCCCAGGATCCCACCCCCTACCCAACTCCCTTGTCCCCTGCCTGCTCTGACCCCGATCCACCCATCCCCACCCCGACAGGCACTCATCGGCAGCGTGGGGAAGTGGCGCAGCCCGGCCCCAGTCCGCTCCACCCCGCCAGCTCCCAGCCACGGCGCTCGGCTTCCTGCCGTCGGTGAGTGTGGAGAGGTTGGGGAAGGAATGCCCCCCCGCACTCACCTGCAACAGGAAGCAGCATGATGCGGCCCCAGCCTGCTCCGCTTTCCTTGCCCCAGCCCCAGCCGTGTCGCAAGGGGGCAGCTGGGGAAAGGTCCTGCACTCACCTGCGGCGGGAAGCGGAGCACCACGGCTGGGAGCTGGCGGAGTGGAGCTGGCTGGGGCTGGGCTGCTCCACTTCCTGCCTCCAGTGAGTGCGGGGAGGTTGGGGAAAGGACGCCCTCCGCAATCACTGGCAGCGGGAAGCAGAGCGACGCGGCCCCAGCCCGCTCCACTCTGCCACCTCCCAGCTGCGGCGCTCTGCTTCCCACCACAGGTGAGTGCAGGGAGGTTGGGGAAAGGACGCCCCCCGTACTCACCTGTGGCGGGAAGTGGAGCGCTGCATCTGGGAGCTGGCGGAGTGGAGCAGGCTGGGGCCGGGCTGCTCCACTTCTGCCACTGCTGGTGAGTGTGGGGGTGGATCCCTTCCCTCAAGCCCCCTCTCCAGAGTGGCACAGCTGGGGCTGGGGCGAGGGAAGCAGAGTGGGATGCTCCCAGCCCCCCGCTAATCCCCCGGGCCATCCTGGGACTGCAGGGCCCCCAAAAGTGCCCTCCCACAGCTCCTGCCCCCCAGACCCTGGGGGCGGGAGCCCCTGACCGCCCCCAAGACCCTCTGCTCCTTATTGAACCCCTCAGCCCCAGCCTGGCCCGACACCCTTAACACGCTGCTCAGAGCAGAATGTCAGAGCTTTACTGTTGTATGCAAACCCGCGTTCTAACGGGTCACGTCATATCGGGGTAGAGGTGTATATATATTTCAACCTTTCCTGCTTATGAAGGTAATCTTTTAAATGGGAACAAAATGTAACCAATGCACACGCAGCCAGCCTGAAACAATGTCTCTGAGAGATGTGAATTTCACCATCCACCTTAATCTCACTGGGGTATCAACAGGAAAGACCGTATGTTAATGTCAACATTAACTATTTCATTGCTGATCGTTTTTAGCAGATACAATAATGGGGAGAGTGTAAGAGTGAAGTCCACAGGAGTAGAACTGAAAGTTGCTGCAGGGAAGACGAGAGGAGATCCCTAGGAAGGGGGAAGAAAAACAGAAAAGGAAGATGAGGAAAGAAAATAAAGTGGAGTAACACTGTTGGTCCTAAAGGGAACATATATTCCCAGAGTGATGCTGAATGAGACAATAAATCACTGAACAAACAATAAAGATAACTAAAAGTTCAGCCTGGGATGTTTAAAGGGGGCCTAAGGGAGTTAGGCACCAGTTCCACATACTTTCTATAGCAATTGGACACCTAGTTCCCTTAGGGCCCTTTGAACATCCCAACTTTCCTTTGTAGACAAAGGCTAACTAAAATCAGTCAGCAAGACCCTGCTGTGTGTGTTCTGTACTGGGCCTTTCAGCAACTGTTTAGCTTACAGAGCAGGAGTGGGAAAGCTTTTTGGTGCAAGGGCCACATCTGGGTATGGATATTGTATGGTGGGTCATTAATGCTCACGAAATTGGGGGCCAGGTGCGGGAGGTTGATCTAGGCTGGGACGGGTTCTGAGGGCAGGAGGGGGATCAAGGCTGGGGAATGGGGTTGGGGCACAGGAGGGGGTCAGAGGTGCAGGCTCTGGATGGCACTTACCTCAAGCAGCTCCCAGCAGCAGCGGCATGTCCACACTCCAGCTCCTACACGGAGGCATGGCCAGGTGACTGCATGCTGCCCTGTCCACAGGCACTGCCCCTGCAGCTTCCATTGGCCGCAGTTCCCAGCCAATGGGGGCTGCGGGGGCAGCGTGTGGACCACCTAGCTGCCACTATGTGTAGGAGCTAGACGGGGGACATGCTGCTGCTTCTAGGAGCCGTGTGGAGTGGGGAAAGTCCCAAACCCCGCTCCCTGACTGGAGCGCCAGAGCGGGGCAAGCCCCGGACCCTGCTCCCCAGAGGGAGCTTGAGGGCCGGATTAAAATGTCTGGAGGGCTCCTGGGCCATAGTTTGCCCACCCCTGATATAGAGCAAGTGGCTATTAGTTAAAAATCCACCAGCCTCTCTGTACTCACATGTTCTGAAAGGTCCAGCCAACAAAACACACGAGGCCATTCCTCTGTATTGCTTCTCTTCCTCTAGTTTGCAAAACTAACTGCTGTTTTATTGAGGCTCTTCTGCTGCACTCAGCACCTAATAATGCCCAAAGGGCCTAAGTCCCAGCACCACAGAACTGTGGAGACATCGTGCAAAGTGGGGGAAGGAGGGGAATTCACAACCTCTGCCCTCTCCTGGTCACTGACAGTGGGGTGATTTCAGGTGCCTGGCACAGCTGAGCGTTCAAGGGAAGCTCTCTCTCACCTTGTTGACCTCCAAGAATCCATACACTTGACAGCCCTCATTCTTCTGCTCCTGCATTTTCTGGCTGAACCCTTCTCTCTTGCATTGTTCTATAGTGTCAGGGTTCTTGAAGGCCCAGCCACGCCGCCTGTATGCTTCTCTCACATCATCACAGGAATTACAGCACCTGCAAAAGTACAGGCATCATCTCACTCACCCTGAATGGAGGAGAAACAAAAATCAAGAGCAGAGACCACAAAATGTGGAACATCCTCTCTGCAGAGGACACAGAAGTGAATTCTCCTTCATACTGGGGCTACTAGTCTCTCTCAGCCGATGGTCTCTGGTTCAAGGTAAGACTAAATTCCCAGAACTGAAGGTGTCCATCCACCTAGCTGAGCAACCCTGAGTCACTACCTTCCTGAAGCTGACAGCCATCAGAGGACCTCTGCATTCACAACAGAGCTCTGAGGATCTTCCCAATGGACCAGACTCTCTTTAGAAAGTGGTATCACTTTTTAACCAGCCAGAGAAGTCCCATAAACAGGTCTGTTAATGCATCTCACCTTACTGGCTTGGAGTCTCCCCCCATGAATAAACAATTCACTCCTGCAGTGCACCCCCACTAGTCTACAGGTCTCAGGCCAAGGGAAACCCCCTTCACTCCCTGCATCAAGGGGGAGACCAGGGTGGACCCTGGACAGAGGACTGTGGTTTCTTCATTCTTTTGACAATTTTGTTACCTGAGAAGGGGAGGCTGGAGTGCTGAATCCCCCATGCCCCAGGAGAGAGCATCTCCAGGCAGGGGCTGCAACCCGATGGATTATTCTAAGCCCAGAAAATTAAAAACGGGAGGAGAAAGAATCAAAGACCCAGTGGGTCAGATTCTGACCTGTTGCTGCAGGAGCATGCAAGGAGATGAGGAGAATAATGTACCACCCGTTTGCCACACACACAGAGCGCAGGCAAACATGATGAACTAGCCCTGAGTGTGCTCACAGCTAATGGGGGACACTTTTCCTTTTATACCCTGAGAGCCCCACCTAAGGGGAGACACCCCAAGGGACACTTCTTTCCAGTCTGATCCAAGCTCACGTGCCCAGAAGTGCTTAGCCCAAAACTGTAGATCCCTATGGGAATTCTTGAAGGAGAACTCACACACAATAAGGATTCATTCAACATCTGGGGCAAATGCTGCTGAGAAGATATGGAACAGGTCCCCCACTTCACTCTCTGAGATCAGAAGACCAGAAAATCGTGCATTTGCATGCGCACATACACATACGCTTTTCCCCAACCTCCTATCAGGAGAACAGAGAAGTACATGGGGTCTGTCACAAACCAGGAGGTTATGCAAGTGTGGGCTTACCCACCTGACCTCTGTCCAAATCAGGATATTTGGGAAACACACACTCGAACCCCACTTCCCCACGCAGGTCAGAACACCACAGATGTGTCATTCCACCCGTCTCCTCCAATTCTGGAGGTTAGGAATGTGCACACCCCCCATTCCTGTCAGATCAGGATCAGCATACAACCCCCCGCCCTAAGTAAGGAGATCAGGGAAGCCTTCATTTACCGGATGTCCTCCGACTCGGCTCCATAACAGCTCTCACAGCGATCAGCATCTAAGGAATCTGGATCAAACACTTTCTCCTCCTCTTTGCCCAGCTCTGAAACAAAACAAGACTTTCAAATAGTGTGACAGTTTTATGAATATGTCTCTGTGTCATCTTATGAATTTAACTATGGTCTGCATCACTCATGATCACACTCTGCACTATGGATTAGAACATCCCCTTTTTAATCTGACTCCACTCTGTGTCTAGTGTAGAGACAGCTGTGCTGGCATTTATGTAGTTTGTTGAGATGTATAACAAGCTGGAGGTGGTGTTTCCCACCTCAGGGTCAGTGAACACAGGAAGAGTCATCCAACCAATTCCCATGAATGACTGGTTTGCTAATGACTCTTAATCATGTTACCATCCTCTATGCAACCAGTGTTGGGCCCGTGAACCCAGCATGGCTGGGGCTTGGAGGTGTATACTGGGGCTCATAACTAAGGCTCCGGTTTAGTCAAAGGTATTATTAGTAAAAGTCATGGACAGGTCACGGGCAATAAATAGAAAGTCACAGCCAGTGACCTGTCCATGACACCTACTAAAAATACCCCTAATTAAATCTTGGGTGCTTAGGGAGATGGGGTGCTCTAGCAGACACTGCTGCTCTGGGGGTGTGGGGACGGGATCCTCCGGTGGTCGCTGGCACCTGGGGCAGCCTGGGGGCCCAGCTGCTGCTGCTCCCGGACCTCTGCTCCGGGCAGTGGCCAGGACCAGCTATCTGGAACCACCCAAGCAGCGGCCAGTGCAGCTGGCCCCAGGGCTGCCCCAGCTGTTCGGGTGGTCCTGGGATCAGCCACAACAGCTGCTGAGCTGCAGTAGTCACGGAGGTCCCAGAAAGTCACAGAATCCATGACCTCCAGGAAAGACTCGCAACCTTACTCATGACCAAGACTGGCTTGTAAGCAGAAGGGGCTCTGTGTGCAGGAGGTTAAGGAACTTGCTGCAGGGGAGACAGGATTCTCCCACCCACCCTGAACTTGATCAGACCACAGACCCAAACTGGAGACATGTGATCAGTCTCACAAGGGATGGGTGGGGGTTGTGTTCAGGTATTTGTTGTTTTGCCTACATCTGTAACTCTCTTGTGCTTTGTAACAGTAAACTCTGGATGTGGATAAGAAGTTCTTTCACATCCCTTACTTTAATTGCCCCTGAAAAATTAAACAATAAACTAGAAAGGTCCACAGTGAGTTGGAGTTCCAGTATACACAAGCTGCTGGGGAGTGAGGTCTGGTACAAGTCTTGGGGCCAAGGGCAGTTGGACTGCAGAGTCCTGTCATCCCAAAGAAGTCTGTACCATGGGAGTGCCCGGGAGACCAGAACTAGAAACTCTACATGGATGCTGCTCAGATCCAGTTGCCTTGGAAGCATGTGGGATCCAGAAGTTGGATCCAATGCAGCAGACTGGTGATCCTCCAGTAGGTTGGCTGCTATACCTTGTTACCTCATGAGTGTGACAGTCAGTGTGGCTCATGAACATGGATGAGCTTTGTGCCCTTCTGGTCAAGAGATGCAGACATCACTCCTCCCCTGCTGCATTTATGTTAAAGCACTGAGCCCACACTCACATTAGCCTTTTGATCCCTAAGATTCCCCACCAGTGCTAACTTCACTGCAGCTTCACTGACAGTATCAAAAGTGTGAACTCCAGTATAGACACAACGCCACCATGTCATGTAGACTTGCTCTGAGCAGAGTCGGGGCATGATGGTTGAAGCTCACCAGCATCTTGTCCACACCAGTGCTCCCTGTACTAAGGTTAGCCAAGGGAATACATTTTAGAGGAAAGAGATTAGTGTAGGCAGTCTGAGTAGCTGTCAGCTTCCGTGCAGACGTGTCAGCTCCAGAGCTGAGGGCAGCCTCTAATGTATTCCAGCTATGCAACGACCAGGTCCCATGAAATCCCAAAGACCAAAAAAAGGAGAAAATAAATGGCATGGGATGACAGACACACTTAAACCTGGCTCAGTCATAGCCTCGAGCAGGGCAGATCCCTGAAGAGCACTCATCTCTGCACATCCCACACCAGTGCACTTGAGATAACAGCATTACACTGCTGTGAACTCTCTGCTCAGAGTTCAAATACCCTTCGGCTGACACTTTAGTCCCAGGAATTTCCTATGGAAGGCAACAGAGGAAGACCAGTGGCAGTCAGGCCATTAGAGCATCCAACAGAGGAAGGCAGCAGGACGTTGTACTACCGTGTCTCTCGGCCTCTGGGGTCACAGGATTGCCATCTTTATCCAAACGTTGTTTAAAGAGATTGTGCTCCACATCTAGCTGCTGCTCTCCCGCCACATCCATGGCATCAATGCTCAAATCTGAAACCAGCAAGCAAAGGGAATTAAGGCAGTTCTTTGTGGTCTGAGATGGTGTATGGAAGCAGCAAGCCAGTGAGAAATCACAAGCCTATTAACAAGAGGAAGATCACCAAGGCAGGAATCTAGGAGGAAGACTTCATCTGCGGATTAAGTGAAAATCAAGTAATGGAAGGGGACTGGCATAAGAGGCTGCATTGTGGTGGCGGAGAACCTCAAAGTGACTCCAAACTGCACCCCTGAATTTCAATCTCTCCTGCAAACAAGGCTTTTGGGTTGCTGCCCAAGAGGGATCCTCTTCAGCTAGCTCTCATATAAATCATATTTTCACCTGGGCAGATAAACTCAAGCTAAATAACCTGCTGTGACGTTATTGATATAATCTGGGATCATATAGAACATGGTTGCAACCAAGGTCCTGTAGCGGCACAAAATCTTATGTAAAGGGGTCATATAAGGTTTCTTAGACCAGGTTATGGGTTGCTGGTTATGATTATGCTGTCTATATGCATGTGTCATTTTTTTAAGTTGAAGTTATGAATATTGGCTCTATACTTCAGACTTACGCTATGCTTATGGATGACATTCCAGACTAGTTAGTGTTAGCTCTGCCTAGCCCGCTTGATGCCCATTAAGGACCATCAGCTATACAACTGACCCATTGAGAGAAGGCAGATACGCCTTGTAACTCAGCAAAGTATGCAGTAACTTGCCCATGTGACTCCAGACTCCATTCTGCTGTAATTTTCTACAGTAAGAACAAAGAGGTGTTCTTACACCTGGAAAAAAACTATAGAAGGCTGATGCCTCATCGCCATCTTGTCTTCAATCCTGCTTCTTACCTCTGGGGGGACTTTGCTACAAACAGAAGCTCTACAGAAAGGACTGAATGACCCATCCCAGCTGGGGATGTGCTCCAGAGACTTGATTTGAACCTGCAGTTTACTCCATCACTGCTACAAGCCTGAACTAAGAACTTTGCCATTACTGTATGTAATTGATTCCATTTAACCTATTCTAGCTCTCATCTCTATCTTTTTCCTTTTATGAATAAAACCTTTAGTTTTTAGATTCTAAAGAAATGGCAACAGTGTGATTTGTGGGTAAGATCTGATTTGTATATTGACCTGGGTCTGGGGCTTGATTCTTTGGGATCGAGAGAACCTTTTTCTTTTATTGGGGTGTAGATTTTCATAACCATTTGTCCCCATAACGAGTGGCACTGGTGGTGATACTGGGAAACTGGAGCGTCTAATTGCTTGTGTGACTTGTGGTTAGCCAGTGGGGTGAGACCAAAGTCCTCTTTGTCTGGCTGGTTTGGTTTGCCTTAGAGGTGGAAAAATCCCAGCCTTGGGCTGTAACTGCCTTGTTTAAGCAATTGGTCCTGAATTGGCACTCTCAGTTGGGTCCCGCCAGAACAGCATCGTTACACCTGCCCAACCCTTTGCAGATACCTCAACCTGCTGGTAAAGCTTGAATTCACTTGGAGAACTCCCCCACCATTCCAATCCCAGCCGCTCTCCCCTGTGGCCCCTTTCCCATTACCTTTCACCAAAGTGTTTCAGATAGATTTTGTTGGGCCCTAGTGTGTTACCTGGGGGGCTTGCCTGCTACTTGGGGACACGTAAATATCTTCCCAGGGGAAAGAAGCTGCCAGACCTGCTGGACTGTCCACTCCATCTTAAACATAGTAGAGGAGGAAGTCTGAGATTGGAGAAGGGGAAGAATCCTCCCTAGGGTGATGGTATCTTCTGCAACTACATTTCAACGGGGGTGATCTCAGACAGAGCACACAGAACTGCTCACCTTACTAAAAACAGAATAGAAATTGCAGTGTATACTCGAATGGTGGGATTTTTAATCACTTTCACTTTGCAGTTAAATTACCAAATACCTATTGCTCAGAGGAAATGTGAGGCTCCAGTGTTCATACTTGAGCTATCTGTGATCAATAGTCTGAAAAATTTTTAAGTGTAAAAACAGTCTCCCCTCAAAAATAGCACAAATAGCTGAATGGATTTAGTTGCAACAAACCTCACAATTCCGCTAAGAAGTATTCAGACCAATAGAAACATTTTGGAGGAAGTTATTACAGAGTGAAAAATGTGTCACATGACACATAACATAACAGATTTAGTTCCACACGACATTAATGTACACGTTCAAAATTTAAACACAAGCGTCAAGAAAGTAGCTGGTTCCAAGATCTACTCTACAGTGACTTCCAAAATAGACTCTGCACATTACAAAAATTAATGGCAACTGGGACAAGCCCGTGCGAGCAAGTCAGTATTATACTCCTTTCATGCAGGCTCTTCTTCTTCACATGCAGGTCTCAAAGTACTTTACAGCAGTGGATAAAGAGTTTTATCCTCATTGCACAAATCAGGAAACACACACAGAGAAATGAAGCAACTGGACCAGAGTCCTACCGTGTCAAATGACAATGCTGGGAACAGAACCCAGGAGTCCTGACTGAATTCCCTGTTCTAACTACAGGGAAATGTAATTCCTTACTGCTGACAAGACAAGCAGCTCAACAGCAAATCAAACTGCTACCTGCACTGACTGGCCAGTGTGCCCAACCTCCAGCAGAGAGTGAAAGCTCCCTTCTTCTCAACTCTATAGCAGACTTACTTACAAGCACAAGGCATATGCGGAAAGACAACATCTATATTAATCTTCAATTTGTCTCCTCTCGATTTGTCAACGTACAGTTCAGGATGAACCTAGGAACAAAGAAAACAAAAGCCTTATTCCACCTGGAAGTACATGGCAAGGCCTTTTCCCTTACCTTCTCCCCAGCCCAGGAGCCTCTCTACAGGTGCCATGCCACCATACTTCCAAAGGCCTCCTCCACATGGGGTGCACAAGCTGGCACCTTCCGCAATGCTGTGACAGAGCAGTTGAAGCAGCTTCCAAATCTGGCAGTGCTTTTACCATGTGTGATGCTCCTAGCCAGCAAAGTGATAATTTGGGGCTTTAAATTAAATGAAAGCAATTTAAAATATTTTCCTTCTTGCAATTTCTTCCCCACTACAGAGTCTGTAAAACTGGTGGCTATCTCCTACTGGTGACATAGGAGAGTGCTCCTTTCACAGCAGAAGCTGGAGGAACCAGCAGCCCAGTATGACTTCTGCTGCCTTCTCCAGGAGGGGGATCCAGGCCTTAGTGAAATTGAAAGGTACAGAAAATCCAATCAGAGACACAGGAAGCCAATGCTAGGGTGAACAGGCGGGGAAAGAGGCTCCCTGCAGGGCCAGTGCCCATCTTTTCTGAGATACGCAGGGAGGAAAGAGGAAGGGAGCAGCAACAGCAATTCACTCTCATCTCACTAGTTGGGCTTTCAGCAGGGTCCATGCTAGCTCAAAATAAAGTGTAACTGCAAGTCACTGATCCTACTTCCGTCCCGCTTCACAACAGAACTAGACCAAGCACTGCAAACCGCTGGCTGTGTGTGGCAGGAACATATACTAAATTCTAGCCACCATTACAGCAACAGGGCAGATCCTCTGAGCCACCTGGGCTGCGCAGCCTAATGACCCGAGACAATAAGGCTGTCCACGAACACAGGATAGTGGGGCCTAGTGGCCAGAGTCAGTACAGCAGCTCGAGTGCAGGGCAGCGTTGCTCAATGGTCAGAATCAGTACAGCAGCCCTCGAGTGCAGGACAGTGTGGCCTACTGGTCAAATCCGAGGCCATCACCAAAGGAGGTGGTGGCCAGGGTAGGGAGGACCCGGGCCCATCCGAATCCACTGGGTCCTGACTCAGGGTCCTAACAGTAGCAGAGTGGTCCATCACTGGGTCAGCGGGGAAATCCAACCACAACACGCTGACCTTCCACAGGTGGAAGATACCACTCACTCCATCTCCCTCAGTCACTTCCTACTGGGCTTCCTGAAGCTGCAGTATACACAACATCAGGGTCTCTGGGCTCCTCGGTGCAGGTAATGCCCTGGGATTTGGACTCCAGCCAGCCAGCTGTAGGCCACAGGCCTCTGGTCTGGGTCATGGGATCTCTGGCTCCTGCAGGCAAGGGCTGTAACAGCTCCTGGGTGGGAGCCTCCACCTTACTGAGCTGGGCTGATCTCCTTTGTACTAGTACAGCAGTTGGAGCATGCGGAGCATGGTCTGAGCGGCAAGACTTCCTCCACTCAGGGTGTGAGATTAACCCTTTCCTGCCTAGTGCAGGGTATGCACACCACATCACACCACGGAAAAGGCGAGACAATGTGCAGTTACAGAATGGTCTTGTGCCTTGCAAAACTTGGGTGCCTGGCTCAGCTGTTGAAAACAGTGGACTTTGGTTGAATATGTGGCCCTTCCTGCTTCCCAGGACTCCAACAGGACATCACAGGGAACACAAACCCCAAAAAGACAGCAATACAAAGCTCTACTTACTTCCTTAGTGAGGTAGTACTGCAGCTCTGAGAAGAAAAGCAGGAGCATGATAAGTCCACTGATGATTGTCACTGCAAATGGAGAATGACAAGCATTACCATGGGCTGTGGTGGAGCAGCCCTATGACTCACTAATCCGCTGTCTGACTGCCATGAAGAAAGCAGCTGGCATTACAGTGGGTGAGAAGAAACCAGGCTGCTCATGAAAATCGCTATCCTCCTCCCATGCTCTGTAAAAAACACATGCTGATAGCCCAACTCAGATGCCAGTTAGATAGATCTTGAAGGCTAGACCACAAAGCAAATCTTTAATTCCTGCATTTCAAGGTTATTAAAGAGGAGAGTGAACCGGTACTGAGTACCAAGATAGGAGCTGTTTTCATTCATTTGGGCACAGTCCTCCTCTCCCGGCCACCAAAGGGAACATTTCACATAGAAGAGATGCTTTCTGGTGTGGCTGCAGTCCCAGCTTGACTACTATTAGACCTTTATTTGGATAATGAGAGCATCCACAGTCACAGTAGATATGATTAAAAAAGAACATAAGAATAGTCATACTGGGTCAGACCAAGGGTCCATCAGTATCCTGTCTTCTGACAGTGGCCAATGCCAGGTGCTTCAGAGGGGATGAAAAGAACAGGTAATCATCAAGTGATCCATCTCCTGTTGCCCATTACCAGCTTCTGGCAAACAGAGGCTAGGGACACCGTCCCTGCCCATCTTGGCTAATAGCCATTGATGGACATATCCTCCATTAACGTACATAGCTCTTTTTTGAAACCTCTTATGGTCTTGGTCTTCAAAATATATTAAAAATATTATAAATATATTATAGGTGGAGCTGGTAGCACTGCCTATATTTCAGGCTGACTGACACGTCCCATTACAAGACTCTGTTTTCAGTTGCTTATAACTTTAACTATTCAAGACAAAAATTTCCATGCTTTGTGTCTGCCTTAGGCTGAATTTGTTTTTGGAAAGTTTCAGCTAAAAGTGTTCAGCCCTTTCTGGAATGAAATTAGGGAAAGTATGTTATTCTGCCCAAGCTAAAAAATTCTTACAATCATTTTGTTGAGACACAGTAGAGCCTCTATGCTTTGGAACAGAGGCTTGGAATTTGGGGTCTCCCTTGGGTCAGAGAGGTACCTTCTAACATCCCCATGAAAATTCAGCCAAATTTGGCCAAGCTATAAGCCTCTGAAAAATCTGTTTGTACATGCTCAATAGAGACTTGTTAGAGTTTGACAACTAAACTATCCAAAGATTCCATCTGTACTGAGCGTGCTCCATCCCCTCACAGCTCCCACAGAGCAACTAAGCATGCTCCAGTCCCGTGCTGCAGTGGCGGAATGGGACTGAGAGAAGGGCAGGGATATGGGAAAATATACATTGCAGGAGTGTGTGTGTGTGTGTGTGTGTGTGAGAGTGTGAGTGAGAGAGAGAGAGAGATTGGACAGCAGCTGTGTGTGTGTGTGTGTGTGTGTGTGTGTGTGTGTGTGTGTGTGTGAGAGAGAGAGAGAGAGAGAGAGAGAGAGAGATTGGACAGCAGCTGGGGGGGAAGGCAGAAACCTCTGAGGGGACTGGATAGGAGCAGAGCAGAAAGGTGGCAGGAGCAGGAAGATGGGGGGATGGATAAGTGCCAAATGAGAGGAGGTCCAAAGGAGAGGGCAATGAGGACAGGCTGGGCACACAGGGGCAGAGGAGTCTATAACCAGCAGAGCACATTCCCCTCCAGAACCTGGAACTGAACCCAGCTAGCGAAAAGGGGGCAGCAAACAGGCAAGTTTGAAAGGGAGTTTGGAGGGAGAAAGAATACAATCACCATGATTTGGAAAGGTTGCATTGCCAATGCCAACACTGCTCCTGGCTCTTCCACCTGCACCTGAATCCAACCATGGGTGCCTGGTAACGGAAGATGAGAAGAAGGTGGAGCTGCTCAATGCCTACTTTGCTTCAGTCTTCACACACAAAATAACACGTGACCCGACAACTAGCAAAGTTACCATCGACAATAAAGGGGAAGGCATGCAGATCAGGACAATAAAGAACACACCAGAGATGTTTTAATTACAATGAATTCAAGTCAGCAGGGCCTGATGCTATTCAACTCGGCATGCTGAAGGAATTAGCTGAAGAAATCTCAAAGCCACTTGGCAATAACATATTCAACCTCACTGATGACAGGAGAGGTCCTGGAAGACCGGAGAAGGGATAAGATAGTGCCCATCTTCAAAAAGGGGAAAAAAGGAGGAGCCAAGGAACTATAGACCAGTCAGCCTGACCTCATTACCTGGGAAGCTATTAGAGCAACATATTTCCAAATACCTGGAGGATGAAGGGGTGAGCACTAGCAGCCAGCATGGATTTACTAAAAAGAAATTATGCCAAACTAGCTTGATTTCCTTCTTTGACGAGGCAACTGGTTTGATGGATAGGGGGAATGCAGTGGACATAATATACCTGGACTTCCGCGATACTTTTGACACAGTCCAACATAATATTCTCTTAAGTAAGCTGGAGAAACACGGGCTCGGTAGAACTACCATTAAGTGGATACATAATTGGTTAAATAATCGCAAACAGAGAGTGACTATTAATGGAAAGATGTCAGATTGGAAAAAGGTCTCAAGTGGGGTTCCACAGGCATCTTTTCTGAGTCTGGTGTTATTTAACAACTTTATTAATGACCTGGATGTAAGAATAAAGAGCATACTGATAAAATCTGCAGATGACACAAAGCTAGGTGGAGTTGAAAACACTTTGATGGACAGCCCTAAAATTCAAAGGGATCCTGATAAATTGGAGAACTGGGCTATACACAACAAGATGAAATTCAGCAAAGACAAATGTAAGGTGCTACACTTAGGGAAGAACAACCAAATGCACAAATATAGAAGGGGGGAAACTGGCTTGGCAACAGCATTGCTAAGAAAGATCTGGGAGTTGTGGATCACTGCAACATGAGTCAACAATGTGACAATTGCAAAAAAGGCAAATGTGATTTTGGGATGCATTAACAGAGGAATAGCATGGAGGCTTTCAAAAGGAGGCTGGAGAGCCATCTTTCTTGGATGCTTTAAACACAACAAATCCTGCATCTTGGCAAGGAGTCAGACTACATGATCCTTGCGGTCCCTTCTAACCCTATGATTCTATGAAAATGGAAAATGACTGCAAAAAAGGAAGATCGGAAGACGGTGGAGATGCTCAGTGCCTACTTTGATTCAGTTTTCACACAAAAAATAACATGTGACCAGACAACTAGCGAAGTAACCAGGAGTAACTGTGAAAAAGGATCTGGAGTTATAGTGGATCACAACCTAAATATGAGGGAACATTGTAACACTGATGTCAAAAAAAGCAAACATCATTCTGGTATGTTGCGATGAGGTGTCCCATCCCATCCCACCCTGACTCGCCACTAGTGTTAATGAGGGCCAAGAAGGGGGCTAATTAACCCAAAAGGGCACAGCTGAGGGGAATCAGGCAGGCAAGCAATCCCCTGAGTGGGTGTGGAACCAGCTGGGGAGGAATGACCTGAGCAGGACATATAAAGACAGAAAATTGGAAGCAGCAGGGGCTGCTGGGAAAGGGCAGACACTCCTAGGAGATGGGAGAAACGTTTGGAGACTACAGGGATGTTGGCTGCAGTCACTCCCTTGGAAGAGGGAGGAGGCTTTGGGAATCGATAAACCAAGAAAGAGAAGGGGAACCAGTGGTAGAAAGCAGCCCAAGCAAAGAGCAGTGAGGGCAGAGAAGGACAGTCTGGACTGGAACCCAGACCAGACGGTGGACCTGGGTTCCCCTACCAGCCACTGGGAGGGTGGCACCAAGGCAGTGAATGGGAAGACTGCTGAAGAACTATACCACAGAAGGGAGAGCTCTGAGTGAGCTAGCCAGAGGACTGAGGCATGGAGAGGATACTGTGATTCCTGAGACAGCAAAAGGGGCTGCAGGCTAGACAGCATTGGAGCAATGGCATGCAAACTGCTAAATAGGGGTCTACTGAATGAGCTAATGTCCAGAGTGACCAGGTGGTGCCAGACCAGCAGTGAGTGGCGCACCCCATGACAGATGCACTAGCAGGAGTGTGGTAAGCAAGACACAAGAAGTAATTCTTCCACTCTACTCAGCACTGATAAGGCTTCAAGTAGAGTACTGTGCCCAACTGTGGGCACCACATTTTGGGAAAGATGTGGACAAATTGGAGAAAGTCCACAGAAGAACAACAAAAATGATTAAGGGTCTAGAAAACACAACCTACGAGGAAAGATTGAAAAAACTGGGTTTATTTAGTCTGGAGAAGAGAAGACTGGGGTGGGGGGGGCATGGTAACAGTCTAGACATATGTAAAAATCGTTATTCTCCTTATCCGCTGAGAACAGGACAAAAAGTAATGGGATTAAATTGCAGCAAGGGAGATTTAGGTTAGACATAGAAGAAACTTCCTAACTGTAAGGGATAGTTAAGCATTGCAACAAATTACTTCGAGAGGCTGCTGAGTCTCCATCATTCAAGGTTTTAAAAACACATCTAGACACGAACAGTCCCAGTCTTTTTAATCTCTCCTCATATGGAAGCTGTTCCATACCCCTAATCATTTTGATGCCCTTCTCTGTACTTTTTAAAATTCAAATATCTTTTTTTAGATGGGGTGACCAGAACTGCACACAGTATTCCAGATGTGGGCATATCGTGGGTTTACATAGTGCCATTACAATATTTTCTGTCCTTTCCCTAATGGTTCCTAACATTGTTAGCTTTTTTTGACTGTCAGTGCGCTCTGAGCGGATGTTTTCAGAGAACTATCCACAATGACTCTAAGGTCTTTCTTGAGTGCTAACAGCTAATTTAGACCCCATCATTTTGTATGTACAGTTGGGATTGTTTTTTAATGTGCATTACTTTGCATTTATCAACATTGAATTTCATTTGCCATTTTGTTGCCCAGTCACCCAGTTTTGTGAGATCCCTGTGTAATTCCTTGCAGTCAGCTGTGGATTTAACTATCTATACATGTGATATATAACTTTGTGAGCTACAGACATTATTCCAGCCCACGGCAGAGGATTACTGAGTTTACCCCAACATCTGAAATCAATGAAGATAATTATTGCAAATCCTGAGACAGGTAAACTACTCCAGAGAAGTACTACCCTTTGGAAAGTACACAGATCCGTTCAGCCATGATCCAGGAGACAAAGAAAGAGCTTGTGGCATAAAGGATCAGCCTGAACTGGCTGAGGTACCTCTGATCCAAGAATTGACATGAAACTATAATCAAGAAGACAAAATCTTGTTGGAAGGGTGTGAAGGACTGGAACCTGCCAATGTCTCTGTGTCGTCAGATGGGCCAGTAAACTAGCATGCAATGGAGACTGTTTATTGCTTTATTATGTTTTCTCTGTAATGCTTTTGTTCTAAATAATTGAACTGTGGTTTGTGGAAACTGTCTGGTCACTGACAACTCTGGCATAGTCCCTGGCAGAGGGGTACTGGATGAAGGTCAGATCTGCTGTGATAATCACAGCAAATTGAAGGAGGACTGAAATCCTTGTTCTAAAGGGACAGGGGTGCAAGTCCCTACCCAGAGAAAGGTGAGGTCTGGAGGTCTGAGACCTCAAGGGGTGCCCCTTGAGGAGACCACAGAGGGGGCAGAGATGCTGTCATGGTATAATTCCCCACTCTGAACCTTAGTGTCCAAAAGATGGGGTACCAGCATGAATTCCTCTAAGCTCAATTACCAGCTTAGTACTTGTAGCGCTGCCACCAACCAGGAATTCCAGTGCCTGGTACACTCTGGTCCCCCCAAAACCTTGCCTGGGGACCCCCAAGACCCAGTCCCTCTGGATCTTAACACAAGGAAAGTAAACCCTTTCCCTCACCGTTGCCTCTCCCAGGCTTCCCCTCCCTGGGTTACCCTGGAAGATTACTGGGATTCAAACTCCTTGAATCTAAAGATAGAGAGGAAAATTCACCTCCCCCCCCCACCAACTCTCCCTGAGAGAGAAAGTAATCCTAACACAGAGAGAAATAAACCTCTCTCTCACCCTTCCCTCCTTTCTCTCCACCAATTCCCTGGTGAATCCAGACCCCGTCCCCTGGGGTCTCACCAGAATAAAAAAACAATCAGGTTCTTAAACAAGAAAAGCTTTAATTAAAGAAAGAAAAAAACAGTAAACATTATCTTTGTAAATTTAAGATGGAATATGTTACAGGGTCCTTCAGCTATAGACACTGGGAATACACGTACAAATTAAAATCCTTTCAGCAAAATACAAATTTGCAAATAAGGAAAACAACCTAACTCGCTTTATCTACCTAGTACTCACTATTCTGGACATATAAGAGACAGTATCAAAGAGATTGGAGAGAAACCTGGTTGCACGTCTGGTCACTCTCAGAACCCACAGAGAACAACAACAAAAAACTAACAGCACACACAAAAACTTCCCTCCCTCAAGATTTGAAAGTATCCTGTCCCCTGATTGGTCCTCTGGTCAGGTGACAGCCAGGCTCACTGATCTTGTTAACCCTTTACAGGCAAAAGAGATATGAAGTACTTCTGTTCTATTAACTCTTACTTATCTGTTTATGACAGATGCAGTTAATCCTAGAACTGAGAGATGGTGCTCTGGGGATGAATAAGATTTGTTAGCAAAGGAAGCTGTTGTCTATAGGACCCCTGCTTCAACTGTTGCAATAGTTGGAAGCCATGTTCTATTTGCGGGTACCAGGACAGGTGCGTCTAGGCCCACACAAAACTAAAGGTCTGTCTCCTCAGCTAAGGGGGAGGAACCACTAAGCCCAACCACAAATGAGTACATGGGACAACAAAGGGGAAAACAGAAATGGGAGCGAGGTCAAAGGTTAATAATCAGGGAACTAGAAGGGGGCACTGAGCAGAGAACCCTGGTCAGTGCCCACCACTCCTCAAAGACATCTAAAGAATCTGTGGATACTGCCTGGAGGAACTCTACCTCGAGACATGATCAGACAAGGGACCAGAAATAGGCCCCACAGTCACAGAGTACCCCCATCCAGCTTTCTCCTCCTGGACTGATGGATGGCCATCTTGCCCAGTGCCAAAAGGAGGTCCTGCAACTTTATAGGATCATGGATGGGGTGTGCAAGAATTAGAAAGTATGTGGAAAAGTGCACCTAGAACCTCAATAAGAGATTCTGGGGGAGCCAGAAGAGGGATTGCAACCTGACATACTCTACACAGATGTGTGCCAGGTTCTCCCTTTCACCACACAAGGGACAGGTGTAGGGAGAATTCATGAACTGTGTCAGTTACTAACTTGTGCTCACAGCTCCATGGAGGAGCTGCCAACTAATATTGCTGGTGGATTGTGGAACCAGAGTAGAGTACAGACTAGCCCACCCTCCTTAGGTGGCAACAGGTCCCACCATTTAGTGTTAGGATGGGACACAAGAGCAGGGAAGTGGATGGCGTACATGCTTGCGCTTCATGTGTTTCCTGGGTCCAGTGCAGAGGTGGACTGGCTGGATGTTGTTCAGGCAACTCGGGTTGGTTTGTCGGGGCAGCCAGGGAGGCTCACGGGGCAGGGGCACAATGAGGAGTTCCAGAGGCAGGTCAGGAGGAAGACCTGCTTGAGGAAAGCAAAAGAAGCAGGAGATAAGGCCTTTCAGCAAGGAAGTTGCGCAGAGAGCCCAGTTTAAGAATAAAGGACTGGAAGGTGGGCAGTGGGGCTTCTGGAGGAAGCTAGGAACTAACACGGAAGGTCAAATTGAGAGAGACAGAGCCTGAAAATAGGGTTCACTACAGCATGGCTGGGACTCTGGGCTGACCAGACTGGATTGTGCTAAGCTGCACTTCTCTGTGCTAACCTAAGGACTTCCCATGTTGTATGCCAGGGGACTAATAAACCCAACTGATTTGAAACCACTGTTGAGTGTTCCTTTAAATACTTTGTGAGGTGCATTAATCCATGCAGAGTGGACAAGTCTCTCCCAAGAGTCTGTCTCAGTTGGACTCACTGAACAGAGCTCACAGCATGAAGCAGGAGTACGGAGGGAAAAGTGAGACCCCTGGGGGTCTGGCACATCAAAGGAGTTCCTCTAAGAGACTGTTCCAAAGCTGGGGAGCATTGATCTTGTGGCTCCATAACACTATCTATTCCCTGAATAAGGCAAGGGTACTGTGGAAAAAATAGTATGGGATCACGTAATTAAAGACTGTATCATAGCACACACCATTGGCAGAGGGAGAAGGATTAAGATTCTATGATAAGCTTAATTCTGATATTTCCTAATTTTGGAGGGCTTGACTTTGCCACTTGAATATTCTTTCAGTGGGGTGGTTTAGGCTTTATTATTTAAACATATATATGTGCATAATCAAACCCTCCTGCTTTAGGGAAGCATACGCAAACCCTTTTGCTTTAGGGCATGTTCCCTATATGCTGTTTATTCCATAATGGCCCAGTGGGAAGTTTCTTGTTCTTTTCTCTGAACTGGTTTGTATTGGCCACTGCCAGGAACAGGCTACTTGACTGGCTGGATCACTACTTTGCTCCAAAATTCTGCACTATAGAAACCTTACATATGAAGACTTGGCTCTCCTATACGGCAACAAACAGACAGGTTGGTCTTATAGCAAAACACAGTCTCTTTTGACTTACTTCGGTCAAACAGATAAGATGTTCAAGGGCGCCTGTGGGACTCCCAGAACCTCACTATACCTAAAACTCCCAAAACAAGACAACTAACAAAAGAACAAGAGCGTACTGAGCCTTGCCTGGGAGGATGACACAGACAGAAGGGAGTCACAGCCTTTATTTGAAATTTTAAATCTGAGGTGAGGAGTCAAAGGGCTAGTCTACATTGGCAGCGCTTTAACGTGCCTTATGTGGTCATGGCACAGTGCTGGGAGAGAGCTCTCATAGACTCATAGACTTTAAGGTCAGAAGGGACAATTATTATCATCTAGTCTGACCTCCTGCACAATGCAGGCCACACAATCTCACCCATCCACTTCTATAACAAACCCCTAACCTATGTCTGAGTTATTGAAGTCCTCAAATTGTGGTTTGAAGACTTCATGCTGGAGAGAATCCTCCAGGAAGTGACCCATGCCCCATGCTACAGAAGAAGGTGAAAAACCTCCAGGGCCTCTGCCAATCTGCCCTGGAGGAAAAATCCTTCCCGACCCCAAAAATGGCGATCAGTTAAACCCTGAGCATGTGGGCAAGACTCACCAGCCAGCACCCAGGAAAGAATTCTCTGTAGTAACTCAGATCCCATCCCATCTAACATCCCATCACAGACACTGGGCATACTTACTTGCTGATAATCAAAGATAAATTGCCAAATTAATTGCCAAAATTAGGCTATCCCATCATACCATCCCCTCCATAAACTTATCAAGCTTAGTCTTAAAGCCAGATATGTTTTTTGACCCCACTACTCCCCTTGGAAGGCTGTTCCAGAACTTCACTCCTCTAATGGTTAGAAACCGTCTAATTTCACGTCTAAACTTCCTAGTGTCCAGTTTATATCCATTTGTTCTTGTGTCCACATTGGTACTAGGCTTAAATAATTCCTCTCTCTCTCTCTAAGATTTATCCCTCTGATATATTTATAAAGAGCAATTATATCTCCCCATAGCCTTCTTTTGGTCAGGTTAAACAAGCCAAGCTCTTTGAGTCTTTCAGAAGACAGGTTTTCCATTCCTCGGATCATCCTAGCAGCCCATCTGAACCTGTTCCAGTTTGAATTCATCCTTCTTAAACATGGGAGACCAGAACTGGACACAGTATTCCAGATGAGGTCTCACCAGTGCCTTGTATAACAGTACTAACACCTCCTTATCTTTGCTGGAAATACCTCGCCTGATGCATCCTAAAACTGCATTAGCTTTTTTAACGGCCGTATCACATTGGCAGCTCATAGTCATCCTGTGATCAACCAATACTCCAAGGTCCTTCTCCTCTGTTACTTCCAGCTGATGTGTGCCCAATTTATAACAAAAATTCTTGTTATTAATCCCTAAATGCATGACCTTGCACTTTTAACTATTAAATATCATCCTATTAATATTACTCCAATTTACAAGGTCATCCAGATCTTCCTGCAGGATATCCCGGTCCTTCTCTGTGTTAGCAATACCTCCCAGCTTTGTGTCATCCTCAAACTTTATTAGCACATTCCCACTTTTTGTGCCAGGTCTCCCAGCGCTGTAAAAAAACCCCCACCTCCACGAGAGGCGTGGCTCCAAGCACTGGTACCCTGTCTACACTGGCACTTTACAGCACTGAAATGTGCTGCGCTCATGGGGGTGTTTTTTCACACCCCTGAGTGAGAAAGTTGCAGAGCTGTAAATTGCCAGTGTAGACAAGCCCAAACATCATGCCCACTGACCATCTTCAGAGTTAAAAGAAACCAGGTTCTGGGGCCTGAGTGGAGACTGAACAGCCTCTACCCTACTCATCCCTCACTGCTGTTACTTGCTGTGCTGGTACTGGTCAGGTTACTCCTCAAAGCAGGGGTGGAAGAAGGAACTGAGAGAGGACAATGGGAAAAGGAAGCAGGGAGACAATCAGAAGGAAGGTGTGTGTGAACAATACAGTGAGAGAATATATGCCACTCCTAGCCCATTTACCACCTCTGGCCCTTAACTCCAGCTGGAAACATCACACTGGCTTTGGGATGATCAGACACTATCTGCCCTATATGAGGGCTGGATGTTCCGCTTTGTAAGTGATGACGTGGAGGCTGGGATTGTTGTGTTTCTGGGTTGAGGGATGAGTACTGCTCTAGGACTGAGGAGTGAGTTTGGACAGTTTGTTTGGAGGGGTATTGATGGTTCTTACCATGCGGGCAAGGGAGGTGACTCTTCTCTTCTTTTTACACAAGCAGACGCCCTTTACTCCAGCTTTGATGGCCCGGGGCTGGAGGGGGTCAGATGACAACCTTTCCCCTGTGCATGAGGTGGTTCACCTTAGTGACTAGGGAGGTGAAAGACGCTCAGGGAGAAAGAAATAAGGATGGAGCTGGACTTGAAACGATCTATTCTTGGCCTTAGCGGAGAGGACCAGGCTGGTGTTGTTAACCCTGCAAAGCGAGGAGGTGTTTTTCTCCCATCACGTTCTGTATCTGAGGGGGTTGCAGGTTGGGCACTGGGGGGGGGGGGCTGGTTAAGGGAAGGGGAGAATTAGGTGGTTTTTGCAGCAAGCCCGCTGGCTCCTTGCTGAGGTGCCCGGTTGCACGTGAGAGGCGGCAGATCGATGCAGAGGCGGCGGGAAAGCCTCGCTCCCTGCGGCCGAGGGCGGGGCGCCAGCGTGGGGCTGCGGGGCAAGAGAGCGCTGGCCCGGGAGCCCCACACCCCGGACTCTCCTGCCCCGCACGCTGCACGGGCTCCGGGGCAGGCGGCGGAGGGACCGGGGGGGGGCTGTCTGCCCCCGGCCCACTGGGGAGGCGCGGCCTGAGCCCGGCCCCGGGGCCCGCAGCGAGCGCCCCAGCGGGGGATGGGCTCTGCAAGGGGGACCTGCCAGCTCCACCGCCCCCCACGGCCCGGCCCGGCCCCGCCCCTCACCGAGCGCGCCCCCGCCCCGCCCCTCACCGAGCGCGCCCCCGCAGGTCTTGACCCGAAAATCCTCCAGCGTCTTGGGAAACGCATCGAACCGCTTCAGCCTCCACAGCGAGTCCATAGCGGCGGCGACCCACTTCCGGCCGGCAGCGACCCCACTTCCGGCGCCAGCCCCCGCCCGCTGGGCGGAGCACTCCGCTGTGTGCCCCTCCCCCCACCGCAGGAAGCCCTGGGAGCCCACCCTCTGCTGGGGGCGGGGCTTAGTGACGTAACGAGCAGGCGTCTCGCCCCTGGGCGTGGTGACATTGGGGGTGTTGCGCGCTGAGAATGCGGGTGTCGGGGGCGGGGTCATTGGAGTGACTGTGGGGTAACAAGGGGGGTGGAGTGACGTTGGGAGGGGCAGTGGGGTGTGGAGTGTTGGGGTGAGACTGGGTGTTTGGTGACACTGTCGGGGGTCTCATGGGGTGACAGTGGGATGTGGAGTGTTGGGGTGAGACTGGGTGTTTGGTGACACTGTCAGTGGTGTCTCATGGGGTGACAGTGGGATGTGGAGTGTTGGGGTGAGACTGGGTGTTTGGTGACACTGTCGGGGGTCTCATGGGGTGACAGTGGGATGTGGAGTGTTGGGGTGAGACTGGGTGTTTGGTGACACTGTCAGTGGTGTCTCATGGGGTGACAGTGGATGTGGAGTGTTGGGGTGAGACTGGGTGTTTGGTGACACTGTCATTGGTGTCTCATGGGGTGACAGTGGGATGTGGAGTGTTGGGGTGAGACTGGGTGTTTGGTGACACTGTCGGGGGTCTCATGGGGTGACAGTGGGATGTGGAGTGTTGGGGTGAGACTGGGTGTTTTGGTGACACTGTCAGTGGGGTCTCATGGGGTGGCAGTGGGGTGTGGAGTGTTGGGGTGAGACTGGGTGTTTGGTGACACTGTCATTGGTGTCTCATGGGGTGACAGTGGATGTGGAGTGTTGGGGTGAGACTGGGTGTTTGGTGACACTGTCATTGGTGTCTCATGGGGTGACAGTGGATGTGGAGTGTTGGGGTGAGACTGGGTGTTTGGTGACACTGTCATTGGTGTCTCATGGGGTGACAGTGGATGTGGAGTGTTGGGGTGAGACTGGGTGTTTGGTGACACTGTCATTGGTGTCTCATGGGGTGACAGTGGATGTGGAGTGTTGGGGTGAGACTGGGTGTTTGGTGACACTGTCATTGGTGTCTCATGGGGTGGCAGTGGGGTGTGGAGTGTTGGGGTGAGACTGGGTGTTTGGTGACACTGTCATTGGTGTCTCATGGGGTGACAGTGGATGTGGAGTGTTGGGGTGAGACTGGGTGTTTGGTGACACTGTCATTGGTGTCTCATGGGGTGACAGTGGATGTGGAGTGTTGGGGTGAGACTGGGTGTTTGGTGACACTGTCATTGGTGTCTCATGGGGTGACAGTGGATGTGGAGTGTTGGGCTGAGACTGGGTGTTTGGTGACACTGTCATTGGTGTCTCATGGGGTGACAGTGGGATGTGGAGTGTTGGGGTGAGACTGGGTGTTTGGTGACACTGTCGGGAGTCTCATGGGGTGACAATGGGGTGTGGAGTGTTGGGGTGAGACTGGGTGTTTGGTGACACTGTCATTGGTGTCTCATGGGGTGACAGTGGATGTGGAGTGTTGGGATGAGACTGGGTGTTTGGTGACACTGTCATTGGTGTCTCATGGGGTGACAGTGGATGTGGAGTGTTGGGGTGAGACTGGGTGTTTGGTGACACTGTCATTGGTGTCTCATGGGGTGACAGTGGATGTGGAGTGTTGGGATGAGACTGGGTGTTTGGTGACACTGTCATTGGTGTCTCATGGGGTGACAGTGGGATGTGGAGTTTTGGGCTGAGACTGGGTGTTTTGGTGACACTGTCGGGGGTCTCATGGGGTGACAGTGGGATGTGGAGTGTTGGGGTGAGACTGGGTGTTTGGTGACACTGTCAGTGGTGTCTCATGGGGTGACAGTGGGATGTGGAGTTTTGGGCTGAGACTGGGTGTTTTGGTGACACTGTCGGGGGTCTCATGGGGTGACAGTGGGATGTGGAGTGTTGGGGTGAGACTGGGTGTTTTGGTGACACTGTCAGTGGGGTCTCATGGGGTGGCAGTGGGGTGTGGAGTGTTGGGGTGAGACTGGGTGTTTGGTGACACTGTCATTGGTGTCTCATGGGGTGACAGTGGATGTGGAGTGTTGGGGTGAGACTGGGTGTTTGGTGACACTGTCATTGGTGTCTCATGGGGTGACAGTGGATGTGGAGTGTTGGGGTGAGACTGGGTGTTTGGTGACACTGTCATTGGTGTCTCATGGGGTGACAGTGGATGTGGAGTGTTGGGGTGAGACTGGGTGTTTGGTGACACTGTCATTGGTGTCTCATGGGGTGACAGTGGGATGTGGAGTGTTGGGGTGAGACTGGGTGTTTGGTGACACTGTCGGGAGTCTCATGGGGTGACAATGGGGTGTGGAGTGTTGGGGTGAGACTGGGTGTTTGGTGACACTGTCATTGGTGTCTCATGGGGTGACAGTGGATGTGGAGTGTTGGGATGAGACTGGGTGTTTGGTGACACTGTCATTGGTGTCTCATGGGGTGACAGTGGATGTGGAGTGTTGGGGTGAGACTGGGTGTTTGGTGACACTGTCATTGGTGTCTCATGGGGTGACAGTGGATGTGGAGTGTTGGGATGAGACTGGGTGTTTGGTGACACTGTCATTGGTGTCTCATGGGGTGACAGTGGGATGTGGAGTTTTGGGCTGAGACTGGGTGTTTTGGTGACACTGTCGGGGGTCTCATGGGGTGACAGTGGGATGTGGAGTGTTGGGGTGAGACTGGGTGTTTGGTGACACTGTCAGTGGTGTCTCATGGGGTGACAGTGGGATGTGGAGTTTTGGGCTGAGACTGGGTGTTTTGGTGACACTGTCGGGGGTCTCATGGGGTGACAGTGGGATGTGGAGTGTTGGGGTGAGACTGGGTGTTTTGGTGACACTGTCAGTGGGGTCTCATGGGGTGGCAGTGGGGTGTGGAGTGTTGGGGTGAGACTGGGTGTTTGGTGACACTGTCATTGGTGTCTCATGGGGTGACAGTGGATGTGGAGTGTTGGGGTGAGACTGGGTGTTTGGTGACACTGTCATTGGTGTCTCATGGGGTGACAGTGGATGTGGAGTGTTGGGGTGAGACTGGGTGTTTGGTGACACTGTCATTGGTGTCTCATGGGGTGACAGTGGATGTGGAGTGTTGGGATGAGACTGGGTGTTTGGTGACACTGTCATTGGTGTCTCATGGGGTGACAGTGGGATGTGGAGTTTTGGGCTGAGACTGGGTGTTTGGGTGACACTGTCGGGGGTCTCATGGGGTGACAGTGGGATGTGGAGTGTTGGGGTGAGACTGGGTGTTTGGTGACACTGTCAGTGGTGTCTCATGGGGTGACAGTGGGATGTGGAGTTTTGGGCTGAGACTGGGTGTTTTGGTGACACTGTCGGGGGTCTCATGGGGTGACAGTGGGATGTGGAGTGTTGGGGTGAGACTGGGTGTTTTGGTGACACTGTCAGTGGGGTCTCATGGGGTGGCAGTGGGGTGTGGAGTGTTGGGGTGAGACTGGGTGTTTGGTGACACTGTCATTGGTGTCTCATGGGGTGACAGTGGATGTGGAGTGTTGGGGTGAGACTGGGTGTTTGGTGACACTGTCATTGGTGTCTCATGGGGTGACAGTGGATGTGGAGTGTTGGGATGAGACTGGGTGTTTGGTGACACTGTCATTGGTGTCTCATGGGGTGACAGTGGATGTGGAGTGTTGGGGTGAGACTGGGTGTTTGGTGACACTGTCATTGGTGTCTCATGGGGTGACAGTGGATGTGGAGTGTTGGGGTGAGACTGGGTGTTTGGTGACACTGTCATTGGTGTCTCATGGGGTGACAGTGGATGTGGAGTGTTGGGCTGAGACTGGGTGTTTGGTGACACTGTCATTGGTGTCTCATGGGGTGACAGTGGATGTGGAGTGTTGGGCTGAGACTGGGTGTTTGGTGACACTGTCATTGGTGTCTCATGGGGTGACAGTGGGATGTGGAGTGTTGGGGTGAGACTGGGTGTTTGGTGACACTGTCGGGAGTCTCATGGGGTGACAATGGGGTGTGGAGTGTTGGGGTGAGACTGGGTGTTTGGTGACACTGTCATTGGTGTCTCATGGGGTGACAGTGGATGTGGAGTGTTGGGATGAGACTGGGTGTTTGGTGACACTGTCATTGGTGTCTCATGGGGTGACAGTGGATGTGGAGTGTTGGGGTGAGACTGGGTGTTTGGTGACACTGTCATTGGTGTCTCATGGGGTGACAGTGGATGTGGAGTGTTGGGATGAGACTGGGTGTTTGGTGACACTGTCATTGGTGTCTCATGGGGTGACAGTGGGATGTGGAGTTTTGGGCTGAGACTGGGTGTTTTGGTGACACTGTCATTGGTGTCTCATGGGGTGACAGTGGGATGTGGAGTGTTGGGCTGAGACTGGGTGTTTGGTGACACTGTCAGTGGTGTCTCATGGGGTGACAGTGGGATGTGGAGGGTTGGGGTGAGACTGAGTGTTTGGTGACACTGTCAGTGGTGTCTCATGGGGTGACAGTGGGATGTGGAGGGTTGGGGTGAGACTGTGTTTGGTGACACTGTCGGGGGTCTCATGGGGGTGACGATGGGGTGTGGAGTGTTGGGGTGAGACTGGGTGTTTGGTGACACTGTCGGGGGTCTCATGGGGTGAGGATGGGGTGTGGAGTGTTAGGCTGAGACTGGGTGTTTGGTGACACTGTCGGGGGTCTCATGGGGTGAGGATGGGGTGTGGAGTGTTGGGCTGAGACTGGGTGTTTGGTGACACTGTTGGGGGTCTCATGGGGTGACGATGGGGTGTGGAGTGTTGGGCTGAGACTGGGTGTTTGGTGACGCTGTCGGGGGTCTCATGGGGTGAGGATGGGGTGTGGAGTGTTGAGCTGAGACTGGGTGTTTGGTGACACTGTCGGGGGTCTCATGGGGTGACAGTGGGATGTGGAGTGTTGGGGTGAGACTGGGTGTTTGGTGACACTGTCGGGAGTCTCATGGGGTGACAATGGGGTGTGGAGTGTTGGGGTGAGACTGGGTGTTTGGTGACACTGTCATTGGTGTCTCATGGGGTGACAGTGGGATGTGGAGTGTTGGGGTGAGACTGGGTGTTTGGTGACACTGTCATTGGTGTCTCATGGGGTGACAGTGGGGTGTGGAGTGTTGGGGTGAGACTGGGTGTTTGGTGACACTGTCATTGGTGTCTCATGGGGTGACAGTGGGATGTGGAGTGTTGGGCTGAGACTGGGTGTTTGGTGACACTGTCAGTGGTGTCTCATGGGGTGACAGTGGGATGTGGAGGGTTGGGGTGAGACTGAGTGTTTGGTGACACTGTCAGTGGTGTCTCATGGGGTGACAGTGGGATGTGGAGGGTTGGGGTGAGACTGAGTGTTTGGTGACACTGTCGGGGGTCTCATGGGGGTGACGATGGGGTGTGGAGTGTTGGGGTGAGACTGGGTGTTTGGTGACACTGTCGGGGGTCTCATGGGGTGAGGATGGGGTGTGGAGTGTTAGGCTGAGACTGAGTGTTTGGTGACACTGTCGGGGGTCTCATGGGGTGAGGATGGGGTGTGGAGTGTTGGGCTGAGACTGGGTGTTTGGTGACACTGTTGGGGGTCTCATGGGGTGACGATGGGGTGTGGAGTGTTGGGCTGAGACTGGGTGTTTGGTGACACTGTCGGGGGTCTCATGGGGTGACGATGGGGTGTGGAGTGTTGGGCTGAGACTGGGTGTTTGGTGACGCTGTCGGGGGTCTCATGGGGTGAGGATGGGGTGTGGAGTGTTGGGCTGAGACTGGGTGTTTGGTGACACTGTCAGTGGGGTCTCATGGGGTGACAGTGGGATGTGGAGTGTTGGGGTGAGACTGGGTGTTTGGTGACACTGTCGGGGGTCTCATGGGGTGACAGTGGATGTGGAGTGTTGGGATGAGACTGGGTGTTTGGTGACACTGTCAGTGGTGTCTCATGGGGTGACAATGGGGTGTGGAGTGTTGGGCTGAGACTGGGTGTTTGGTGACACTGTCAGTGGTGTCTCATGGGGTGACAGTGGGATGTGGAGTGTTGGGGTGAGATTGAGTGTTTGGTGACTCTGTCAGTGGGGTCTCATGGGGTGACAGTGGGATGTGGAGTTTTGGGCTGAGACTGGGTGTTTTGGTGACACTGTCAGTGGGGTCTCATGGGGTGACAGTGGGATGTGGAGTGTTGGGCTGAGATCGGGGAAGTCGTGGGGTGACGGTGGTGGTGTGTCATAGGCAGAGGTGAAAGTAAGCCGGTACGGGGTACTGGTAAAAAAAGGCGCATTAGTGTACCAGGAAGTAGTGGAGCATCCGGTACAGACTTATTTTCACCTCTTTCAGCTGCATAACAAAAAGTTCAAATTCAGAGCTAATAAAAGCTCGGAAAGAGAAAACTCATTGTCACGTTTGTTTGTTGTTTCTCTCCCTCTCCTCCTTTATATTCAATTTATATTACTGAAGATTGCCTCATCCAGGGGGCAGAAAAGAACTGCCCTGGCTTTGGTCACTCTCCCCCCCCCCCCCCCAACAACCAAGACTAAAATTAACAAGGATGCCAGAAATAGGCCCAAATCCCAGACCACAGAGTGAACAGCTAAATTTAAATTGTGCCTATACAGGCAGCAGGCTACTTGGGGAGACTTCTCCCTCAGCCAGTTCCCCTGCTACAAGCTAGAGGGGAGCCCCTGCAGCCCCTGCTGAGTGCAAGGGTCGGGGGAACACAGAGCCTAGCCATGTAGGGCAGCCTGGTTGGAGGAGAAGGGAGGACAAGGAGAAAAATGTGACAGTGAGTTTTCAGTTTTTCAGGCTTATTCCAATAGTAAAGTTTTATTGCAGACAGTACAGGTAGTAGTAATAGTAGCTTTGTTTTCTGAATCTAAGTCATGCAGTGGGAGGGATCCATGAAATATGTAGGAGAGGTGGGTTGCTTGTGTTTGGACTGTAAAGTAAGAAATGTAACTTACTTCTACCCCTGGCCCTGCCCCCTCTGTCTGAGGTTCCGCTCCTTGAGGGGGGCAGAGTCAGGGGTGGCTCTAGGTATTTTGCCGCCCCAAGCACAGCAGGCAGGCAGGCTGCCTTCGGCAGTTTACCTGTGGGAGGTCCCCGGTCCCGTGAATTCAGCGGCAGCCTACGGGAGGTCCGCCGAAGCTGCGGGACCAGCGGACCCTCCGCAGGCATGCCGCCAAAGATAGCCTGCCTGCCGCCCTCGCGGCGACCGACAGAGTGCCCCCTGTGGCTTGCCACCCCAGCACTTGGTGTGCTGGTGCCTGGAGCCGCCCCTGGGCAAAGTGGGACCCATACTGGTAAGAGCTGTATTTTACTTACACCCTTGGCTCTGCACCTCCTGCTTGCCCCAGCCCTGAGCCTCCTCCTGCAGCCCCACCCTGAGTGCCCTCCAGCACCCTAACGCCCTCCCAGACTACACCCCACCCTGAGCGCCCTCCTGCACCCTAACTCCCTCCCAGACCCCACACCCCCAGCCTGAGCCCCCTCCCACACCCTAACCCTAATCCAGACTTTCAAATCACGGTATCACAAAGTGTTAAACCAGGAGTCTCAAACTCAAATGACCACGAGGGCCACATGAGGACTAGTACATTGGCCTGAGGGCCACATTACTGACACCTCCTGCATGCCATCCATGGCCCTGCCCCCACTCCACCCCTTCCACGGGGTCTCACCCCTGTCCTGCCTCTTCCCACCCCTTCCCTGCCCTGCTTCCAATCCCTTCCCTGAAATCCCCACCCTAACTCTGCCCCCTCCCTGCCTCCAGGGGGTGCAGGAAGAGTGTGGGGTGTGGCAGGGGCTCAGGGCAGGGAGTTGGGGTGTGGGGTGCAGGAGGGATGAAGGGTGCAGCAGGGGGTCAGGGTTCAGCAGGGGGCTCAGGGCAGGGGGCTCAGGGTGCAGGGTACGGCAGGAGGTTGAGATGCGGCAGGGTGCTCAGGGGAGTGGGTTGAGGTGCAGGAAGGATGTGGCAGGGGGTCGAGGTGCAGGGTGCAACAAGGGGCTCAGGGCAGGGGGTTCGACTGCAGGAGGGGTTTGGGGGGAGGGCTCTGGCCCAGCGCACACCGGAGGCAGTGCAGGCTGCCTGCCTGTTTGCCTGCCCTGCCCCCGCACCACTCCAGGAAGCAGCTGGAACATGGGGGAGTAGAGGTGCAGGGTGTGTTTTGATATTGCTTCAGGCACCGCCCCCAGCAGCTCCCATTGGCCGCGGTTCCCCGTTCCTGGCCAATGGGAGGTGCTGGGGGCGGTGCCTGAAGCAACAGCAACGCACACCCCTGCGCCTCTCCACCCTCAGGTTCTTTCCGCTTCTCGGAGCGGCGTGGGGAGCCTGCCCTGCTCAAGGCTGTGCCGGGGCGCCTGCTGCACCTCCGGGTCCGCATGGAGGGGCTCGTGGTCAACCTCGTGAATGTCTATGCCCCGACATCAGCCCCAGAGCGGCTGCCGTTCTATCAGCAGGCGTCCGCCTTCCTTGGCTCCTTGGATCCTCGTGACTGCCTGGTCCTGGGCGGGGACTTCAGCATCGTCCTAGAGGAGCAGGACCGCTCGGGGACCGAGCAGAGCCCGGCCGCCGCGGCCGTCCTCCGGGAGATCACTCCCTGGTGGACGTCTGGCGTGACCACCACCCGGATGATGTCTCCACGTTCACCTATGTCCGGGTGGGAGCTCATCGGTCATGCCACTCCCGGTTGGACCGCAACCCAGTGCGCGCCGGGTCACAGCCGCTCTAGAAAAATGCTGCGGACGGGCGGGGGGGCCATGAGGAGCTCGCAGGCTGCAGAAAATAACCTTGTGGGCCGCATGTTTGAGCCCCCTGTGTTAAACCAAGATTTTCAGAAATAATGAAGCATATTCAATCACATTGTTCTCACTAAAAATATTAATAACTTTTTGAGAGCAAAAAGGTTTTTTGTACTGTTAATAAAATACAAATATTTTTAAAATATTGTTTTTCATCTTTATCTCATCCTTTTAAAAAAATTGTATGTTTTATAATGTACATTATATATTATTATTAGTAGTACATGTATATAATTTATACATAAATATTTTATTTATATATATATATGTATATATGCGGGGGTGCTCAAAAATTTTTTACTGATAGGGGTGCGCGATCAAAAAAGTTTGGAGACCACTGATCTAGTCTGATCTCCTCTACATCACCATAGAATTTCATCTAGTTACTCCTGCACTGAGCCTAGTAACAACTTCTGTTTGACTGTAATGTATCATCTAGAATAGTGTCCACCCTTGATTTGAAGATATCAAGAGATAGAGAATCCATCACTTCCCTTGGTAGTTTGTTTCATTGGTTAATGACCTTCTCTGTTAAAAATGTGTGCCTAATTACTAACTTGAATTTGTCTGGCTTTACTTTCCAGCCATTGGCTGTTGCTCTACTTTTCTCTCCTAAATGAAAGAGCCCTTTAGTACCCCATGTTTTGTCTATGTGAAAGTACTTATACACCATAATCATGTCATGTTCCAATTTTTTTTTTGATAAACTAAACAGATTGATCTCTTTAAATCTTTCATTGTAAGGCATTTTCTCCAACCCTCGAACCATTTTTGTGGCTCTTTTCTGAACCTTCTCCAATTTTTCAATATCCTTTTTAAAATGTGGTCTCTAGAACTGGATGCAGTATTCTAGCATTGGTGTTACCCAGTGCAATAAACAGAGATAAAATCACCTCTCTGCTCCTACTTTTTAGTTCTGTTTATACATCCAAGGATCACATGAGCCTTTTTTGCCACGTTCAGTTGCTTGTCCACATCATTAATTCGGAAACTGGTCTGAAATCAATATGAAATTCAATAAAGGCAAGTGTAAATTACTACATTTAGGAAGGAAAATCAGATGCACAAAAACAAAATGAGGAATAACTGGTTAGGCAGTAGTACTCCAGAAAATTATCAAGGCTTTATCGTGACTCACAGATTGAATATAAGCCACCAATGTAATGCAGTGGTGGAAAAAGCTAATATAATTCTAGGGTGTATTAGCAGGAGCATCATATGCAAGAAACGGGAGATAACTGTCCTGCTCTACTCAGCACTGGTGAGGAGGAATCAGCTGGAATATTGTTTCCAGTTTTGGGTGCCACATTTTAGGAAAGATGTAGATAAATTGGAAAAAGTCCAGAGTAGAGCAATGAAAATTATAAAAAGTTTATTAAAAAAAATCAGATCTGGGAGAAAAACTTAAAAAAACTGGATATGTTTAATTTTGAGAAAAGAGGATGGGGGGGAACTGACAACAATCTTCTAATATGTTAAGGGATGTTTTTAAAAGATGGTGATCAGTTGTTCTCCATGTCCACGGAAGGTAGAATAAGAAGTAATGGGCTTAATCGTCAGCAAAGGAGGTTGAGGGCTTGGCAACAGTAACCAATGTATTAAATATTATTGGGTCAGCATTTAGTATTGGTAATGAGACACTGAACAAGATTGTTCTGAATAAAATGTTTCTGATTAGGATGTAGTGTTATTGACCCCAAAGTGTGACTGGTACTACCAGGGAATTTGTTTACCTAATTTGTGGGGAGGGATAGCTCAGTGGTTTGTGTACTGGCCTGCTAAACCCAGGGGGTTGTGAGTTCAGTCCTTGAGGGGGCCACTTAGGGATCTGGGGCAAAATCAGTACTTGGTCCTGCTAGTGAAAGCAGGGGGCTGGACTCAATGACCCTTTCAGGTCCCTTCCAGTTCTAGGAGATAGATATATATATCTCCATATTATTATTAGTTACTGTATAACTTAATTTCTTTACCAATTTGGTTTTTTCCTTGCTTTCATGTTGTTTGCTGCCATTCGTTTGTTGATTTTTACCTGTGTGTTGGTTAAACAGTTTAGCTATGTTATGCACATTGTAAATGATGTACAGCAATAATATAATACAGCAGTGCTACAATTGCTTTTACATAGTGGCCAAGTTTAAATTAACTGATGGAGATTTCTAGCTGATTGCCAACTTCACTGTCCATATATAGTAGATTGAGGTGTATTAGACCAGTTTTTTATTTATAAGGCACTTCATTTTTCTTTTCTTGATGCTTGGGGGTTCCTTCACTGTCTACTGAGATCTTCTGATGTCTTTGTGCTGTGATATTTTCTGGTGTCTTTGGTCTGTGGGATGTAACCTTAAACAGCTTAAGTTAGTTAACATCATAAATTTTTTTGTTTCGTTTTACATTGTTTTTGTTTCTAGTAACTCTAATTTCATACACAGATTAATGAAGTGTGTTTGCAATGTAATAGAGACCAAGTTTTTTATAACACAATCTATACTTTTGCAATTGTTGTACAGATATTCATTTTTACATGAGCTGCATTACTAATACTTTATATGAAATATAATGCTTAATGGCTAGAATAGTTGCTCACAATCTTCTATGAGAAGGTGTATTGCTTTCCCTTGCTGAGCACTCTGGTTTAGCAAAAGAGTTAACAACAGATGTTTTACCACGATTTTTAGAGTTAATTTGCTTGTGATACCAATCCCATTTTCGTAAACTGTTTAGAAGCACAAGCTTTAACAACCACTATTTTCCTATAACATAAAAGAAAAGTGTATAACATTAAACCAAAATAAATTTTAAATACAAGTCTATGCAAACACTTTAAGGGTATTACATTTGCACAATGCTTTGTTGTGTTTGGGAGCCAAAGGTGGAAACCTGATGAAATTGTATGGTTAGCTTTATGCATAAATTGTTATTTTTAAATATTTTTGCTATGACATTCTTATAACTATATTTAAAAGTGCAAACAAGTTTATAAAAAACCCAAACAAGACACTGACTTTTTGTTAATGTTACCTTTACCTTAATTTTGAGGTCTCCTCTCCTTTTTTTCCTTTGAATAAAGAATTTTAATTAAACAAACAGCTCCAGCCGAAGCCTCGGGGAAGGGACCGCTGCAGAAGTGAGGAGAGCCCTGGACTGACACTTGGGGAACTGAGGTGAGGTCCACACAGAATCCTCTTCTTCTGGTTCCCTCAGGAACAGTGGAGTGCCTGGAGACATCTCAGGTGAACAAATTGGTACCGGGCACACCTCTGGTTATCTAGATGTCCTTGGTACTGAAAGCACAGCGGAGCCGACGAATGCTCAGCTGGGAGTCGCTGATCTGGTCAGGTCCTGAGGAAAATGGAACTCCTGTGGTACCGCCAGGGGCACTGGTACCAATGCTGATGGCTGTGCTTAAGTAGTTGTGGCCAGGGGTGTTTACAGTAGTGCAGTCTTTGATGAAGTTGAGTGCTTCACGCCCTCCAACGGAGGCACAATCAGAGCGTGAGCAGGCTTCTTCAATGCCGAGAGAGCAATGGAAGAGCTCTTCTTGCTGCTTCGATCTGATGATGGTACTGAGGTTTGCTCTGGGGCTGAAGCCTTGCTGCCGTGTGCGCTAGCTGTGCCCTGGGTATGAGAGGAACTGGAAGCCTCATCAGTACCTGACTGGAGAGCTGAAGGAACCGATGATCTTGGCATTTTAGAGGTAGTCTATCTGGTTAACTTGGGGCACTTTTATTTGAGGGCTTGTGAGAGGAATCCTGTATCTGCCTCTTGGGCACCCTGAAAGTGTGGGGCTCAGAGGCAGCAGACTTACTTGGGGCCTGGCATACGGGGGAAGGGGATCCCTTGGCCTGAATTTGAGGCCAGGTGTAAAGAGAGCTCCATCATAAGGAGGCAAAGTTTAATTTCTTGGTTTTTCCTGGCTCTTGATTTTTAATGCGAGGCAAAAGTTGCACTTTGGAGAGACATGCAATTCCTCGAAGGCAGCGGATACAACCAGAATGTCTGTCGCTGACCGGGAGGGCCTTCTGCCATGACAAACAGTATCTGAAGCCAGGCTAACTAGGCATCATCTCACAAACAGAAAATGTCTGCCTACCTAAAACTATCTAAATAGTATAGAGAAAGGAGAAAGAAACTATTTTTAAAGAGAGGAAAGAAGCTAGAATAAAAGGAAATATGGGCTATGTGAGAACAAACACTACAACTAACTACAACTGCTAGAGCTTTGTCTCAGGCCGTGGTGGCTGAGAAGGAACTGAGGGGTCGTTCACCCATGCAGTGCTATCTAACAACAGGATGGGGCACGAAACTGACTAACGCATTCATGGACCGAATGGACACCGCTATGCGAAATCTCCACTCAAGGTGGAGGGGTGCTAGCGCATCTTGAGTGGACACATGACTCGAAGAGCAGGATATTCTTGTAACCTCTTGCTAGCTGGCGTTAAGGTGTTCTTGGGTCACAGAAGGTCAGTAGGATAGGCCAGCCCACTTGATCCTTGCTTATTTCTCTCAGTGGCAAGCTAAGCCATTCAATTGCTGCTCAGACCTTCGAGATTGACAGCTAGCTCAGCCAGTTTTTGCTCGACATTTCCCTACTAATGGTCAGATCAGCCAATCTCTATTCTCTGCTGTCTCTAAGTGACAGCCAATTCCAGCTCTGCAATCCTGATGGACAGTAATCCTCACCATTCACTGCTCCTTGTCCCCCAAATGCTGCTCATTTTACCCTTTGATCACATGGGGCCCTGGCAGCAGGAGATAACATGACTAAATTGGGAATCCAGAGTTTTTTAGTTGTAAGTGAGTGTCTCCTTAATGTACCAGGAGATGAAATCAGTCTATCATCATATGCCCTGCAGTGGCTTAGTGAATAGTGGGTTGGACTAGGACTAGGACTTAGGAGAGCTGGGTTCAGGTCCCAGTTCTGCCACAGGTTAGCTGGTGACCTTTGCTAAGTCACTTTATTATCCTTTGCCTCAGTTTCTCCGTCTGTAAAATAGGGATAATGATACTGCACCGTTGCTAAAGTGCTTTGAGACCTACTGATGAAAAGTGCTATGTAACAGATAGGGGGGATTATCATGTATTGATCAACACCACTGAGCAGCAAGGTTGGAAATACTGTAAGTCAGTAGCTAATACCCTTAAAGGAAATGAAGTTTTATAAATGTAAATTTGCTGGAAAAGATTGAAATATTTCTTGATATAGAAAGGAACTGACATTTACTTACCTGTGTATTGCCCAGACTTTAAGACATGTTGATTTTGTAAAAAGTGTGCCTTAACTTAATTTACAGCAGCCTTAACTGAATCTGATTCACTGTTCTCTTGGGTGGGCAGAACCTGTCACAGTATGCCTTGTCCTCCCTGTGCATAAGCTCTGGAGAGGTACCAGCTCGTTTTCAGGTGTGGGGAGGAGGAATTCTCTCACCACAGCCCCTTTGTTACAGTGCCCACCTATTTGGCTCAAACTAGGTGTTCCTGGGCATCTAGTCTCTCACTGTGTTAGACTGCAGCTCCTGGGGACTGTTAGGAACATAGGAATTGCTCTGCTGCTTCAGACTATGGCCCATCTGGCCCAGTGGCCAGCACCACTGCTTAAGAGGATGGTGCAAAGAACCCGCTAATGGACAATAATGGAATGTCCTTCCCCAAAGAAAGTCTCTCCCTCATCCTGTCAGTCCGAGGGTGGTGCTTGCCCCACAGCAGGAGGAGTTAGACCTTGCACATGCATTGTTTGATCCTTCAGACCCACTTGTTCACAGGGAGGCTGGGGAACTGCTTGATTCACACAGGAGCCACAGGGGAGGAACCATGCTTAATCTTTTGGATAGATCATCATGACTTTCTACAACAATTTTCAGAGTTCATTGGAAGGTGTCAGCAAAGTGATGTAAACCTGTGGCAGTCCCACACATCCTGCATTAGATAGCACATACCATTTCTTGTAGGCCAAGCGAAAAACTCATCCCAGTCAGACTTGACTAAACACTTGGACTTATTCTTTGGCTACAGCCTGAGAAGTCATTCACCTCAGAAGAATGGCCTCAGAACGGGGGACTGGAACTACACTATACTAGCACCTCCTTAAGCTCTTCTGAAAAGATCTAATTATGTCACCCCACTGCTAGAAAATGCACCTTCTCACTATGCTCCCACAGGGCAAGGGCCATCATCTTTGACCAAATCTTAGTGTTCATTTGAAGAGTAAGCTTGTAGCTCCAGGGGTTATGAAAAACCTTCCAAAGAGAACAGGATTCCAGGGCTGAGCTGTCTTCCTCAGGGCCTGGCTACGTGGGAGTGTTGTACCACTGTAACTAGGTACTAAGGTACGCCACTGCCAAGTGTGCACTCAGTTATATTGGCATAAAGGTGCTGTACAGCTTTTCCCATACAGGAAGGGCAGTAACTTCGTCACTATAACTACATCCACACTAGGGCTCCTATCAGTTTACCGATCTTAGTAAAAATCATCTCCCAGCCAACAGTTATACTGGTGTAACTTTCAGGTGGAGCCCAGGCCTTGCTGCCACTGCTCATCAGAGCTTCTACAAAATGCACTAGTGAGCCTGGGCAGTTTCCAGCCACTATCTGCCATTTCCACCCCAGCTCTCTACCTCCTTTTGAAGCTCTGTGTTTTGGTTTATTTTCCAGAAATGCCTTAGCTGCCTCTTCCACATTGAGTTTGTGGTGTCTGTTGTGCTTCCCTCCTGCAGCACAGGCAACAAACAGCTGGCTTGGGGAGCAGGGCAGGGAATATGCAGGAGAAGAGACATTTCCTGAGGCTATGCCCTTCTGCCCAGCTTCCTCCCAGCTCAGCCAGGCACAAAGAAAACTGCACAAGGAAGAGCTCCACTGCAGGACAGCGCCCATCTCACGGTACTGAAGCACAGGTCACGAAGAGAAAGCCCCAAGGGCATTTTTAGAACTGGAGCCAAATGGAAGGAGGTTTTTGATAGAGTGAAAAGATGAAAGGAGGGAAAATAAACCTCTTTCGTAGGGAATAACTTTATTATAAAAGCTGAAAATACAGATCCCGCTGGAGCTCTTACTGAAAGGGAAACAGTACAAAGTCATTTGGGACCAGCTCTCCAGGCAGCAGGAGGGCAATCTCTGGGGGCACCTTGTAACAGCAACATTTCTGGGGCAGGCAACAATCGTGTGCTTCAGAAAAGGAAAATTCCACCAATCTGCTGCTGCCAGTCAACCCTAGAGCCTTCTTCTAGCTCGCCTCCAATCTCTGAGCCCTGCTCAGCCAGCTCCAACCTTTGGTCCCCTAGCACAGTCCTGCTGGACAGTTTCCATGGTGAACACTGCTGCCGATGGTGTTTCCACAGTGAGCACTATTGCCCCCCTGCCCCAGGTCTCAGCTTTGACACAACCCCACGCCCCTGAATTCACTTCCTGCAGTAGGTCTCTGCACACTCTGGGGACATTCCTCAGGATACACAGGCTGTGAAGAAGGGGGAAAACCCATGTTCTTATTGGTTCCATCCTCCCATGTGCCACAACCAACCATGTGGTTCAATGTTCCTGAGGACTGGTATTCGGCTGGGGCTACGAGAGTCAGGGCCACGTCAGCGGGCAGGCTGGACCTGAGGAGGTCTGGCCCATGAAAACGGAGGGGATGCCTCTTGAAGGGACAATCACCACCTTTTCCACTGCTATGTAGGATTCTTCAGCAAGGTGGGCAAGAGTCTATTGTCCATGGCACCTTTGAAAATGGCATTGCCAAACCACACGTAGGGTTGGACCTTGTTTCTGCTGTGACCCATTTGCTGAATGCTGATCCTGCTACCTCAACTCATTCTGCTGGGCTGCTCTGGGTGTGGAACTCAGAGGGTGTATCTCCAGAGATTGGCCATCCCACCCTAGAGCCACCAGTGCCAAACTGTGGTTCAGGGATTCATCCAGCTTCCGCGTTTCTGCTTCTAGAACAGCAGCCTTGGGCTCCCTGGCCACAGTTGCTAAGGAGTGAGAGAGCTCCTGGTGCAGGCCCGACAGCTCCTGGCTGGTCTTTGCACAGCACTTGATGTAGTCCTGCTTGTGCTTCCGCTCCAGCACCAGCTGGGTTTGCAGAAGAGACACCTGAAGGAAGAGGAACAGGTTGAGCTCAAGGGGCCGAAGGAAAAGAAGTGACTTGCCTGCCATTCTGCTTCTCTCAAGATCCTGACCCAGTGCTACCAGTTCCCCAACAGTCATGCCGCCCCCCCAGGCCTGGCACCCCAGGGCTACCAGCCCACTCACAGCCATGCCCCAGCCAGCACCCCAATGCTACAACCTCCTCCCATCCGCGCCCCACCCCGCTCAGCACCCCAATGTTAAAACCTCCTCCCATCCGCACCCCACCCTGCTCAGCACCCCAACGCTACAAACCCTCCCAGCCACACCCCACCCTGCTCAGCACCCCAATGCTACAAACCCTCCCAGCAGTGCCCCACCCTGCTCAACACCCCAATGCTACCACCTCCTCCCATCCGTGCCCCACTCTGCTCAGCACCCCAATGCTACAAACCCTCCCAGCCGCGCCCCACCCCGTTCAGCACCCCAATGCTACAAACCCCTCCCAGCTGCACCCCACACTTCTCAGCACCCTAACGCTACAACCTCCTCCCAGCCACGCCCCACCCAGCTCAGCATCCCAATGCTACAAACCCCTCCCAGCCCTGCCCCCACCCCGCTCAGTACCCCAATGCTACAAACCCCTCCCAGCTGCACCCCACCTGGTGCCTCAGCACTGTGAGCCCCGTCACAGCCACACCTTACCCGGTCTGGGATCCCAGTGCTATGAGTGCCCTCAAAGCTCTGCCCAGCCTGGCACTGAGATGCCCTCACAGCCCTGCTCTGCCCTGGGCCCTAGCACTACAGCCCCCTCACAGCCAGGGCTGGCCCAGTGCTACAAGCCTCCTCAGCGCCAGGCCCCTTCCAGGCCCCCATTCCTAGGAGTTTCCACACCAGTGTGCCCCACCCGTGCAGATACGACCATCTAGCTGAGAGGCTTTCTACTCCTAACCTGCTTCTGCAACTCGGTGAGTCGCCTACGGAGAGCCCGGGCCTCCTCCTGGGAAGAAAATGCAATGAGAAGGCCTTTAGTCCTCATTCTGCTTGGGGCAGGACTAGAGCAGAGCAGGTGGGACTCTGCTAGGGTCACTTGCTCAGGCTCTCATCCCTGTTCCTACCTGTCCTGAAGTTGATGCCTTATTCTGCCCAGAGTCAGACACAGAAAGTCCACAGGCATCTGGCAGTGAGAGGCCAGCACGGTCCCTCTTCAGCTTCCTCCGCTCACGCTCCACCTGCACACAGGACACACAGAAAGGGTCACAGCAGTTTGCCAGGGAGCAAGGAGCTAATAACCTGGGGTATCAGGTGGGCAGAGCAGGTTCTCCACTCAGAGGCACTTACTTCCAGGTGGTGGCGGGGGAAGGAAGTGGGACAGAAAAGGCTTCACGCTGGAGCAAGACCAGCTGATGCTAAAGTGAGTGTGTGTGGGTACAATGGGCAGGCAGTGCTGGAGTGCGTGGGGGTGGGCAGGCAGTGCTGGAGTGCTGAGGGGCAGGGGGTGCTGGTGGGCGTGGCCGGGCAGTGCTGGAGCACATGAGAGTGCAGTGCTGGAGAGCGTGGGCAGGCAGTGCTGGAGCACTAGGGAGTGGGCGATGCCGGAGGGCGTGGGCACGGGTGGGTGGGGCTGGTAAGGGTGGATGGGCAGTGCTGGAGCACGTGAGAGTGCAGTGCTGGAGGACGTGGGCAGTGCTGGAAGGTGTGGGCAGGAGGTGCTGGAGCACTAAGGAGTGGACAGTGCCAGAGGGCGTAGGCACGGGTGGGTGGGGCAGGTGGGGGTGGACAGGCAGTGCTGGAGCATGTGGGGGTGGGCAGACGGTGCCAGAGCACATGGAGGTGTTGTCATCCCAGAGTGCCAAAGGGAACTGGGGAGGCGCTAGGAACTTGGTTCACCTGCTCTAGAGTCCTCCTGAGTTGGGCGTTGAGCTGCTCCAGCTCAATTTTGTCATGTTCCAGCCTTGCGACAGCTCGCTGCAGACGTTCCAGCCGCTGCTGCAGCAGTCTCCTCTCTGCCCCTGCTGCCAGCTGCTCCTCTTCCTCTCCCATGGCCTGGGGGTGTACAGAGAAGAGTCTTGGCGAGCCTGTGCCATATGGGTGTGTGCCCCAGATGCTCCGAGTGGGGAATCTGTACAAAGCTGGCCAGGGAGGCCTACAGAGAAGCACACTGTGCCTGAAGGGGAGCGCTCATCAGTCGCTCCCTCTGCTCCCAAAGCATAGGCACCAGCACCCGTCAGGGCTCAGGGGCCACCCTCCAGCACAGCCACAGGGCAGAATTAATCCAGGCCAGAAACACACTTCTTACTTCTCCTCTCCCATGTGTGCACATGCCCTGCCCACTCTTCCCTCCCTCACCTGCTGTTTCCCTGCTCTCTCCTCTCTAAGCAGCAAATCCGCATCTCCATTCAGAGCCTTGTTTGGAACGCTCTCCTCTAGGTCTCTGAGAGCTGAAGCAAGCTGCTCCTGTGGGAGTGACAAACAGCACAGATCATCCTCTGGAAGCCAGGGCTGCAGTGCCCAGTGCTGGAGAGGGCACTCACTGCTGTTCCGAGTGAGGCAGAAATATCTTGCTCGCTGGTGGAGTAATGTGGACCCAGGTCCTCCTACCCCCTGCTGCCAACCCCATCCCTGGGGCGGCTGTCTCTCTGCTTCAGGCCGAACAGCCTGTGTTTGCCTGTTAGCTCTGCCCTGCCTGAGGGCCAGAGCTGATAGACCACTGGCTTGCTCGGTCCTGCCTGAGAGCTTAGGCCACATATTGTTTGGTGCTTCGCCCTGCCGAGAGGCTCCAGGCGCTAGCACCTGATATTAGGCAGTGACCCCAGTGATGCAGTGTGGCCTCCCTTCGACCCAGAGAGGGAGGGACGACTGCCACCACACTACACTGACTTACTGGCTATCTAGCAGTGCAATTAGTCAGGGAGCAGCCCAGCAGGTGGTCTTAGGTGGTCTGATCCTTGATAGCAGGGCCATGAAGGTCTGTTAGTGCTGAACGTGAAGGGTCGTAGCCATTGAGGTACACACTTCATCCCACGGATCCCAGGGCCATTGCTGTGCAGTGCGCCAGCACTCTGTGCATTGCCAGCCCACTCATAGCCGCCTCCACCACCTCGCTCTCAGTGGGAGACCAGACAGACTTTTTCTGGCACTTCCATTGAGACTGGGCAGCAGCTTGGGGGGGTATGCAACAAAGTCTCCACCAGCCAGCCCACAGCAAGGAGCAAAGGTGCTGCAGCCCTATTGACAGGATTTCCTAGCCCAAGTGATTCCTAGTTCATGTACTGGTTTCAGCTCAGATTCTGCTGTCTGCACCAGCTTTTACAAACACATGGGTAAGGTAAGATCCTCCCATCAGCTTGCTATCCTGGAGTTCCTCCACAGTAGATAACGGCATCACCTGGCTCCTCTCTGCACTGACCTCAGCCAGCCCCCGCACAAACTGTCTAGATTATGAAGTGAAGACAAAGTCTCTCAAAGTGCTGACACTGGCTGCACCGCAGCCACCAGCAAAGGCGTTGGGGGGAGCCAGCACTGAAGCCAGAGTTTTCTGTGCCAGGAGCACCACCTATCAGAGCTTAGCACAAAGAATGCTGCAAGGCCGCAAGAGCACCTACCCTGAGGAGGAAGAGCGAAAAGGAAGTCCTGAAGGCAGCACACTCAGAGCACCAGGAGTGACTGGGCCAAACATATACTGCTACCCAGAATTACCCCACAAATGCAGAAGGGGTGAATCCAGCAATGGAGCTGCCTATAGCAAGGCCATGTTGGGGGTGCAGCTGCTTCTCTTTTGGCACCTCTTGCCTTATCATTTTGGGCAGAGGTTCTGCTTCATTGCCTCTGTAAATCCAGGGTATGCCCATATCTTGAATACTGCATGCAGATGTGGTCACCCCATCTCAAAAAAGGATATATTGGACTTGGAAAAGATTCAGAAAAGGGCAACAAAAATGATTAGGGGTATGGAACAGCTTCAGTATGAGGAGAGATCAATAAGACTGGGACTTTCAGCTTGGAAAAGAGATGGCTAAGGAGCAATATGATAGAGGTCCATAAAATCATGACTGGTGTGGAGAAAGTAGATAAGGAAGTGTTATTTACTGCTTCTCAAAACACAAGAACTAGGGATCACCAAATGAAATTAATAGGCAGCAGGTTTAAAACAAACAAAAGGAAGTATTTGTTCACCCAACACACAGTCAAACTGTGGAACTCTTTGCCAGAGGATGTTGTGAAGGCCAAGACTATAAAAGGGTTCAAAAAGGAACTAAATAAATGCATGGAGGGTAGGTCCATCAGTGACAATTAGCCAGGATGGGCAGGGATGGTATCCCTAGCCTCCCTTTGACAGAAGCTGGGAATGGGTGACAGGGGATGGATCATTTGATGATTACCTGTTCTATTCATTCCCTCTGGGGCACCTGGCATAGGCCACTGTCGGAAGACAGGATACTGGGCTAGATGTACCTTTGGTCTGAGCCAGTATGGCTGTTCTTATGTTCTCACTGAGTGGACTGGAGGTCACTAGAGCACACTGATTGCAAGTATTGAGGCCCCACTGTGCCCCTTAGAACATCTCAATGCCAGCTGGTGCTGGGTTCACTGTTCTACAACAGCAGCTCCTGTCAGACCTGACAAACTCACAATGCTTTCTTAGTATTACCAAACAGGGTCATGTCAAGTCCCTAATAAAAGCTTATGTCATACTGATCTTCATAATCTTTGTGAGATATATGTACACATGATATTTAAGGAGTTGTAAAGATGTACAGGAAAATATGTTTTAAAGTCTGAATCAAAGCAGGGTTGACAAGCAGGTTTTCACCAGACACAGGACGTATATTCACCAGTCTCCCTTGGTTCACATGTAAAATAAGCATTATAAGCCAACATAATGGAAACCTATTTGCATATGACATCAACATTAGGATGTGAAGACAACATGGAGCCAGCACATCAGGGAGGGAGTAAGGAGGTTGTCCTGACTCTGGGGACAAAACAATGAGTTTTGGAGCATATAAGGAGAAGAAAAAAGACATTTTGTTATCCTTCACTGAGGAAGAAAAAAGGACAATGCTTTTTGCATTCATGAAAAAGGATTCCCAACCATACTGGCTGGACATGTTGGGAGATTGCTTTAGGTTAGATAAAACTTATTTAGACAAGGGCCAGAGCCGATAGGAAGGGTGTAATACTTTTGTTTTATATTTAACTTTACTCACTATCTCTGAAATCTTTGCATGTGATGATGAACTTATAATTGTTCTCACTATAAATATATCTCAGTTCAGTGATGATAGCAAAGACCTAAACTTGAGTTGTACCAGTCAAAGTGTTGTGTATACTATTCCTTTGGGGAGGGCAACCCTCAGAATTCCTGTGAGTGTCCAGTGACAGGGACTGGATACTACAGGAGGATGCTTTCTGAGGGGTTCGGAGATTGGGGGTGAACCTACTGTTAACCTGCAAAGCAGAGTGAGTGCTAGCACAGCCCTGAGTATATTGGGTGGTTAGCAAACTGGTGGTGTCAGGGAGCACAGTTAAACATCACCAAGTCTCTCTCTCATTAGAGGCAGGAGGATAACAAGGTGACTCAGTCCTGGGCACTCCAAGAAGAGTCACGGGAACTACATCAAAGAGCTGACATTTGGGGTCTCTGGCCTTCATGGTGATGACGCAGGACGTGTCAGTGGTGAAGCCACCTGACTCGACTTGGCAAAATGGGGCTAGTTCTGCACTGGCAGAGCTCTCATCTAGAACTGGCATTTAGTGGTTTTGGCTGATCCAAGCTTCTGTTTTGAGGCTTTGTTCTTTAGGAAACTGTGGGCTGCTCTTGTGCCAGACTTAAGGATTTCTTGGAGTACCTCCAAGAGGGTTATGAAATCCTCTCCACATCTTCAGTGGTAAAGGCAATATCTGCTCTAAGGCAGATGGAATGGTTCTGCTGCACTGAATCAAAGCTAGGGGACAGAGGATGAACAATGCACCAACTGCTAAAAGTTTATGGTGCTGAGAACACAGAGCAGGTGCACATGCACCAGGAGGCCCAGGAAACACAGAGCAATAGGTTCCCTAGCCCAGAAGACTGGTAAGGTATGGGTCTATCCAATTGTGACAAAGTGGAAATTTCTCCTAGTGCTCTGGATGAGAATCATATGTGCCCCAGTTTCCCCTACTTGCTGCATGTGTACCCAGACGGTGGGAGAAGGGTGATTACTCTTTGCCTAGCTGGCTGGGCCGCACGCCCATGAAGAACCCAGAAGACAATGACCCAGACATCTGGCTGCCTAGCAACTAATGACCATGGACTTCCAACCCACTCCCCACTACCATTAGTCATGGTACCACAGGCCCAGTGCTCTTTCCCTTGGCTCCGTACAGTTCCTGGGAGGAACCCCCCTTAGTGTGTCAGTCCTCTTCGAGGGCTGTACTCTCTCTGTGAGGCTAAGCCCTTTAAGCCTCCATCGCCTCCTGGGACCACACCTCTGAGCCTTCAGCACACCTGCCTCACTCCGTGAGGTCCCCTCAGTGAATCCACTCGCACTGGACCCCTGAAGGGGAGACTTGCACACCCAAAGGAAGCAATGCATCCCCAACCTCTTTAGACTGGAGTGGCTCTCAGACAGCACTGCAAAACAGAAGATTTGTTAAATGTCTGTAATACAGCGTAGAAAGCCTTTAGGTGAGCATAGAGAATGGGAAGCTACAGCCAAATCCATCTGAGTCTGACCAGAGCCCAGGGCTCCCTCTCACAGCCCCCAGTTCAGCAGCATTCCTGCTTCTCACAGACCACACTTAACTCACTCAACCTGCTCCTTCTCCCTCCTTTGTCCCTCTTCCTGGGCAAACAACTCTTGGTTCTTGGCTGGTCCAAAGTGGCTGGTTTCCTCCAGAGAGGAGGGGGTAAGCAGTCCGTGGTTAGTAGCTGCTAGACAACCAGATGTGTGACAGCTAAACCCGCCTGGACATGGCAGAGCTGACCAGCTGAAAGCACTCACACCCGTGGTGAGGGTGATCGTTTACCACTGGAAAGATTACCAAGGGACGTAGTGCATTCACCATTACTTGAAGTGTTTAAACTGAAATGGGAGGTCACTTTTTAAAAGTTTCCCTCTAGCTCAGCCAGAATCTACAGGTTCAATGCAGAAAACATTGGATGACGTTCCCTGACCTGTGCTATGCAGGAGGTCACACTAGATGAGTCAATAGTGTGCCCTTGTTGCCAAGAAGGCTAATGGCATTTTGGGCTGTATAAGTAGGGGCATTGGCAGCACATCGACGGACGTGATCATTCCCCTCTATTCGACACTGGCGAGGCCTCATCTGGAGTAGTGTGTCCAGTTTTGGGCCCCACACTACAAGAAGGATGTGGAAAAATTGGAAAGAGTCCAGCGGAGAGCAACAAAAATTATTAGGGTGCTGGGGCACATGATTTATGAGAAGAGGCTGAGGGAACTGGAACTGTTTAGTCTGCAGAAGAGAAGAATGAAGGGGGATTTAATAGCTGCTTTCAACTACCTGAAAGGGAGTTCCAAAGAGGATGGATCTGGGCTGTTTTCAGTGGTAGCAGATGACAGAACAAGGAGAAATGGTCTCAAGTTGCAGTGGAGGAAGTTGAGGTTGGATATTAGGAAAAACTATTTCACTAGGAGGGTGGTGAAGCACTGGAATGGGATACCTAGGGAGGTGGTGGAATCTCCTTAGAAGTTTTTAAGGTCAGGCTTGACAAAGGCCTGGCTGGGATGATTTAGTTGGGGATTGGTCCTGCTTTGAGCAGGAGTTTGGACTAAATGACCCCCTGAGGTCCCTTCCAACTCTGATATTCTATGATTCTATGATCAGTGGTCACCAACCGGTTGATTGCGATCGACTGGTCAATCCATATCCAGCGACACAGTAGGGCTGCTGCTAAGACAGGCTCCCTGTCTGCCATGCCCCACACCGGTCCCAGAAGCGGCCAGTGCGGCCCTGCAGACAGGGGTCTCCCTCCGTGCACTGCTCCTGCCAGCAAGCACTGCTCCCGCAGCTCCCAATGGCTGGGAACAGGGAGCTGTGGCCAATGGGAGCTGAGGGGGCGGTGCTTGCAGAGAGGGGCAGCGCGTGGAGCCACGTGATGCCCATCACCCCCAGGGGTCACAGGGGTATGTTGGCCCCTTCCAGGAGTGGCGTGGGGCCGTGTTAGGCAGGAAGCCTGCCTTAGTGGTAAGTGCAGCCTGGCAGGAGGTCGCACCCCAAACCTCAGCACTGAGCCCACTCCCAGAGCCAGCACCCCCACCCTCTCCTGCATCCCAACACTCTGCCCCAGACCAGAGCCCCCTGGTGCACCCCAACCCCAGGTCCCAGGTTCAGCCCACAGCCTGCACCCCAACCCTCTACCTCAACCCAATGAAAGTGAGTGAGGGTGGGGAAGAGCAAGTGACTGGGGTGGAGGGAAGAATGGAGTGAGTGGGGCAGGGCTTTGGGGGAAGGGGCAGGGCTTTGGGGGAAGGGGTGGGGTAGATCCTCAGTTGCCCTTAAATTAAAAAACTGATCTTGGGCATAAAAAGGTTGTTTAATCTTGGATTAGATGATCATAATGTTTCCTTCTGGACTGAACATCTATGAATCTAAGCAAAGTGCCATTGGATTCCTACGACAGAAATAGACAGGCATCCTTTTCATGCAAGTCACCCACCAAACCGCCTACCTGAAGATGAAGCCGATCCTTATCCCGCTCTGATACCATGCTCTGTAGAACAGCCATTTCGTCCCTCAGGGTCCTACTGGCTGCTTCGCTCTGGGCCAGGGACAAAGCCAAGGCCTGTGCTTTCTCCCTCCATTCTATCTCCACACTCTCAGTCTGCTTCAGAACAGCCATCATGTGCTCCAGTTCCTGATCCTTCACCTTTTTCTCCTCTTCCAGCTGTTGGATCCACACCTTCTGCATTTCCAACTGCTGGTCTCTCTCCTGAAGAACCTTCCTCTTGGCTGCCTCCTCTGTCTCCCATCTCAGGAGTTTCTGGATTTGGTTCTTGAGAGTCTCCCCTTCACCAGCTCTCCTTTGCAGAGCTGAGGTGAGCTGCTTCAGGAGCTCACCCTGTGTCCTCAACTCCTGATCTCTCCCTCTCAGAGTCTCCTCCAGGCCCCTGACTCTCTCTCTCTGATGTTTGATCTCCTCATCCTTTTTGGCCAGTGTCTGCTGGAGATGCTGGAGACTTTCTTGAAGACCCTTCACCTCCTCCTCTTCCAATTGTTTTCGCTTATCTTGGGTCTTGATCTCCTGTTCCCTCTTGTTCAGGGCTTCTTCTAGAAGCTGCTCTCTCTCTCTGTGATGTCTCTCCTTCTTCTCTGCCAGTGTAAGCTGGAGACGGTGCAGGGTCTCCTGCTCTTCCTCTCGGTGCTGGAGCTTTTGAATGAGAGTCTCATTCTCCCACTCTCGCTCTCTTACAACTTCCTCTAGACAACCTGCTTGGTTCTGGCAGGACTTTAGTGCCACCTGCATTCTTTCTTCTTGAAGCTGGTATATGCTAATTTGCTCCGCCTGCTTGAGGAGTTCTACATCCTTCTCCTTCACTATTTGGCTCATTCTGTCTATATCCTGCTGTAAGCTCCTGACACACTTTTCTTCCAGCTCTTTCTGCCCTAACAGCTCCTTGACATGCCCTTGCAAATACTCTATCTCCTGGTCTCTGGCTTGTAGAGATGATTTGGTATATTCAAGTGTCTTCAAGACAGCCTTAGTCTGTGTCACTGCATCTTTCTCATGCTGCTGAAGCTTATGGATTTCTTCGTCAAGGGCCTCTATTTCCCTCTCTCTCCCCCTCAGAGTCACCTGTGTTTGTTGAAGATTTGCTTGCATGGCTCTTGCCTGCTTCTCCTCCTCCGTTTTGTGCTCCTCATATTGCTTTTGCAGGGATTCAATTTCTTGCTCTCGCTCCCTTAATATTGCTTCAAGATGGTCGAGAGTTTTCACCTGTTTCTCAACTTCTGTTTCTTGTTTTTGGAGTGTCCAGATCTGCTCTTTCTGAGACTTAATCACTCCATCTCTCTCTTTTAGTTCTTCCTTGGCATATTCTAAATCTCTCTGTAAAACCTTCATCTGCCCTTCTGCTTCTTCCTCATGTTTCTGTATTTGCTGCATTTGGAATTCCAGCTCTCTGTCTTTGTCTTTTAAGGCTGCTTGTGTTTGCTCTAGATGTTCACAAAGAGGCTTTAGCTTCATTTCCATCTCTTCCTTAATATTCTGAATTTGCTTTTGTTGTGACTCAAGCTCTTGATCTCTCTGAGTCAGAGTGAGGGTCATCTGTTTTACTTTCTCCCGCAGGTCCTGTAGCTCTTCCTCCCGCTGATCCTCATACTGCTGGAAAATCCTTACCTGCTCCCGCTGTGATTCAATCTCACTCTCTTTGTCCCCGAGAATTGCTTTCATGTGTTCTAGGCTTGTGCACAGAACCTTCACCTGCTTTTTCTCCTCCTCTTTCAATTCTTCAGCTACCTTTCTCTGAGACATAAGCTCACAATCTTTTTCCCTCAAGTCTGTTTTGATCAGATAGAGCTCCTCCAGCAGAGCTTTCATTTGTGACCTTCCATGTTCTTCGAGAGTCTGGTTTTTCTCTTCCTGGAATTTAATTTCCTTTACTTTCTCCTCTAGGTTTAAAGTCAGTCGTTCTACAGCAGTCTTCTGCATTTCCCTCTGATTCTCTAGTTCCTGAATCTGTTCTTGCTGGGATTTCACCTCTCTGTCCTTCTCCTCTAGGTCTTTAGTAAGGTGATCTAAAGCTGTTCTTTGCACTTCTCTCTGCTGCTCCAGCTTGCTAATCTGTTCTTGCAGTGTTTCCATTTCTTCATCTCTCTGGCTTAAGGCAAGAGTCAGGTGATCCAGATTTTCCTGCAAAGCCTTCCCCAAGGCAGCCTCCTTCTGCAATGTTTGGATTCCCTCCTGTTGAGTCTCTGCTTCCTCACTTTTCATTTTCAGGGCAGAGAGGGTTGTTTGAAGCTCTTGTTCTAGGGAGCGGCTCATCTTTGCTGCTATGTTTGCCCGAGTCTCAGAGGCAGAGACTGATTCCTGGAGAAGGTCCATCTCCTGTACCAGTTTCTCCTTAGCTGCCTGCAGCATGTCCCGTTCATGCTGAAACGGAGAGAAAATGACTTGAAAATAAATCTAGATAACTCTTCCCATCTCAGAACTGGGCTGTAGCTCTACTGCTTGGATGATGTGACACCCAAATTCTGCAAGTGTGGCTCTTAATGGAATAACTCTTCCGGTTGGGGTGGCTTTTCTCTCCTATCTAATTTTTCTTGTTCTTTGGTCACTAGCGGAAACTTGAGAATTGCCCTTTCTCCCCTAGGACTTGTCTACACAAGGATATAGCACTGTTTCAGCAGCTGATTTAGTTGAGCTGATGATACCTGTGGTGTAGCTGTATATGCAGACATGGGCAAGCTGTAATCACCATTGATTCTGCCAAAATCATTGATGAAACAGCACTATTTTGGAGTGTAGATCAGACCTTCGAGTTACTTCAGGTTGTAGCTCCTGAAGGGTGGGTGAAGTTACTCTCTTAAGTAAGCAGAGATAATTAGGAATGGTGAAAAAATCCCTGAATCATAACTCAAACATACATGAATCTAGCAACTTCATGTTTTTATTCGTATGACTATTGTGACATTCTATACCCTGGGAGTGTGACCTGTAACCCCCATATTCCTCATTTATATACAATGGTGATCTTACATACAAAGCATGGCATGTGAGGTCTCATGGGAAAGGTTATGATCTGCTGAAACCCACTGTTCTATCTAAATATGTGTATCATTAATGCATATGAAGTTATGAGAACGTGCTGCATGACTGTCACTAAAATATGCTGTGAGTTTGGCAAGCACCCAGGTACTAGCTCTCCAGAGATAATGCCAAGGAAAGTAACCAATGCCTGCGCGGGGTGTCAAACAACCCATCAACTGCCATTGTCTAGCAAGGGAGCTACAATTCAGTGACTCACCTGCATAATCCACACCAGGGGAATTGCTCAACCTTGCCTGGAGTCTCAGAAATGCCTGGACTTGTGCTCTCCAAGCACATGAGATTAAGAGTATAAAACAGAACACAGTGGCCCCATACTTGACCTTTCTCCTTCCCACACCAATGCTGCAAGCAAGAAGGACATTCTGAAGACTCCAACAGAGGGGACTGACCTGGGTTTCAAGGGTGAAACCTGTGTACTATGAACTGCAATATCCAGTGAGGGTGAGAAAAACTGCTTAATCTAGATGTTGCCCAGTCTAATAGGGTTGAGAGTTTAGACTGCGTGCTTACATTTTATTTTATTTTGGTAACCACTCTGACTTTTTGCCTATCACTTATAATCACTTAAAATATATCTTTTGTAGTCAATAAATTTATTTAACTCTTTATCTTTACCAGTGAGTTTGCCTGAAGTGTCTGGTGAATTTGCTCAGGTATGCAAAGGCTAGTGTATATCCAATTGCCTTTGATGATGTGGTGAATGAATTTATACCTTTGCACTGCTGAAGACGAGCAGCGCAAGGTGATATGTTCCTGTTGTACAAGGCTGGGAGCTGGGGGGAATTCAGCTGGTGCCCTTCTCTGTGTGATTCATGAGTGGCTCTGGGAGCATTCATGCTATATAGCTGGGTATGGTGCTCCGCATATGGCTATCCTGAGTGATAACAGTGCCTGGAGGGGTTTGCTGCTTGTCACTAGCAAAGCATTGTGGGAGACAGCTCAGGCTGGAGAGTTAAGGGGGCACAGCGGTCCAATGGTCCCAGGCTGCACCCTGGGGATCCCATCACAACTATTACAAAAGTTAACCTGAAAAACTGTATTGTAATTGTATTGAAAAACTACTGTAAGTGTGTCTGGCTAATTCCATTCCCCTCCAGTTATACTCATTGACTCCTTTCCTCTTCCTCCTGCCTACTGTACTGTGTTCATCTCCTTGCTAAGATAAACAGTCCCATGCCTTCCAACTTCTCTTCATATGGAAGTTTATCCAGGTCTCTAATCATTCTCATCATGTGTCCTGAATCAACCACTGTGTTACAGGTGAGGGCATTCCATTAATTTAGAGAATGTCATTACAATTATTTTTAAAATTCTCTTTGCATTTATCAACATGGAATTTCATTTGCCATCATGCTGCTTATTTGTGTAACTTAGTTAGGTCCTTCTGAAGTTAGTCTTCTCCAGCCTTCACTAGTGTTAATAATTTTGTGTTATCTGAAAATTTTGCTTCCTCAATACTTATAAACCTTTTCCAGATAACTAATATATTAAAAAACACTGGTCCTAGCACAGAGCCCTGGGGCAGCCAGCTGTTAAACTTTTTTCAACTATGAAAGTTAACCAAGCATTACTTCTCTTTATTTTCTGTCTTTTAGGCCCCAACTCTGCAAATACTTATGCATGTGCTTAACTTCACTGCTGTGAGTAGTTCCAATGATCTCAGGAAGACTACTCACAGTAGTAAAGCAAAGCATATGTGGAAGTCTTTGCAGAGTCTGTACCTTCACCAATTTCTGATCCATAACAATACTTTGCCTCTCATACCATGACTATTCCATTCCCTTTACATCCCCTTCTGAGGGACATTGTCAAAGACTTTGAAAGTCCAATAAATTACATCAACCAGTTCTTCTTTACCTATTGCTTTAATGACAGAATTCTAATAGATTAATGAGGCACAGTTTTCCTTGGCAGAAACTGTGCTGTTTAAACACTATGACAGGCTCTTTTAGATGTTTTATAAAACTTACCAAGTACGGAAGTACCTAAATCTAAATTTAGCTTCCTGCGTTCCCAGTGTCGCTAGTACTAGTATGTACCATGGCCACAGCCTGCTCTCCAGAACTCACTGGAAGTCTGTCCAGATGTCGCATAACATCAGCCACCTTCACACACACACCAAAGGGTTCTCACGCTCACCAGATGCCTGCCCAGCTATTGATATTCACAGTGAACAAACCCTGCCTATGTCTCCCAACTAAAACCCACTCTTTCCTTATAGCAGTCTCCTCAGTGTGTGAAGATTATCAGTGGCTCATGAAAATCCCAAGCCTGGAACAGCAGGGGTATGAGTGGAGAGAAGTGAAATGCATTGGCAGAACTCTAGGGGTGGAACTCAGACTGGAATAGTGAGGATACTGTGGATCAGCAGCCAGGTGGCTCAGCAGCACTGCACGGGAAGCCTAAGACTGGATAACAGGGCATGACAGAGGGGCTGCAGGAGCGATAGGGGAAACTTGCTCAATGTCTGCACACTCTGTCTGGTTACACATGCTTCTAACATTGAAAGAAGCACCAGAAATTAGAAAATAGACATGGGAGATGGCACTATGCAGGAGTTTTCAATGTACTGGCTCTGGGGCTAGGGCAGGGTTGTTCCCAGGAATGCAGTGTTAAAAGAGCTCTGTCCAGGCTTTCCATGAATGGCCATTATGTAACAAAGCTTCAGGGCCATCTGCCAGCCTCACCACAACATCCCTTCTTTGCTTCTCGGTGCCCTCAAGGCTCCTCTCCAAGGATGCAACCTCCCCATGCAACGTCACAACCTCCTTCTTTAGGGCAATGACCTCTTCTTGCAGCATAGCCTGGAGTGAGCCCTGCTTCCCTTCTACCATCCGCATCTCTGCAATGGGGAAGGGGGAGAAGAGGAACCAAAACAAAACCAAACAATGCTGGACAAGAGCCATGATCTTTCCATTCAACTGCCCTTTGCTTCCCAGGCTCCGGCCCACAACGGGGAGACTGGGTTATGCTCAGAGAAGTATCTTGGTCTGAGGTATTTGGCTTAAGGAAGTTCAGGTGAAACCAGAGTTCAGAGGCAGAGCAAGTGAACAAGGCACAGTCAATAAGATTAGGTCAACAGACTGGTGCAGGTGAGCATCATCAGTATAGTAGTGAGCGCTGAGGTGGATAAGATTACAAAAGGAAAATATATAGGAAGGAAAAGGATGAATACCAACTGACGTAGGGCTCCATCCAAGGACAAGTCTGGGTGCAGAGGAGCTGCTACCACAAAGGAGGGAGCAATAAGGTTGCGAAAGGATGCTGCAGAATTAGAAAGAGTTCCAAGATGGGCAATAAGGGGCTCTGCATAGAGAGAGACTGAAAAGACTCAGACGGTTCAACTAGGCCTAGGGGACATGACAGAAGCCTATAAAATACTGTCAAGTATCAGAGGGGTAGCCGTGTTAGTCTGGATCTGTAAAAGCAGCAAAGAATCCTGTGGCACCTAATAGACTAACATGTTTTGGAGCATGAGCTTTCGTGGGTGAATACCCACTTCTTCAGATGCATGTCTGAAGAAGTGGGTATTCACCCATGAAAGCTCATGCTCCAAAACGTCTGTTAGTCTATAAGGTGCCACAGGATTCTTTGCTGCTTATAAAATACTGACTGGTCTAGGGCGGGAGAATAGGGAGTTTATGTCCCACTACACAGGAACAGGGGACAATCCATGACATTGAAAGGCAGACAATTCCAAGTGCTTGGTGGGTACGAGTGGTGCCATGACAGATGAGAAGCCAAGAGCTGTGGTATGGAGGGGTCCACACTACTGGAGACCGAGGGAAGCGAGGAAGAGTAAGAGAGACAGGACAATAAGCTACATGTAGGGGAGTAGTTACTGTGCTATAGCCTAGGGCAAGACCCAGAATAGGATCTGTTTGAGGGGCTGTTTGTGAAAAGTGACTGGGGAGATGAGAGACAGTGTCTCCATCAAGCATTTTGCTGAGGGCGGGAGGTTCAGCAGCAGCCTGTGCTCAGACTGTATCAGGGCTAGGAAGGGGAGAGTTGAGAAGGAAGCAGAAGCGGCAGATTGTAGAAAACTGGGGAAGGTAGCAGAGGCACAGGATTTATTGACAACTGCAATAACGCAAGGATCCTGGGGGAGGAGACAGAGCTAATGCACTGGAAAATGGAGGAGAAGCCTCCGTTACTCAGGAATGCCCCAGGTTAGCACAGGGCAGGAGGAGGGAAGAGAGGACTCTTCAAGTACTGCAAGGAGCACTGCAAGGAACCAAGGCTGTCTCTGCAATGAGTCACCATCTATTCAGAAGCGCCAGTCTGTGGGGGCTCTCATGGTGGCTCTTCCTCTCCCCCAACTGCCATCTCCACTCCCTTGCTGATAAAGCAGAGTGGGCCTGTACAGTGGGAAGAGGGGCAGCCATACCTTCCTGGCTTTGGGACAACCACGTCTGCAGCTCTTGGTTGTGGGCTCTGAGACAGTCCCTCTCGGCCTCCTTTTTGCTCAGCTCCTGCTCCAGCTTCTGAGCCTTGTTCCTGGCATCATCCTGGAGAAAGCAGGAGAGGCTGTATGAAGCGACACACGCCTGGTGCCAGGACAGCAGAGAGAGGGAAGTCTAGGGCATAGACTCAGACAGGGCAGGGCCATTACCAACAGGGGCAGTAGTAGTGACTGGGATCCCTAGAGAGGGGGTATTCCCCTCTCCCCATGATGGAGCAGGTCTAGGCTGCACTGGTACAGGGAACTAGAGCCAGTTTGGCCACACCACCTTATTTTGCTGCTTAAGCTCAGCAGAGGGGCAGGGGAAGTGAGTGCACTGAGGAGAGCAGTTACCCGATCTTGCAGTGTCTGCCTCAGGTCCTGGTGCAGGTTCCGGAAGGCTGTTGCCACTTTCTCTGCTGTGAGCTCTATAGGGAGAGCCTTAGGTTGAGGCCCAGTAAGCCCACAAACACGGTCCTGTTCTGGAAATATAAGCCCTGGGATCAGTGTTTGTCCAAATGTCGCCAGTAACGGAGCCCTGCTTACACGTAGGAGAAGCTGGCAGGGTTTGGAGACCTCCCAGGGGCAAGTCCCACAGATGTGACAGTGAATAGGTGACACACTGCACATTAGCTTGACTGCCCATTAGTGCCACATCAGATGTGGCATTCTCCAACGGCTACTGGGGCTGAGGTCGCTTCCCCATTCACAAACACTGCCTTAATTCTCTCTGCAGTGAGCTTCTGGGGGCATAGGCCTGCCCTCCGTGTCCCTCCTGGCTTTAGAAACAAAGACTGCCCACGCTTGCCAACAGCCCCATGTTTCTGCCCCGTGTCCCACATCTCCGTTTGTTCCAGCAAATGGGGCTGGAATATGGCTCAGCCGCAGATCTCTTACAGACACCAGACGCTATTGCCAGGCGTGCTATTGCCAGGCATGCAACCTCCCTGTCAACGTATCAAAAACAGGTACTGCAGGCTTTCCTTCACACAGGAGTGATCTGCAGCACTAAGCCGGGAGAGACCGTCTCCTCCCACATCATCAGCCCTCAGCAGCAGCTCCCCTCAGGAGGCAGTAACATGCAGAGGGAGACGGGATGTCAGAGACCCCTCTTGGAGGCACTGGCAAGGGAGGGAGAAATGGCCCCTGAAGAAAAATGGGGGAGGGGAATAAAGCACACAATGCAATTTCATCAGCTGAGAAACACTGGCACATCCCCATACAGCCTTACCCACTTGGATTTCTCCCACCCAGGCTTAGTACTTGTTTTTGATACGTTGACAGGGAGGTTGCAATGAAATATCCTTACAAAATCCATGCAAAATTTTCTAGGGACTTCTTGGAGCAATGTCCCAGGGGATATTTCTAAGTACTGGCAACTGTGCCATGTGGGACTCCATGCAATCAGCAGCACAGGTGGGCTGATGACCAGCTCTGGGCTCTTTGGCTTGTAGTGCTTCCTGCATCTTGCACGGCATCCCATAAGATGTATAACCCATTATCCATGGCGCCTGCTATTGAGGTCACCCATGCAGATCTGGAGTCCCTGGAAGCCTCTAACCAGCCCTAAGGCCATCCCGATCAGCAGTTCCAGAAGAAGTGGAAGGACACTCCTTCCGGGGGCCAGATATGGCTGGAACGTGTTATACTTTTCAAATGTAATATGCTGTCTGTTCGCTCAGAATGGAGGGCCAAGAATTGCTGTGTCAGAGACTGAGGACTTCTCTTGGGCCAAGAGCCAGAGTAAAGGGTTCCCCACTGTTCCTAGCCTTCCCCAACCAGAGCAAGGCCACTGGGAAGCGATATGGGCCAGGAAATCAGGCTAGGAAGGGAACCCCAGTCTCCTCCACTAGGCTGTAAAGCCTTCTCAGCTAAGAACAGATCCACATGGCCTTCTGGGGGGTAAGCCTCTAGCACACTGCCACAGACACCAGCCACACTCACCTGCACTCCATGTGACAAGGTCTCCACTTGCAAGAGTGCTGCCACGCAGTGTGTGCTGCAGAACGGTGTGCAGCCTGGCCAGCTGGGACTCTGCTTCACAGCGGGCACTGCTGGCATGGTGGCACTCCACAGCCAGTGCCTCTGCCCGGCTCTCTGTGCTGCAAAGGCTAAGGCGCAGCTGAGACACCTCTGCCTCTACTGTCCGCAGCAAATCTCTCAAATGCCGTTCACCCGCCCGTGACTCCTCCAGATCCTGTGACAGCTGCTTCTCCTGGGCCACTAAACCAGCCTCTTTCTCTAGCACTGCCTGCCTGAGTGAGTGGACCTGCAGAGAAGAGGAACACAGGCCCTTGGGGCTCAGCACGAATACTGCAAGGGCAGGGAGGAGGAGAGTTTGATGGAGGAAGCTGCTTTCAAGCAGACACCTTCCTACAGCCAAAGGCACAAAACGGAGGAGGTTCAGAGGTCAGACTGGAAATAAGCTCCAGGACCTTCAGGGACCAGGCGCTCTTCACTCGCAGGGAAACACAGATTATTGCTCCCTGCCCCACCATGCTCTCACCCTCAGAAAGAAACTAGAAGAAACACACAGGGTGAAAGAGGCTCCTGAGAGGGAGCCAGTTATGCCATAGTGGAGGTGAACTACCTGACAAAAACACAGAGGCAGAACAGCAAGATTGTCAGTCCCTCAAGTTGTGTGTCTGGGACCGCCCACCTTCCCAGCTCTGAGCTCCCTTCCTCCTCCCCGCAGCAGAGAGAGAAGTTAGTGCTTTGCAGGGGTAGGCACAGCCACCTGGAGCCAACAACTGCAATAGAGGCTTTGAGATGCTCCACAGGGGTCTGCTGTTCTCTCTGGGGCTCAGGGTCTGCAATCAGGAGGGTTAAGATGTAGGGAGGGCAGAGCCAGAGCCAGGGTTCGGCACCATAGCTCCAAGGCTGCAAGCAGGTGAGGCAGTGTTACAGGAGTGGAAGCAGTGGAGGAGGGGGCAGGGACCAGAGTACAGTGGCTGGGGAAGGTGGGGCTGGTCCTGGGGAAGGCTGATGTGCTGCTAGGGAAGGGAATGCTGGTGTGCAGGGCACCTGTGTGTTGAGCTCCTGTATCTCTCTTCTGTGGTCAGAATGGAGCTGCTGAGCTTGGCAAATGGTTGCCTGCAGGCTGATGATCTCACTCAGCTGGGCATCATCTCTCTCCTGGAAGGTCCTGAGTCTTAGCTCCTTCCCCTCCAGGGTCAGAGCCAGGCTGAAAGAGACAAGGGACTCAGTAATCCTGGCAAGAACAACATGGAGTCTAGTGGCACCTTAAAGACTAACAGATTTATTTGGGCATAAGCTTTCGTGGGTAAAAAAACCACTTCTTCAGATGCACGGAGTGCAAGTTACCTGGCAGCTCAGTGCCTGGAATGGGGGAGAGGTGACGCTCTGATGGCAATGTGATGGGGGGATGGCTCTATAATCCTGGCAGCTCAGTGCCTGGAATGGGGAGGGGTGACACTCTGATGGCAATGTGATGAGGGGGGGGGCGGGGCTCTGTAATCCTGGCGTCTCAGTGCCTGGAATGGGGGAGGGGTGACACTGATGGCAATGTGATGGGGGGGCTCTATAATCCTGGCGGCACAGTGCTGGAATGGGGGAGGGGTGACGCTCTGATGGCAATGTGATGGGGGGGTGGGGCTCTGTAATCCTGGTGGCTCAATGCCTGGAATGGGGGAGGGGTGACGCTGATGGCAGTGTGATGGGGGGGGTGTCAAGGTATGAACCCCCACTCTGAACCTTAGTGTCCAAAAGATGGGGTACCTGCATGAACCCCCCTAAGATTAATTACTAGCTTAGAAATGGTAGAGCTGCCACCACCCAAAAATATAGTGTTTTGGGGCACTTTCTGGCCCCCAAACCCTTCCCTGGGGACCCTAAGACCCAAACCCCTTGGATCTCAAAACAAAGGGAAATAAACCATTCCCCTCCTTTCTTCCTCCCAGATTCTCCCCTTCCTGGGTAACACTGGGAGATCCCTGTGATTCAACTCCTTGAATCTTAAAACAGAGAGGAAATTCACCTTCCTCCCTTCTCTCCCCCTCCTAGACTCTCCCTGAGAGAGAGACAGTAATCCTAACAAAGAGAGAAATCAGGTTTTTCCTCCCCCCTTCTCTCCTTGCTCCCACCAATTCCCTGGTGAGTACAGACCCCCTCCCCTTGGGTCTTACACAAGATAACCAAAAAAATCAATCAGGTTCTTAAAAAGGAAAACTTTTAATAAAAGAAAGAAAAAAGTAAAAATGGTCTCTGTAAAATCAAGATGGAAAATGTACAGGGTCTTTCAGCTTATAGACACTAGAGAGAATCCTCCCCCCAGCACAAATACAAGTTGCAGCCACAGAGATACAATCCTTCCAGCAAAATACACATTTGCAAATAAAAAAAACAAACAAAAAAAGACTAAACCGCCTTTCTAACTGGTACTTACTAAATTGAACAGAAGATTGGAGAGTCTGTATACCTGTCTGGTCCCTCTTAGATCCCTGAGAGAACAAAGAAAAAACCCAAAAAGCACAAACAAAGGCTTCTCTCCACCGAGATTTGAAAGTATCTTGTCTCCTGATTGGTCCTCTGGTCAGGTGTTCCAGGTTTACTGAGCTAGTTAACCCTCTACAGGTAAAAGAGACATTAACCCTTAACCATCTGTTTATGACAGGAGGCTCTATAATCTTGGCAGCATAGTGCCTGGAATGGGGAGGGGTGATGCTCTGATGGCAATGTGATGGGGGGGGGGCTCTATAATCCTGGCGTCTCAGTGCCTGGAATGGGGGAGGGTGACACTGTTGGCAATGTGATGGGGAGCGGGGTCTGTAATCCTGGCAGCTCTGTGACAAAGGCAGGGAAACTCTCTCTAAGCCTGACAGCACCACAACAGGGGGGTTTCGTAAACCCAGTGGTGCCGCGATGGGAGGGGCAGAGGAGGGATCTCTCTAAACCCGGGGCTCTTTGCCACGTGGTTTAATATTTAACAAGCCCTTGTGAGTCAAGTCTGGCAGGAGAGAAGGCCCAGCCCTTTCTTAATCCCACAGACACTCTGTTCATTCAGTCCCACGCTAGCACTGCAGTCTTGTCCCCGTATTAGCAGTCCCAGCATATCTGCTGTTTTTAAAGGGGGAGAGATGATCTCATAAGAACAGCCAAACTGGCTCAGACCAATAGTCCATCTAGCCCAGCATCCTGTCTTTTCATGTGGCTAATGGCAGGAGCTTCAGAAGGAATGAACAGAACAAGAGAAATTATCAGGAGAGCCATCCCTGTCAGCCAGTCCCAGCTTCTGGCAGTCACAGGTTTATGAACACCCAGAGCATGGGGTTGAATCCCTGATCATCTTGGCTAGTAGCCACTGATGGACCTATTCTCCAGGAACTTATCTCGTTCTTTTTTTAACCCAGTTATACTTCTGCTGGCAACAAGTTCTGCAGGTTGACTGTGTTATGTGAAGTACTTCCTTTTGTTTGCTTTAAACCTGCTGCCTGTTAATTTCATCCGGTGCCTCCTGGTTCGTATGTTATATGAAAATGTAAACAACAATTCCCTATTCACTTTCTCCATGCCATTCATGATGTTCTAGATCAGTGGTGCTCAAACTTGTGTACTGGTGACCCCTTTCACACAGCAAGCCTCTGAGTGTGATCCCCTCCTTATACACTAAAAACATTGTTTAATATATTTATCACTATTATAAATACTGGAGGCAAAGTGGGGTTTAGGGTGGAGGCTGACAGCTTGCGACCCCTCATGTAATAACCTCACGACCCCCTAAGGATGTTCCATACAAGCCACTCAGACATTTGAAATGTCATTAGGGGCAACCAGCTAGGTAAAGGAATTGGCTAATTATGCTGAACTGTGAGAAATCCAGCAGTTTCCAGGAGGCAAACCAAGGCAAAGCCAGTACAACTGCAGCTAGGTCCCTAAGGAGTGCCTTTGCTGACTGCTGTTAGAAGGAAACTGACAGGCTACTGCACAGTGCAGTCCAGGCACCCCAGTGGGAGAACGTAAGAGCAGGCCCCCAATTGCACCCAGACTTCAGAGCTTTGGGAGATGCTCCCAGATTGGCTTGCATGTGCACAGACCTGAAAGCAGGAATCAGTTAAAATTGAAAACAAAATAACTAGCCCACATCACACTTGATTTCTGCCCACCTGGTTCTTTCACCCTCCAGGGCTCTGAGCGTGGCCAGGAGCTCTGTGTTCTGACGCTCCGCCTCCTCCCATTGGCTCCTCTTCCCCTCCAGGGCTCTGAGCATGGCCTGGAGCTCTGTGTTCTGACGCTCCGCCTCCTCCCATTGGCTCCTCTTCCCCTCCAGGGCTCCGACCGTGGCCCGGAGCTCTGTATTCTGACGCTCCACCTCCTCCCGTTGGCTCCTCTCCCCATCCTGGGCTCTGACCGTGGCCTGGAGCTTTGTATTCTGACATTTCACCTCCTCCCATTGGCTCCTCTCCCCCTCCAGGGCTCCAAGCATGGACCGGAGCTCTGTGTTCTGACGCTCTGCCTCCTCCCGTCGGCTCCTCTCCCCCTCCAGGGCTCTGAGCGTGGTCCGGAGCTCTGTGTTCTGACGTTCCACCTCCTCCCATTGGCTCCTCTCCCCCTCCAGGGCTCTGAGCATGGCCTGGAGCTCTGTGTTCTGATGCTCCGCCTCCTCCCATCGGCTCCTCTCCCCCTCCAGGGCTCCGACTGTGGCCTGGAGCTCTCTGTTCTGACACTCCACCTCCTCCCATCGGCTTCTGTCCCCATCCAGGGCTCTGAGCGTGGCCTGGAGCACTGTGTTCTGACGCTCCGCCTCCTCCCGTCGGCTCCTCTCCCCCTCCAGAGCACTGAGCCTGGCATGAAGCTCTGTGTTCTGACGCTCCACCTCCTCTCGTCGGCTTCTCTCCTGCTCCAGGGCTCTGAGCCTGGCCTGGAGCTCTGTGTTCTGACGCTCCGCCTCCTCCCGTTGGCTCCTCTCCCCCTCCAGGGCTCCAAGCATGGAACGGAGCTCTGTGTTCTGACGCTCCACCTCCTCCCGTTGGCTCCTCTCCCCCTCCAGGGCTCTGACCGTGGTCCGGAGCTCTGTGTTCTGACGTTCCACCTCCTCCCATTGGCTCCTCTCCCTCTCCAGGGCTCCAAGCATGGACCGGAGCTCTGTGTTCTGACGCTCCACCTCCTCCCGTTTGCTCCTCTCCCCCTCCAGGGCTCCAAGCATGGACCGGAGCTCTGTGTTCTGATGCTCCGCCTCCTCTCGTCGGCTCCTCTCCCCCTCCAGGGCTCTGAGTGTGGCCTGGAGCTCTGCGTTCTGACGCTCTGCCTCCTCTCGTCGGCTCCTCTCCCCCTCCAGGGCTCTGAGTGTGGCCTGGAGCTCTGCGTTCTGACGCTCCGCCTCCTCCCGTCGGCTCCTCTCCCCCTCTAGAGCACTGAGCCTGGCCTGGAGCTCTGTATTCTGACGCTCCACCTCCTCTTGTCGGCTCCTCTCCCCCTCCAGGGCTCTGAGCCTGGCCTGGAGCTCTGTGTTCTGATGCTCCACTTCCTCTCGTCGGCTCCTCTCCCCCTCCAGGTCTCCGACTGTGGCCTGGAGCTCTGTGTTCTGACGCTCCGCCTCCTCCCATCGGCTCCTCTCCCCCTCCAGGGCTCCGACTGTGGCCTGGAGCTCTGTGTTCTGACGCTCCACCTCCTCCCATCGGCTTCTCTCCCCATCTAGGGCTCTGATTGTGGCCTGGAGCTCTGTGTTCTGACGCTCCGCCTCCTCCCGTCGGCTCCTCTCCCCCTCCAGGGCTCCGACTGTGGCCTGGAGCTCTGTGTTCTGACGCTCCGCCTCCTCCCATCGGCTCCTCTCCCCCTCCAGGGCTCCGACTGTGGCCTGGAGCTCTGTGTTCTGACGCTCCGCCTCCTCCCATCGGCTTCTCTCCCCATCTAGGGCTCTGAGCGTGGCCTGGAGCTCTGTGTTCTGACGCTCCACCTCCTCCCATTGGCTCCTCTCCCCCTCTAACATCTTCTGGATATGAGCAGCCTCCAGTATCTTCTGGTTGGATAATTTTTGCACCTCGTTCAATTGCCGCTGAGCCTCCAGGCCAATCTGTTGCCAGGAATCCTTTGTGACCACTAGCTCTTGCACCTGAAATATGACAGAAGAATAGTGGAGGAGCCAGAGGTTAAAGCATGCAATAGCCTTCCTGTATCCTGTGGGGAAAGCAAACAAGCAAACTGAAGTATCATCTGATCTTCAGAGTACCAGGTTCAAATTAGATATTGCTCATATGTTTCAAGACCTAAGAGGAGTAGTTCATTTATCCAATCCCCACCACACCCAGAAATAAAAACACCAGCAGCAAGAGAGATGGCGATACGCCACTGTGCACCTGGGATCAGGAGCAATTGTCGGGGTGACAGGCAGAGGGACTGTCCTTGCCAGCCAAGATCGGAGTGGGATTGGAGTGAGCAGCAGAGTGACGGAGAGAGGCACCGTCCCCACCAGCTGAGATCAGGGGTGAGCAACCAGGCAAAAGACAGAGGGACCTCCCTCCTCTGCCTAGCCAGGATCGGGGCTGAGGGTCATATTGAGGGTGAGTGACAGGCAGGGGGACTGCCACCCTCCTGGGTGGAATCCCCATTGCACTGTGCCTGGGGCAGTCACCTGGTTTCGCAGGGTGTCTCGCTGCAGAAGGAGAATGTCTATTTCCTGTTTGAGGGTTTTGACCTCTTCCAGGTGCCTGCTCTCCACTGCCTCCATCTGATTCTGAGCTTCCTGGAGCTCAGCTTGCAGCCCCTCCACGGTGTCCTGCAGCCCGGCCAAAGAGTGAGTCACTGAAAGCTGTGAAATATCAAATCCTGCTTCTTCCATTCTGTGCCCCCGAGCCCCTCTCACCAACCACATATTTCTGCCTTTGCTCCGCCTGGGTGGTCCTGTGCACAAAACCCACCTGGCTGCCATCTTTGCCTCTAACCTGTCCTTCCTTTTACTGAGCTCTCTGATTTATCAGCTTACCAGGCCTCTGCCCAGGCGCAGCCCTCTCCCTTTCTGCACCAGTGCTTTTCTCCCAGCTCTGCACTGCCCTCCAGTCCCTGACTTGGTCCCCTTTCTCTCTTCTTTCACCCCCGTTTTTTCCATCCTATGTGTTGGACTCTGACAGCCCGTTCCTTCCTCTCTACTGCTCCCTGCTGGTCAAACCTACCTGCTCCTTCTGTTGCTTCTTCACCTCTTGGCGAAGCTGCTCCAGCTGCTGACAGGCATCTGTCAACTCTTCCTGTGTTTGGAGCAGTGCCTCCAGCAAAGACTTCTTCTCCCTCTCTTTCTCTAGCAGCACCTGCACAAAGAGAAAAGGGGAGAGGGAAGGCTTAACCCTCACAGATATAATGAGTTTGCTGAAACCCAGAGGTTAGCTTCTTGTCTCTGCAATCAGTCTCCACTTCACCAGAGACCCAGGTTCTATGGTGCGACTGACAGTGAGAGAAATCCACCTTCGATGAGTGTCTCCTCTTATGTGGTGCCAAACCACATGGCACCTCCCAATTGCCTTAGGTCAATGTAAACATTTGCCTAACTCTGCTGGACCATCTTCAGTGAGGCCATCCCCAGCCTGCAGCTACGCTCCTCAGTTATTCCCACGAAGCCAGCAGCAGCTCTTGTTCGTGCACACTGGGTTTCAGTAGCAGAGTGTCATGGTCCAAAGAGGACAGGAATCTTTGGCTCTCTTGGAAAGAGTAGGTGGTTAAATGAAAATATCCACCAGGTGTCTCTGAGGTGTCATGAGCACATTTTCATCTCTGAGATCTGGTGCAGTCATTCTGATGTTTGCAAGTGTATTGTAGGGATATTGCCATGCTCAGGAACTCAGACAGAAGAGCAGGGCTTTGGATGGCACACAATAAGGGCCCCTACTGTAGGGATGATCTGGCAGGCGAATTTTGCATACTTAAGAAATGGAGCACATGGACAGCAAGCGGAACAGGAAGTTCCAATCCCAGGGCAATTCTCTGAAAACAGTTTACAAAAAGTTAAGGAAATCCACAACTAATAACTTCATCTAGCTGCACTCAAGGTTCTAAATATGGGTCAGTAACCTCAGAGAAAGAGCCTTAAAGAATAATGAATTCTTGAAACACAAATGGTTGAACTGAGGAAAACTGTAAGTTAAGCAAAGACTTTTAAACCCCAAATATCTGAGCTGCTGCAGATCCCAGTAACAGAACAAACATCTAAGATGCAAGTGGACCCCTGTACAGCTCATTAGCCAGCCTTCACCGACATGACTGGTGCAGGCCTGTGTACATTCCTACTTCGTGCAGTCTGAGAAAGCAAGCATATGAGCACTTCATCAGTGCTGTCAGAAAAGCAGCAACAAAAGTCAGGGAACGTGTCCAAGAAACCAGACTCCTACATCTTCCGTATCTTCTTCATCTCTCTAGACAGCATTTCTACTAGGCTTACTACCTTGGTATCTAAGCATGGAATCCATGCTGTCCTCATGCCTACAATGCCCTCCCTCCCTGGATGCCAGGCATTCGCCTTCTCTGTCTCAAACTCCATTGCAAAACACAGTGCACACAAAGTGTCAAGCCTAAAACTTGAGAAAGGCTCAGGCAAAAGTTAAGAGAAATGCTGGACCTTCCTGGCAGCCAGCTGCACTCCTGAGCGGCTTGGTGCTGCGGAGAGATAAAGAAGGGGCTTCTTAAAAAACATTCCACCTCAGCTGGAAATACATGCAATGCCCCCTGGCTAAAATACCCAGCAGCCCAGACTCTACCCCCAAAATCTAATCTGTACTGCCTCCCTGACTTTAATCTATCAATCCTGCCATACACCATGCTGTTTTCCCTTGGGATTCTGGGTGTGTGTCTGAGGAGAATGGCTTTCCAGACTCCCTTCCAAAGCCAGCTCTTCACGTCATGGGCAGGGGCACAGGCAATGGTAGGGAGAGAAGTGAGGCTATAGCAGTGGCTTGGCCCTCCCCCCTCGTCATGTGCTAGCAACGCTAGTAGAAGGGAGATACCGTTGCAGCAATGACAGTGACTGCAGCATCCAAGAAGACTAAACATTTTAACAAGCAGAGCCAGCCTTAGCATTTTGAGGCTGCACAACCTATTGCAAACATAACAGCATCCTGCCCACCAAGCTCACACCATTATGCTCTCGGCTGGCCATCCCAAACATAGCCAATTTACTTTATATTAAAAGCCGGTGGATGAAAGGTCTATAAGTCTCCCTAGCTTTCTGCTGCAGAATGAACCCTTTCCTCTCTACATATTCAGTCCCTAGCAAGGCTTTAGGGTCACTTTCCAATGCACAGAGCTTTGCGAGAAAATGAGTTAGAAATGTATTTAAAACGAAGAAGAAAGTGAGACTGTCTCTCCTGAAGCCCAAAGGCAGAACTGTCCCAAGGGGCTCACAGCCCCTCTAGCTCATCAGTGCTCTTATGTGGATATTACACAATGCCTGAAGGTACAGGAAATTAATGAGAGAACTCATCCCTCCAAAACCACTTCAAAAACAGCACCAGTAAAAGCAACAGTTAAAATGTTTCCCACTACCTGGAAGGTTGCAGAGAAAGCTAAGAAAGGAAAGAAGAAGAAATTTCAATAAAAAGAATAAAACTAGTCAGCTGACAAACAAAAATTCCAGTGCATTAGCAGTGGTGGAGAACTTGAGGCAAGCAGTTGCCCAACATTTGGACAAGTATGTGTCCACAAACCATCACCGTTTTCCAAAGGTCTTTCCCATATGTGAAGCCAAGAGCGTCCCAGTGCTTGGTACAGAGCAAGGCAGATCTGTCGTTCTCCTTGGACATGCAGCGACTGCACAGCACACTGCCTGGGACTGGACGTTAATGGCAGAGTGCTAGCCTTTACATTGGATACTGGATGGATAATATAGAAAGTGATCACAAACTCTGAATATTGTTTAAAAATCATTAGCACCACCTAGAATCCAAGTGTGAGAGTGTGGACATACTACACACTAATTCAGACAGGGAAGAGTTTAATTCCAGCAAAGGGAGCCGTGCAAAGAATCTATCACATCCTAGCAACTTGCCTCAGTTGTCAGGAAGAGGGAGTACATACGTAAGCAGGGAAAGGGAGCAGCTTGAGGATGGGTTAGAGGGATGAAGGCTTCTGGACCAAGCTGCAAAGATGGATTTCCATATGGAATGTAAACTGGATAACAAATACATGTAGCACATACACTTAGCAGAACAGTAAGCACATCAACCCCAGTGGACACAGAAATGGATAATATCAAGTCCGTGTTGTGAGACTACTTCAGAGTTAGCAGTTCAAACAGAAACAGACAGACCCAATTTTGCATAAACTGAAGCGAACAGTGTTAAGAAGATAGCTTTTAGAAACAGCAGAGTTCCGCCCCAAAGTGAGATCTAGTGATTAAAATAATTAATTGTGATTAATCGTGTTGTTAAACAATAAAAGAGTACCATATGATCTGCGATGGGGTATATCAGACCCTCTGGCACCCCCTACTGGAGGCCTCATGGCCGTGCCACACCCTGCCCCAAAAAAGGTCCTCCAAGCTGCCTAGAGTGGCTGCGTGGGACACAGCCAATCAAGGCCCAGCAGCCTAGTGTAAGAGGCGCTGCAGGGCCAGAGGGAGTTCAGTTCCTTGCTGGAGCTGTACGAGTATGGATGGTGTGTGGCTGACTGAGGGAGCTGAAGGCCCTCGGAGGAGGTAAAGCTGCCAGAAGCCAGGGAGAGCGAAAAGGAACCCTGAGTCGATTGTGGGGACTCTATCAGGACAAGCCCTGAGATAAGGATGAAGATGGCACAGGGCCGCAGGGAAGTGGCCCAGGGATTTAGAGCAGCAGCGTGACTTAGATAAAGGGACACAGCAGACAGCTGCTATCTACAGGGTTTCTGGGCTGGGCCCAGTTCCCCCCCCTCAATCCCCATTAGCCATTGGGGGAAGTGGCCTGGACAGTGAGCGGAGGACTGAACTATAGTGGCCCAGCTGGAGAGCTGTAGCCAGGAAGCCCAAGAGGGCGAAGACATTGTCTCCAGGGAGGGAGCCCTGCGGCACTGCTCTATCCCAGAGCAGGAGCAACCAGAGAGAGAGAGAGAGAGAGAGAGAGAGAGAGAGAGAGAGAGGGAGAGCAGGCACTCACACTTCTCCAAGGGGGTGCTCACAAGGGGTGAGTGCACCCCTTTACATGCTCTTACAGTTAAAAGGAGTCACAAGGGAGTACTATTATTGGGTGATGGCCTATTCATGCAGGAGGGAGTTGCCACCCCTATCTGGTCAAATGTCAAGGTTCTTTGGTATACTACTGCCCCATCCCAGAACAGCCAATGGAAAACCTTTTAGAGAGAGCTACACACAACTGAAATCACTTTTGAAGGTAAAGAACGGACATTATAAGAGACAAGGGCTGTTCTGTCTATAGAGAGACCAAAGGCTGTTTCAGTGTAACACAGAATGGAGAGAGGCCCCGTGGATCCTCTTACTGAGGAGTCATCTTGAGAAAGGACAGTTACCGGCTTCCGTAACTGGCATTCTTCGAGATGTGTTGCTCAGGTGTATTCCACTATAGGTGTGTGTGCTTGCCACGTGCACCGGTGCCGGAAGTTTTTGCCTTAACAATATCCGTAGTGGGGGAGCACCGCTGCGACCCCTGGAGTGGCGCCGACATATCACGCCATAAAGGGGGCTGCGCGCTCCCTCCACCCTCAGTTCCTTCTTGCCAGACAATTCCAACAGAGGGGAAGGAAGGTGGGACATGGAATACACCTGAGCAACACATCTCGAAGAATGCCAGTTATGGAAACAGGTAACTGTCCTTTCTTCTTCGAGTGATTGTTTGTGTATTCCACTATAGGTGACTCCAAGCTATACCTGATGGAGGTGGGTAGGAGTTTAAATGTAAAGTTTTAAGGGTTACTGGGGCGGAGCACCGCCCTACCAAACCCGGCATCATCCCTCATTTGGGAGACGATCACATAGTGCGATGAAAAGGTGTGGACAGAGGACCACATAGCAGCCCTACAGATGTCCTGGATAGGGACATGAGACACATAGGCTGCTGATGAGGCTTGAGCTCTGGTGGAATGCGCCTTTACACTAGGAGGCGGGGGAACCCCTGCCAGGTCGTAACAGGTGCGAATGCACAAGATGATCCAATGGGAGATACGCTGGGTGGACACTGGCTGTCCCCTCATACGCTCAGCCGAAGCAATAAAAAGCTGGGGGGACCTCCTAAATGACCTGGTTCTGTCCAGGTAGAAGGCCAGCGCTCTGTGCACATCCAATGTGTGCAAGTGGCATTCCTCATTGGAGGAATGGTGTTTAGGACAGAGGATTGGGAGAAAAATATCCCGATCCATGTGAAAAGCCGAGACTACCTTTGGCAAAAAAGTGGGGTGAGGGTCGAGCTGAACCTTGTCCTTATGGAAGACCATATACGGCAGTTCAGAAGTCAAGGCTCTGAGCTCCAAGATGCAGTGGGCTGAGGTGATGGCCACTAGGAATGCCACCTTCCACGACAGGTGGGACCACGAGCACGTGGCTAACTGCTCAAAGGGCGGCCCTGTGAGGCAGGAAAGCACCAGGTTCAGGTCCCAGAGCAGAATCGGGGGTCTGGCATATGGGAATGCCCGATCTAACCCTTTCAGAAATCGGGCCATCATGTGATGCGAGAACAAAGATGGCCCTGCACCAGGGAGTGGAAGGCCAAAATGGCCACCAGGTGCACCCTGACCGAAGAGGGCGCCAGCCCTTGGGTCCTAAGGGAGAGGAGCTAGTCGAGGACAAGCTGGATAGACACGGAAGAGGGAGAGGAACCTCTATTCCTCGCCCACCTAGAGAACCTATACCATTTAGCCAGGTAGGTTCAACATGTGGAGGGTTTCCTACTTTCCAGGAGGACCTTCCTCACATCCTCAGAACACCTCCCTTCCTCCTCATTTAACCATGGAGCAGCCATGCTGTCAGGTGGAGAGCGGCTAGGTTGGGATGGAGGAGACGACCTTCCACCTGGGAGAGGAGGTCTGGGCGGAGCGGTAGCCTGCACAGAGGGACTGCTACAAGTTGCAGTAGGGACCTGTACCAATGCAGACGGGCCCAATCCGGGGCTATGAGAATGACCCTCATCCTGTCTGACTTCACCTTCTGTAGTACCCTGCCTATTAAGGGGAAGGGCGGAAAGGCATACAACAGGGGCCCCGACCATGGGAGTAGGAACACATCTGATATCGACCCCTCGCCCCCTCCCACTCTGGAGCAGAATCGAGGACACTGTCAGTTCTGGACGGTGGCGAACAGGTCTACCTGGGGAGCACCCCACTATAGGAAGATCCACCTGGCTACCTCCCTGTGCAGGGACCACTCGTGCTGCTGGGAGAACACCCTGCTCAGGCGGTCTGCGAACGTGTTGCTTTTGCCAGGCAGGTACAAAGCCTGCAGAAGTACGTAGTGGGCTATACAAAACTCCCACAGGAGTTGGGCTTCCTGGCATAAGGCCTGGGAACGCGTGCCCCCGTTTGTTGATGTAATACATAGCGGTCGTGTTGTCCGTAAGGACTCTGACCACCTTCCCCTGTATGTGCTGGCAAAAGGCCATGCACGCCAGGCGTACGGCCCTGAGCTCCGTGACATTTATGTGCAGGGCCAGTTCCTCTGGTGACCACATGCCCTGGGTCCTGATATCGCCCATGTGAGCTCCCCAGCCCAGGTCCGAGGCGTCTGACACTAGGTCTAGTGATGGAGGGGGCTCTCGAAAGGGGATATCCTGGAGCATGTTGCTCGGGAGGGACCACCATTGGAGATCTGCCACCAACTTGGGCAGCAGCGTGACAACCTTGTCCAGGCTGTCTCTGGCCTGGGAGTACCGGGAGGCCAGCCAGAGCTGAAGGGGCCTCATACGAAGCCAGGCAAGTCGCACCACATAGGTGCATGCTGCCATGTGGCCAAGGATTTGCAGGCACACCTGTGCCATGGTCACCGGAAAGGCTGTGACCGAGGCGATGAGAGCTTTGAGCGTCTCGAATCTGTCCTCTGAAAGGGAGGCTATGGCCCGGGAATCCAGCAGTGCCCCTATAAAGCTTATGCACTGAACCAGGATTAACGTGGATTTCTCCTCGTTTACCAGTAGGCCCAGAGCTGCACAGGTGTTTAGCAGGACGTTCATGTGCTGCTGCACCAGAGACTGAGACCGGCCCTTGAGTAGCCAGTTGTCGAGGTAGGGAAAGATTTGCAGCCCCTTTTTCCTGAGATGGGCAGCCACAATGACCATACACTTTGTAAATACCCTGGGGGCAGTAGAGAGGCAAAAGGGGAGGACCGTAAACTGGAAATGGTCCTGACCCACCATGAAACGGAGGAAACACCTGTGACCCTCAAATATGTGGATGTGAAAGTATGCATCCTGGAGGTCCAGCGCCATAAACCAATCCCCCTGGTCTAGGGATGGAATAATAGAGGCCAGGGACATCATGTGGAATTTGCAATGAACGAGGAACTGGTTGAGATTCCGCAAGTCGAGGATGGGCCGGAGCCCGCCCTTCGCTTTTGGAATGAGGAAATACCTGGAGTGAAAACCCCTGCCCTGGTATTCCCGGTACCCTTTCCACCACTCCCAGGGAGAGGAGGCACTCCACCTCCTGATGGAGGAGGAGGGCATGCTCCAGGACCCCGGCCAGCTGTCCGAACAGGGGACAATTGGGAGGGATGGAAACAAACTGCAGCCTGTACCCTTGGGAAATGGTGCTGAGGTCCCATTGGTCCGATGTTACACGGGCCTATTGCAGTTGGAAGGCCGATAAACTGTTCATAAAAGGCAATTTTATTAACTGGGTGGGGGGAACACTGGCAACAGGCTCGGTGACCCCCCTCAACGAGTCAAAAACGCTGCTTCCCCAGCCGCCTGGCCTTAGAGGTCGCAGGCCGTGGGGCCAAACGGTATTGGCGTTGGGACTGATGCCTTTGTTCCCTCTGCCGCTTAGGCGGGAGCTCGTATCTGCCCCAAACGAGAGGAGCAGAGGTTTGAGGCCTGGGCTTGTCCTTAGAGGGAGGGACATACAGGCCTAGTGTCTGAAGGGTGGTGCAGGAGTCCTTCATCCCGTGCAGACGGGTATCTGTCTGTTCTGCAAACAGGGCCTTGCCATCAAACGGCAGGTCCTGCATTATAGACTGGGACTCGACTGACAACTCTGACAGCGAGAGCCACGACGCCCGTCGCATGGAGACTGTGGAAGCCATCGTACGAGCGTCTGTGTCCGCTGCATCCGAAGCCGCCTGGAGAGCTGCTTTGGCCATGGCTGCACTCTTGTTGATCAAGGCCCGAAACTTCTTTCCGTCCTTGTCCCGGAGAAGGGGCTCAAACTTAAAGAGGGAACCCCAGAGATTAAACTCATACCAGCTCAGCAGTGCCTGTTGGTTGGCCACTCTGAGCTGGAAACTCGCGGACGAATAAACCTTTATCCCCAAAGGTGTCCAGTATCTATGAGTGTCCTTGTCTTTTGGTGTGGGCGCGGGCTGGCCATTCCACTCATGGTGGTGGACCGACTCTACCACCAAGGAGTTAGGAGCTAGGTGGGTGTATAGGTATTCGTGACCCTTTGTGGGGACGGCCTTTTTAGAAATTGATGCAAGGGAGGCCGGGGGCCAGAGGTTTGTGGTGATGTTGGCTACTCCCTGATGGAATGGGAGCGCCACATGCCCCAGTACTGAGGAGGCGAGGACACTGAAGAGGTTATCAGATGGCTCCTCCATCTCCTCGGCCCAGAGCTCAAGATTTGCTGCCACCCTCCTAAGCAGCTCCTGATGTGCCTTGAAGTCCTCTTGGGAAGAGGAAGGTGGTACCACAACTGAATCCCCCGGTGCTGAAGAGGTGGATGGTGCAGTGCCTTCAGCCACAGACAGCATCGTGGGCTCGACGTCCAGGTCTGGTGCTGGAGTCGGTGCTGCGGGTTTGGCCACCCACGGTCTGATCCCGGTGCCGGGGAGGTGACGCAGGGCGGCCTTAAGAGGCTCCTGCCAGGGAGCAAGGTCTTGGCTGCGCAGGAACCTGAGGCCACGGTGCCCAGTGGCACCATTGTCCTTGCCAGGGAACGGCTTGGAAATGAGTCTCCTCGGGCGCCGGCAGGGCTGGTTGGTCATGTGGTACAGTGTGACTCGGCAAGAGACGGCTGCGCACCGATGCAGAAGTCCTGGAGGAACATACAGTGCCATAGGAACGACTGGAGTGCTCTCTGTCATGACGGCTCCTGCCCCGAGACTTCGACCTGGAGGACGTCGAGAGGTAAATTTCCGATGAGGTATCTCTGGACTCCCTGCGGCACCTGCAACCACAGCGCCTCGGTGCCGGGGACTCTCGGGATGCACTCTGAGCATGGCCTCTGTAATGGCGGGTGCTTGAGTACGAGCGTCAGTGCCGACGGCAGCAAGACCTGTTCTTCTCCGACTGGCTGGAGGAGGAACAGCATCGTCTCTTGTCACCTCCTCGATGGCGTCTGAGACCGGAGGAGTGAGATGCGCTCACTGAAGAGCTGGCATGCAGAGTCGACATGCGTTGCGGGGCTCTACTCGGCACCTCGACCCAGGAAGGTGCCTTGACCTCTGACACCTCTGGGGAAGGCTGATGGGCGTCCAAGGGCGGCTTTCCACGGGACTAGGGGCCCAACTGAGGCAGCACACCCGGCACTGGAAGCGCCAAGATATCACGCGTGGCCTGAGCTGCCTCTAGTGTCGACGGAATGCGTACTTCAGGCGAGGCTCGCGTGGACGGCACTAGACTACTCCACTCAGCATGAGTCGGAGGTCTATGTTCCGATGGGCATCGTGGGCTGCCCAATTCGGGTCTGGCCTCACCTCTCTCCTTCTCTCAGCACTGCTGAGTCTTCCCTTGTTTAGAGGGGGAGTGGTGCTGAATCAGGATGGCGCACCGGAGGCGCTTCACTTCGCTCCATGAGGAGAGCTCGGAGGTGGATCTCACGCTCCTTTTTTATTAGCGGCTTGAAGGAGTGGCAGATCTTATACTTCTCACTAATGTGAGCCTCGCCCAGACAGCGAAGACACTGACTGTGTGGATCGCTTCTGGGCATGGAGTTGTGACAGGAGTCGCATGACTTGAAGCCTGGGCCACGGGGCATGCCCCGAGCCCAGCTTCAAAAGAGAAAGTTCAGCAAGGAAGTTTTCTGAAGACTGGATACCACTAAGGATATAACGCTGCAGCCTAGGCTGGAGCAAGTTCCAACTACCTTCACTGGCAGCAAGAAGGAACTCAGAGTGGAGGGAGCACGCAGCCCCCTTTATGGTGTGATATGTCAGCACCACTCCAGGGGTCGCTGCGGTGCTCCCCCACTACGGATACTGCTAAGGGAAAAACTTCCGGCACCGGTGCACGTGGTGAGCATGCACACCTATAGTGGAATACACATAAGCAATCACTCGAAGAAGTGGAGGTGTCCTAATAAAAAAATTGAATACTTGGTCTTATGAAGCCAGCCAGCTCTGCAACAAACTGAACTTTGGGGAACCTACTTTATTAGGCAGGAAGGGTCTATTAAAAAGTGAAGACTCAGGTTCATGTCTTACGATTTTGTTTTGTACTTTAATCATTTGTTTCCATCACTCCCTCTTGTTTCTAGTAGAATCTCTATCCTTTCTGAAATAAACCTTCTTCTGTTTCATTATAAGTGCTGGGTGGTTTACAGGAGCAGTGATTTAAGGTAAAACTGGGATACATTGCACCTTTGGGGACAGAGGATCTGGGATTTCTGTGAGGAAGCAGTGTCAGGGCTGGAGAATACTTCAAAGGGACTTGGGGAGTAAGACACATCTATTGTTAACATACAAGCAAATGCAGGGCTGGCATAGCCCACAGGAGAATGCTTCAGTGGCTGGTTGGGTGGTGGTGTCAGAGAGCTGACACTCAGTTAGGCACAAGCAAGATTCCCTCACTCTCAAGAGAGAGGGTAACAAGATGACAAGGTAACAGCATTGGTGTAATATACTAAGACTTGTGTAAGGCATTTGACTCGGTACTGCATGTAATTTTGATTAAGAAATGTGCATGGTACCAAATCAACATGGTACATATTAAATGGATTTACAACAGGCAATCTCAAGCTGTAATTGTTAATGGAGAATCATCATCAAGTGGCTGTGTTTCTAGTGGGGTCCTGCACGGATAAGCTCTTGATAGAGAGTTAAGGGATGGCTTGATCACAGTCTATATGTACTTACATCGGGAACAGAAATTTGATAATGAGCTTTTCAGTCTAGCAGACAAAGGTACAACAAGATCCAACTACTGGAAGTTGAAGCTAGACAAATTCAGACTGGAAATAAGGTGTAAATTTTTAATAGTGAGAGTAATTAACCATTGGGACAAATTACCAAGGGTTGTGGTGGATTCTCCATCACTAGCAATTTTAAAATCAAGATTGAATGTTTTCCTAAAAGATCTATTTTAATTCAAAGAGGAATTCAAGGTAGTCCTGTTGCCTGTGTTATGCAGGAGATCAGCGCAGATTATCACAGTGGTCCCTTCTGGCCTTAGAATCTACAGAAGAACCTCATAGTTACAAATACCAGAGTTACAAACTGACAGGTCAACCACACACCTCATTTGGAACCGGAAGTACGCAATCAGGCAGTAGCAGAGACAAAAAAAAAAACCCAAATACAGTACAGTACTGTGTTAAACATAAACTACTTAAAAAAAAAAAAAAGGAAAGTTTAAAAAAGATTTGACAAGGTAAGGAAACTGTTTCTGTGCTTGTTTCATTTAAAGTAAGAGGGTTAAAAGCCACATTTTTCTTCTGAATAGTAAAGTTTCAAAGCTGTACTAAATCAGTGTTCAGTTGTAAACTTTTCTAAGAACAACCATAACATTTTGTTCAAAGTTACAAACATTTCAGTTATGAACAACCTCCATTCCTGAGGTGTTCATAACTTCTGAAATTCTACTCTACTAATCTAGATTTCAGCTTCTGCCAGACAAGAACTGTGAAACTTGATTCCTTAAAGAACAGTAAAAGAAATGAGAAAGTCTACCTCCCAGCATAAAAAAAACAAACAAACCCACGCCTACCAAAACAAGACACTCCACTGCACACAATTCTCTCTTGGGGAGAGGATGAGAGAACAAACAACACACAAGCGATGTATAGTCACATTGCTTAATGCACTACTGGAAGGTGTTCAGATACCACAGAGATAAGTGCATTACAAAACCCTATATAGAAAACAATAGCATCACAAAGATTGCAAACTCCAAGTAACATTGGGCTGATGCCAAAGCATAATCGGTATGGAGTGAATCATGTTAGCAGCTATACATACAGGTCTGAAGTAATATATAAGGGCAATCATTTTCAAATTTAAGGGCCTAAAATTAGCAGTCTCAATAACTGGCCTGATTTTCAGAGATGCTGAGCACCTGTAGCTCCTATTTATGTCAATGGGCACTATGGGAATTCAATGACCTTTGGTGCCTATACATGAATTTCAAAAGCACCTACACACTCCTAAGTCATATGTCCCATTAACTTTGATTTAGGGGCTTTTGAAAATCCCACCCAGGGTGGTCAACTTTAGGCATCTATGTTCGAAAATTTGGGGAGCAAAGACTAATTAAATTGTTCTGAAAGCTATTTCCAAATCCATGGACCTGTACTATGTGTTATTTCCAGTCGAAAAAGAGTGCTGCTTGAGATGAACTGAAGTAGCTAAAGAGGGAGATGAAAGGAGGAGTATAAAATTACTAGTACAGGAGTGACTACGCTAAAATTGGTGTTAAACCTCTGAGCATGCCCAGTGTGTGGTAGATGTTTTTCAGAAAACTATGCAGACTCATTGAATTGAAGGCTCATGAGGCTAATAACATGCTTGGCCTGTTCTCCTGATCAACTTGACTCCTGGGAGCTTACTAAATATATGACAGTCTGAAGTTACACAATGGTTCTCTAGGATAGCTCCCTAAGTTGGCCACTGTGCAACAGCCCAGTCTCCAAGTGACATATCACATACAAACAGGAAAACTGGAGTATACACTGGTCACTTTGCAGTTTCTTTATTTAACAAAGAAGCAAGCTCTCAGCACTTGCTCTTTACCCTCCACTGCCAGCATTCCAGCTCCTGATTTACCTTCTGGCTCCATGCCTTAAAAGGAGGCAGATTTCCCCGCCCTCAAAGCTGTTCATGTTTTCTGACATCTTCCTCTATGAGGAGGGTAAGGAACAAATAGATACCTATCTTTCCATAACCGTTCTTCAAAGTGTGTTGCACATGTCTATGCCACTGTAGGTGATACCTCATGCACAAATGTCAGAGATTTTTTCCCCTCAGTGGTACTTGTCAGGTGGCTTGAGTGCCCTCTGTCACTTTGCGCTACTGTGTGCTGGTCTAAGAGTGTGGAGCTGCCCCCAACTTCCCTCAGTTCCTTCATACTGGTCTGACTCCAATACAGAGTGGAAGGAGGTGAGCTGTGGAACTGACATGTGCAACACATCTTGAAGAATGACAGTTACAGAAAGGTAGGTAACAGTTTCTTCTTCTTTGAGTGATTGCACATGTCAGTTCCACTGTAGGTGACACAAACAAACAGCTACAGAGAAGGTTCAAAGTCTATCTGAACAGTGATTGTAAGACCACCCATCTGAAACTGGAATCATCTTTGGACTGACGGGAAATGGAGTAATGAGAAGTGAATGTGTAGACTGATGACAAAGTCCCTGCTTTACAAATGTCAATAATGGGTACTTGAACCAGGAAAGTTGCAAAAGCTGCTTGTGTGCTGTCTAGTAGAATGTGCCTTTACTCTAGATAGTGAGGTTGTGTTAGTCAGTTGGTAACATAACAGATGGAGGAAGATATCCAGAAGGAAATTCTCTGAGAGGACACTTGACTGCCCTGAACTCTGTCAGCAACTGCCACAAAAAGTTGTGTGGAGGATCTGAATGGTCTAGTATGCTCCAGATAGAAAGCTAGAGCCCTTCTTACATTCAATGCTTCTAGTGATAGGGTTTTGGAAAAATATGGGCAAATAGATAGCTTGGTTAATGTGAAAACTAGAGACTACTTTTGTAAGAAACTTTGGGTGAGGCTGGAGATAAACTTTATCCTTATAAAAAACTGTATGTGGGGTGGGTTCTAATCCCAGAGCTCTCAACTCACCAATCCTTCTGTCTGAGGTGATCGCTATTAGAAATGCCAACTTCATGGAGAGGTAGAGGAGAGAGCAAGTTGTGAAAGGGTCCCATCAGAATTTCCAGGACAAAATTGAGATCCCAAGGAGGGATGGGGTCTTGTACTTGAGGATATAATCTGGCCAAGCCCTTCAGGAATCGAGTAACAATGGGGTTGGAGAAAAGGGATCTATTATCCACCCGTTCCAAATGCACCCTTCTAGAGCTAATCATCAAATTCTGTTTTAGATCTAGAAGATAGTCCAGCACAAGGTCCAGGGGTGCTTGCCATGGAGATACATCTTCCCCAAGAAACCAAATGGAGAAGTGTTCCCACTTAGCTAGGGAAGTGATCCTAGTTGGGAGGTTTCTACTATTTTACAAACACATTCTGGATAGCCTTCAGGCAGGACTTTTCAAAGGGCATCAGCCATGAAGCATCCACGCTGTGAGATGGAGAGCTTGGAGGCTGGAGTGCAATATGCAGCTGTGATCTTGGGAAATTATGTCTGGATCCAATGGGGAGGGACAGACGGGGCTCAGTCGATAGGGTTAGTGGGGCTGAGTACCAGTGTTTGCAGGGCCATGCAGATGCTATAAGGATGAGATGAGCATGGTCCTGCTTTATTCTGAACACGACTTTGCGAAGCAAAGAAATCTGAAGGAAGATGTACAGAAGGGTATTCTCCCGGGATCAGAGAAAAGCATCTGTCAGTGAGCCTGAGCTGAGATCAAACTGGAACAGGTCAGAGACGGGCTACTAGGATGATCCGAGGAACGGAAAACCTGCCTTATGAAAGGAGACTCAAAGAGCTTGGCCTGTTTAATCTAACCAAAAGAAGACTGAGGGGGGATATGATTGCTCTTTAATATTAGAGAGGGAGAGGAATTATTTAAGCTTAGTACCAATGTGGACAGAAGAACAAATGGATATAAATGGGACACTAGGAAGTTTAGACTTGAAATTAGACAAAGGTTTCTAACCATTAGAGGAGAGAAGTTCTGGAACAGCCTTCCAAGGGGAGTAGTGGGGGCAAAAGACATATCTGGCTTCAAGACTAAGTTTGATAAATTTATGGAGGTGATGGTATGATGGGATAGCCTAATTTTGGCAATTAATTTGGCAATTGATCTTTGATTATCAGCAGGTAAGCATGCCCAGTGGTCTGTGATGGGATGTTAGATGGGTTGGGATCTGACTTACTACAGAGAATTCTTTCTTGGGTGCTGGCTGGTGAGTCTTGCCCACATGCTCAGGGTTTAACTGATTGCCACATTTGGGGTCGGGAAGGAATTTTCCTCCAGGGCAAATTGGCAGAGACCCTGGAGGTTTTTCGCCTTCCTCTGCAGCATGGGGCACAGGTCACTTGCTGTAGGATTCTCCGCAGCTTTAGGTCTTCAAACTACAATTTGAGGACTTCAATAACTCAGACATAGGTTAGGGGTTTGTTATAGAAGTGGATGGGTGAGATTCTGTGGCCTGCATCATGCAGGAGGTCAGACTAGATGATCATAATGGTCCCTTCTGACCTTAAAGTCTATGAGTCTATGAGATCCCCTCAGGAACAGAATTGATTGCATTTTCTGTTGGTTCCTGTCACAAATAGATCCACTTGGGGAGTCCTCCAGAGTCTGAACTTGGACCTGGCCACATCTGAGCATAACGACCAACTCGTGTTGATTGGTGAATGATTTGCTCAGCTGATCTGCCGATGTGTTTTGTTTTTCCGGAACGTAGTTTCAAGGTAAACTGAGTGGGTTATACAGAAGTCCCAAAGGCGAACTGCCTCCTGACAGAGTTGTTTTGACCTCTCTTGTCTGTTTATGAAAAACATGATTGCCAAGTTGACTGTCAGAATCAACAGATTTTCCCCGCTATGTGGGGGAGGAAAGTTAAACAGAATGTTACGAACCATTAGGAAAAGAATAGATAACAAGACAGAAAATATCATAATGCCTCTATATAAATGCATGGTATGCCAACATCCTGAATACTGCGTGACCCAGTATGGCTGTTCTTATGTTCTTACGTGAGAGGTAGCCCAAACTTGGGGATGGCAGTACCGGGGAACTCATAGGAGGTTTTCCTCTCGATAAGATCAGCTTGAGAGGTTTGGACAGCAGTACTGGGGGTTCTCGGTATGGTGAGGAATGAGCTGCAGGCACAGGGACTGGCTGGACAGTTTTCACTGCTGGTGAAACCGGTACTGAGAGGCTAAGCAGGTCTCTTGTGGCTGCATATGCCTCTGGAGTGGATGGGAGAGGTATGATTTGTTGACTCCTTAGATGTCTCTCAGGGGACAAACTTGATGGACTTGGCATGGGCTCCAGAGGCAATTAACGCTTCTTAGGAAGTGATGCCTCTCAGGTGGCTCTCTGCCACATGCTTAATGGAGTCCCTACCTCTGTCTCGCCTCGGTACTGATGCAGCAGAAGGAGATGTGGAACCCGAGGAAGGTCTGAGTCTCTTCTTTGGCACCAGGGATAGGGGTCAAGGAGTCGGAGATACGTCCAGTGGAGTACGCTGTACTGACTCTTAAGTACTCAGGGCACTCTCCCCATGCAATGACTCCAGTGGGAGGGTTGAAGTGCTGCTTCCATAAGCAAGCACTTAAGTCTCAGCGCTCTGTCCTTTTTTGAGCAGGGCTTGAATCCACAACAAATGTGGCATTTGTCACCACTGTGGGATTCTCCCAAACAGTTCAGACAGGTCGGATGGGGGGGTCACTGGCAGGGATGGGTTTTGAGCAGGTCCCACAGGACTTAAACTCCAAGCAAGGCATCCTACTGGTACCAGTACTGAAAGAGAAAAAATGGTACAAAAAGGATGCAAAACCAGAAACGTATCACTAATTTATCTATAAACTAACTATTCAGCACTAACAACTACTAATTATAACTATATACAACGAGTGAGAGAAGCACTTGAATCAACAAGTCTGGAATTTCTCCAGCAACCGTCACTGATAATAAGAAGGACCTGAGGGGAGTTGGGGGTGGCTCTGCCTTCTTATACCAGCACGTGGCAACAGAGGATATTCAAGCCATCCCGACAGGTACCACTGAGGGAAGAATATCTCCGACATCTGTGCACAAAACACGCACACCCCTACGATGGAATTGGCATGTGCAATCACTCAAAGAAGAACATAACTTCTACCTCCAAACTGGATCCTGCTACCCTTGGACTGGCAGCCACTGTCAGGCATTGGGAAGATGGCTGCCTTTATCCTATGCTCCATGAGGGATATTCTCCGCCAGGAGCATTACATTAGGGTCAAGAGGCGGTTTTCCGGATGCAGGTTAAGGAGCAGGGACAGTAATGCTGGCACTAGGGTGACCAGACATCCTGATAAAATCAGTACTGTCCCGATATTCAGTTGTTTGCCCCGCGTCCCGACGGATGTATGGTAGGACGCCATTTGTCCCGATATTTTGGCTTGGGCACTCTGGCTTTTTTTGTTGTTGCTTGGGCCCTGTCCCCACGTGTCCCAATATTTTGTTCTTGTCATCTGGTCACCCTAGCTGGCACTGGGACATACCTTAGAGGGCCTAACCCAGAGTTTAGTGACTTTAATTGGAAGATAAACTGAGAAAAAAACCCTGTTATAATGACAGGAGAATTGGGCGCAGCCTGGTGAAGGAGTTGCCTCGTGTTACAATGGCTCATCTAACATCAGGCTCCCTGCTACAGTGAAAGTATGAAAATTGCTCTGTTGACTTCTCCCCCCAGACACCTAAGCTGAACTTTTTCTGCAGACAGCTCATTCCGAGAAGCCAGGAGTCCCCATCCTAGAACAGAATAAAGGCGAGTGAAGTACAGATCCCTCATGCACTATTAATGCATGTAGCAAAGATAAATGAAAGGGCCCTCATATCTGCTCCTTTGGGCATAAGTAAGGCTATGTTTTAGTCATGGGTATTTTTAGTAAAAGTCATGGACAGGTCACAGGCAGTAAACAAAATTTCATGGCCCGGGACCTGTCCATGACTTTTATTATATTCGCCTCACTAAAACTTGGGGGGAGGGGAGAAGGCTTGGGAGGGTGGCCCTGGGGGGGCTATGGATGCTTGGGAGAATAGCTCGGGGGGGCACCATGGGTGCTGGGGAGTGTGGGGGAGTTGGTAGGTCTGAGGCAGACTTCCTACCCGGCTCCTGGGAAGCAGGGACCCCAGCTCCTTGCTCCACGTGCTGCCTCTACTCTGCCCCAAGCCCTGGGTCTACAACTCCCATTGGCTGGGAACTGCGGCCAATGGGAGTGGCAGAGGGCTGCCTATGGGCAGAGGAAGCAGGTGGAGCTAGGAGCTGAGGGAAGGGAGTTGCAGTTGCCTTTCCAGGGAGCCCCCACCCCCTGGTAAACTCCTATTGCTGGGGGTTGGGAGGGGTCAAGACTGCCCCAGTAGCAGCCAATGCACCTTGCCCAGGGGCTGCCCGAGCTGCTCAGGCGGCCCCCAGGCCAGGCTCACCGGCTGCTGCAGAAGTCACGCAGGTCACGGAAAGTCATGGAATCTGTGACTTATGTGGCCTCCGTGACAAACATGGAGCCTTAGGCAGTTCAGGAAAGATTTTCCCCACTCCCTACTCTGCATTGCACAATTGCCCAGTTGTGGGCATTTCATCTTCCTTTGCAGTATCAACTATCCATCACTGTCAGAAGTAGGACACAGCTGCAGCAGCACAGGAGCCAGCAAACAGAGCTGTAAACAGGGGAGTTTCAGAGGGAGTTCTGTTGGAGGAGCAGGTTTGTGTAGTTTGTGTAGTGTGTGTGTGTGTGTGTGTGGAGGCTGCTAGGGGCAGTGTGCTGGGAGAGCAGCGGAGCCCTGATTAAGGGGCGGGGCTTACCTGATTAGGGGTCCTATATAAGTAGCCAGCCAGTCAGGCAGCAGCACAGACAGCTGCAGCAGCACAGGAGCCAGCAAACAGAGCTGTAAACAGGGGAGTTTCAGAGGGATTTTCCAGGGGGAGGTTGCAGGGGAGACTAAGACAGAGGAACCGACAAGCAGGTCAAGGGATAGGGTGGTGGTCTGGTGCCTGCCGGGGGCTTGTGTTGTGTTAACTACCAGGCGTCAGGTGGGAAGGCCATGACTGATACAGAGGCAGCAGTGAAAGACACAATGAGGATGACTGGATGTGGAAGCTGCGGCATGTACATGATCCTGGAGGGGGTGCCTGAAAAGAGCTTTGTCTGCATGAAGTGCCGCCTGATAGAGCTGATGGAAGAGAAGATCCGAGGACTGGAGATGCAGGTGCAAACTCTGGTTGAGTTCAGAAGGGGATTTGAGCAGACGATGGAGCACAGACACGAGAGGGCTGAAGGGATAAGCTCAGATGTGCAGATGGAAGCAGGACCAAAGAATTCTGAGGAGAGACTGCTGGGTGAGGAAAGTGGACGGTGGAAGCACGTGACTAAGAGAACCAGACAGAGGAAAAGAAGGGCCAGTGAAGGAGAAATAGAACTCAGGAACAAGTTTGCAGAGTTGGAAAATGAAGAAGGGGCACAGCAGGTGGTCGCTGAAGGAGAGAGGGCAAGGAAAAAGAGAAAAGCTGATAGTCCTGCAGGAGGAGGGGAGGAGTCAATGGAGGCAACACCAAATATGAGCCCCAGGAGGATTGCAACGGGGAATAGGAATCGAGAGGACTTGCAGCCGGTGGGTGCGGGAGATAGACCGGAGAAGCGCACTGTCACCAGGAAAAGGCAGGTCTACGTGATTGGGGACTCCTTACCGAGAAGAATAGACAGGCCTGTGACTAGAGCTGATCGGCAGAACAGAAGGGTGTGCTGTATGCCAGGTGCTCAGATACAGGATGTGGACCTGAGGCTGAAAAGGATACTAGCGGGAGCGGGGAAGAATCCATTGATTGTCCTTCATGTGGGAACGAATTATACGGCTAGAAACTCTCTGGAATGTATCAAAGGAGACTATGTCAGACTGGGGAAGACGCTTAAGGAAACTGAGGCTCAGGTGATCTTCAGTGGGATTCTGCTGGTTCCTAGAGAAGGGCGACAAAGGTGTGACAAGATTATGGCGATCAACAGATGGCTCAGGCAGTGGTGCTATAAGGAGGGCTTTGGGATGTACGGCCATTGGGAAGCATTTACAGACAGAAGACTGTTCTCTCGGGATGGACTTCACCTGAGCAAGGAGGGAAATAGACTTCTAGGATGGAGGCTCGCCGACCTGATTAAGAGAGTTTTAAACTAGAAATTTGGGGGAGGTGGTTGGGAGATGTTTGGAAGATCTCCACGCCGGAATTTAACCTTGAGAGGCAAGTAAACAAAGTAAGAGGGGATACAGCCGTGGACAGAAGAATTGGCACAAGGAGGAAGGGTAGTGTAGATAACAGACTAACAGGTGATGTTGGTGGTAGAATGTCTGTGCCTAACAGGGTACAGAATGTGAGTGAAGCCAAACGGCAAAAATTAAGATGTCTGTACACTAATGCGAGGAGCCTAGGGAACAAAATGGAGGAACTAGAGCTACTGGTGCAGGAAGTGAAACCGGATATTATAGGGATAACAGAAACGTGGCGGAATAGTAGTCATGACTGGAGAACAGGTATTGAAGGCTATGTGCTGTTTAGGAAAGATAGAAATAAAGGCAAAGGTGGTGGAGTAGCGTTGTACATCAATGAGGAGGTTAACTGTAAAGAAATAAGAAGTGATGGAATGGACAAGACAGAGTCTGTCTGGGCAAAAATCACACTGGGAAAGAAAGTTACTAGAGCCTCCCCTGCGATAGTGCTTGGGGTGTGCTACAGACCGCCGGGATCTGATTTGGATATGGATAGAGGCCTCTTTAATGTTTTTAAGGAAGTAATCACTAATGGGAAATGTGTGATCATGGGAGACTTTAACTTCCCAGATATAGACTGGAGTACAAGTGCTAGCAAGAATAGTAGGGATCAGATTTTTCTGGATGTGATAGCTGATGGATTCCTTCACCAAGCAGTTGAAGAACCGACAAGAGGGGATGCCATTTTAGATTTGGTTTTTGGTGAGCAGTGAGGACCTCATAGAAGAAATGGTTGTAGGGGACAACCTTGGTTCGAGTGATCATGAGCTAATTCAGTTCAAACTAGATGGAAGGATAAACAAAAATAGATCTGGGACTAGGCTTTTTGATTTCAAAAGGGCTAACTTTAAAGAATTAAGGAAATTAGTTAGGGAAGTGGATTGGACTGAAGAACTTGTGGATCTAAATGCGGAAGAGGCCTGGAATTACTTTACGTCGCAGCTGCAGAAGCTATCGGAAGCCTGCATCCCAAGATAGGGGGAAAAAACCATAGGCAGGAGTTGTAGACCAAGCTGGATGAGCAAGCATCTCAGAGAGGTGATTAAGAAAAAGCAGAAAGCCTACAAGGAGTGGAAGAAGGGTGGGATTAGCAAGGAAAGCTATCTTAGTGAGATCAGAACATGTAGGGATAAAGTGAGAAAGACTAAAAGCCAAGTAGAGTTGAACCTTGCAAAGGGAATTAAAACCAATAGTAAAAGGTTCTATAGCCATATAAATAAGAAGAAAACAAAGAAAGAAGAAGTGAGACCGCTACACACTGAGGATGGGAAGGAGGTTAAGGATAACCTAGGCATGGCCCAATATCTAAATAAGAACTTTGCCTCAGTCTTTAATAAGGCTAATGGGGAGCTTAGGGGTAATGGAAGGATGACAAACGGGAATGAGGATATGAAGGTGGATATTACCACATCTGAGGTAGAAGCCATACTTGAACAGCTTAATGGGACAAAATCGGAGGGCCCGGACAATCTTCATCCGAGAATATTAAAGGAACTGGCGCATGAAATTGCAAGCCCGTTAGCGAGAATTTTTAATGAATCGGTAAACTCAGGGGTTGCACCGTATGACTGGAGAATTGCTAATGTAGTTCCTATCTTTAAGAAAGGGAGAAAGAGTGATCCGAGTAACTATAGGCCAGTTAGTTTGACATCTGTAGTATGTAAGGTCTTGGAAAAAAATTTGAAGGAGAAAGTAGTTAAGGACATTGAGGTCAATGGTAATTGGGACAAAGTACAACATGGTTTTAACTCCACCAGAGAGGTCCTTTGGGGCCATCTGCCTGTCCCAAGTCAGGATAAAGGAGGAGGGTTGGGCGTGAGGCTAGCAACTCCACCTCGTAAAAAATCAACCTGCTACAGAAATGCCAACAATAGAGACAACAGAGACTTTTACCCTGGAAAAAGAACGGTCTTCAATTCGAAGATGCATGACGCTGGGTGGTAAAAGCCGTGAGGAAGCCACTAAGCCGATTACCCTTCTTGCAACCAGGAGGATTACCATAGGCACATAGAACGTGAGGACCATGTACGAGTCAGGAAAGACGGCGCAGGTTGCAGCTGAGACATATACTACGTAAGCAGCCAACTAACATCACCAGACAGGCACTGCGGTGGAACCCCAAGGCAAGCGGAAAAGAGGCTGTCCAAGAAACACCTGGCGATGCGACCTTCAGGCTGATAGCAAAAAAACGGGCTATACTTGGAACCAGCTAGAGCGAATGGCCCAGGATAGAGGACTCTGGAGATCTGTGGTTGGCAGCCCATACCTTGATTGGGGTGACGGGCATGAGTGAGTGACAACATGGTTTTCATAAAGGTAGATCGTGCCAAACCAACCTGATCTCCTTCTTTGAGAAGGTGACAGACTATTTAGACAAAGGAAATGCGGTAGATCTAATTTACCTCGATTTCAGTAAGGCATTTGACACGGTTCCACATGCAGAATTATTAGTCAAATTGGAAAAGATGGGGATCAATATGAGAATTGAAAGGTGGATAAGGAACTGGTTAAAGGGGAGACTACAACGGGTCGTACTGAAGGGTGAACTGTCAGGCTGGAAGGAGGTTACTAGTGGAGTTCCTCAAGAATCGATTCTGGGACCAATCTTATTTAACCTTTTTATTACTGACCTTGGCACAAAAAGCGGGAATGTGCTAATAAAGTTCGCGGATGACACAAAGCTGGGGGGTATTGCTAACATGGAGAAGGACTGGGATATCATACAGGAAGATCTGGATGACCTTGTAAACTGGAGTAATAGTAATAGGATGAAATTTAATAGTGAAAAGTGCAAGGTCATGCACTTAGGGATTAATAATAAGAAGTTTAGATATAGATTGGGGACGCATCAGTTGGAAGCAACTGAGGAGGAGAAGGACCTTGGGGTATTGGTAGATCACAGGATGACTATGAGCCGCCAATGTGATATGGCCATTAAAAAAGCTAATGCGGTTTTAGGATGCATCAGGCGAGGTATTTCCAGCAAAGATAGGAGGTGTCAGTAACGTTATATAAGGCGCTGGTGAGACCCCACCTGGAATACTGTGTGCAGTTCTGGTCTCCCATGTTTAAGAAGGATGAATTCAAACTGGAACAGGTTCAGAGACGGGCTACTAGGATGATCCGAGGAATGGAAAACCTGTCATATGAAAGGAGACTCAAAGAGCTTGGTTTGTTTAGTCTAGCCAAAAGAAGGCTGAGGGGGGATATCCTTGCTCTTTATAAATTTATTAGAGGGATTAATATTAGGGAGGGGGAGGAATTATTTAAGCTTAGTACCAATGTAGATACAAGAACAAATGGGTATAAACTGGACACTAGGAAGTTTAGACTTGAAATTAGACGAAGGTTTCTAACCATTAGAGGAGTGAAGTTCTGGAACAGCCTTCCAAGGGGAGTAGTGGGGGCAAAAGACATATCTGGCTTAAGATTAAGCTTGATAAGTTTATGGAAGGGATGGTATGATGGGAGAGCCTAATTTTGGCAACTGATCTTTGATTATCGCCAGCTAGCTATGCCCAGTGGTTGGTGATGTGATGTTGGATGGGATGGGATCTAAGTTACTGCAGAGAATTCTTTTCTGAGTGCTGACTGGTGAGTCTTGCCCACATGCTCAGGGTTTAACTGATCGCCATATTTGGGGTCGGGAAGGAATTTTCCTCCAGGGCAGATTGGCAGAGGCCCTGGAGGTTTTTCGCCTTCCCCTGCAGCGTGGGGCATGGGTCACTTGCTGGTGGATTCTCTGCAGCTTGAGGTCTTCAGACCACAATTTGAAGACTTCAATAACTCAGGCATATAGGTTAGGGGTTTGTTACAGAACTGGATGGATAGGGTTCTGTGGCCTGCTTTGTGCAGGGGGTCGGACTAGATGATCACATTGGTCCCTTCTGACCCTAGAATCTATGAATCTATGACACAGACTTTCATGGGCAATCACCTGATCTGGGTTGGTAAATCCTGATTTCCTGTGCTAAAGAGAAGATATTTTATCACCTTCAAGAAGCCTCTTACTTCTGCCTAGACACCTGGGTTATGGGAAACTTCACCAGTCAGGAGACCAAAGATGTCTGTTGTTTAAATGCACAAGTTTCCCTCCCAAACCCTTTACCTCTTGCCTGGCATTTTCAGCCCTAGCTCGCTCCTCTTCTCTCTGAGATTGCATAGTAGCAGCCTCCTGCTTCAGCTCCAACAGCTTCTTCTCATAAGCACCTTCTGCCTCTACTTTCTCTTGGGCTGAGAGCTCCCACATCTCTTTCAGCTCTGCACGGTGCCATTCCTGCTCACTCTTCTAACAATCAGAAAAAGAGCCATTAGGTGCTTCAGACTTAGGCCACCTCCTCATATCACAGCTTGCTGATATGGCACCAGCCAAAGGCCCAGGTCACAGTTCCCTCCACCAACATGAAGCATCAACAGCATACACATTACTGGCAGTGCTGTGGGCAGGGACAGAAGAAGTTATTTTCCAAGGGGACTCGTAGTGACCTTGGAGGGGAAACAGCACCCAACCTCCCTCCACCTACTGATCCTCCCTCCTGTGAGGATTTTCTCCCTCTGTTCCTGTAGGATTTTCCGCATCACCATCCCCAGTATTTGCTTCTACTCTTATTTCCTGTAATCCCAGAGCTTAATTCAACATTTTGATTAATGCATAATAAGCGTAAACTGCATACAGAATGAGGAGACCCGCCCCCATGACTCAGGCTGGGCCAGACACTGTGGAGCTACTCCATGGCCTCCCTCAGCCAAGTCCAGCAGGAAAGGAGCACAGGTTCCTGCAACTCTTCTGAGGCTCCTCCTCACTTCTGCATTATTACACCCCTTGGGCAACCTGCTGCAATGTGCCAGAATCTCAGGTGGCTGTTTCATATCAATCTGTGAGTCTGGGCAGAATTTCAATCCCTGGTTCTCAGGCCTTCTGAACATAGTTGATTGCAGAGCCAGTCCCAGGGCCCTCCTGAACTTGGGGTTGGATGTGGTGCCCCATGGCAGGTCACATAATAGCAGCAGCAGCAGGGAAGAGCCTGAGAAAGGAGCCTTTGCACACCTGCAGGAGCCACTTTCAACCACTGCTGCCTGGCCCCAGCAAGGAGTTGAGGAGGAAGGGTACTCACGCCTATCACCACCAGCCACTGTCACCCCTATGCCTCCTCGACCAGAGGAGTGACTTGATCATGCATCCCCAACTAGCCACTGTATGCAGCATGTTACCAGTAGCAAACCATAAAGCAATAGTAGCCACAAACAGCATGCATGAAAACTCTCTTCACATACACCAATTGCTGACTAATTTCATGTAACTGAGCTACTGGGAAAAGTCACCATCTGTTTGTGGGTACAAGGGCTGTGTAAAGAGTTTTATGTGTCTAGTTCATCCTGCCCTACTGTGCCTGGGTGTCAACGCTGAGCAATTTCTCCTTCCATTTCCCAGTCTTGATCCCACACAGCATTGCTTCTCCAGCACCGGATAAATAAACAGCAATACAAAAAATAAACGACTGTATTTGATCACATGACAAGTAACATTAGGACAGAGTTAAAGTGAAATGATAAACTCCCTCCAAGGCACTGAGATACAGCTTTACTTACATCTCCCCTGTGTCACTGGGTTGGTTATTTCTACCAAATTCACAGTTGTGAAAAATGCATCACGGTCATGAAAAACTGGTCTTTTGTGTACTACTACCCTATGCTATACAGATTTCACAGGGGAGACCAGCATTTCTCAAACTGGGGGTCCCAACCCAAAAGGAGGTTGCAGGGCAGGGGTTACAAGATTATCATAGCGGGATCGTGGTATTGCCACCCTTACTTCTGCACTGCTTTCAGAGCTGGGTGTCTGGAAAGCACTGGCTGCTGGCTAGGTGCCCAGCTCTGAAGGCAGCACTGTCAGCAGCAGCACAGAAGTAAGGGTGGCAACGGGCGGTCCGAGAGTGGTGGCTGCTGGCCGAGGGCCCAGCTCTGAAGGCAGCAGCACAGAAATAAGGGTGACAATACCATACCATCCTTATTTCTATGCTGCTGCTGGCACTGGCGCTGTCTATAGAGCTGGGCTCCCGGCCAGCAGATACCGCTCTCCAGCCACCCAACTCTGAAGGCAGTGCTGTGGTCAGCAGCAGTTCAGAAGTAAGGGTGGCAATACCACAACCCCCCTACAATAACCTTGCAATGTCCCCACTACCCCCTTTTGGGTCAGGACCCCTACAGTTACAACACTGTGAAATTTCAGATTTAAATATCTGAAATCATGAAATTTATGATTTCTAAAATCCTATAACCATGAAATTGGCCAAAATGGACTGTGAATTTGGTAGGACCCAAGTTATTTCCTCTCTCTGATCAGGTCTGTACGGCAGAGTTAACTCGGAGGATCAGTACCCGGGTTGGTCTAATTCAGGTGTGAGCAGTCACACTGCAGAGCCATATGAGAGTTGCTGTGTCTACAGTGGATGAATTCACCCATGTGAGATGCTAAGACTTCTGGCGGTACATCCTATGGTTCTCTGTGCTGCCCCAAGCTGAGCTGCTCTAATTCTTTCCCAGTGAATTGTGGGAGAATCCCACAATCCTGGGCACACTGGGAGAATTGTGGGAAGGCGCTGGAGGACTATCTGCACTTGAGAGGTTTAGCCTGTGTCCTCACTGCAAAATAGGTATGTTACCAACCTGGGTCAAAGTGACACCCGGGCTTAAGCCTACAACCCAGGATGGATCAGCTAGACCAGGCGGAAAGCACTATCAAGCTAGGGTGAGAGGTCTGAGTTTTCAGCTGAGACGTGGGTTAGGGACCATATGTGAGTAAGAACTCGGGTTAAATCAGCAATTCAGCACTTTGTCAGAACTTCATGCCTTTGTTTCCTGTTGCCCCCAATCTAATCTCTTCAGGTCCCATTGAAGCTCAGCTTTGACACCACTGTGTTTCTTCCCCTCCTCTGTGGTATTGTCTGCAAATTGTTCACAATTATATTCCCCTTGAACACCCAACAAAGAATGAGGCTTGATAACAAACTTCACCTCCAGGGCAACAGCCCAAACAAGCAAAGGCATGAGAGGAAGCTCTACTTGAAGAGCAACACATACTGAGAGACTGTGTTGTTTCACTTGATTGCCTCTATGATGTAAGCAGCCCCAGGATCCACTTGGAATAGCTATATGGACCGGCACAGGTCTGCAGACCAAACTTTAGGAACACCATCATACCCAGCTGTACACGCAGCCATGACTGACAGACTCATATTAAACAGCAACTTTAATTTACAGCTGTCAAATTATTCATAACATTTATTCCACGAACATCACCCTCTTCTGCTTGAAGAGCATCTGCAAACAAGTTAAAGTTTTCCCAAATTTGTTCATTGTTTCATGAACGTTGTGTGCATACACATCATAGTCTATGGATTGCTTAAAAATGGTCCACTGCAAATATCTGCTGTATAGGACATACTTCTACTTTTCCTCTATAGGATAGATTATGTAACAAAGGATTTTCAAAATTGTCTGAGGGATCTGGATGCCCAATTCCTATTAGAAATTAACAGGCATTGAGATTCTCATTCTTACTGTACTTAGTGGTCTTCTATTTTTTGTTATCCCCACAGTCATGATCACAAAGTAATTGTATGAACATAGCCATGTACTGGCAGCAAGTCTGTACATGAAGCACATGCACCTCAAAGGGACAAAACAAAGCTTTAGAGCTTTGGAACGTCCTAGCTGTCTTGCAGTGGAATGGAATCCAGCTTACAAGGTGTTGTTAGTAAATCATACAAGGCTGCAGTGGCAAACATTGTACTGGAAGGGTCAGTACGGTGTCTGAGGAGAGCAATAAACATTAATGAAAACATTAAAATGGGCCCAGGGGATGGCCTGGTTTTAACCATTCAAATCCACTGCCTTTGCTCTTTGACAGTGGCCATCCTACCACCTACCAGCTCTTGCAGGAGCTTGTTCATTTCCTCCTCGTACGCAGCTTGACGAAGGCTAAGGGTATCTTGATGTTGCTGCTCTGTCCGTGACAGTTGCTGTGCCATATCCTCCCGCTCCCGCTCCATTGAGGATCTCTCTGTTTCCAGCTCACAACGAAGGCACTTCACTTCTCCTGCAGAAGAGGAGACACAGCAAGAGTGTGAACCCCTCTCCCTTCCTTGAGTTATTAAGGGCTCAGCTGCACCATGCCAGAGCCTTCTCTGTCCCAGACAGGGAAAGGGCCATGTCCATCTCTCACTCCCCAGAGGCCCCTCTGCCCCATCCACAGAAGGGGCATCTCCGGTGGGCTGTGCTTCTCAGCCTCTTACCTTGTATCACCTCTTTGGCCTGGGTGACTGTTTGAACCTTGATTTCCAACTGACCCCTAGTGACTTCCAACTGAGACACCTGCTGCTGAACTTCGAACAGGCTGGATTCTAAGATCTCTTTTGCTGATCTACAAGATATAAATACAGAGCAATAATTAATCTCTTGCACTTGCAGTGTAGCTGTAGTCATGTCAGTCCCCAGATATTAGAGAGACACAGTGGATGAGATAGTATCTTTTCCTGGACTAACTTCCGTTGATGAGAGAGACAAGCTTTTGAACTTACACCGAGCTATTCTTCAGGTCTTGGATTCTGTACACAGAGTGTCACAGCTATATATACGGTGGAACACATTGTTTATCGTAAGTAGTTAACACATATTTCAAGGGACCATTCCAGGTAAAGTGAAGTTAATGGGCCACTTCCATGCAGTCCATTTCCATGCTGATGACACCACTTCCAGAACTCAATCACCTCCCGGCACAGTGGAGATGATCAAGTGCCTCTCTGCTTGTTTATATAGTAATTGCCAAAGTGTTGTCTATCAGGATCTACTCTGTGGCATTTTGGAGGACTGGTGAGAATGCTATCTAAGCCAGTCTGACAGCGCTCGGTTCAAAAAAGTTTGTGTGGAGCTTGAAATCATCCTGGGACCACAAGCCTAGCATTTACAGGTAGTGTAAGTGGGCCCCCCATCTTGTCCCTGACAAATCTGTGACCAGTGTCATCATCATGGAGGGGGCCATTGATGACTTCAATGCCAGGGTTGGTACTAGTGCCAATGCTGATGCCAGTGCCAGGTCAGCTTTTGATGCCTCTTTTTCTGCAGAGATCTTCAGAGTTGTCTGCCTGCTAGATGGAGTGCTGGAAGATGTGGGTTTGGCCATCAAAGGGGTCTTCAAGCTTGGCTTTTCTGGATCAAATGCCACTCTCATAGATTGCTCCAGAAGATGCAGTTTCAGCCTTGTACCCCCTGACTTGCTAGTTCTTACAGAGAAGAGGCAGACAGAGCACTGGCTTGGGACATGAGACTTTCTCAAGCAGAATAGGCATCTGCAGGGCCCATCTTTCAGAGGAATTAGCTTATTGCAGGGCAGACAAGGCTTAAAGCCTGTAGGTTTTGAATTTCCCATTCTAAGAGCCTACGCAGGGGGCCTTTGTATGGGGGGACCTGGACACCAGGGTCTGCAGGCAGCTTTTGGTTCAACAAGTGCTAGAACAGACTAGGGAACAAAACTAAATAATGAAGATGGTTCTGAGGAATCTAAGAAGATTTGAAGGACTTTTTTTTTTTTGAGAAATTTAACTGGAGCTAAAGTCCATGGGTCTGATACTGCTAAGTTCTGTTTCACTGCCAGGAGCAGTAAGAGGGAACTGTGGGAGGGTTGTGGCTTTTATAGCCTCATAAAGCAGCATGCAGCAGTACAAGATGCATGTGTAGCCTCTAATTGACAGTGCTCTTCAAAAAAATCTGGTTCCGTGCACAAGGGCACAGCGCATCTAGTGCTGGGGTCCACACTGACACTGTCATAACTATGAAGGGAAGGGTAACAGCCCTCCTGTGTACAATACTATAAAATCCCTCCTGGCCAGAGACACCAAAATCCTTTTACCTGTAAAGGGTTAAGAAGCTCAGGTAACCTGGCTGACACCAGACCCAAAGGATCAATAAGAGGACAAGATACTTTCAAATCTTGGTGGGGGGAAGGCTTGTGTTTGTGTGCTCTCTGATTTGAGGGTTGTTCGCTCTTGGGACTAAGAGGGACCAGACATCAATCCATGCTCTCCAAATCTTTCTGAACCAGTCTCTCAAATTTCAAACTTGTAAGTAACAGCCAGGCAAGGCGTGTTAGGTTTATCTTTGTTTTCTCAACTTGTAAATGTTCCTTTTCGCTAAGAGGATTTACCTCTGTTTGCTGTAACTGTGAACCTAAGGCTAGAGGGGGTTCCTCTGGGCTCTCTGACACTGATTACCCTGTAAAGTTATTTTCCATCCTGATTTTACAAAGATGATTTTTTACCTTTCTTTCTTTAATTAAAAGCCGCCTTTTTTAAGAACCTAATTGATTTTTCCTTGTTTTAAGATCCAAGGGGGTTGGATCTGGACTCACCAGGAACTGGTGGGGGAAAAGGAGGGGGAATGGTTAATTTCTCCTTGTTTTAGGATCCAAGGGTTTGGATTGGTGTTCACCAGGGAATTGGTGGAGGAGTCTCTCAAGGCTACCCAGGGAAAGGTTATAGTACTTGGGAGGGAGATATTCTGGGGGAGGTAGACAGAGTTTCCCAAATAACTCTTAAATGATTTGGGTGGTGGCAGCAAAACCAGATCTAAGCTGGTAATTAAGCTTAGGGGTTCTCATGTAGGTCCCCATATCTGTACCTTAGAGTTCAGAGTGGGGAAGGAACATTGACAGACACATACACAAAGAACAGCTCTGAGTATCAAAAGCTGTAAGGAGACCGCAGTCAATATCAGAGAACTGCTCTGGATGGATAACTGCTGTTAGACAGAATCCAAGAATTTCTGTGTACTGATATATGATGTATGTGTGAAAGTAGATGTCTTTGATGTCAAAAGCCAAAAATCAATCTCCTGGACTCAGGGAAGAAATCACAGAAGCCAAAATCACCATACAAAATTTGAACTTTCTGATGTACTTGTTTAGTTTTTGAAGTCAAAGGCATCACCAATATAAGCTAGCCATCTCTGGAAGCCTCTAAAAATCACCTAGAAGGGACGAAGAACTATTTCTAACCACTTCACAAGAGAGGCAGAAGATGGAACAGCTTGTTCTCTAGGTCCAGTAACTATCTCTTGTTTTTCTACAAGATAAACTCTAGGGATTATTTTGGGGAAGTTCTATGACCTTTGTTACACAGAAGTTGGACTAGATGTCTGAAATTCTATACCTTGGGGGAGCACCCTGTATCCCCCATATTCTTTACTTATATATAATTGTGATATTCCTATAAACCAGGCCATGTGAGGTATCAGGAAAAAGATAATGATCTGCTGAAAGTCATTGTTCTATCTAAATATTTATATCATTGGCACATATGAAGTTATGAGATTGTGGTGTATGGTTGTCACTAAAACATGCTATAAGTTGGGGAATTGGCCAGATGTTAGCTCCCTAGAGACTCTGAGACAACAGCAAGGAAAGTAACCAACATGTAGGCAGGTGTCAAACAACCATCAACCGCCACTGTCCAGCAAGGGAGCTACAATGCAATGACTCACCTGCATGAGGCCACACCAAGGGGAATTGTTCAACCTTGCCTGGGGAAGCAGCAATGCCCACCAGATATGCCTGGTCTTGTGTTCTCCAAGCACATGGGACTAAAGGTCCAAAACAGAACACAGTGGCCCCATACTTGGCCTTTCTCCTCCCCCCACCTAAGCTGCAAGCAACACGGACACTCAGAAGACTGAAGACTCCATCAGAGGAGACTGGCCCAGATTTCTAGGGGAAAACCTATGTACTATGAACTGCAATTTCCAGTGGGGTGATATCTTAATCTAGATGTTGCCCAGTCTAATAGGGTTGAGAGTTTAGATTGCGTGCTTATATTTTATTTGCTTTGGTAGCTAACTCAGACTTTTTGCCTCTCACTTAAAATCTATCTTTTGTAGTCAATACATTTGTTTAACTGTTTACCTTTACCAATGAGCTTGCCTGAAGTGTTTGTTAAATCTGCTCAGGTTTACAAAGGCTGGTGTATATCCACTTTCCATTGGTGAAGTGGTGAACCAATTAATTAATTTGCATTGCTCAAGAAAGGGTCTCGAGCAGTGCAAGATGGTATATTCCTGAGGTACAGGGCTGGGAGCTGGGGGGATTTGGCTGGTGCCTTTCTCCGTGTGATTCATGAGTGGCTTGGGAAGCATTCATGCAATCATGCTGGGTGTGGGGCTCCACATGCCATTGTGCTGAGTGATAACAGCACCTGGAAGGGTTTGCTACATGTCACTTGCAAAGCATTGTGAGAGACAGGCCAGGCTGGAGAGTTAAGGGGGCACAACGGTCCTACCATCCCAGGCTGCACCCTGGAGATCCTGTCACAAGATGACGACAATGGTCCCATATGGCCCTAGAATCTATGATTCTCCTGTTCCTCTTCATAGAATCATAGAAGATTATGCTTGGAAGAGACCTCAGGAGGTCATCTCGTCCAACCCTCTGCTCAAAGCAGGACCAATCCCAGCTAAATCATCCGAGCCAGGCCATCCCATCCTAGTCAAGCCTGGGCCTTAAAAACCTCTAAGGATGGAGATTCCACCCCCACTCTAGGTAACCCGTTCTAGTGCTTCACCACCCTCCCACTGAAATAGTTTTTCCTAATATCCAACCTAGACCTCCCCCACTGCAACTTGAGACCTTTGCTCCTTGTTCTGTCATCTGCTACCACTGAGAACCACCCAGCTTCATCCTTTTTGGAACCCCCCTTCAGGTAGTTGGAGGCTGCTATCAAATCCCTTCTCACTCTTCTTTTCTGCAGACTAAATAAACCCAGTTCCCTCAGCCTCTCCTCCTAAGTCACGTGCCCCAGCCCCCTAATAATTTTCGTTGCCCTTCACTGGACTCTCTCCAATGTGTCCACATCCTTTCTGTAGTGGGGGGCCCAAAATGAGATGCAATACTCCTTTTCCTCACATCAGAGAACAGGGCTGGAAGGGACCTCCTGAGTCATCGAGTCCAGTCCCCTATTATTGAAGGCAACCACATCACCTAATCTCAGCCATAAATGTATCAAGAGCTATCTTAAAATTAACTGGGTTTCTTGCCCTCGCAACTCCTATTGAAAGACTGCTCTAGAACCTCATTCCTCTGATGGCTAGAAACTTTAATTTCCAGCCTAAATCTATTCATGGCCAGTTTATACCCATTTCTTCTTGTGCCAACATTGTCCTTTAGTTTAAACAGTTCCTCTCTCTCCCTGGTGTTTACTCCCTAATTTATTTATAGAGAACAATCAGATCCTCTTTCAGCCTTCATTTTCCTAGCCTAAACAAACCAAGCCCTTTGTCTCTTCTCATAAGATAGGCTCTTCATTCCCTGAATTATTCTGGTAGCCCAGACACTTAAGAACCATACTCTTCCATGGCAACATGGCAACTAACAGTAAACTCTCTCTGGACCAGAGGATCACTCAGATATTTGATCCTGATGCAGAAGCAAAAATAGTGTAATATTGCTGGGATATAATCATATATGTTGTGACACATATATACACATATATATGAATACGTTGTAATACGTTATAGGCCAGTGGGCCTAGTGTGTGTGAAGTATGCTTGAGATGAGTACGTGGGTTGCGTGCTGGCAACCGAAGGAAGGATTTAAGGCTGCGAATGGTCAAGGATTGTTCTGTGCAAAACAACTTCTTGTGTCCATGGGAAAAATAAAGAATCAGCAGAAAAAGGAATAACATCAGTGGTGTTGTCACAGCGATGTATTCACTACAGCTGCGGGGCTGTGGACAAAAATTGAGGGAAATGAAATGCCTTAGATTATGGTGGCCTGCCCAGGACTGTTTTCTTGGCAAAGGTAAAGGAAAGATGATGCAACGGAATGGACTATAAATGGTTGTCTATGATATCTGCAATTTGGAGTCAGACATCGATCCAGAGCCCTAATTTTGAAGAGGTGTGCAACGCTGGCTCCCCAGGCCTTATGACTGGAAGCGGACCTCAACTGGCCATCGGGACTTCGGTCTAATTGTCAGACTCTGATGCAGTATGAAAGGGGTATGAATGTGGAGTGAGTGGGGTTTACACTGTAATCAATAAAAGTATTTAGAGTATTATATACCAACACTGTGCCCGGCATCAGCCTGCTCCCCCATCCAACATGGAGACCCCTATGAAGACCAAACAATTTCTCCTTGATGCCAGTTCCTACAGGTCAGCAAGGCTTAGGAGTAAAGGATCCATAAAACAGGGAAGGACTAGAAATCAAAAGAGGCAGGAGAGGACCAAGGGAAAATGGAATCTCTGTCTGTGGCACATTCCTACAACCTCCCCATCATTCCCAACATAAGCAAACATAGAAATGGATCCCTGAAGGTTTCTGGGTTCCCAGCACCTTCAGAATAAGTCTCTAGCTCCATCTTAGTTGGATGTGGGACTGACTCTGACTGTCCTCAGGTCAAAGCCTTGGATCCAGAAGTGCCCACTCCAAAATCTGTGGAGTTGTAATCAGGGAATGGTGTCTGCTCAATCAACAGAAGAGTGCAGCCTGCAGAAAACTCAGCCTCTGAAGCCTCAGACTCCATTCTACAATCCCAATAAGCACTTGGATCCAAGCAAACAGCTTGTGCTAAAGAGGATGGCCCAGGGACAGCTCACTCTGTCAGAGCTGAGGAACCAAATATCGAAAAATTATACTGGATTGTTTTGGAGTTTACCCAGTACTATGTTGCAGGAAAGGGACATGGGCAGATACTTCTGCTTCAGTTTATTAAGCTTGTACCAAAAATAAATCCTCACTGGGACTTCGGGTTTTCTCTTGTGACCGCTGTTGAGCTGCTGTCCGGTTGAGCAAACCCTGGCCCTGGCACATGGATATTAAAATGGCCCTACCTCTCAGAGGTAGTGAGGCTGTTTGTAAAATATATAGTGATCCTCAGATGGAAAGCGCTCTCTCAGGGCATGTCTTCACTATGGAGGTAAGTCAACCTATGCTATTAAAGCTACTCAGTGCTGAGTGACATTACAACTAGATCCATCAAATATATATGTGTGCTGCACAAGGTCCTCACTTCCCCAACCTCACCTGAGCTCTGCCAGCTGCTCTGAAAGGCCACGTCTGTCCCGCTCCACAGCTCCTAGTCGCACCTCCAGTGTTGCCTTCTCACGCACCAGGGCTTCCTTTTCTCTGGATACTTTAGCCAATGCATCTCCACGGCGACTTGACTCCAGACGTGTTTTCTCCAAGTCAGTGCTGGATGACTCCTCCTGGCGACACATCTGGAAATGGGGGGAAAGGGGGAAATGAGCTCCTACTACTAGCCAAGATACTCTCCAGAACTCATCAGCTTCACTCTTGAGCTAGCCAGAGGAGAGAGCTGAAGGATTGAGATAATTTCCCTTCATGGTGTCACTGTGCACTGATGTACCAGGAGACAACCAGGCCTGAAAATGACAATTTGGAAATTATGTCTATGTCTATATTGGGTTGCTTGGGATAGTACTATAGCTCTAGTCCCTGGGCGCATGGGGCCCCAGTAATGAGTGAGTGTTGTGGGAATATGGAATCGATCAGTGCTATGCTCAGCTGATGCGGCAACTCATGGTATCGGACGCCATCAGGTAGTTGAGGGACACCTATTTAGAACACATCACCAGACATCGGCAATACAGGAGAGGTGAGCTGGAGTGCCATTGAGAAGTGAAGTCAGGAAAGTAACTGAAATACTTCTGTGATGGATTGTATTTACTGAGGGACAACCTAGCCTAAATTCTCAATTACTGAGGGACCATCTACACACATTGCTATATTTGCTTTCCATAATCTACTCTTAGCATACCTCTTATAAGTGATGTGCCCAAATATTTGGATGCTAATACTTTTAACTGTATCGATGAATTTATTAACTCTAATTTGGGGTACTACAGATTATGTACTATATGTATTTTATGACTTTTAAACCAGACTTTATACTTTTGGATAATTTAAGCATTCTACCCAGAAGTACAGATACTCTTTCCTTAACCTGTGTATTAGAAAATTTTAACATTAGCTCCAGCTACCAACACATATGGCTATGGCTGCTGAAGTGTTTCCATGCAAAGATCCTGTATTAAACTTTCCAAAGCTTTCACCTTTCAAGCTGAAATCTTTTGAGAGTCCTGGTCAAAGTATGCCTGAAGGTGACTTTTTGAAAAGTTTAAGCAAAGACAGTTTAGGGGGTGTGTGTCCGTTTGTTAATTTCTCTCTTCTCTTCTTCCTCAGGGCTTGAGGAAGGGCTCCCACTTAATCAAAGTTGTGTTATCTCCTTTCCTAAAAGTTTATTGGCTAATTTTGAAAACAGGTACAATCTGATACTCCATTTCCACCTGCAACCGGGCATGATGGCTCTTTAAGGCAGGCTTCCACTTGGCCAGATATGTCAACCTAGTGGAAGGCTTCCTACTTTCCAAGAGTACCTGTTGGACCAAGACAAAGCAACGTAACTTGGACCGACTTAACCACGTAGCAACCATGCTGCGAGGTGAAGAGACTGTAGGTCTGGATGGTGAAGTCTGCCGAAGTCCTGAGTTATGAGATCCGGCCAGAGTGGTAGGGGAACTGGGTCTGCCACTGAGAGGTCGAACAACATGGTGTACCGGTGCTGCCTCGGCCACACTGGAGCGATCGTGATCAGGTGGGCGCTGTCCCTGCGGAGCTTGAGGAGGACCTTGTGGACCAGTGGGAACGGTGGAAAGGCGTAGAGTAGACGGTTCGTCCACAGTATCAGGAATGCGTCTGAGAGGGAGCCCGGGGAGCACCCCTGGAAGGAGCAGAACACGTGGCATTTCCTGTTCTCGTGAGAGGCGAAGAGGTCTATGTGGGGAAAACCCCACTTCCAGAAAATAGAATGGATGACATCCGGATGAATCGACCACTCGTGAGACAGGAAGGATCTGCTGAGGTGATCCGCCAGAGTGTTCTGAACTCCTGGGAGAAAGGACACTACCAGATCAATCAAGTGGGCTATGCAAAAGTCCCAGAGCTGGATGGCTTCCTGACAAAGGAGGGAGGAGCGAGCTCCGCCCTGCTTGTTTATGTAAAACATGGCCGTTGTGTTGTCCGTGAACACTGATATACAACGGCCTTGGAGATGCTCTCGAAACACCTGGCACACTAGATGAACCGCCCTCAGCTCCCGCACATTGATGTGTAAGGTTAGTTCTTGAGCTGACCAGAGGCCTTGAGTGTGGAGGCCCTCGAGGTGGGTACCCCAACCCAGAGATGATGCGTCGTGGTTAGGGCCATCGAAGGTTGCGGAGGGTGGAATGGCATCCCTGCACAGACTATGATGGGAGTCAGCCACTAGGTTAGGGAGCCTAAAACATTCGGGGGAACAGTGAGTATCGAGTCCAGGCTGTTCCAGCCCGGCCGGTATACTGAGGCAAGCCATGTTTGAAATGGACAGAAGCATAGCCTGGCGTGTTTGGTCACGAAGGTGCAGGTGGCCATGTGACCTATTAGGCTGAGACAAGCGCGAGCTGACGTTGTCAGGAAGGCTTGGAAGCCTCAAATAATTGTAGCTATCGCCTGAAAACGAGGTTGCGGCAGGCAGGCTCTGGTCAGGCTGGAGTCCAGAATTGCCCCAATGAAGTCTATTCTCTGTGTGGGTATCAGAGGAGACTTCTCTATGTTGATCATCAGGCCTAGGCTTCTGAAGAGGTCTTTGACGATGTACAGGTGATGTCTCACTTGTGACTCGGAGGTCCCTCAAATGAGCCAATTGTCGAGATACGGGTAAATGTGCACCCGACGCCGGAAGGAGGCGGCGACTATGGCCATGCATTTTGTGAATACTCGCGGAGCCGTAGAAAGGCCAAATGGAAGGACCGTGAATTAAAAATGTTGATGGTTGACCACAAAACGGAGGTACCGTCTGTGTGGTGGGTAAATTATGATGTGGAAATATGTGTCCTTCATATCGAGGGTGGCATACCAGTCTCCAGGATCCAAAGACGGGATAAGGGTCCCCAGGGATACCATGCAGAAAAGACAGTTACTCACCTTTGTAACTGTTGTTCTTCAAGATGTGTTGCTCATATCCATTCCAGTTAGGTGTGCGCGCGCCGCGTGCACGTTTGTCAGAAGATTTTTACCCTAGCAACACTCGGTGGGTCGGCTGGGCACCCCCTGGAGTGGCGCCGCCATGGCGCTGGATATATACCCCTGCCGACCCAACTGCCCCTCAGTTCCTTCTTGCCGGCTACTTCGACAGTGGGGAAGGAGGGCGGGTTTGGAATGGTTATGAGCAACACATCTCGAAGAACAACAGTTACAAAGGTGAGTAACTGTCTTTTCTTCTTCGAGTGCTTGCTCATATCCATTCCAGTTAGGTGATTCCCAAGCCTTACCTAGGCGGTGAGGTCGGAGTGAGATGTGGCAGAATGCAAAACTGCTGAGCCAAAGGCTGCATCATCTCTTGACTGTTGAACCAGAGCATAATGCAAAGCAAAGGTGTGGACCGAGGACCAGGTAGCTGCGCAACATATCTCCTGGATAGGTACATGAGCCAGGAAGGTGGCAGATGAAGCCTGAGCCCTGGTAGAATGCGCAGTGATGTTGCTTGGGGAAATATGAGCCAAATCATAACAGGTGCGGATGCACGCCATCACCCAAGATGAGATCCTCTGAGAGGAAACAGGTAGGCCTTTCATTTGGTCTGCTACCGCGACAAAGAGTTGGGGCGTTTTACGAAACGGTTTTGTCCGCTCAATATAAAATGCGAGTGCTCTACGGAAGTCCAAGGAGTGCAACTGTTGCTCCCGTCGCGCTGAGTGTGGCTTCGGGAAGAAGATCGGGAGAAAGATGTCCTGATTAACATGAAAGGCCGAAACCACCTTAGGGAGGAAAGCCAGGTGTGGTCGCAACTGCACCTTGTCCTTGTGGAACACAGTGTACGGCGGATCCACTGTAAGAGCCCTAAGCTCAGAGACTCGTCTGGCCGATGTAATGGCTATGAGGAAAGCTGTCTTCCAAGACAGGTATAGTAGCAAGCAGGTTGCTAACGGCTCGAATGGGGGAGACATAAGTTTGGTTAAAACCAGGTTGAGGTCCCAGGTCGGGGCTGGGCGGCGTACTTGAGGGTATAAGCACTCCAAGCCCTTGAGGAACCTCGAAACAATAGGGTGTGAGAACACAGAACGACCACCTTCGCCTGGGTGGAAGGTAGAGATGGCTGCCAAGTGTACCCTCAGTGATGATACTGCTAGGCCCTGCTGTTTGAGAGACCAGAGGTAGTCCAAAATAGAGGGGATCGAGACCTCAGTGGGAGTAAGATTAAGCTTCTCGCACCAGCAGGAGAAACGCTTCCACTTGGCCAGGTACGTTGACCGGGTGGAAGGCTTCCTGCTACCCAGGAGAACTTGTCGTACTGATTCAGAGCAACGTAACTTTGACTGGTTTAGCCACGCAGTAGCCACGCTGTGAGGTGAAAAGCCTGCAGGTCCGGGTGGTGAAGCCTGCCGTAGTCCTGAGTTATGAGGTCTGAGTGGAGTGGCAGGGTAATTGGGTTGGCTATCGACAGGTCGAGCAACGTGGTGTACCAGTGGTGCCTGGGCCATGCTGGAGCGATGATGATGATGCGCGCTCTGTCCCTGCGGAGTTTCAGCAGGACCTTGTGAATCAGCGGGAACGGTGGGAAGGCATAAAGGAGCTGGCTCTTCCACGACATCAGGAAAGCGTCCGAGATCAATCCCAGGGAGAGACCTTGGAAGGAGCAGAACATCTGGCATTTCCTGTTCTCATGGGAAGCGAACAGGTCTATGTGGGGAAATCCGCAATTCTGGAAAACAGAATGCATAACGTCCGGGTGGATCGACCACTCATGAGACAGGAAAGACCTGCTGAGTCGATCCGCTAGGGTGTTCCGAACGCCTGGGAGAAAGGACACTACCAGATCTATCGAGTGGGCTATGCAAAAGTCCCAGAGTTGGATGGCCTCCTGACAAAGGGGGGAGGATCATGTCCCTCCCTGTTTGTTTATGTAGTACATGGCCGTTGTGTTGTCTGTAAACACTGAGACACAAAGGCCTCGCAGCTGTTGCTGGAAAGCCTGGCACGCCAGGCGGACTGCTCTCAGTTCTCGGACATTTATGTGTAATGCCAGCTCCTGAGAAGACCAAAGGCCTTGAGTACAAAGGTGACCGAGGTGAGCACCCCAGCCGAGAGATGACGCATCTGTCGTCAGGGACATTGAGGGTTGGGGTGGATGGAATGGCATCCCTGCACACACCAGGAAAGGAGTTAGCCACCATTCTAGGGAGCCTAGGGTGCTCGGGGGAATGGTGACTATCGTGTCTATTGGGTCCCTGCCTGGGCAGTATACAGAGTTGAGTCAAACTTGGAGAGGACGGAGGCGGAGCCTGGCATGTTTGGTTACAAACGTGCAGGCAGCCATGTGACCCAGGAGACCAAGACAAGTGCAAGCTGAGGTCGTTGGGAAATTCTGTAGACCTCGGATGATTGTTGCCATCACCTGAAATCGCGGCTGTGGTAAGCAGGCTCTGGCTAGACTGGAGTCCAGGATAGCTCCTATGAAGTCTAACCTCTGCATGGGAACCAGAGTGGATTTTTCTATACTGATCATCAGGCCTAGACGTGTGAATAGGTCCTTGACGATGCCCACATGCTGAGTGACTTGTCTCAGAGGCCCCTCGGATGAGCCAATCGTCCAGATATGGATAAACGTGTATCCAACGTCAGCGGAGGTAGGTGGCGACTACAGCCATACACTTTCTAAATACCCTTGGGGCTGTAAAAAGGCCAAACAGCAGGATCGTAAACTGGAAGTGCTGACGGTTGGCTACAAAGCGGAGGTATCTCCTGTGCGGAGGAAAGATGGCGATGTTAAAGTACGTGTCCTTCATATCGAGGGCGGCATACCAGTCTCCAGGATCCAAGGACGGGACAATGGTCCCCAGGGATACCATGCGGAACTTCAACTTTATCATAAACTGGTTGAGTCCTCGCAGGTCTAGGATAGGTCTGAGACCTCTCTTCGACTTGGGGATTAGGAAATAATGGGAGTAAAACCCCTTGCCCCTTTCGTCCATCGGTATCTCCTCTATAGCTCCTATGGCGAGGAGCGTCTGCACCTCTTGTAAGAGGAATTGCTCGTGAGAGGGGTCCCTGAAGAGGGACAGGGTTGGAGGGTGAGAGGGCAGGTTTGAAATAAATTGGAGGTGGTACGCATACTCCACCGTGCATAGGACCCAGCAATCTGAAGTTAACTGGGACCACACCGGGAGGAAGTAGGAGAGATGGTTGGAGAAGGGAGGAGAGGGATCCTGGCCTGTAACTGGTACGCCACCCTCGGGCGCACCTTCAAAAGTTCGTCTTTGGTCCCAGTGGTGGTTTCGAGGGACCTTGATTTTGGCCCCCTTGGGGTCCTGACGGTCGTCTGCGACCACCTCGGCTGCACCGCCTGCCAAAGTCCTGTCTTTGTCTAGGCACAGAGTATGGGCGGTGAGTCTGGGGACGGGAAGGCCTGTGTTGGGTCACCGGCATATGCATGCCGAGAGAGCACATTATGACCGTGTTGTCCTTCAGGCTTTACAGCCTAGGGTCAGTCTTTTCCGAGAAGAGGCCTTTACCATCAAATCACAAGTCCTGAATGGTATACTGCAGTTCCGGTGGGAGGTTTGAAACCTGAAGCCATGAGATGCACCTCATGGCAACACCCGAGGCCAGAGTCCTGGCTGCTGAGTCTGCTGCATCCAGCGAGGCCTGGAGGGAAGTTCTGGCCACCTTTTTCCCTTCCTCCAAGAGGGCAGCAAATTCTTGGCGGGAGTCTTGAGGGAGAAACTCTGTAAACTTACCCACCACCACCCAGGTGTTATAATTATAGCAGCTAAGCAAGGCTTGTTGATTTGCCACCCGGAGCTGTAGGGCCCCTGCCAAGTACACCTTGCGGCCGAGTAGGTCCATTCGCCTAGCCTCCTTCGATTTCGGGGCTGGCGCCTGCTGGCCATGGCATTCCCTCTCATTGATGGACTGGACGACTAGTGAGCAGGGAGGAGGATGGACATACAAGTACTCGTACCCTTTAGAGGGCACCATATGTTTATGCTCGACTCCCCTGGCTGCAGGAGGGATAGAGGCTGGGGACTGCCACATAGTATTGGCATTCGCCTGGATGGTCCGAATAAATGGTAGGGCCATTCTAGTGGGGGAATCTGCCGATAGAATTTCCACTACCGGGTCCTCTACCTCCGGGACCTCCTCCACCTGGAGGTTCATATTGAGTGCTACCCTCCTTAGGAGGTCCTGATAGGCTCTCAGGTCGATTGGAGGAGGGCCCGAGGAGGATGTTCCTGCCACCGCCTCATCTGGAAAAGAGGAAGAGGAGATGCCGGTGACAAGCGGGTCCTGGGTGGTCTGTTGCTCTTGGGCGATCTCCTGCTCCAGAGGAACTTGGGAGTCCGGTGGATGAACTGGGGCTTCCACTGCAGCAGTCGGAGGGGGACAGCTAACCGTAGCCTCTGGCACTCGGTGCTCTGATGAGACAGAGCGGGACGGAACTACTGGTATGCCTTGGGCCTGGTGGTACGCCCAAGGTGTCCAGAAACACCACTGATGGGGTCCTTGGTCCTGGGCATGGGTCTCTTGGAAGACTCTGGTGGGCACATCAGAATCGCGGTCCTGAGCATAAGAGCTGTCCACGTGGGACAACACTGATGCGTGTCTGGATGGCCATGGAGGTGCTGAAAAGCCCTGGGCAGAGTCTCTGTCTCTAGTGGACCTTGCCCTAGTCAGCACCGGGGACCGGTACCGGGAGGTGTTGTAGTATAATTCCCAATTCTGGACCTTAGCGTCCAAAATATGGGTACTAGCATGAATTCCCCTAAGCTTAATTACCAGCTTAAATCGGATAGGCTGCCACCAATCAGGAATTTTTAGGGCCTGATACCCTCTGGCCCCCCCAAAACCTTCCCAGGGGACCCCAAGACCCAGATTCCTTGAGTCTCACAACAAAGGGAAATAAGTCATTCCCTCCCCCCTCCCTTCTTCCTCCCAGCTCCTTCCCGCTCTGGGAACACTTAGGAGATCGCCTGATTCAACTTCTTGAATCACCACACCGAGAGGAGTGTTACCTTCCCCCTCACCCAGAGGCAATACAAGCTGCGTGAATATAACACAAAGAGAAAATTTAACCTTCCCTTCTCCGCACCAATTCCCTTGAACCTTAACTAGGAGAAAAAAATTAAACAGGTCTTAAAAGCAAAACTTTTAATAAGAAAGAAAGAAAAAAGTAAAAGGTTTATCTCTGCACTTTAGATGGTAAAAAGTTACAGGGTCTTTCAACTTACAAACAATAGAAAGAAACTTTCTCCAGCCGAAACACAATTTAAGCTACTTCCAGCAAGTACACATATGTAAATGAAACAAAAAACAAATTAAAAGACTATGACCGCCTTTTCTTACTCACAATTTTGGATAGATAAGAGACTGTAGCAGGGAGATTGGCAGAAACCTGGTTGCACCTCTAGTCCCGTCCAGGACCCAGAGAGAACAAAGCCAAACCCAAAACCCACAAACAAAGGCTTCCCTCCACGAGATTTGAAAGTATTTTGTCTCCTGATTGGTCCTCTGGTCAGGTGTTTGCAGGTCACTGTTTGTTAACCCTTTATAGGTGAAAGAGACATTAACCCTTAGCTATCAGTTTATGACAGGAGGCATACCGGTACCGGGAACGAGATCGGGACCTGCGACTGGAGCGGTGCCGGGAGGTCGACCGAGATCTCGAGGCTCAACGTCGGGAGCGGCTACAGGAGTCACGGTGCCTGGAGCGGTGCCGGGAGCTGGAACGGTGCCGAGAGTAGCGGGCAGGCGAACGGGATACCAACCGGTGCTGCGAGTGCGACCAGTACCGAGGAGGAGAATGGTATTGGGACTGCGAGCGGCGTCAGGAGCAGGAGCGCTGACGGGACCTGGAACGTCTGCGGGACTGTGATCGTGAACGGTGCCGCTCTGCTGTGCCAACAGAGGATGGTCTTATCAAGGCAGGCTTGCCGATAGACTGTATTACCTGCACCGGTGGTGCCAGGGGTTGAGGTAACGTCGACTCTGTCATGGCAATCAGATCCCTTGCCATTGAGAATGTCTCCAGCGTGGATGGAATAGTAAGCTCAACCACGGCTCACGCCGGGGAGCTGACAGGCACCAGACTTAACTGCACTCATGGGACCGGAATCAACAGTACCGACGTTGTTGGTGCCGCGGCAGGTGTCAGTGCCAGGCGATCCGACTTAGACAAGCTCTCTGGCTGCAGTGCAGGTGGCATGGAAGCAGCAGGAGTCTTAGGCTTTCTCGACCTCGGGGAGAGGGAGCGGTGCCGAGTCGACTTCGGTGCCGGCGACGGCCGGTGCCGAGAGGCCTTGGCAGTACCAGCGCGGTCTGGTGCCAAGGAGGTGCTTCTGCCCACCAATTGACCAGCGCTCGGTGCTGAAGGCGGAGGGGTAAGAGCCGCCTCCATGAGGAGCTGCTTTAGCCGAAAGTCCAGCTCCTTTTTTTGTTCTCAGCTTAAAAGCCTTGCAAATGCGACAATTATCTGTCAGGTGAGATTCCCTGAGGCACTTAAGGCAGGAGTCGTGTGGATCTCCTGTCGGCATTGGCTTATGACAGGCTGAGCACGGTTGGAAACCCGGTGAACCAGGCATGGGCCCCGGCACCGGGTGCGGGGAAGGGGCTAATCCCCGAACCCCTCTTAACTATACACTAACTATGAACAATAAAAATTAACTATAACTATATAACTTTGAACTATATACAGAACAAAATAACTAGAGAACTATGAGTAGCTAGGGAGGTGGAGGTCAGTAAAACCGCACTCCACTGTTCCAACGACCGACACGGGCGGTAAGAAGGAACTGAGGGGCGGTTGGGTTGGCAGGGGTATATATCCGGCGCCATGGTGGCGCCACTCCAGGGGGCGCCCAGCCGACCCACCGAGTGTTGCTAGGGTAAAAATCTTCCAACGAACGTGCACGCGGCGCGTGCACACCTAACTGGAATGGATATGAGCAAGCACTCGAAGAAGAACTTCAACTTTATCATGAATTTGTTGAGTCCTCGAAGGTCTAGGATCAGCTGTAGACCTCCCTTTGCCTTGGGGATTAGGAAATAGCGGGAATAAAACCCCTTGCCCCTCAGGTCTTTTGATACCTCCTCTATGGCTCCAGTGGTTAGGAGCGACTGGACCTCTTGTAAGAGGAATTGCTTGTGAGAGGGGTCCCTGAAGAGGGACAAGGAGGGAGGGTGGGAAGATGGGGTTGAAACAAACTGAAGGTGGAATCCCAACTCCACCGTGCACAGGACTCAATGATCCGAAGTTAGCTGGGACCACGCAGGGAGGAAATGGGAGAGGCGGTTGTAAAAGGGAGGAGGAGGATCCGGGAAAACAACTAGTGGGCCGTCCTCGGGTGTCCCATCAAAAGTTTTGTTTGGGCCCCATGGTGGTTTAGGGGGGGCCTGATTTCGACCCCTTTGGGGGCCAGACTGCCTCCATCAATTCCCTCGGCCACACCCTCTGCTGAAGTCCTGTCATGGCCTAGGCGGGGAGTAAGTATGGTGAGGCTGGGGCCGGAAGATCCTGCGTTGGGTCACTGGTGTGTGCATCCCCAGCGAGCGCATTATTATGTGATTGTCCTTCAGACTTTGTAATCTGGGATCAGTCTTGTGTGAGAAGAGCCCCTGGCCTTCAAAGGGCAAGTCCTGAATAGTTTGTTGTAATTCAGGAGGAAGGCCTGACACCTAGAGCCAGGAGATACGCCTCATCGTCACTCCTTATGCCAAAGTCCTGGCCACAGAGTCCGCTGCGTCCAGAGAAACTTGGAGGGAGGTTCTCACCACCTTCTTACCCTCCTCAAGCAGGGCCGCAAATTCTTGGCGGGACTCCTGGGGAAGAAGCTCTGTAAACTTCTCCAAGGACGTCCACGTGATATAGTTATACCTACTTAGGAGGGCTTGCTGGTTTGCCACCCTAAGTTGAAGGCCCCCAGCCGAATATATTTTGCGGCCTAGGAGGTCCATGCACCTAGCCTCCTTGGACTTGGGAGCAGGAGCGTGCTGGCCATGACACTCCCTCTCATTTACCGATTGAACTACTAGGGAGCAAGGAGGTGGGTGTACCTTGGAGGGTACCATGTATTTTCTCTCTACTCCCCTGGCTGTGGGGGGGATCGAGGCTGGGGATTGCCAAATGGTGTCCGCGTTTGCTTGTATAGTGCGGATAAACGTCAGAGCCACTCTAGTAGGTGCGTCTGCAGATAGGATGTCCACTACAGGGTCTTCTATTTCAGGGACCTCCTCCACCTGCAGATTCATATTCTGCACCACTCGTCTCAAGAGGTCTTGATGGGCCCTTAGATCAACTGGGGGAGGGCCAGACGAGGATGTTCCTGCCACCGACTCATCTGGTGAGGAGGAAGAGGAGAGGCCAGGGACAAGAGGGTCCTGTGTGGGCTCCTGTTCTTGAAGAGCGGCATCAGACTCAGGTGGGACCTGGGTGTCTGCAGGTGGTACCGAAGCCTCATCTACATCCATGGGGCGGGGGGCAGCTTACAGTTGCTTCTGGTGCCCGGTGTTCTGACAGGGCAGATCATGGTGCAACTGAGGGAGCAACTTGGGCTTGGTGGTACGCCCACGGTGTCCAGAAAGACTATTGATGGGGTCCTTGCTTGTGGCCCTGGCTCTAAGGAAATATATGGCTGGGGACATCCGAGTCACGATCCTGTGGATAGGAAACGCTACCAGCCTGGGTTGGTCTTTCCCGGGATAGCACCGTGGAGCAGTACCGGGAGCTGTAACGGTACCAGGAGCGAGACCGGGACCTATGACTGTAGCAGTGCCGGGAGGTCGACCGGGATCTCGAGTCCCTTCACCTTGAGCGGCTGCGAGATGCGCGGTGCCATGAATGGTGCCGGGAGTCAGATCGGTACCAGGATTATCTGGCAGGCGAACGGGAGGCCGAGCGGTGCCACGAGTGCGACTGGTACCGCGATGGAGAGTGGTGCCGGGACTGCGAGCGGCGTCGGGAGCGGGATCAGCGGGATCGAGAGCGTCAGTGAGATCGAGATCTTGAACGATGTCTTTCTGCGGTTCCGACGGAGGGTGGTCTCACCAAGGCAGGTTTTCCAATGGATTGGATGACCCGCATCGGCGGTGCCGGGGGTTGAGGCCATGCGGTCTCCGTCATGGCTATAAGCTCCCTTGCCGTGGAGAAGGTGTCCAGCGTAGATGGGGGAGCAAGCTCAACCACAGCGTGAGCTGGGGAGCTTTCAGGCACCGGACTCAATGGCCCTTGCGGGACCGGAATCAACGGTGCCGCACTCGGCAGTGCCATGGCAGATGACGGTGCCAGGCGATCCATCTTCAATGGGCGCTCCTTCTGTGGTGCGGATGGTGTTGAAGCAGCTGGAGCGCTGTGTTGCTTCCTGGGCCGTGGGGACAGGGAGCGGTGCCGAGCAGACATCAGTGCCGGTGAGAGTCGGTGCCGTGGTACCAGAGTGGTCTGGAGCCGAAGGAGCGCTCCTCACAGATGCAGGCTGTTGAGCACTCGGTACCGACGTTGCAGGGCTAAGTGCCGCCTCCATGAGGAGCTGTTTCAGTCAAAAGTCCTGCTCCTTCTTCGTCCTCAGTTTAAATGACTTACAGATGCAGCACTTGTCAGGAAGGTGGGATTCCCCTAGGCACTTGAGGCAGGAGCCATGGGGATCCCCTATTGGCATTGGCTTTTGGCACGCCGAGCACGGTTTGAATCCCGGTGACCAGCGCATGAACCCGGCACCGGGGTGGAGAAAAGGGGCTAATCCCCAATCCCCCTCAACTATATACACTAACTATATATATACAACAACTAACACTAACTGTAAGTGTAAAAACTCGAACTATAAACACAATTAACAGTAAAGAACGACGAGTAAGCTAGGGAAGTGGAGATCAGCAAAGCCGCACTCCACAGTTCCAACGACCGTCATGGGCGGTAAGAAGGAACTGAGGGGCCGTTGGGTCGGCAGGGGTATATATCCGGCGCCATAACGGCGCCACTCCAGGGGGAAACCCAGCCGACCCACCAAGTGTTGCTAGGGTAAAAATCTTCTGACGAACGTGCATGCGGCGTGCGCGCACCTAATTGGAATCGATATGAGCAAGCACTTGAAGAAGAATGAGACTTTTTATAAGGGTTCTCTCATCTCAGTAAAGGAATGATGAGGGAGGGAGCAAGATTTGCTCTGGGTCTCTCTTTCGACATGGACAGAAGCAGAAGTTCGAGGCCTCTCCAGGCAAAAGACCTGCAAGAAGCTTTAGAAGAATCCTGTCAAAGAGCATAGGAGGAGGCTCCACAGACAGCCGCGTAAAGTACACTGAGGAGTAGGAGTTTCCCTGAGGCCCAGTCCTTGAAAAGTCAAGGGCTGGTGGTAGAGTGAAGAAAGTAGCTTGGGGGAAAAGAAACTGGGAGAGTTTGGGATTGGACTTGACTTTAGCAAAGCTTTTGATATGGTCTTTCACAGTAATCTTGCCAGCAAGTTAAAAAAGTATGGATTGGATGAATGGAGTATAAAAATAATAGAAAGCTGGCTAGATCATCAGGCTTAACTGGTAGCAATCAATGACTCGATGTCTAGTTGGCAGCCAGTATCAAGCAGAATGCCCAGCAGTCGGTCCTGGGACCGGTTTTCTTCAACATCTTCATTAATGATCTGGATGATGGGATGGATTGCACCCTTAGCAAGTTCGCGGATGACACCAAGTTGGGGTAGAGGTAGATATGCTGGACAATAGGGATAGGGTCCAGAGTGACCTAGACAAATTGGAGGATTGGGCCAAAAGAAAATCTGATGAGGTTTAACAAGGACAAGTGCAGAGTCCTGCACTTAGGACGGAAGAATCCCATGCACTGCTACAGGCTGGGGACTGACTGGCTAAGCAGCAGTTCTGCAGAAAAGGACCTAGGGATTACAGTGAACGAGAAGTCGGATATAAGTTAAGAGTGTGCCCTTATTGCCAAGAAGCCTAACGGCATACTGGGCTGTATTAGTAGGAGCGTTGCCAGCAGATCAAGGGAAGTGATTATTCCCCTCTATTCGGCACTGGTGAGGACACATCTGGAGTACTGCATCCAGTTTTGGGTCCTCCACTACAGAAAGGATGTTGACACATTCGAGAGAGTCCAGCAGAGGGCCACAAAAATGATTAGGGGGCTGGGGCACATGACTTAAGAGGAGAGGCTGAGGGAACTGGGGTTATTTAGTCTGCAGAAAAAAAGTGTGTGTGTGGTTGGGGGGAGGGGGAGGATTTGATAGCAGCCTTCAACTTCCTGAAGGAGGGTTCCAAAGAGGATGGAGCTCGGCTGTTCTCAGTGGTGGAAGACGACAGAACAAGGAGCAAAGGTCTCAAGTTGCAGTGGGGGAGGTCTAGGTTAGATATTAGGAAGCACTATTTCACTAGGAGGGTGGTGAAGCACTGGAATGGGTTACCTAGGGAGGTGGTGGAATCTCCATCCTCAGATATTTTTAAAGCCTGGCTTAACAAAGCCCTGGCTGGGATGATTTAGTTGGGGTTGGTCCCGCTTTGAGCAGAGGGTTGGACTAGATGACCTCCTGAGGGATCTTCCAATCCTAATCATCCATGGATCTATGAAATGAGGTGGCTCAGCTTGCAGCTAGTGGGGTGAGGATGATGATGGGATTGGAGGAAGGCATGGCCTAGGAGACATGTTGCTGAAGGCTGGACAGCGAGAAGGTAAGAGGATTTGTGAGAATGAGGTTGGGAAGGGGAGAACTGGATGAGGACAAGTGAGGAGTGGATCCAGAAGATGAGTGAAGGAAGCCTGGTGGTGGCTGGAGAGTGGTAAGCTGAGACAGACAAGGTGTAAGTGACAAGTTATTTATAACAGGAAATGAGATAAGCACTCAGTTATGACAAGTAAACAAGGCAGGGTATCCTGAAGGAGCTAACTAATAAGTCAAGACAGAAGGCAACAGTATCATCCTGGTCAGCTTGGAGTGAGTAACAAAGGTTGCTTAAGGGCAGCTACCCTTGGCATGGAGGCTCTTCTAGAAAGCATGGGCATTTATAAATCATTCTCAGGAGCTGCAGGCAGGGGAAGTGAGGAGCAAGGGCCCATGGGATTCCCAGGACCAAAATAATATGTAGGAACACAAGAATTGCCAGAGTGGATCAGACCAATGGTCCATCCAGCCCACTATCCTATCTCTGACACTGACCAATACCAGCTGCTTCAGGGAAAGGTGCAAGACATACCATAGAAAAATGCATGAATCCCCGCTCATAGGATAATCCCCACAGGGCACTCTCCTCCAAATCCAGAACTGTTAGAGACTGGCTTCAGCCCCAGTGCAAAAAGATTTATAGCCCTTCCATCTCCTTTCTTAGTAGTTACTATTGTAACTCTCAATATTTGGTCACTCATATAAATGTCCTCTCTGTATCCTGCTAAGTCCTTGGCCTCAGTGGTGGCATCCTGTGGCAATGGAGTTCTGTACTCTAAATACACGCTGTGTGAAAAAGCATTTCCTTTTATCAATTTACCACTGTCTCATTTCAATGAATCTGCCCTTGTTCTTGAGTTAGGAGTCAGGGTGACTAAATCTCCCTTCTCTAGACCAGTGGTGCCCAACCTTTTCGTCTGGCGGGCGTTAGACAAAGGACCGTGGCGGCGGTGGAGCACTCGCCAAAATGCCGCCGAATTTCCGCGGCATTTCAGCGGCGACGCCTCTCGATGACGTCGCTTGTTGGCGGCAAGTGGCGTCATCGAGAGGTGTTGCCACCGAATTTCTGCAGCATTTCGGCGGCGCCGCCTCTTGATGATGTCCCTTGTCGGCGGCAAGTGGCATCATCGAGAGGTGCCGCTGCCGAATTTCTGCTCTAGACCAGTCAGTATTTTATATATTCTTATGATGTCTCCTCCCTAATGTAAACAATGCCAGTCTTCTCAAGGTCTTTTTATAGGAGTTTTTCCCAGCCCCTAACTGTTCTCACCATTACCTCTTTCAGAGCCCCCTCTAACTGCGCAATATCCTTTTGAAATGGGGTGACCAGTACTGCATACAGTATCCAGTGGAGGCCGGACTGCTGATTTATACAAGGGCATTACATTTTCCATATTTTCTATTCCATTCTTATGCTTCCTGACATTCTGAACCTAGTACAGAACCTTGCATTCCACTACCCTAGTGTCATGAGATTGCAAAGCTGCTCAAGCCAGCCCATGGGGAAATCCCCTAACAAGAGCTGGTCAGGAATTTTTCATCAGAAAATGCAGATTCATTAGGTGCAGGGATGAAATGGGCCCCTATTGCAATACACAGTCTTTCCCAGTGAGTTCTCCTTGGGGCAATGACAGGTGCAGTGGCAGTGTTAGAAGAATGCTTCTGTAGTTAAGAGGCAAGACTTGGTCCTATTCCATGCTCTGCCATAGGCCTGTGTGCAATCTTCAGTCTCAGATTCCTGTAACATGGGGCTAGTGTCCCTCCCTCTCAGGGAGGTTGTGAGTCTGAACTCACTAATATTTATGAAGTGTTTTGGGTTCCTGGGGTGGAAAGTGACCGTCTTCACTATATGCAGTATACTCTCCATTGGACAATTCAACTCCCAAGAAAACATGGAGAGTCATCGCAAACTCCACCTTTCACCATCAGTCTGAGACATGCCCAGTAGGAAATGCACAAGAGTCATGAGAATTCTGACCCTGTCTTGTTTCCAGCAGCACTGGATGTCTTAGTGCTGAGGGTGTTCTAAAACCCAGCAGCACCATGCCCAGCCTCATCACCACAGGGCTAGTACTGCCAGATTCCTGTGGAGGATAACTGAGGTCTCTCTTACCTGACTCATCACCTCATGGGTCTCTTTTGTCTCATCTCTCAGCACATCCAACTCTGCTTGCAGTCCCTCCTGTACCTCCTTAGCCTTCTGCAGCAACTGCTCCAGATGGGTTTTCTCTGCACAGAGCGCCTCATTTGCTCTTTCGGACAGGCTCAGCTCCTCCTGCACAGAGGTTGTTGCTTTCTGCATGTCCTTCACTTTGTTTGACAAAGCCTGATTCTCCTGCTCCAACTACAGTCAAGGAAAAAACAAAAAGGAAATCAAGGAGCAGAGAACATAGACATATATTTTTGGGGCTTCTGCCCTGGGCAGAGAACACTGTGCCACATCCACACTCAGTCAGCCCTCATACTCCCTGAAGAAGCTTGAAGGAGACCTCAGCAAGGTAGACCTAATCCTTGGAGACCTCTACTCACCTGCAGGACAAGCTGATTCAACTGCATTTTATCCAAAGCTAGAGCCTCATTAATGCCACTCATCTTCTCAGCCACATCATGCAGATCAGCGGTTTCTGCCTTCAGTTTATTCTGAACCCCCATCAACTCAGCAATTGACTGTTCTGCCTAGCAGGGCAAAGATGAAAGGAAGGAGATGAAAACAAAACCCCTCAAAGGCTTCCCTTGCTTTAATCCAAGGATCGCCTTTTCCATACCAAACCCCTGACATCAGCTGTGTCTCCAAGACAGTCTTCCTCCCTCAGACCCGAAGTGCATCCCTCTCACTATACACACCCCTAATCCTCTAGGAATTCCTCTTTCTGTCTAGTCAGGGTCCCAATCCTCTCTCAGCCATCCCTCTATGCACATGAAGGCTGAACTCCCCAAAGTGTTTTTCTGGCTTGATTCTGGTGTCCCCCTATGGGAGATAACAATATCGAGCCTTTTCTTACTGCAGGGAGCAATGTATGGTGAGCCTGCTATTTGAACTCTCTCTTGAAATAATAAGCTGGGCTTGATGCTGCCTGGGAATAACAGATGAGCCCGTACCCTCTCCAGTGCCATGGCAAGCTCATGTTTCTCTTGCTTCATCAACTCCCCATCAAGGTGAGATTTCTCCAGCGCCTCCCTCCTGGCAACCAACTCGCTCTTTAATAATGAATGCTTTGCTTCAAGTGCAGCTAAAGCCTTCTGACTGAGAGGAGGGGAGGGAGACAGACAGAGAGACAGACACACAAACACACACACACAATGGTGGAAGGTGGGAGAGAGAGGAGAGAAGCTTTTAGATTTAAAGGCATTATCATTTCAAAATCCTAAGCAACAAGAAGACATGTCCAGATGACTCCTATCCCAGACCCACTGTTTCCCAGCCAATTCCATTAGCCCTTCTGGGTCTCAGGGTCCAAGGACATTGTTGGTTTGAGCCATTCATCCTCTGTCTCTGCTGTGGGTGAGAGGCCCTGGAACTGGCCAGCTGTGCAATGCTGGACATGGAGATGTTCCTCATCTCAGTGGGATTACCCTGATTTTAGAATTCATAACATTATCCAGCCATGGTCTTGACTGTCTGACCTTCTTCAGTTACAAATTCCACAAGCTGAATACATGTTGCCTAAAAGAGCTCTGAGCACTTCAGAGGATGGTGGGACCTAGCTCAAAAATAGAGCTCCATTTCCACCCCTATAGTTCAGTGTACAGATGCCAACCAGCTTTGCAAACCACACAGGACATAAATTAAATTTATCTACCCAAAGTGATACTATTTCCTTTCATTCAGATCCCAAAATACCCCCAACAAACCATAAGATACCAACTTTGAAACAACTTAACCTAAGTAAATACCAAAAAAGTAAATTAATAACATTTAAAAAGCGAATCCTACCCCAGGCAGAGTTTTTACCCTGAAAAGTGCCAGAGGCCCCATGAAGTCTGCAAGAGATTTTGTTATTGCTATCGATTTTATGTTGAAGGCACTTGGGCCATATTTTTTAAAGTGGTCCCTAAAGATGCAGAGAGGTGTTTTTGAAAGTCCCACTAGGCACCAAGGTGCCTAACTCCCATTTAAGTCAATAGTAGTAAGATGCCTAGGCTCTTCTGAAATCCCACCAGGCATCTTTAGGCATGTAAATACCTTTAAAAACCTGGCCTTCAGATACTACAGTGATGGGTGGTGGTATAAAAGCCTTGTGCAACTTGATGTTGTCAAGTGAAGCTGCTAAGAAATAAAACCACATTATTCCCTTTCCCTCTTCCGTGGAGACAGTTCAAGGAAGAGCTCCAGGAATGATTTGTGGTCTGAAAAAATAATTTACAGTGAGAGACTAGAAGTTCAACCTACTTCATTTATCAAAAAGGGTAGGTTAAGAAGCTATTCAATCAGCCTATAAGTGACTACATCAGGGAAGCTATCAGATATTAGAGGGCTCTTCCGTCTAGCACTCAAAGGCAGAACAAAGTCCAATGACTGGAAGCTGAAGTCAGTAAAATTCAAACTGGAAATGAGCAAATGTTTAACAGTGAGGGTAATTAGCCTCTGGAACACATTGCCAAAGGGTGTGGTAAATTCTCCACCACTTGAAATCTTTAAAGTATGACTAGATGGCTTACTATAAGAGATATTCTAATTAACTTACAAGTTAATTCGTTAAATGCAGGAAATACTGAGTGAAATTCTATAGCTTATGCTATGCAGAAGGTTACACTAGTTGATTATAATGGTCCTTCCTGGTCCTTACATCTGTAAATAACATAGCTTACTTGACAGAAGGCCTTGAAGGAGGCAAGCTGAGTTTAATAGCTATTACAAAGTTGTGGTCATGACTCCATAGTTGATCACATTGGGTTTATAAAGAATAATCAAACCTGACTGCTTGTTTGAACAGAATTATAACACTAATAAGAGTAATGTAGATGTGATCCAAACAATCTGTGGGGCCACTGGAGAATCAAGGTGTTGAAGGAGCACTCAAGGAAGACAAGGCCATTACAGAGAAGCTAAATGAATTTTCTGTATCAGTCTTCACTGCTAAAGACGTGAGGGAGATTCCCATACCTGAGCCATTCTTTTTACGTGACATATCTGAAAACTGTCCCAGGTTAACATGTAAGTAGAGAAGGTTTTGAAACAAACAGTAGTAAGTCACCAGGACCAGATGGTATTCACCCAAGAGTTCTGAAGGAACTCAAATGTGAAACTGCAGAATTGCTAACTGTGGCATGTAACCTATCACTTATGTCAACTTCTCTACCAAATGACTGGAGGATAGCCAATATAACACTGAATTTTAAAAAAGCCTCCAGAGTAAATCCTGGCAATTACAGATGAGTAAACCTAACTTCAGTATCCGGGAAACTGACTGAAACTCTAGCAAAGAACAGAAAAGACGGTTACTCACCTTTGTAACTGTTGTTCTTCGAGAAGTGTTGCTCACATCCATTCCAGTTAGGTGTGCGCGCCGCGCGTGCACGTTCGTCGGAAACTTTTTACCCTAGCAACTCCAGTGGGCCGGCAGGTCGCCCCCTGGAGTGGCGCCGCCATGGCGCCCAATATATATCCCTGCCGGCCCACCCGCTCCTCAGTTCCTTCTTGCCGGCTACTCCGACAGTGGGGAAGGAGGGCGGGTGTGGAATGGATGTGAGCAACACATCTCGAAGAACAACAGTTACAAAGGTGAGTAACCGTCTTTTCTTCTTCGAGTGATTGCTCACATCCATTCCAGTTAGGTGAATCCCAAGCCATACCTAGGCGGTGGGGTCGGAGCGAGAAGTCGCGGCATGGAGCACTGCAGATCCAAAGGCCGCATCCTCTCTTGACTGCTGGACCAGGGCGTAGTGGGAAGCAAAGGTGTGGACCGATGACCAGGTCGCTGCCCGACAGATTTCCTGGATGGGCACATGGGCGAGGAAAGCCAGCGACGACGCCTGCGCCCTGGTAGAATGCGCAGTCACACGGCCCGTAGGGACGTGGGCCAAGTCATAGCAGGTCCTGATACAGGACGTTACCCAAGAGGATAACCTCTGGGAGGAGATAGGAAGCCCTTTCATGCGATCCGCTACCGCCACGAAAAGCTGGGGGGATTTGCGGAAGGGCTTAGTCCTCTCCACGTAGAACGCGAGAGCCCTACGGACATCAAGCGAGTGGAGCTGCTGTTCCCTGCCTGAGGAGTGAGGTTTCGGGAAAAAAACCGGAAGGAATATCTCTTCGCTGATGTGGAAGGACGAGACTACCTTGGGAAGAAAGGCAGGGTGTGGTCTCAGCTGCACCTTATCTTTGTGGAAGACTGTATATGGGGGGTCTACCACAAGAGCCCGGAGTTCCGACACCCGTCTAGCTGAGGTGATAGCTACTAGAAAGGCAGTCTTCCAAGAGAGGTAAAGCAGGGAGCAAGTGGCTAACGGTTCAAAGGGGGGTCCCATGAGCCGGGACAACACCAGGTTAAGATCCCAGGTTGGAGCAGGGAGACGGACGTTAGGGTATAAACGTTCCAGCCCCTTAAGGAATCTAGACACCGTCGGGTGAGAAAAAACAGAGCGACCATCCGCACCCGGGTGAAAGGTGGAGATAGCTGCCAGGTGGACTCGCAACGACGATATGGCCAGACCTTGCTGTTTGAGGGACCAAACGTAGTCTAAGATGTCGGCCACCAAAACTTCCATAGGGCGGAGATTTCTCTCCACGCACCAACAGGAGAAACGCTTCAACTTGGCCGAATATGTCGCTCTCGTGGAAGGCTTCCTGCTGCCCAAAAGCACCTCCCTCACCGGTGTGGAGCAGCGCAGCTCAGAACCGGTCAGCCACGCAGGAGCCACGCCGCTAGGTGCAGCGACTGCAGGTCCGGGTGACAGAGGGTCCCGTGCTCCTGGGTAATCAGGTCCGGGTGAAGGGGCAGGGGAACTGGGTCGGCTATGGTCAGGTCCAGCAGCATGGGGTACCAGTGTTGCCTGGACCATGCCGGGTCTACTATGATCACGTGAGCCCTGTCCCTGCGCACCTTCAGAAGGACCCTGTGGACCAGAGGGAACGGGGGAAACGCATAGTACAAGTGGGTCGACCACTGAATAAGGAAAGCATCCGCTATCGACCCGGGCTCCCTGCCCTGAAAGGAGCAGAACGCTTGGCACTTCTTGTTCCCCCTGGACGCGAAGAGGTCCACGCGGGGATAACCCCACCTCCGGAAGATGGAGAGGGTGACGTCCGGGCGAAGGGACCACTCGTGCGACAGGAAGGATCTGCTCAAGCGATCCGCCAGCGTGTTCCGTACTCCGGGGAGGAAGGAAGCCGTGAGGTGAATGGAGTGGGCTACACAAAAGTCCCAGAGTCGCATCGCCTCGTGACACAGGGGGGAGGATCTGGTGCCGCCTTGCTTGTTGATATAATACATGGTCGTCGTGTTGTCGGTGAACACTGCGACACAACGACCCTGAAGCTGATGGCAGAACGTTTGACAAGCAAGGCGGACCGCTCTCAACTCCCGCATGTTGATGTGCAACCCCACCTCCTCCTGGGACCACAGGCCCTGCGTTCTCAGGGTCCCTAGGTGGGCCCCCCAGCCTAGATCTGAGGCATCCGTTGTCAGGGACACCGAGGGCTGAGGTGGGTGGAAAGGGAGCCCCGCACATAGCACGGTCTGGTCTAGCCACCAGCCGAGAGAATCTAACACCCTTTGGGGGATTGTGATCAGCATGTCTAGCGGCTGTCTTGCCGGCCGGTAATGATCGATGAGCCACAACTGGAGGGGCCTCATGCGGAGCCGAGCGTAACCGGTCACAAAGGTGCAAGCCGCCATGTGGCCTAACAGGGCTAGACATGTCCGCACTGATGTCAAGGGGGCTGCCCGCAGTCGTTGAACGATCGCCGACAAAGCCTGGAACCTCTGCAATGGCAGTAAGGCCCTGGCCACAGTGGCGTCCAGGACGGCCCCGATGAATTCCACCCTCTGCGTGGGAATCAGGGTGGACTTGTCCGTGTTTATCAAGAGGCCCAAAGTAGCGAACATGCCGGTGATCACGCGGACATGGCTGCAGACTTGTTGTTCCGACGTGCCCCGAATCAACCAATCGTCTAGATAAGGAAACACGTGGATACGATTGCGCCGAAGATGCGCCACAACAACTGCCATGCATTTTGTAAACACCCTCGGGGCCGTGGAAAGGCCAAATGGGAGGACTGCAAATTGGTAATGAAGGGGGCCCACCACGAAGCGAAGGAAACGTCTGTGGTGTGGCCAAATGGCAATGTGAAAATACGCGTCCTGCATGTCGAGGGCGGCGTACCAGTCTCCCGGATCCAGGGATGGGATAATGGTCCCCAGGGATACCATGCGGAACTTCAACTTCACCAGGTATTTGTTGAGCTCTCGCAGGTCGAGGATAGGCCTGAGGCCTCCCTTGGCCTTGGGGATTAGAAAGTAGCGGGAATAAAACCCCTTGCCTTTCTCGTTTTCCGGAACCGCCTCTATAGCTCCTTTGCTGAGGAGCGTCTGTACCTCCTGTCGAAGGAATTGCTCGTGAGAGGGGTCCCTGAAGAGGGACGAGGAAGGGGGGCGGGAAGGAGGAAATGATACAAACTGCAGGCGGTATCCCGTCTGCACCGTGCGTAAGACCCAGCGGTCCGATGTTATTTGGGTCCACGCCGGGAGGAAAAACGAAAGGCGGTTGGAAAACGGGGGGGAAGGATCCATAGGGGAAACTGTTACTGCGCCCTCGGGCTATCATAACCTTAGTCCCAGATTTGGACCTTAGCGTCCAAAATATGGGGGTTAGCATGAAAACCTCCAAGCTTAGTTACTAGCTTGGACCTGGTACCTGCTGCCACCACCCAAAAAATTAGAGTGTTTTGGGGCACTCTGGTCCCCCTGAAAAACCTTCCCTGGGGACCCCAAGACCCAAATCCCTTGAGTCTCACAACAAAGGGAAATAATCCTTTTTCCCTTCCCCCCTCTCTGTTCCCAGTCCTGGAAACAAAAAGTACTTTCCTATTCCCCCAGAGGGAATGCAAAATCAGGCTAGCAAATCCAACACACAGATCTCCCCGATTTCTTCCTCCCACCAATTCCCTGGTGAGTACAGACTCAATTTCCCTGAAGTAAAGAAAAACTCCAACCGGTCTTAAAAGAAAGCTTTATATAAAAAGAAAGAAAAATACATACAAATGGGCTCTCTGTATTAAGATGACACAACACAGGGTCAATTGCTTAAAAGAATATTGAATAAACAGCCTTATTCAAAAAGAATACAAATCAAAGCACTCCAGCACTTATATTCATGCAAATACCAAAGAAAAGAAACCATAGAACTTACTATCTGATCTCTTTGTCCTTACACTTAAAAACAGAAGACTAGAAAGTAGAAACTACTTCTCCAAAGCTCAGAGAAAGCAGGCAGACAGACAAAAGACTCAGACACAAACTTCCCTCCACCCAGAGTTGAAAAAATCCGGTTTCCTGATTGGTCCTCTGGTCAGGTGCTTCAGGTGGAAGAGACATTAACCCTTAGCTATCTGTTTATGACACGGGCGCACCTTCAAAATGAAGGCTTGGGTCCAGGCGGGGGCTTAGAGGAGCCTTGGTTCTGCCCCCCTTGGTTCCCCGAATGCCTGCGCCTTCCATTCCTGCCGCGGCGCCTGTTAAGGTCCTGCCGCTGGCGGAACTGGGAATACGGCCTGCGCTGCTGTTGTTGCTGTGGCCGGAAGGGTCTGCGTTGCGTTCCCGGTGTGTGCATCCCGAGGGACCGCATAATGACCCGATTATCCTTCAGACTCTTGAGTATGGGGTCTGTCTTTTCAGAAAACAGGCCTTGGCCTTCGAAAGGGAGGTCCTGGATGGTATGCTGGAGCTCCGGCGGAAGGCCAGAAACCTGCAGCCAGGAGATGCGACGCATCGTTACTCCCGACGCGAGGGTACGGGCAGCCGAGTCTGCAGCGTCCAAAGAAGCTTGCAAGGACGTGCGTGCAACCTTCTTGCCTTCATCTAAGATGGCTGCAAATTCCTGGCGAGCATCTTGCGGCAGCAGCTCCTTGAATTTGTCTGCTGCCACCCAGGAGTTGAAGGCGTATCTGCTCAGCAGGGCTTGCTGGTTCGAAACCCTGAGCTGCAGCGCCCCAGCCGAGTATACTTTAAGGCCGAGGAGGTCCATTCGCCTGGCCTCTCTGGATTTGGGGGCTGGAGCCTCCTGCCCATGACGCTCTTTGTCATTCACCGATTGAACCACCAGGGAACACGGTGTCGGGTGTACATGGAGGTACTCATAGCCTTTAGAAGGGGCCATGTACTTCCTCTCGACGCCCCTCGCTGTAGGGGGGATGGAGGCCGGAGACTGCCAGATGGTATTGGCGTTGGCCTGGATGGTTCTTATGAAGGGCAGGGCGACCCTGGTGGGAGCATCCGCTGAGAGGATGGTGACGATCGGATCCTCTATTTCCGAGACCTCCTCGGCTTGCAGACTCAGATTCTGAGCTACTCGCCTGAGGAGGTCTTGGTGCGCCCTGAGATCCAGCGGGGGGGGGGGGCTGTTGGAGGAGGTACCAGCCACCGCTTCATCAGGGGAGGAGGATGAGGAGACCCCCGGCAAGAGAGTGTCTAATGGAGGGTCTCCCTCGGCCCTCGCCTCTGCCTCAGGAGCCAGAGCGGAGTCTTGCTGCTTGGACCCTTCCTCCCCATCCGGGGAGGGAGGGGGGCGAGACAATGAGGCTTCCGGCGCCCTGTGCTCCACCGTCGCAGGCCTAGCAGGGAGCTGTTGGGGCCCCTGGGCTTGATGGTATGCCCAGGGTGTCCAGAACCCCCATTGCTGCGGGCCTTGGTCGTGTTGCGGCGGATCGTTAAATGGCGCCGCCTGCCGGTCGGTGCCCAGCGCATACCCGCTGTCCGTTTGGGAGGAGACCGACGGCTGTCTAGAAGGCCACGGCGGGGCTGACCCTGGTTGGTAAGGGTCTGCGCGGGTCGGCATGGACGAACGTCTCGGTGCCGGGGACCGGTGCCGGGAGTCAAAACGGTGCCGGGATCGGGACCGGGACCGGGTTCTGTCTCGGTGCCGGGATCTGGACCGGTACCGGCCGCCGCTTCGGTGCCGGGATCGGGACCGGGACCTGCCACCGGCTCGGTGCCGGGAGGTCGACTGGGACCGGGACCTGCCACCAGCTCGGTGCCGGGAGGTCGACCGGTGCGGCGAGTAATGTCGGGACTGGCTCCTGGAGTCACGGTGCCGGTATCGGCGGCTGGAGTCCGACCGCGACCGTCTTGAGGCCGACCGGCGCCGCGAGTGCAACCGGTACCGCCGGGGAGAGCGGTGCCGGGACTGCGAGCGGCGATGAGATCTCGATCTGGTGCCGTGACGTCGGGACCTGGACCGTGAGCGCGAGTCCCGAGACGGTGCCGTCATCATGGGCTTGCCTCTGGACGCGACCCGCACCGGAGGTACCGGGGGTGGCAGCTGAGTGGGCTCAGTCAAGGCTATGAGGTCCCGAGCCGAGGCGAAGGTCTCCGGCGTGGATGGGACCAATATCTCAACCCCAGATCTCATGGGGGAGCTTGGCGGCACCGGACTCGACGGACCCGCCGGGCCCGGAGTCGACGGTGCCGGCGGCGCCGCGGCCGATGATGAGGCCGGGCGCTCCAGTCGGGTCTGCCTGGCCGGAGTAGCAGACTTCGACGGCCTCGGTTCTGTCCCCGGTGCCGGAGAAGGTCGGTGCCGGGGAGTCTTTTCGGTGCCGGTGCGATCCGGTGCCGGCGCCGAGATCACGGTCTGCGAAGCCGCCGGGTCAAGTGCCGCCTCCATAAGGAGAGTTCGGAGTCTTTGATCTCTCTCCTTCTTTGTTCTTGGCTTAAAAGCCTTGCAGATGCGGCACTTGTCCGATCTGTGCGATTCCCCCAGGCACTTCAGGCACGCGTCGTGGGGGTCGCTGGTGGGCATAGGCTTCTTGCAGGCCGCACACTGCTTGAAGCCCGGCGAACCAGGCATGAGCCCGGTGCCGGGTGCCGGGAAGGGCTAAGCCCCCGGCGAACAACTATTTACAACTATTTAACTTAATTACTACTATCTACACTTAACAATCTAACTAACAACTATAACAGTACGAGAGATAATCGAGAGATAACAAGGAGAGCTAGGGACGTGGAGGACAGCTATGCCGCGCTCCACAGTTCCAACGACCGACACGGCGGTAAGAAGGAACTGAGGAGCGGGTGGGCCGCCAGGGATATATATTGGGCGCCATGGCGGCGCCACTCCAGGGGGCGACCTGCCGGCCCACTGGAGTTGCTAGGGTAAAAAGTTTCCGACGAACGTGCACGCGCAGCGCGCACACCTAACTGGAATGGATGTGAGCAATCACTCGAAGAAGAATCATCAGATACACAGATGAACACAATACGTTTGGGAAGAGTCAAAAAGCATTTGCAGATGGAAATCTTGACTCACCAACCTATTGAAAATGTTTGAGGGAGTCAACAAGCATGTGGGCAAGAGTGATCCAGGTGATATAGTGAATATGGCATTTCAGAAAGCTTTTGACAAGGTCCCTCACCAAACGCTCTTAAACAAAGTAAGCAGTCACAGGATAGGAGGAAAGGTCCTCTCATGGATCAGTAACTGATTAAAAGATAGGAAACAAAGGATAGGAATAAATGGTCAGTTTTCACAGTGAAGAGAGACACATAGGAGGTTCCATCAAAGATCTGTACTGGGACCTGTGCTGTTCAACATATTCATAAATGAACTGGAAAAGGGAGTAAACAGTGAGGTGGTAAAATCTGCAGATGACACAAAATTATTCAAGATAGTTAAGTCCAAAGCTGACTAAGAAGAATTACAAGGGGAAGTCACTAAACCAGGTGACTGGGCAACAAAATGGCAGATGAAATTCAATGTTGATAAATGCAAAATAATCTACACTGGAAAACATAATCCCAACTATACATACAAAATGGCAGGATCTAAATGATCTGTTACCACTGAAGAATGAGATCATAGAATCATTTTGGATAGTTCTCTGAAAATATCTGCTCAATGTGCAACAGCAGTCATAGAACAATAACAGAATGTTAGGAACCAACAGGAAAGGGATAGACACAAGTATCATAATGCCACTATATAAATCCATGGTACACCCACACACTGAATACCATGTACAGTTCTGGTCGTCCCATCTCAAAAAAAGACATATGAGAATTGGAAAAGAAACAAAAAGGGCAATAAAATGATTAGAGGTATGGAACAGCTTCCACAAAAAAAGAGATTAAAAAGACTAGGACTATTCATCTTAGAAAAGAGACGACTAAGTGGGGGATATGATAGAAGTCTATAAAATTATGGATGGAGAAAAAGTGTTATTTACCCTTTCACATATCAGAAGAACCAGGGTAACCCAATGAAATAAATAGGCAGAAAGTTCAAAATTAACATAAGGAAGTACTTCTTCACACAACACACAGTAAACCTGTGGAACTCATTGCCAGGGGATGTTGTGGAAGTCAAAATTATAACTAGGTTTAAAAAAATTTACTAAGTTAATGAAGTATAGGTCCATAAATGACTATTAGCCAAGCTGGTCAGGGACACAACCCCATGCTCTGGGTGTCCCTAAATCTCTGAGTGCCAGAAGCTGAGACTGTATCACAGGGGATGGATCACTCAATAACTGCCCTGTTCTGTTCATTCTTTCTGAGGCACCTGGCAATGGCCACTGTCAGAAGACAGTATACTGGGCTAGATGGACCATTGATCTGGCCCAGTATGGCCATTCTTATCATCATAGATTAATAATGAAAGTATTTGATACTGTGTCTCAGAATCTTAACTGAAAAAATGAGTTCTAATTATCTTGCACACAAACAATGTAATAAGTACTAAAAACTGTCCTTGGGAAGAGATCTAGTGGGATGCCTCAAGCATTGAGGTTAAGTACCAGTATGATGGGGGCAGTGCAATTTTGGGAGTCAGGAAGGAACCCTTCTAGATTGATAGCACTCTCAAGCTGGTCCATGGTAGGAAATCCTAGTTCCCTTAATCGAGGATCAGCAGGGATTAAATAAATATTTGTTCAGAGAGTGAGCCTCGATAACCTCCAGATTAGCCTGTTAACACTGCTTGTAGGGCACGGGGGGACCTGTGAGCAGCACAAAAGTTCAAAAGGACAACTGCCTCGAGATCTGGGAATGGTCAGTCCTCTGTACATGTGTTATAACTGCTGCTGCTAAGGACCACAAGGAAACAGTGGGTCTTCTCACCAACAGAAATTGGTCCAATAAAAGATTATTACCTCACCCACAGTGTCTCTCTAGAAAGAAAAATAAGACATTCATCTTAGGAAATACAGGCTAATATACAACAGGGAAATGATCAACAGGAGACAAAAATCTGGGAAGCAGGAACACCAAAAACAAATCTAATTAGACAGAAGTTTGCAACCTGATGTGCCTACAAAAAAGCCAACACAGAATTGAGTGTGACGAGGTATAGGCCCCTCACTGGCCAAGAAGGGGTTAAGGAACAGTTATTGGCTAAGGAGGCCCCTCTCCTTAGCCCGTGGGAACATGCTCAGACTGGAGGCAGGGTTAAAAAGTCTGCCAGGCAGCTCAGGCTAGGCCTGAGCAGCCAGGGAGCAGGATGTAACCTGGGCGCTCCTGGAGATAATCAGAGTGGAGCCTGCCTCAGGTCAGCAAGCAGTCGAGACTCAGAACTGGTGGCAGGGATGAGGGCTGGGGCCCCAAAGGTGACGTTACCCAGAGCCAGGCAGTGGTTAGATGGGATGCAGACTGGAGTAGGAAGTGGCCTAGGGAAGCTGACGGGCCAGGCAAGCAGCCAAGTTGGCCCACAGGACCCTGGGTTAGAACCCAATGTAGTAGGGTGGTCCTGGGTTCCCCTACTCCCACTCGAGTGGTGACTACTAAGTGGGGCTGCTGCCACCATCTTGGACTATAACCGTTAAGCAGGGGACTCCTGCACCACCCTCCCGATCGCAGGCTGTATACACAGGCATAACATCCCAAAGCAGAGGCAGCTCCTCCAAATGCCTCTGCTCTTCCACCAGGAACACTGCTCCCACTTACAGGCTTCCATTCAATAACCAATGGAGGAGACGACTGGGAAGGATTGATTAATGAGGAAATATTCAGCTCTTTTCATAAGTAGGGCTTGTCTCCGTGCCCAGAGACTATGAGCTTACGTGTGCAGGAGAGAAGGAGAACTAGAGACCTCTATAAATGTTTGCAAGGGGTTGACGTGGAAGAGTGAGAGGAGTTATTTATTGTGCTCCAGGGGACAAAACTGCACTTACTTAACACATGGCACAAATTCTTTCAAAATGTGTAAGTCCATAAGACTTGCCTCCACTGTGATGTCTACAGCACTCTGCCAGCTGGTATAGCTGGCAAGTTACACTGTGCACACAGCTACTGTGCATAACAACATGCTTCTATTATTTTTACTTCTCCTCCCTCTCGCCTATTTGTTTCAGCCTCCTGTTTATTATTACCCTAGATTACACACTTTCTAGGGCAGAGACTGTCCCATTGCTAGGCATGGTATGCCTGTGTAATAAAATAGACTCCAATTCTGACTGGGCTTCCAGTCACTTCCATAATACTATGCTTATTACTAATCAAAGAAAGAAAGAGAAGATTCAGACTGAATATCAGGGAAACTTCTTGAGTATGTTAGAGTCTTTGCAATGAGAGCCTCATCTTGAGGATCATTTAAAATTACTCTGGACAAAACACCAGCAAATGTACTTTATGGAACAATGCCACACTGTGCAGAAAAGATATAGGTGATTACAAAGTTATTCCTCTTGGTCTGAAAATTCTCACTTTGTTCAGACCAGATATGATTTTTTGTAAAGGTTTGGTCTGGTTGTTTTCTTCAGTCATACTGTATTGAAAACTTAACATCTTTCCAAATTTTTAAGAGCGTCTAGCTTTGCTTTGGAAACCATAACACAAAGGTCTGACTCTTACAAGTTCTACAATTCTCAGGCACTCGGGCATCCATAAGAACTAATATTTGGGTAGCTTTGAAAAAATACCACTAAAAACCAAACTAACTTTATTAAAAGGTTTCGTTGAAAATTGAATGGTTGTGGTAGCTATTGCAGAAGAGAACTGAGTATGCATCAAAGGGTGCTGCAAAAATCAAGATATGTACCGACTAGTTCTGCAGAGATTACAGTTGCCAAAAGAATCTGTAGTACAGTGTGGAGATTTTAATATATTATGGAGATTATACTCTACAATAAAAAAAGTGTAACTTTAGAAACATCAATGGAAGACTGATCTCTCTCGGAGAGTCCTATGAAGATTTCTACAAAGAGAGTATGGAATATTTATATATTATAATATAACAATATTTTTCTTATCTTGAACTTGTCCTGTAGCCCTAAATATTACATAAAATTGTTTCAAAGTAAAATATTAGGCTTTTTTGGTAGAATTGTGAACGTGAAAACAAGGACATTCTTACAAGAACTGTTGCTAATGCACCTCTGAGTATGATTGCATAAACTTACCAAAAACCAAGTGCATTAAAGTTCAGAATTTAAATACCCAAAGTTGGAAACTCTAAGTTAAGGTTTCAGCTCAGACCTTAAACTCTGCCACTCCACCACCACCACCACCTGTCCATCCTCTGCCACTCCACCACCACCACCACCTGTCCATCCTGGAAATAGAGTCGAGAGTCCATGTCCCTTCATGTTCCCAACATTAGCCTGACACTACTGTCCTCCCCACACATACTGGCTGGAGGCTGCTGTTCCGACCCTGACTTTAGCTCTACCTCCACCCACTTTACCCATGTGTTACAAGATAGATCAACAGACTGGAATCAGGGGAAGCTTTGGATTATTTCAGTAGGATTAATCTATTATAATCTATTATCCACCAGCTGTCATCAATACTGTTGAGCACAAGGTCATGCAAATTAGGACACTGGCTGGTTGGTGGCATCTGAGTAGTTCTGCTCTTTTCAAACAGATCCAGTGAGGCAGTGCATTACTGAACAGGAAGGACTGGCCACTGAAGTTGCACTACACGTGTTACTCTGCAGTGTGGACTGCACCAGCTGGGCCAGATGTAACCTAGGTCTATTGATTTGGATATCATATAGCGCCTGTCCCAGTGATATCCAAGTGTAGCATAAAAAGCCAGAACAAAAGGGCTGTTTCTCTCCATCCTTCTGGGCAAAAGAATGTAACTCGGTACATGCAGGACTGTTTAACAGTTGGTAATGCCAACATTTGTACAAAGCCAAGGACAGCAAGGCACAAAGGAACTGATTCTCTAGTGGCTTACACTAGTTTTTCATGGGTGTAACTCCACTAACTTTAGGGGAATTACTCTTGATTAACCCTGGAGAGAAGAGAACCAGGCCCACCAGGTTCCGACGAGCTGTCCCAAAAGCCCAGTGTTGCAGCAACCACTTGCTTCTGTGCATTTTTGCCTACCATCAGCTGGCTGAGATGGATGAGCCCAGGGAAAAAAGAGCAAAAATCAGGAGTAATTTCTGCAGGGAAGAACCATTTTCATGTCTCAGTCAGTAAGCAAAGACTGAAAAGAGTTAGACCAGCAGGGATGACCAAGTAATAACCCTGCCCTCCAAGGACCAACAGTGGAATGAAGGGAGGAGGGGATGAGGCCACAAAGAAGATTAGTAATAATCTAATATCATGGAAATAAACGCTATCAACTGCACTATCCATCTTAACTCAACCCCATGTTCCCTTTCCTGGTGCTTCCCTTCAGCTCCTAGCTTCCACTTCCAGGCCTGTGCAGCCACTCATCACTTCCACCTCCAGCACTCAGCCACCATTCCCAGCATGCTCCCACAGTGCCCTAACCCCTTGCCCTGTGAGGGATGACAGAAGAGCTCACAGGCGCTCCCTCTCCCGAAGGATCCTCTCTATTTCCAGCTGTTGCTCCTCCTTCTCCCCTTGAGCCAAATCTTCCTTCAGTTGTAGCTCAGTGTTGCTTCGGCGCAATCGCCAGGCCTCCTGCTCAGACACCTCCAGTTGCTGCTGCAGCTCTTCCCTGGCCTTCTCCAGGTTCACACGGTCACTGCAAAGAGGCAAGGCCCAGTTAGCAGAATGAGGAGAATCTAACATGAGCAGACCCCATCTGCACCAGTGAGGATGAAATGTGGGGGAGTTAGAAGTGCTTGCTGCATGTGAATCTCTTTTCCTCTCTTGGCAGCTGAGGTGGGGGAAAAGGGGCTGGGGAGGCTGTTGCTCTCACTCAGTGGGTAGCAGCGCTCGGCAGAGGGCCTCTCTACAACCTGAGGATGCAGGATGCACCTAGGCAGCTTAATTTAGGGGTGGCAGAGGTTGGACTGGACACACACTATACTTGGGCAGCTCTCCAAGTTCCTCAGGCAGCCTGGGTATGGGGCGATGGCTAGGAACATGAATTGCTGGTGAGAGGGAAAGACTAACCTGAGAAGCAGAGCCAGGCTTACTCTGGAACAGGAGAGTTCTTAGCCCCAACACTCTGCTACTGAAGTCCCTATACAATGTGAAAGGAGGACATAGGGCTGACCTGCTGAGAGTTTCCACCAGGGACTGGAGGTGCTGTGTCTGGCTGGTGAGTGTCTTGCAGTTCTCTTCCAGCTGCTGGAGCCTCTGCCTCAGCATCTTACATTCTTCTTCCTGCTGCCTTTGCTGATGTTGCAGAGAATGGACAGAGTCCTGGCTGGCTGAAAGCTGCTCCCTTAGGTCCTGCCAGGGGAAGAGGCAGAATGAGTGCATGAGCAGAATGGGGCTGAGAAGATGGGCCCAGGCAGACCAACTAGGAGGAGGCCAACAGTTAGGCCTGAGGGCAACAGCAGCTGAAGAGTGCAGGAAGATAGTTCAAACATGAGTCAGCTGGGAGAGTCAGGAGATCATCTGAGGGCAAAAGATGTGATCCAGTGTGGGAGGGTGCTCAGGTGGGAGGGGGAATTACAGAGGAAGTGGGGGCAGAGAAAAGGCAGTATCAGTGTGGAGAGAAGGATGGCTAGAGGGCAGGAGTAGGTGGAGGGGGAATGGCTGGATGAGGCACAGGCATTTGAGAGAGTGGGTTGGCAGTGGGGTTGGGGAAATTGCTGCCAGCGTAAAGAGAGTCCTGCACCAGATCCTTCTCACCTGTACTGCCTGGCACCTCCTTGACAATGTTTCATGCACCAGAACGAGGGCCCTTTCCATGTCACTGGAACTCAGCAGGGAGGAGAGGTTGCTGGATTCAGGATGCTGGGAGCTCTCAACCCATGAGATGCTGACTGCGTTGTCAGTATCGTCTAGCACTGCCTGAAACCCCAGACCAAGCTGTTACTCCTTCCCTCCTACCACTCACTCATATTTACCTATTTCTCCCTCCTCCTCCATGCCACCCTGAAGTCAGAGGTTACAGGCTAACTGACTTAAGGCAATAGGGAAGATTGTTTCTGGTTGCCATGATCTCCTGCATTTCAGGTATGGGTGATTCCAGAATAACGCAGAACAGGAGAAAAACCATGGGGCAGGAATGGATCTTATGTTTGTACTCCCTCTATTCTAGGCCTCTGGGGGCTTACTTTAACCAGTGCTCAGTTTCTTATTGCCCTCAGGCACCGTTTCTGCCTCCTTTAAGACTTCTTTATGTGGTCAGAGTGATATAGAAAGCTTTAATGTAACAGAATCAGGCCTCTAGTGACCAATAGCTATGAAAAGTATTATTAAAACTCCCCAGAGGAGAAAGCAGCTGATGAATTCTGAAGAATATGATAATAGAAGAGTAACTGATCATAATTCCTCTGAAACAGTAGCATGAAAGGAGCAAGAATTGGCCAAAGAAGCTTCATGAGGGTCTATGCAAAGATCTGAGGTTAAAATTCCTGCCCTGGGAATGGAGAAAGGGAGGAAACCTAAGAGGAACAGTCAGTCAACTAAAGTTTGCAAGGAAAACCAGGGGCAGCCAAAAAGAATGAGTTAGTGTTACCAGCACATGCAAAGGAAACATGGAGGACTTATACAGATGTGCAGGGAAAGAAGAATTACTCATCAGCACATCAGATTGACTGATAAATACAAGTGAAAAGACATTTACATTTAAATGGATTAAATGAACAAACAGACAGAACAATGATGACTCGCTTCTCACATCATGCCTGTGGACTATGCAGCTAACACTAAGGTTGCCCAGTTAAAGGACACAATCAGGAAAGGAAGTCCAGGAGGCATGTGAGTAAGGAACCCCAAACAGATCGAAGTTCTAAGACTTTGTCAAAGTGCTCTTGGGTAGGCAGCCAGGGAGCTAGTAACAAAGGGTTCTGGAAGGACCAGAAAAACGAGTGGTGTGTCATAGGGTCCCTGTGAGCAGACCAGGCCCAGCTTCCCGGTGTCAGAGCAGGTGGGCCCAATGAAAAGGGGAAGGGCTACACCTGGGGCTATAAAGACCTGTTAGAGGGCAGGACAGAGAGGAGTGATTGGGGCAGGCTGTGCCTGGGGAGAGATTCCCCCCAGGAGTGGAGTTAACTCCTGTGGGGGGTCCCTGGAGCCAGGGGCGGCTCCAGGCACCAGCACAGCAACCCACAGATCACCCACAGAAGCGCTGCCGAATCCATGTAACCAGTACCGCCGCAGGCCGCCTGACTGCCGTGCTTGGGGGGGCAAAAAACACAGAGCTGCTCCTGCCTGGAGCAAGGGCCAGGTTCCCAGGGAAGTAGACCTGGAGCTGGTGTTCCAGAAAGGGAGCAGAGTGGGCTGGGACTGGGAAGTTGCAAATAGCAGGATTGTCAAGAGATCCCTGGGAGTGGGGTCATGAAACTCTGTGACAAAAGGGTAAGCAAAGGGACTGTTTGTGTTTGTTTTATTTCCTTCTGTTTGTACAATAAATCTTAAAGGAGACTGGACATGGCAGTATATGCTTGGAAGTTGGGAAAAAGCCCTGCCATGTCACATGGTGTTAAATTGAAGAGCCAGAAGCAATCAAGCTGCTGACAGAGTGACAGGAGAGGCCATGGCAAAAGGGAACACAGTGGGGTTGGGTTTTTAGGGTTTCTGAGATGGGCTGGGAGGAAGTTCTCTTTCACTTCCTGAATCCTGGAAGGGACTGCTCAGATGATCCTGTTGGGGCTGTGGCCCAGAATGAGAGCCAGTTACGTAGTGCTATATAGGAAGAAGAAAATAATGTCCCTCCTGACCTCTGCAGCAATCAGGCAAGGCCCTGAAGTAGGAGATTTGATTACTTTTATTTGGGGATTTCTAACAAGTGTTATTGGTCATAAAAAATAAATAGAGCCACCATATTTGATCTAGTAACCTCCAGTAAATTCCCCAGGCAGACTTTGTTGTGCAAAGCACCATTTCCTTTCAATTGTTCTATACTCTCTGCATCCTAACCTCAGCAAAGGACCCTCCCTTATTTTTCTGCCATGGGACAGTGAAAACTGTTCTATCCTCTATAATCTGGATAACAATACTCAGCATTTCTTTAGTGACTTTCTTTTGGTGATCTCAAATAGCTTTACAAAGGAAGGCAAATGTTACTGCCACTTTACAGATGAGAGATGAAAGCCATAGTTTTAAAACCAGGGTGCCTCAATAAAGATAACCTAATTTTTCATTTAAATCATTTGAAAGCAGCATATGCTCAGCTCTTCTTAAAAGCAGGCCACTTTCATTTAGGAGTCTTAGTATGAATTTAGGAAATTAACTTTAGGCACCCAACTCTGAGAATTCTGGCCAAAATAACTTGGCCAAAGTCACAGAGTAAAGCAGAAATAGAATCTCTAGTTCCCAGCTGTGGTCTAGGTCCCCAGCCACAGGACACTCAGTCAGTTCCCTTCCTACACTTGTTCATCCAATCTAAATAATGCTAGTTTTTACAGTCAATTATTCATGAATTTAAGGCCAGATGGGAATATTATGATCTACTCTGACCTCCTGCATACATGGACCAGAGAATTTCATCCAATAATTCCTTTATCAGACCCAAAACTTCTGGTTTTGGTAGATCTGATCTTTTACAAAATACATCCTGATCTTGAATTAAAGATTTCAGATGATGAAGAATCCATAACATGCCTGAGTAATTATAGCAGAGCAAAAGCTGCACTATAGTAATGGCTGAGACTCACTGTTTAGCAGACTACTTTTCCACATAGTCTAAACACCACATACTGAATCAGATTGTCCTGACATTTGCTGTGCTTCATGGGCGGGGTGAGTGGACCAAATCTGGGGTCACTTGAGCAACACGTTCCTGAGAAAAAGCCGTGTGATATCAAAATCCTCTTTTTCTTTTCCTGCCTACCACATACCCGGGTCTCAAACTATACCCAAACTGATATCACCTGCTCAGGGCTGATCCCAGCTAGCACACAGCCCCTTTCCCTTTGGGGAAGCAATACTGAAAGAGTCTGAGTAAAGTTGGGACCTCCAATATGAGTTAACCACAACTGACCTGTTAAAGAGAGTGAAATGTGCAGATGTAGTAAGGCTAAGGCTGTGTTGCCAACTGGGGGGCCCAAAGTGACATGATGCGGTCACTGAACTTGAGCAGCACAGTGAGTTTGAGTCCTAAATTCATGTCTCTCTGAACTATTATTTCAGGCAGTATTCATCTCCATGGGGTATTCTCATCCACCCGAGAACATCTCATTGAGATCACTGGGGCGTGTCACTCCTCTCTGAGCCTCCTCTGGTGCATGTAGAAACCCATGCCCACACACTACGCACAGATCTGGGGTCGGGATTCTGGATCTCAACTCACCTTACTGCCCCTTCTTCTCTCATAAGAACAGTCATACTGGGTCAGACCAAAGGTCCATCTAGCCCAGTATCCTGTCTTCCAACTGTGGCCAATGCCAGGTGCTTCAGAGGGAATGAATAGAACTGGTATCCGTCCCCTGTTGCCCATTACCAGCTTCTAGCAAACAGAGGCTATGGATACCATCCCTTCCCATCCTGGCTAATAGCCAGTGATGGACCTATCCAGCTATTACATGCACTCTTAAGACCCCATTACCTGCCCTCTCCATGGGCCCTCTAAGCTTACCCGGGACATGTGGTGGCAAGGAAGAGGGTGGAGCTAGCTGGCGGTGGCAGCCTTGGGGCAGTGAGGATGTGGGAAGGATGGTCAGAGAAATGGATGAGCTGGAGGGAAAGTTGGAGGCATTGGAGCAGTGTGAAAGGCATAAGGGACCATCCAAAACTGTTTTTGAAAACCCAGTTTAATGACTAGCACTTTGAAGAGGGAGGGCTGGACTGGGCTGGAGAGGCAAAGAGATGAGATGAGATAATGCAGGAGCAGTGAAGGCATTAAAACACAGCCACTGCATTCTGTGGCTGGGGCAACTGTTGCCAAGGAGTCAGGGGTAATGGAATGTGAGGATGCCAATTTCCCTTTTTTTAACTAAAAAAATTAACTGTCCAAAAACATCATCAACACAGAGTTAAGGTTGCCCTTGTGCCCTTCAAAAATATGCAGAGAAGCTAAACTTGGCTTGGATTGTTTAGCCTAACCAAAAGAAGGTTGAGGGGGGATATGATTGCTCTTTATAAATATGTCAGAGGGATTAATATTAGGGAGGGAGAGGAATTATTTAAGCTTAGTACCAATGTGGACACAAGAGCAAATGGATATAAACTGGACACTAGGAAGTTTAGACTTGAAATTAGACAAAGGTTTCTAACCATTAGAGGAGTGAAGTTCTGGAACAGCCTTCCAAGAGGAGTAGTGGGGGCAAAAGACATATCTGGCTTTAAGACTAAGCTTGATAAGTTTATGGAGGTGATGGTATGATGGGATAGCCTAATTTTGGCAATTAATTTGGCAATTGATCTTTGATTATCAGCAGGTAAGTATACCCAGTGTCTGTGATGGGATGTTAGATGGGATGGGATCTGAGTTACTACAGAGAATTCTTTCCTGGGTGCTGGCTGGTGAGTCTTGCTCACATGCTCAGGGTTTAACTGATCGCCATATTTGGTGTCAGGAAGGAATTTTCCTCCAGGGAAGATTGGCAGAGATCCTGGAGGTTTTTCACCTTCCTCTGCAGCATGGGGCATGGGTCACTTGTTGTAGGATTCTCTGCAGCTTGAGGTCTTCAAACCACAATTTGAGGACTTCAATAACTCAGACATAGGTTAGGGGTTTGTTATAGAAGTGGATGGGTGAGATTGTGTGGCCTGCATTGTGCAGGAGGTCAGACTAGATGATCATAATGGTCCCTTCTGACCTTAAAGTCTATGAGTCTATGAGAATCTGAAAACCAGGAAATAAAAGATTAAGGATACATATTACTCCTGCCACACGTTATGTGAGTGGTGCATAGCATCCAGTTAGAAGCATCAGGTTTTGGCCACTACTGGATGCAGCATGCTGGACTGCTCCTGTATGAAAATTACTAGTTTTCTTTTATTCCTTTATTCAGGAAGTTATTAAGGCAGAAGGATGAGCAACTGTTTCAGCAAAGCCAGGATAAGGTTAAAAAAAATACTGGTAATGTTCCAAAAAACAAGGTAATGTTCCAAAAAGACATGACTTGACCCCTACGATCCTTCTCAGACAAAACTCTCAGTGACTTCAATGTTTGCCTGAGTAAGGTCTAAGCAAAGTCTACAGGATCTGGCCCACATTGAGAGGCAATTTACAGGCAAGTGAGATATGAGAAGTTAGATTTTCCAAATCAAGAGCTCTTCCAACATTTCTGGCCTTTGGAAATGTACATCTATATCGCGCACTTCCCATGCCTTTCCCAGATATTTCTGTAGCAGAATGGCTATATTGCCAGAACATGTTATTTACCTGAGTTATGTCTTTTAGCACCTGATGAAGGGAAAGGGTCTCTTCTTTGGCATTCTTGGTCAGTGAAGCTTTATATTCTACTGCCAACCGACTGGCCTCCTAGAAACAGAATAAAGAAAGGATGAGTTGGAGCATTCCCTTTCCTCTAGCACTGACTTGCCACTGTGCCTCAGCTACGAACTGAAGGGCCAGCTCTAGGGATGAAAGGGCATATTACTCTCCATGGCCCATTCAATCCTTATCTTCTCTGCTGAAACTAACAAGGACACCAACTTCAACAACTGATAACTTTGAATGAGACAGGCCAACAAATCATTCGGGATAAACTGAGAAGCTGTCACATGCTGACAGTCTTTGGTCACTGGTGACCTAACTGGATTACAAGTGCCTGAGGTGAAATGTTCTCTTACAAGCTCTCCGATGCTGGATTAGATGTGCACGCAGTTCCCCTGCCACTGCCCAGCCTTCAGTTGCCAGCCACGAAATACACATTTAGACAAAGTGCTTTATGTTTCCATATATGAAGGAAGCCACCTGTGTGGTGAGGCTGGGAAAGAAAAAAAAAAACTCAAACCCAGTAGCTGTTGAGTTGCTTTCCCACAGATTTCTCACACACCAGAATCTCCATCGTGTCACTAAGCGTCTTCACGGTCTTTTCTTTCTCCTCATTCTGCTTCTGGGACTGTGCCAGCAAGGCTGAGAGCTCCATCACCCTGAGAAGAAAAAGTCTGTGCAATATTCCAAAAGCTTAGCACACCATCAGCTGCATAGAAGCTATGTCTGAAAGTCTGTGCAGCATCTCCATGAGACATACCACAGAAGACTCAGCCCAAAGGGAGGGGACAGAGATGGCTTTATGCTACCTTTGGCCGTTCAGGATTCTGAGGGGCTCTGTGGTTCTGGTATGGTAAGCTACAGCAACCCCATGGAGGGCTAACTACGAGCTGTGTCACAGCCCAGGAACCTTGTAACAATGAGCACTGTGTAGATGCCCCCAACACGTCCCTGCACCTGAGCTTGCAAGGGGGCAGTATAACTGGCAGCCCCATGCAGCATCTGCACTGTGGGAATTCTCTCTCCAGCCCCTTGCAGCATAGATCTGGTTACCATAGCATTGCACTGGGGTTGGGGACAGAACTGGTCCCTTTATATTGCTCAGCATTTCTCTCCAACTACATTACGGTAGAACCTCAGAGTTACGAACATCTTGGGAATGGAGGTTGTTCGTAACTCTAAAATGTTTGTAACTCTGAACAAATTGTTATGGTTGTTCTTTCAAAAGTTTACAACTGAATACTGACAACACAGCTTTGAAACTTTACTATGCAAAATAAAAATGCTTTTAACCTTCTTGCTTTAAATAAAACAAGCACAGAAACAGTTTCCTTGCTTTGTCAAATCTTTTCTTTAAACTTTCCCTTTATTCTTTTAGTAGTTTACATTTAACACAATTCTGTACTGTTTCCTTTTTTCTTTTTATGGTCTCTGCCGCTCCTTGACTGCATACTTGTGCTTCCAAATGAGTTGTGTGCTTGACCAGTCAGTACATAACTCTGGTATTCATAACTCTTAAGGTTCTATTGTAACTTTAAACCCAGCGCTGCCTCCCACCCTCCAAGAAAACCCCGCTTTCCACACACACCATTACTTCCAGCTTCATCTCACTCAGAGACAGGGTGACCAGACAGCAAGTGTGAAAAATTAGGACAGGGGTGGGGGGTAATAGGCACCTATATAAGACAAAGCCCCAAATATTGGAATTGTCCCTATAAAATCGGGATATCTGGTCACCCTACTCAGAGAGCCCATTTTTTTACAATCACGTGCCTCTCTGCCTATTTCTTTTTAAAGCCAACAGTAGATACCATTTCAAAAAACAAGCCTGGTACGAAGTGGCTGTGCTTTGAAGGAGAATGCAGATTGAATCCAAAGGCCTCTGTGATAAATGGTGAGAAACATTCCCCAAAGGTGTGAGAGTTTTTCAAGATTAATTTACCTGCCCTGAAGCTCCTCTTTCTCCATATCCCCTTTGACCTGCAAGCACATCACTTCTTGGGTTTTCTGGTATACTTCCTTTTCCAGCTCCTGAGCCCTGGCACAAAGTTGCTGTGTCTGATTCCTCGGGGCAGATCTTTCCAAAGTGTTTGACTCCCAGTGCCACGTACCAGAACTTAGATGGAAGCAGCTGACAAGTATTGATCCAGAAAGTCTTATCTGGTCTGCCTTCAGTGCTGACAAGTCCCTGAAGCAGAATAAAATAGATCCTCAAGAACACTTTCATCTGCAAATTCACCTTTTAAACATGTCACAACATGACAATTACAACCCATTGTTGAGGATCAGTCCTAACATTTTCCAAAGATGTTCAGCCATCTCAATCAGTGATCTGGTTTGTAATCAACTAAGGAAGAAGGAGGATGTTTCGGTGGTTACAGTGCTAGTCTAGAACTAGGGAAACCCAGCTTTAATTCCCAGCTATGCCACAGACTTCCTGTGTCTCAATTCCCCATCTGCAAAATGGGGATAAAGCACTTCTCTACCTCACAAGAGTGCTGTAAAGAAAAATACATTAAAATTGTGAAACATTCAGACAGGACCAGATAAGTATCTAAGGGCTTGCATACAATTTCTTTTTGCCCAATCCTCACTCCTCCAAAAAACCCAAACAAAACAAATACACACCTAAAAACCTGAATGCAAAAATCTTGCATTATTATAGCATTAAAGGTGATCTACACTAAAAATCAGGAAATCCCAAAAGCTAAGCTACTTCCTGAAGTATTGACTTTGCCTCATTATAGATACATAATGTTTTTCTAGTGTTGTTTCCTTTGTTGAAGCATTCCATATGTGCAACATGCAAAGATTCATGGGAGAAACCTGAACTTTGGGAATTTTCTGGTTGAGTGCTTGATTTAGCAACTTTAATTTTTACACTGATACTAAGGGGGTTCTCCCCAATCTAACTTCCCTGTCGTGTAAGGAAAAGGTTGGAACTCTCAGGTTTCTGGAGCTCACAATTTCCAAAGGCTTGAGCAATGGCTTGTTCCTCAAATTCCAACTACAAAAGTGTTATAAGCTCCTTAGTTGGGAAACGTGGCAGGAAATGTATATTGATGTACCTGTCTTCAGCAGGGTGTAAGGCATGGTATGAGGCACAAGAGAAGCCGAGGAGGTTGTGAAAATACAGGTCTCCTGCCCAAAAATTAGATTGGCTGTGTGCAAGTAAAGGGATGAAGTTAAGTTGGGGCTAATTACAGGCATACAGTAAAGGTTGCCCAATACACCCTCTTGTAAGACACTATTACAGTTAAGGTTAAGAACAGCTTTCTGTTTAAAGAACTAGTCTAAGTGCCCTAAAATCCACATAGTTAATTCGATTGCCTTGACATCTGGGGGCAGAGAGTAGGGCTAGTGAAGCAAATTTAGAGTCTGTTGTAATAATTGGAACCTAGCAGTCCTACTCCAATTATGAGCTTATTTGGTGAAAAATGGGTAAAGATTTGTGAATTGTCTCCAGTTGTCTCATAAAATTGTTTCAAAAGAAAACTGGAAGGCTGAAGTACTTCACACAGCAAGGGTTTACCAATAACATGCAAGGACTGTATCAAGATCATGCTTAGTAAACAAGAGGAGCACAGGACCAGAAATCAATGGACTAAAATTGGTGCTTCAGAAATTAGGCCTAAATGGCAAACAAAATAATGAGAGGATGGGCTATTCTACCCATCACTCCTTTCGGGGGTCCTTAAAAAGAGACTTGAGGTGAAAATTAGTGGACACTGACTGAGAGGTGGGTGGACTGGAAGGAGTGAGCTTTACCATCATGGCTGCCACCGCCACTACTTCCTGGGATTCCAGGATACACATTTTCACTATTGGGCCTTCACTGTCCTGACTGCGGAGATATCCTGACCAGACTGGGCCAGAGAGAGGGACACAGATGAGATCACCACCTCCACCAGCTTTGGCTAAATCATGAATACCACTTGGGATGGGAGACTTTATCACCCTTTCCCTCATGTGTCTTGTTCATTCCCCACCTTATTTCTTCTATTCCCTTTTGCCTTCTGTTTAATAAGAGACTGGCTTAGCTGGCCAAGACTGTACATTTTGAACCACCACTTAAAGCCTGCACCCAAGGAGTTGGCTAACAGCAATGCCTGAAACACTCTGATGCTTGTAAAAGTTTACCATGTCTCTAAGTGGCTGATCAGAGCAATGCTTTCGCTAGTGTTTCTCCAGCAATGAGACTACATGTGAGAGTCACCATCAAAAAGACAGAAGCTGTTCTTTTCTTTCCCCTTTTGCGTGTGTTTGTCTGGTTTTCTCTTCAAGGAAGCACGATCTGACTTTAACAACAACTCCAGCCCATCTCAATTAATTTTTTACCCCAAAAGGAGAGTTATCACCATCTCTAATACCATCTTAGAGACTGTCAAACAGGGTTTTTTCTCCTTGTAAGGACTCTCTATAGTTAAAGGGGAAATGGAATAAAGGAGGGGTTCTCAAATTGGGGGTCTTGACCCCTCAGAGTGTCATGAGGTTTTATGTAGGGAGTTGAGAGCTATCAGCCTCCACCCCCAAACCCCACTTTGCCTCAAGCATTTATAATAGTGTTACATTAAAAACACATTTTTTATATCTTTATAAGGTCACACTCAGAGGTTTGCTTTGTGAAAAGCATCACCAATACAGAAGTTTGAGAACCACTAGAATAAAAGATAGTTAAAATGAAAACCTTACTTAATATTTTACACTAAATTGCTTTAACTGTTTTTCCTTTTTTTGGTATCTTTAATAAAGTTTTAAAGCATTTCTAAAGTTGTATTTGCTATGGTACTAAACAGACCAAGGTCTCAGCATTTGGAACTCCAAATTTTGTCTGTTACTGTTGTTCAGTGATAGGATCAGGTTAACACTTTTGACACTCTGGGTCCCTTTATTCTATAGAAGCTAACACAGCTGGTCATTTAATTAAGATACTGTGCACCCTGAACCTCCTCTCCCTCACTGCCCCAGCTTTTCCTAAGGTTGACATCTTCTACCAGCCTTTTTTTGCCTGGAACTGTGGATCAAGTACGGTTTCAAACCACAATAGTCTCAATTTCTCAACATATACTCCAGCTAGCGCATGGCATCCATTGCCCCTTGGGGAGAGCAAAACTGAACACAGTATCCACAAGAGAGTTCTCTTTGGCATGTGAGCCGTAGGGTTACACTGTGCATGCACAGAGTGGCCAAGAGGCTTTCAAGCCTGCCATTTATCACTGCAACTGGCCGACCCATCCCCTGTCATCCACTCCCGGCTTCAAGCAGTCAGAGGTTTTGGGACAGCCAAAGCATGAGACTGCATTCCTGATCATCATTTCCCTCTGAAGCATCTGGCACTAGCCACTGTCAGAAGACACAATATTGAGCTAGATGGACTATTGATTTGACCCATAATGGCCATTCTTACGTTGTTAATGTTGCAGAGTTTCTGGTGGAAGTCAGTCTGTCCTGTGGGAAGTTGTCTGCCTGTGTGCTGACTGGTTTGAGAGTACTTTCCCACGGATCCTGATATTCCTTCAGTAACAGTGCCATAGAACTGGAAGGGACCTCGAGAGGTCATCTAGTCCAGTCCCCTGCATTCAGCGCAGGACTAAGTATTATCTAGACCGTCCCTGACAGGTGTTTGTCCAACCTGCTCTTAAAAATCCCCAATGATGGAGATTCCACAGCCTCCCTAGGCAATTTATTCCAATGCTTAACCACTCTGACAGTTAGGGACTCTTTCATACTGTCCAACCTAAACCTTCCTTGCTGCAATTTAAGCCCATTGCTTCTTGTCCTATCCTCAGAGGTTAACAAGAATCACTTTTACCCCTCCTCCTTGTAACAATCTTCAACGCACTTGAAAACTGTTATCATGTCCCCTCTCAGTTTTCTCTTTTCCAGACTAAACAAACCCAATTTTTTTCAATCTTCTCTCATAGGTCCTGTTTTCTAGACCCTTAATCATTTTTGTTCTCTTCTCTGGACTTTCTCCAATTTGTCCACATCTTTCTGGAAATGTGGCGCCCAGAACTGGACAGAATACTCCAGCTGAGGCCTAATCAGCATAGGGTAGTGCGGAACAACTACTTTTCATGTCCTGCTTACAATACTCCTGCTAATATATCCCAGAATGCTGTTTGCTTTTTTTGCAACAGTGTTGCACTGTTGACTTATATTTAGCTTGTGATCCACTATGACCCCCAGATCCCTTTCCATGGTACTCCTTCCTAGGCAGTCATTTCCCATTTTGTATGTGTGCAACTGATTGTTCCTCCCTAAGTGGTGTACTTTGCATTTGTCCTTATTGAATTTCATCCTATTTACTTCAGACCATTTCTCCAGGTTGTCCAGATCATTTTGAATTTGAATCCTATCCTCCAAAGCACTTGCAACTCCTCCCAACTTGGTATCATCCGCAAACTTTATAAGTGTACTCTCTATGCCATTATCTAAAACGTTGATGAAGATATTGAACAGAACCAGACCCAGAACCGATCCCTGTGGAACCTCACTCATTATGCCCTTTCCAGCATGACTGAGAACCACTGATAACGACTCTCTGGAAACGATTTTCCAACCAGTTATGCACCCACCTTATAGTAGCTCCATCTAGGTTGTATATCCCTGGTTTGTTTATGAGAAGGTCATGTGAGACAGTATCAAAAGTCTTACTAAAGTAAAGATATACCGCATCTACTACTTTCCTCCATCCACAAGGCTTGATACTCTGTCGAAGATTGGTTTGACACGATTTGTTCTTGACAAATGCATGCTGACTGTTACTTATCACCTCATTATATTCTAGGTGTTTGTAAAATGATTTCTTAATTACATGTGCCATTATCTTTCTGGGTACAGAAGTTAAGCTGACTGGTCTGTAATTCCCCAAATGACCACAAGATCCATTAAGGTATGAAGGCACCCAGCCAGGTTCATTGTTGACGAAGCATGGTACAAGCACCTGGCAAGCTCTACAAGGATACTAAGACATGTATGCCCGTGACAATGGACACAGCTCAGTGAATGGCGGGACTTTCCATTCCCCCCTCAGCTGGCCAAAGACACTCCCTCTGAGATACCTTTTTATAAACTGATACAAACAAGTTACGTATTGCCTCTCTGACGTGGCCAGGTGCCACCCTCTGACGTATGTAGGTGCCACTCATTACCTTATACATGTTGGTTAGATCAAAACATTTCTATTCATCATGCTGTCATCCTGACCTTATCTTTAAGACGGGTGAGCGTGTCCTTGTTATCTTTGGGGAATGTGTTGGTATTGAGGATTTCTGGTACCATCCTTCTGGAATGTGTTTGTGTGTGTATTCTTATGCCTAGCACTACTTAGGAATGTGTGTTTCTGCAATATCAGCCCTGTTCTTGCCAGATTCTGTGAGCAGGGCCTGCCTTTTTCCTAACCTTTTCCAAGTCTAATATATCTTTTTTCAGATGGGGTGACCATATCTGCATGCAGTATTCAACATGTGGGCATACCATGGATTTATATAGAGGCAATATGATATTTTCTGTCTTATTAGTGATCCCTTTCCTAATGATTCCCAACATTCTGTTTGCTTTTTTGACTGCTGCTGCACATCGAGTGAGTGGTTTCAGAGAACTATCCACAATGACTCCAAGATCTCTTTCTTGAGTGGTAACAGCTAATTTAGACCCCATTATTTTGTATGTATAGTTGGGATTATGTTTTCTAATGTGCATTACTTTGTATTTATCAACATTGAATTTCATCTGCCATTTTGTTGTCCAGTCACCCAGTTTTGTGAGATCCCTTTGTAACTCTTCACAATCTGCTTTGGACTTAACTGTTACTCCTAGGGGAATTCTGAGCCAATGCATAATGCAGAATTTTGCAGAAATTCATATTTTTCGTGTATAATTTCCTTTACCCAACAGAAATGCGCTGCAGTGCTGCTGGTGACCACTAGGGGCCACTGGACCTGGCAGAACCCAGGTTGCAAATAGACAACACAGCGGGGAGGTGAGGGGAGAGAGAGAGTAGAGAGTTCCTAGCAGCTGCAGTTCCCTGCACGCCCTGAGGGAAGGAAACAGCGGCACGCAGGAAACTCCACACAACCCTGGCTGGCATCCGTGGATGGTAGGGGCACAGGTGTCTGGGCTGAGGGGACCACATCTGGGCTTGGGCGGGGGGTGTCTGGCCCCTTAGCTGGACTCTGGGGCGGGAGAAGGGAGAGAAACACAAACTCGTTTGTCATAGGGGTTTCTTTAACTCTCTACTCCTGGGGGAAATTTTTGTGTGTCTGTTTTGTTACAGACATACTTCCTTACAGATATTTTGAAATAAATTTCCAAAATAATTGAAACTGGCATGATTACGTAGTGTTATACTGACCAATAAATTCTACAAAATTTAAAAATATTGTATGCAGAATTTTTATATTCTTGGCGCAGTATTTTTTATTTTTGGCACAGAATACTCCCAGGAGTAAACTATCTTGAGTAGTTTTGTATCATCTGCAAATTTTGCCACCTCACTGTTTACCCCTTTTTCCAGATCATTTATTAATATGTTGACTATAACTGGTCCCAGTACAGACCCCTGGGGACAGCACTATTTAACACTCTCCACTCTGAAAACTTCAGATCCTTTGGTATGATTAATTTAAGATTTTTACTACACTTGACTCTATGCTTTCTTTCACATATAGTTCCACTCCCCCAGCAGCATGACCAATTCCCTCAGAACCACCATCCTTGCCACCAGGAATGTCACTTCCCTATAGACTCATAGACTTTAAGGTCAGAAGGGACCATTATGATCATCTAGTCTGACCGCCTGCACAACTCAGGCCACAGAATCTCACCCATCCACTCCTGTAATAAACCCCTAACTTCTGTGTGAGCTACTGAAGTCCTCAAATCACAGTTTAAAGGCTTCAAGGTGCAGAAAATCCTACAAGAAGTGACCTGTGCCCCACGCTGCAGAGGAAAGCGAAAAACCCCCAGGACCAATCTGCCCTGGAGGAAAATTCCTTCCTGACCCCAAATATGGTGATCAGCTAAACATTGAGCAGGTGGGCAAGACTCATCAGCCAGACACCCAGGAAAGAATTCTCTGTAGTAACTCAGATCCCACCCCATCTAACATCCCATCACAGGCCATTGGGCATATTTACCACTAATAGTCAAAGATCAATTAATTGCCAAAATTAGGCTATCCTATCATGCCATCTCCTCCATAAACTTATCAAGCTTAGTCTTGAAGCCAGATATGTCTTTTGCCCCGACTGCTCCCCTTGGAAGGTTGTTCCAGAACTTCACTCCTCTGATAATTAGAAACCTTCATCTAATTTCAAGTCTAAACTTTCTGATGGCCAGTTTATATCCATTTGGTCTTGTGTCCACATTGGTCCTGAGCTTAAATAATTCCTCTCCCTCCCTGGTATTTATCCCTTTGATATATTTACAGAGAGCAATCATATCTCCCCTCAGCCTTTTTTTGGTTAGGCTAAACAAGCCTTTGAGTCTCCTGTCATAAGACAGGTTTTCCATTCCTTGGATCATCCTAGCAACCCTTCTCTGTACCTGTTCCAGTTTGAATTCATCCTTCTTAAATATGGGAGACCAGAACTGCACACAATATTCCAGATGAGGTCTCACTAGTGCCTTGTATAATGGTACTTCCACCTCCTTATCTCTACTTGAAAAACCTCGCCTGATGCATCCCAAGACCGCATTTGCTTTTTTCACGGCCATATCACATTGGTGGCTCATAGTCATCCTATGATCAACCAATACTCAGAGGTCCTTCTCCTTCTCTGTTATTTCCAACTGATGAGTCCTCAGCTTATAACAAAAATTCTTGTTATTAATCCCTAAATGCATGACCTTGCACTACTCACTATTAACTTTCATCCTATTACTATTACTCCAGTTTACAAGGTCATCCAGATTTTCCTGTATAATATCCCGGTCCTTCTCTGTATTGGCAATACCATCCAGGTTTGTGTCATCTGCAAACTTTTTTAGCATACTCCCACTTTTTGTGCCCAAGTCAGTAATAAAAAGATTAAATAGCTTTCTTCCCCAGTGTGATTTTTGCCCAAACAGATGTAGTAAGAAGAGGCCCAAACAGATGTAGTTATCAGAGGCCCAGTATGAGGCCTAAGGCCTGACCTAAAGTAATGGTCAAGACTTTGCTAACATTAAGCAAAGTTAAGCTGTAAGCCAGAGGCAGGCCCTGCTCACAGAAGCTGGCAAGGAAAGGGCTGATGCTGCAAAAAGAGACATACCTAAAAGGTACTGGACCAGATATCAGAACATTCACATACTTGTACATTCCACACAGATAACAAGGAACAAGCGGACCCAACCCAATGAGAGGGCCAAAAGGGTAATATGATGGACAGAGTTGTTTTGTTCAAACCAATATGTACAAGGTGAGAGGCGGTTCCTTACTACGTAGAGGGGTTGTACCTTGCTACGTAGAAGGGTTGCACCTCAATACATCAGGAGAGATATGTAACTTGTTTGTACCTGTTGTGGCAAACTCAGGACACTGAGCTACCAAGCGTGGGGTAGTAATTAGTCCCAGAAGGCTTAACCCTGGAGGAATAAGGTTCAGCTGGAACAGGGGTTACCAGGGAGGTAATTGGTTTCAGCTGGCCCCAATGGCTGGAGACCTTTTTAAACCCTCCCTGGCAGGGAAGCAGGGGGGGAGGAGAGAAGCAGAGTAGCTGCCAGCGAGTAGAGGCAGCTGAACTCTCAAAACTTTTCTGGCAAGGCAGGTTGCGCTCTCCCCAGAAGGAGAGGAAAACAGAACAAGGGCCTGACTGAGAAGGGATTAGCCAGACCCTGCGCAACTGTGAAGGGCTTTTGCTTTGCCCAAGCCTGTGTCTCCAAGGCTGAGGAGGACTGAGCTAAGGGAGGAGAGACAGGTACTTTGCCACACTGTGTATAAGAATGCATCCCTGAGTGGATGTCTTTGTCCAGCCTAGGGGGCAATTGAAAGTCCCACCACTGACTGAGCTGAGTCCATTGCCAGGGGGCACATATTCGTAGTATGTCCTGTAGAGTAAAGTCTAGCGGGAACTATCATTGTGCTTCGTTAGACAATAAACCTGGCCGAAGTGCCTTCGTAGCTTACTAGAGTCTGTGGTCATTGGGAGTTCTCTCAGGGTCTGCTGTGTCAGCTATCTGCGCAGAGGTGGGACAGCACACAGAGGGAGCACACACACGCAGCCGACTGATATCAACATTGAACAGAGCAGAGCACCACACCGGGAGCATCTGACAAGACTCTGTCTTATCCATTCCTTCACTTCTTATTTCTTTACATTCTGCTTCATCATTGATATACAATGCTACTCCACCACCTTTGCCTTTATTTCTGTCTTTCCTAAACAGCACATACCCTTCAATACCTGTACTCCAGTCATGACTACTATTCCACCATGTGTCTGTTACCCCTGTAATATCTGGTTTCACTTCCTACACCAGTAACGCTAGTTCCTCCATTTTATTACCTAGGCTCCTCGCACTGGTGTATAAACATCTTAATTTTTGCTGTTTGGCTTTGCTCACATTCTTTACCCGATTAGACACAGACATTCTATCATCAGTATCACCTATTAGACTGGAATCTACACTACCCTTCCTCCTTATGTCCGTTCTCCCACCCCTGGCTGTATCCTTTCTTACTTTGTTTTCATCCCTCTCAATGTTAAAATCCAGTGTGGAGATTACCTGGACATCTCCCAACCATCTCCTCCAAATTCCTAGTTTAAAGCTCTCTTAATCAGTTATGCCAGCCTTCATCCTAGAAGTCTATTTCCCTCCCTACTCAGGTGAAGTCCATCCCAATAGAACAGTCCTCTGTCCATGAATGCCTCCCAATGGCCATACATCCCAAAGACCTCCTTATAGCATCACTTCCTGAGCCATCTGTTGATCCTCATAATCTTGTAACACCTTTGTTGCCCTTCTCTAGGAGCAGGCAGAATCCCACTGAAGATCATCTCGATTTCCTTAAGGATCTTCCCCAGCCTGGCATAGTCTCCCCTTCCTATACACAATATCCCTCACAATGACATCACTGCCTGCCTCAAATACCTACAAGACTATAGACAATACTCAGAGATCCACACCAAACACTTCACTGAGCTCATTCATTTCGCCCTCACCCCTAAAAATGTTACATTCAACAGCACTTTGTCCAAACTTTGGGAACAGACATGGTACAGATGGCACTCCAGCATGCCAACCTCTTCATGGGCCACCTGGAGGAAGCCTTTCTGGAAAAATGTACCATGAAACCAATGATATACTTGAGATACATTGATGATATTTTCTTCTTCTGGACAGATGACTTAGACTCCCTCATAGATTTCCAACACAACTTCAACCACCACCACTGTGACACTCTGTACCATGATTTTTAGTATCTAGAAAATTATGAATTTGAGCTCCCAGGTTTCCTTTTGAGAACGAGGACTGAGAGGTCAGATATGGAGTGATTACTTTGTGAAGAATGTTCATTCATGGGTTATATGGTGTTTTTCTCTTTTATCATTTTTCTGTTTGAGCTTATTCAAGTGTGTAGTGCTTGTCTTCCTTCACCCACATAGTTATTGTTGGGGCACTTACTGCACTTGATGACGAGTTCCCATGTTGTGAGAGTCCTGTGTAGGACCCATGGATGCTGAAAGGTGTGTTGTGCAAGATATTGATCACTGTAGCAATGGAGATATGTCTGCAGGTTTTGCATCTGTTGTTCTGGCAGGGTCTGGTGCTGCTTTGAGTTGGAGAGTCCTGGTCTGGGAGGAGCTTGCCTCTGATGATGAACTTGGTGAGGTTGGGGACTGTTTGAAGGGTAGAAGTGAGTGTTCAAGGAACATATTTCTTTCAGGATGTGGTTCCCATCAAGTATGAGTTGTAATTGTTTAACGATATCCCATATGGGTTCCAGTGTGGAGTGGTAGGTGACAACTAGAGATGTGTGGTCAGAGTTGTCAGCATCCCCACCCTCACCCTGTACTGAAGCATGTTCTCTTGCAGTATTTGGTTGGCCCATTTAATGATATTTTCTACTTTTCTGATAGAGCGTCCTTGTTTGATGAAGGCAGTTTTAAGTGAGTTCAGGTGAATATCCTGGACTTCCAATCAGAGTACATTCTGCAATATATGAGTGCCTGGCTGAAGATAACAGATTACTTGGTGTGTTTGGGGTGGTTACTGGATCTGTGAAGGTAGGTTTGATGATCTATAGGTTTCTTGTACATACTGTAACTCCCCACTTAAAGTTGTCCTGGTTAATGTTGTTTCATTGTTACGTTGCTGATCAATTAGAGAACATGCTCATTTAAAGTTGTGCAATGCTCCCTTAATAACATTGTTTGGCAGCCGCCTGCTTTGTCCACTGCTTGCAGAAAGAGCAGCCCGTTGGAGCTAGCTGGTGGGAGCTTGGAACTAGGGTGGGCCGACAGCCCCCCGTCAGCTCCTTGCTCCCCTAAGTTCCCTGTGCAACAGTCGTCCAGCAGGCTATCAATTGCCAGGCAGTCCAGCTGTCCCTCCCCCCACTGCCATGTGCTGCTCCCGGGAGACTCCTGCTTGCTGTGCAGAGGGGGGTGGGAAAGATGAGTGCTAATGTCAGGGTAGCCCCCTACCCCCACTCCTTTACCCCATCTCCACAGAGCAGGGTGGACACACGACAGGGCTCAGGACAGAGGGAGTTTGCTGGCAGCAGCTGCTGTCTCAACTTGCCAATCTACTTTAAAAGGCAATGTATTTAGAGTGGGGTCAGTGTACTTAAAAGGGAAATGCGCATCTCTCTCACACACAGACGGTATGTGTCTCTGTCTCTCTCTGCTGTGCTGTCTCCTCTCCCTTCATTTGTACTGCCTTGTACAGTGTGAGGATACATTAAGAACAATGTGTTAACCCTTGAAAGCTCAGCTGAGTGCTAGTTCATCATCTAGCAGTAAGGCATTCCCTGGGAACAGGGGAAGCTGTAGGCATTTTGCCGCCCCAAGCACGGCAGGCAGGCTGCCTTCGGCGGCTTGCCTGCAGAGGATCCGCACTGTGTGTGTGCGTGCGTGCGTGCGTGCGTGTGCATGCGTGTGAAAACAATTTCCCTGGAAACTAACCTGCTCCATTGACATTAATTGTTATGGGGAAATTAGATTTGCTTAACATCGTTTCGCTTAAAGTAGCATTTTTCAGGAACATAACTACAACATTAAGTGAGGAGTTACTGTAGTTGTCTGTAGGATTCCGTTGTTGAAGCTGATCATGGGTCTAGGAAGTTGATGCTGGTATGGGAGTGTTCTAGACACAGTTTGATTGATGGGTGATTGTGATGTTCCCCTCTAGTGTTATCTCGACCAGTGATCTGCTACGTCACTCCAATCCTTGACTCTGGGAGCCAGCCTTACCCTGCTCTGCCATAAGAACCCCCACTCCTGGGCTGTTCACGCACAGCCTCTGACATGTAAGCTGCTCCTTGGATTGTGCAACCAAATGACACTAGCCAATACCTCCGGTCTCAGACACAACCTTAGGAACCTCCTGTGACACTCTGTACTTTGAGGGAACACCCAGCACCCCCATGCTCATCCTTGTCAAACGATTGTGTGGTATCCAATGCAAAGTTTGTCAAGTTGGGTGTCTTTGGAAGGTTCATGATGCACTGAGCATGGTTGTTACAGTAATGTTATAGTAACTGTTATAGTGATGTTATAATAAAGTTATAGGTTATAATTTCATATATATAGTTGTGAGGCTGAAAATGTATCCTTATGGCTTAAAGCAAGCCCAAGCAAAAACTCTCTAAGAACAGAGAGGCAGTTCACACCTCATCAGGGCATGTATGGGGCAAACCCAGCCCAGCCTCACAGGAACAAAGGACACTGGCCTAGGCAACACAAAAGGATCTGTTAGACTCTCAAGTGAGTCATCCCCCCCATTCCTTTGGTCAGTTTGGAACTGCAATGAGATAATGCTCACTTGACTCTGACGGAGGGGGGGCAAAGCCAAGAGGGAAGAAAGAACATGATAAAAGGGAGAGGCGTTTGCCGTGCTCTCTGTCTTCCACCTACATCTACCGACACCACACCAAGCAACCTAAGCATTCATCAAAAGGGAGTGCCCGGCTGAAGAGCAACCAGCCAGCCTGTGGTGAGAATCATCTAAGTTTGTAAGTGCATTGAAAGTGTTAAGACAGGGTTTCTCAAACAGGGGTCGCCACTTGTGTAGGGAAAGCCCCTGGCAGCCCAGGCCGGTGTGGATCACTGTTCCGGGCCAATGGGAGCTGCTGGAAGCGGCGCGGGCCAAGGGACTTACTGGCCGCCGCTTCCAGCAGATCCCATTGGCCCGAAGCAGCAATCCGCGGCCAGTGGGAGCCACGATCAGCCAGACCTGAGGACGGGGCAGATGAACACACCGGCCCAGCCCACCAGGGGCTTTCCCTACACAAGCGGCGACCCCTGTTTGAGAAACCCTGTGTTAAGATCAGCTTAGAATGCGTTTCGCTTTTATTTCACTTGACCAAATCTGACTTGGTATGCTTTGATTTATAATCACTTAAAATCTATTTTTATAGATAATAAATCTGTTTGTTTATTCTACCGGAATAAGACGGAGCTGTGACGTTCCCCTCTGGTGTTATCTGGACCAGTGATCTGCTACATCACTCCAATCCTTTACTGTGGGAGCCAGCCTTTACCCTGCTCTCCTGTGAGAACCCCCACTCCTGGGCTCTTCACACACAGCCTCTGGCATGTAAGCTGCTCCCAGCTACTTGCAAGCGAATGACACCAGCCAATATCTCCGGTCCCAGACAAAACCCTAGGAATCTCCGTCTTGCAGTGTCCAGTTATAGCCGTTTCACGCTGCAAGCTTATATGAGTTCGTCAATTTAACAAATAAATTGATATATACCAGGTCTGTTATCCCAAGAGGAGCCTCTGACACACTTCAAACCAAACACACTGATTTACAAAGACACTGAATTTATGGCTTCTTACAACATCTGTAACCTACTAACTACCCTTTTTTGTTCTATGACTGCAGAGGTGCTAACTGAACACTTCACCCTGAAGTGTATCTTACAATATGTTACTCCTGAGGCTATTCTGCACAAAAACATTTAAAATTCTGCACTAAAAAATTAAGACTTCTGTACACAATATTTTAAAATTCTGCAACATTCGCACATTTTATTTGTCAAACTAATACTATATAAGCATGCCAGTTTCAATTATTTTGGTAATTTATTTCACAATACCTGTCAGCAAGTATGTCTATAACAATATAGACACACTCAAAAATTCCCCCTGAAGTAGAGTTAAAGAAACCCCTATGACAACCCCATTCCTGTTTCTCTGCCCGCTCCCGAGCCCAGCCGGGGGGCCAGACACCCACAACACCTCAAGCCCAGGGATACAGAGGGAGAAACAGCCTGATGCTCAGTCCTAGGCTTACACGGAGTTTCCTGCATGCCACCCTCTCCTTCCCTCAGGGCATGTTGGGAACTGAAGCTACCAGGAACCCTCTAGCTTCTCTCCCTCCCCCCAGCAATGTCTTCTATGTGTGAGCTGGGCTCTGCTGGATCCAGTAGCCCTTAGTGGCAGCTAGCAGCACTGCAGCCCATTTCTGTGTGGGAATGGAAATTCTGTGCAGATGTTAATTTCTGCAAAATTCTGCATTGTGCAGTGGTGCAGAAATCCTCCAGGAATCCTGTCAGAAATGGTCTAGATAAAACTTAGTCCTGCCATGAGTGCAGAGAACTGGACTAGATGACCTCCTGAGGTCCCTTCCAGTCCTATAATTCTATACATTCTGTTCTGCCTGGGGGGACAGAGCCTGCCCCACTCCTACCTCCTCAGAAACACCCCAAAGCCCTGCCTCTCCATGCCAAGTGTGCTGCAATAGCAAGTAAGAGGTACCAAATGTCACTTTCTCACACACACGACTGCCCATCACCCTCCACCGGCTGTGATTTAATTTCTATCCACTGCTCCGGGTGTCCAAATTGACTTCCCTGCGCTGCCAGGGAGAAGTACGTGACTGCTCTTGCGGTTTCCCTTTGCTTCCCCAACAGAAGTCATTTTTCTGCAGGGAAGCAAAGAAAACTGCAGGGGACATGAATTCTGTGCACGCACAGTGATGCACAATTCCGCCAGGAATAAATATGTTTTAACTAGTTATGCTAAACTCCCTGTTCCACCTTGTATTTAGCAGTGGCATTCTGAATACCCTTCCCAGACCTAAACAAGAATGCTGTATAAACTCAAAAGTTTGTCTCTTTCACTTAGGCTATGTCTACACTGTCAAGTTTTTCGCCAAAAGTTATGCCACTTTTATTAAAGTGCTTTAATTAAACCACTGTTGCATGTCCACACTGTGCTCCTTGTGTCACTGGAGCGCATCCAGACTAGCAGCTTTTGCAACAACAAAAAGAGCAGTGCAGTGTGGGTAGCTATCCCACTGTGCAGCTGGCTTCAGGATGCAATGCTTTGGAAGGGTTTGCAATGTCTCATGGGGCAGGTACAGCGTCACATGATGTAGGTTTTTTAATTCCATTGTTTCATGGGCATCCTACCAGATTGCCAGCCACTTTTCAACTGAAGTGTGGGGGTAGGGGAAGAATATGTGACAGGGAGCGTGGGGAGATGGGGGAGAGACAGACAGTGTGTGTTGGGGGAGAATGATTGTGTCTGCATGCTGTCTCGTAAGTTCAGACAGCCCCCGGAAACAACCAGTCCTGAGGCAGGAGGGAGGGGGAAAACCTGACATCAGCCCCTGCTTCCTGGCTCTGCACAACACAGAGTCTCTCTCTCTCATTCTCACACACACACACACCTGCTTGCCTCTGTATTCCTAGTGTGGGAGACAGCAGGAGCATTCCAGTTAATGATTTGCTATTTGTTTCCCCCGAGCAGAGCAACACAGCACCTCAGCTGTCAGAACAGAGCTTTGAAAGGGGAGGGGTGCATGCCTGCAGGGCAGCTGATTTCAAAACAATGAGCAGAGCGGTCACTTCAGGCATTGTGGGACACCGCTGGAGGCCAATTACAGGGATAAAAGCACTTTAGTGTTAAAACCTTGGAATAAAAAGCCTTATGCCTCTCCTCGAGGTGGTTTTATTACAGTGCTGCAACTGAGGAGTTTCATGGCAAAAAGTGGCTTTGCAGTGTACACACCTCTGCTGTTTTTTGGCAAAAAAAACTTGGTAGTGTAGACCAGGCCTAACAGAAGTTGGTCCAATAAAAGATATCTCACCCACCATGTCTAATATCCTGGGACCAACATGGTTACAACCACACTGCAAACATAAAATTCACATGGCACACATTAAATGGATTAAAAGCTGACTAATTCAAAATGTAACTGTAAATGGGGAATCATCATTGAGTGGGTCAGTTTCCAGTGGGGTCCCACAGGGATTGATTCTCCACCCTACACTATTTAACATCTTTATCTGTCATGTGGAAGAAAACATAAAATCATCACTGATAAAGTTAGTCTGCAGAAAAGAAGTGTGAAGGGGGATTTGATAGAAGCCTTCAACTACCTGAAGGGAGGTTCCAAAGATGATGGAGCTCGGCTGTTCTCAGTGGTAGCAGATGACAGAACATGGAGCAATGGTCTCAAGTTGCAGTGGGGGAGGTCTAGGTTGGATATTAGGAAACACTATTTCACTAGGAGGGTGGTGAAGCACTGGAATGGGTTACCTAGGGAGGTGGTGGAATCTCCTTCCTGAGAGGTTTTTAGAGCTCGGCTTGACAAAGCCCTGTCTGGGATGATTTAGTTGGAGTTGGTCCTGCTTTGAGCAAGGGATTGGATTAGATGACCTCCTGAGGTCTCTTCCAACTCTAATCTTCTATGATTCTTAGTTTGCATATGGCACACAAATTGGGGGAGTGGTAAATAAGAGGACAACAGGTCTCTGATCCAGAGCTATCTCGATTGCTTGGTAAACTGGGCACAAGCAAACAAGATATGGCTAAATGTAAACATACATCTGGGAACAAAGAATATAGGCCATATTTACAGGATGGGGGACTCTATCCTGGGAAGCAGTGATTCTGCAAAAAGGATATGAGAGTTGTGGCGGACAATCAGCTGAACAGGAGGTCCCAGTGTGATGCTGTACCCAGAAGAGCTAATGCAGGGATGCATATACAGGGAAATCTCAAGTAGGAGAAAAGAGGTTATTTTACCTCTGTATTAGATGCTAGTGCAACTGCTGCTGGAATACTGTGCCCAGTTCTGGTGCCCACTATTCAAGTAGGATGTTCATAAATTGGAGATGGTTCAGAGAAAAGCCACAAAAATGATTAAAGGATTAGAAAACAAGCCTTATAGTGATAGACTCAAAGAGCCCAATCTATTTAGCTTAACAAAGAAAAGGGTGACTTGATTACAGCCTATAAGTACCTAAAGAGGGAACAAATATTTAATAAAGGGCTCTTCAATCTAGCAGAGAAAGGTATAACACAATTCAGTGGCTGGAAGTTGAAACTAGACACATTCAGACTGGAAATAAGGTGTACTTTTTTTTAACTGTGAGTGTAATTAACCATTGAAACAATTTACCAAGGGTCATGGTGGATTCTCCATCACTGACAATTTTTTAAACCGGACTAGATGTTCTTCTAAAATATATGCTCTAGGAATTGTTTTGAGGAAGTTCTCTGGCCTGTGTTATACCACCTGTAGATCACCACGAAGGTCCTATCTGGCCTTAAAATCTATGAATTATGCTCACAATACCTATCTCCCACCTACCTGCTGACATCATCTATGGCAAGAACCACCCTGTGCCTCACCAGTAACATAATCTATACAATGTTGCACTGAAATTGACAGGTTTAACTGGTTTGGTGAACAGGGAGAATGTGGTTGACATAATATACCTGGACTTCAGCAAGGCTTTTGACACAGTCCCCAATGACGTTCTGATAAGTAAGCTGGAGAAATGTGGGCTTGGCGGAACTACCATTAAGTGAATACATAATTGATTAAACAACTGCAAACACAGAGTAACTATTAATGGAATGATGTCAGATGTGTGGGAGGTCTCAAGTGATGTTTCACAGGGATCACTGGGTCCGGTGTTGTTTATCATCTCTATTCATGACCTGGATCTAGGAATAGAGAGCATACTGATCAAATCTGCAAATGACACAAAGCTGGGGGGTTGCCAACACTTTGGAGGGCAGAGCTATATTTCAGAGGGATCTTGATAAATTGGAGAACTGGGCCATAGACAACAAAATCAAATTTAACAAAGACAAATGTAAGGTGCTACACTTAGGGCGGAAAATCCAAATGCACAAATACAGAATGGAAAATAACTGGCTTGGCAGCAGCACTGCTGATAAGGATCTTGGAGTTGTGGTGGATCACAACCGAAACATGAGTCAGCAATATGATGCTATTGCAAAGAAAGCAAATGTAATTTTAAGTTGCATTAACAGAGGCATAGCTTGCAAATCACAGGAGGTGACAGTACTGCTCTACATGGTGCTGGTTAGGCCTCAGCTAGAGTACTGTGTTTAATCTTGGTCACCACTGCATAGAAAGGATGTAGAGAAATTGGAGAGGATCCAGAGGCAAGTGACAAAGATGATCCAAGGGAAGCAATAAAAGCCATATAAGCAAAGGCTGATGGAACTCAGTATGTTTAGTTTTGAAACGAGGAGATTAAGGGGGTATATGATAGCGGTCTTCAAATACTTGAAAGGCTGCCATAAAAAAGATGAAGAAAAGTTGTTCTCTCTTGCCACAGAGGGCAGGACAAGAGGCAATGGGTTCAAACTACAGCACAGCAGATTTAGACTGAATCTCAGGAAAAGCCTCCTAACTGTAAGAACAGGAGGACAATGGAAAAGACTGCTTAGGGAGGTTGCGGAAGCTCCTTCACTGGAGGTTTTCAAAAGAAAGCTGGATAGCATCTCTCTTGGATGGCTTAGACACAACAAATCCTGCATCTTTGCAGGGCATTAGATCACATGACCCTTGTGGTCCCTTATAACCCTATGATTTTATGAAACGAGACATACTGGATCTCCCAAGGTACACTTCTTTCCTTTGATTACACCCAGGGTGATCAAGGAGAGGAGCTCATACTGCTCCAGAGGGGCACTGCTCTTTCAAACTGCTCTAACTAATCCTTCCACCACTCAGTTCAGGTAGGCCTAACACAGAGAATGCAGCTGCAATGGATGCAGGTTAACTCCCAGTGGTTACTGCCAGCTCCACAGGGACAGAGTTCAGGTAGCGTGCGCATGTACCTTATCTCTGTATTTCCTCATTTTCACACGTTTGACGTTTGCTGAATTTCAGAAGGTTATGAGATACCAATGTGCAACCTTAAATCTGCATTACTAACATTTTTTGTCACTGAATTTGCTTATAAACTTTGCCAAACTTTAACCATTTGCGTTGAAATTTTCCATCCCAGGTATCTGTCTCAGGCTGAATTTTTCAAGAAAATGGTTCAGAGATTTCCAAGTACAAAATTAAGGAAAAAATTTTTTGCCTATGTTAAAAAAATTCATAAAGCTGTTCTGTAGAGACGCTCTAGAATAGTGATGGGTAACCTGCGGTCTGTCAAGGTAATCCGCTGGAAGGCCGCAAGACAGTGTTTACATTGACTGTCCACAGGCACAGCCACCTGCAGCTCCCAATGGCCGCAGTTTGCTGTTCCCAGCCAATGGGAGCTGCGGGAAGCAGCACAGGCCAGCTACAGCTTCCTGCAGCTCCCATTGGCCGGGAATGGCAAACCATGGCCACTGCTAGCTGCAGATGGCCATGCCTATGGACGGTCAATGTAAACATTGTCTCACAGCCTGCCAGCAGATTATCCTGACGGGCCACGTGTGGCCCACAGCTTCCCACCACTGCTCTATAACCTCCATGGCTTTGTAGCAAGGTCTTAGAATTTGGAGGTTACCCTGGGGTCAAAAATGTGCCTTCTGCTTTCCCTGTGAAAAGCTACACAAATGTAAACAAGTTATAAGCCGGGAGGGGTGCGGGGGAGAACCTTGCTTTTCATTCTCTCAGAGACTTGTTAGAGTTTAGCAGCTAAATTCTCAGAAGATTCTATCTGTACTGAGAATGCTTCAGCCAAGGGATGCAGTGATTGAGCAGGACTTTTTTCCATACAATTACTGCTTCAGGGGACCACTGTGGTGCTAGCTACAGGAACTGGGAGCAAGGAGACAGTTTCTCTTGTGTTCTCAATGCTCCCTCAGCAGGTGCCCAGATAGCATGGAAGAATGGAGGATAAGATGGAAGCAGCATGCCTAGGACTGGAATACAGAGGGGTCGCGGGAGCTGAGCCTGCTAGAATAGAAGGGGAGTGGCACGAGTAGATTTGGACAAGGAACCTGATTAGGTAGAATAGACCTGGAAGCTTGGTGTGGGGCAAAGGAGGAGACTGAGAATGACAGGGCAAGGAGAGGGGCTGGAATCAGTGGGACGAGGGTGGAAGATGGCTCTGACAAGGAGGTGAGGGTTGTGGAAGGTTGGAACTAGCTTGGCAAGAAGACTGAGGGCATGAAGCCAAAGGGGAGACTGGAACTGGGAGCCATAGTGGGGGCAGAAAATCAAATGTCAATGAGAAACCTGGAGAGGAGACTAGGACTGGCTGATCAAGGAGGCTGGGATGAGGATGAGAAATTAGGGTGAGTGGAGACTGAGAGAGAAGGGACACAGAACTAGAAAAGACACAGGCAGAAGGATCTGTATCCACTACAGAACTCTTCCTTCCAGAGCCTGGAATGGAACCCAAGATTCCTCCAGGGTCTCGCCAGTGTTCTGCTGTCAGCAAATATCTGTGAAACCCCTGGCAAAGTGACAGGTTTCAGAGTGGTAGCCATGTTAGTCTGTATCAGCAAAAACAATTAATTGAATTGGCTCATGAGCACTGACCCCACACTTGGTAAGGCAACTCCCATCTTTTCATGTGCTATAATATATATTCTGCTTACTGTATTTTTCACTCCATGCATCTGATAAAGTGGGTTTAAGCTAGGGTGACCAGACAGCAACTGTGAAAAATTGGGATGGGGGTAGGGGGTAATAGGAGCCTATATAAGAAAAAGTCCCAAATATCGGGACAGTCTCTATAAAATCAGGACATCTGGTCACCCTAGTTTTAGCTCACGAAAGCTTATGCCCAAATAAATTTGTTAGTCTCTAAGGTGCCAAAAGAACTCATTTTTTCCCTGGCAAAGTGTGCACCTCATCCCCATCTAGTGTTCAGAGGATGAAAATCTACTATTGTGGCCAGTTACTCCATTAGCTCAAATGGTAGAAGTCTGTGCGGTGGATATAAAGATTCCAACTCCATCACGATGCCACGTGACAGAATTTCTCTCTTTTCAGTTTGCTTTTTCAGAAACCCAAGAAATTACATATACAAAAATAAATTTAAAAAATTAAGGTTGCAAAATCAAGCACTCAGATGTTAGGAAACATCTGAACTATGGTTGCCTGTGCAAAACTTTAATTCAACCCCCTTGCATATATGAATTACAATACAGTCTTTAATTATGATTACTTATTCCTCCTCCACAAATGGATGGCCCACTGACAGCCATTTAAGATTTTTATCTTCACTATTCACTAAGTGGCCTATGCATTTACTGCAAAGCATCAAAACCCTGCAGTGAATATAAAATTACTAATTTCCTCATGGGTTATTCTATGGTGCTCTCATCATATTACTTTGGTGTTTTACAAACATTAATTAATTGACTTTTGATCCACTTCTGTGAGGTGAGGCGGTATTATTATCCCCATTTTATAGATAAGGAAGTTAATCAGAGATGCCTCACGCCTGATTTTTCAAAAGTTTACAGCACTTTGTATGTTCCAAGCACAGCTCCCATTGACTTCAGCTGCAGCCAAGGGTGCTCAGTGCTTTTGCAAATCAAACCCAAGTGTCTGAAGTCAGGCACCCACAAAGGATTTAGCTGATCACCATATTTGGGGTCAGGAAGGAATTTTCCTCCAGGGTAGACTGGCAGAGGCCCTGGGGGGTTTTCACCTTCCTCTGCACCATGGAGGATGGGTCACTTGCTGGAGGATTTTCTGCACCTTGAAGTCTTTAAACCATGATTTGAGGACTTCAGTAGCTCAGGTTAGGGATTTATTACAGGAGTGGGTGGGTGAGATTCTGTGGCCTGCGTTGTGCAGGAAGTCAGACTAGATGATCATAACAACTTCAAGTCTATGAGTCTAAAATAAGGAACATAGAATTAGTGACCATCTGTGAAAAGTCTGGTTTGTGACATGCCCAAAATCCCACAGGAACTCTGTGGAAGAGGAAAGGATAGAATCCATTTGTCCAGAATAGCATGCAACTGTCTTAACCCTGAAACACTTCATTCTCTTCCTGCATTCACTCCTCATTCACTACAGACCTTCAACTTCTACAACGAATGAGGCAGGGGTCCTACAAACAATCGCCTTTACTATACACCCAATTCATTCCCAAAGCACAGTCCATCCTTAGACTGCATGACATAGGAGCCCTGTGGGAAAAATAGTATGCAAAAATGTAATAAAAGACTGTATCATAATGCATATGCACTAGGGTGTTGAATTAAGGTTGCATAGGCAATTATCTTCTGCATTCTTTATTTGAAACCTTCTGTCATAAACAGATTGTTAAGGGTTAATGTCCCTTCTACCTGTAAAGGGTTACAAGCAGGGAACTGGACACCTGACCAGAAGACCAATCAGAAGACAAGATACTTTTAAATTTGGGTGGAGGGAAGCTTTTGTGTGTGTTCTTTGTCCGTTGTGTGTTCTTCTCCCGCAGGGTCTGAGAGAGACCAGACATTACTACAGGCTCTCTAAGTTTCTTTTCAAATAGTAAGTAAAAACAGGCGGTTTAGGCTTTTTCATTGTTTTACTATATTTGCAATTTTGGATCTGGCTGGGTAACTTTTATATGTGTAGTTGCTGGGAATATTTTGATTTGTATTGGTACTGGGGGGAAAGTCTCTTTCTGGTGTCTGTAAGCTATAGGACCCTGTAATATTTACATCTTGAAGTTACAGAGATAATTCTTTACTTTTTCCTTTCTTTTATTAAAAGATTTCTTTTTAGAGAACCTGATTGATTTTTTTTTCTTGTTTCCCTTGTTTTATTCCAGGGGATTGGGATACTCACCAGGACGGGTGGAGGAGACGGGAGGAGGGAGAGATAGAATCTCTCTCTGTTTTCCTTGAATCTGTTTGCCTCTTTGTGGAAGGGAAGGGAGATGCTTCTCTGTATGGTGATTTAAGAGGTTGGATCAGTATCTCTCAGGATAGCCCAGGGATGGAAATTCTGGGAGAGGGAAAGGTGGGGGAATGGTTTATTTCTCCTTGTTTTAAGAACCCAAGGGATCTGGGTTCTTGGGGTCCCCAGGGAAGGTTGGGGAGGTCAGAGTGTCCCAAAACACTATATTTTTGGGTGGTGGCAGTGCTATCAGATCTAAGCTGGTAATTAAGCTTAGAGGATTCAGGTGCTAGTATCTCATTTTCTGAACTCTAAGGTTCAGATCTGAGAGGGAATGCTATGACACCTTCATGTTCTTTTAACATAGTTTTTGGATATAGTATTAAAATATAGATTGCATGCTGCACCGGAATCCCTGGCTGAGTTTACTGGATTCCTCTTTCTGCAATGGCACTGGAGTCACTGTTCTTAGCGACTTCAGCGTCCATATTTTTACTAGGTTACAAGATATCATGGCTGCCATAGAAACGTATAGAAACATAGGACTGGAAGAGACCACAAGGGGTCATCTAGTCCAGCCCTCACAGCAGCACTAAGTATTAGCTAAACCAATCCTGACAGGTGATTGCCTAACCTGCTTTTAAAAACCTCAAATGACAGAGATTCCACAACCTCCCTACGCAATTTATTCCAGTGCTTAACTACTCTGACAGTTAGGAAGTTTTTCCTAATTTCCCCCCTAAACCACCCTTGCTGCAATTTAAGCCCATTGCTTCTTGTCCTATCAGAGGTTAAAAAGAACAATTTTTCACCCTCCTCCTTGCAACAACCTTTTATGTACTTGAAAAATATTATGTCCCCTCTCAGTCCTCTGTTCTCCAGACTAAACAAACCCAATTTTTTCAGCCTTCTCTCTCACAGATCATGTTTTCTAGACATGTAATCATTTTTGTTGTTCTTCTCTGGACTTTCTCCAATTTGTCCACATCTTTCTGGAAATGTGGTGCCCAGAACTGGACACAACACTCTAGTTGAGGCTGTCTCAGCATGCAGTAGAGCAGAAGAATTATTTCTCGTGTCTTACTTACAACACTCCTGCTAATACATCGCAGAATTATGTTCGCTTTTTTTGCAACAGTGTTACACTGTTAACTCATATTTAGCTTATGATCCACTATGCCCCCCAGATCCCTATCTGCAGTGCTCCTTCCCAGGCAGTCACTTCCCATTTTGTATGTGTACAATTGACTGTTCCTTCCTAAGTAGAGTACTTTGCATTTGTCCTTATTGAATTTTATTTTATTTTCTTCAGACCATTTCTCCAGTTTGTCCAGATCATTTCTGAATTTTAATCCTATCCTCCAAAGCACATGCAACTCCTCCCAGCTTGGTATCATCTGCAAACTTTAAAGCAGGAGTCTCAAACTCAATTTACCTTAGGGCCAGTGCCAGTCCTCAAATCGTCCCAGCGGGCCAATAATGTCACTGAAGATAGTGTTCAGAAAAGAAAACATTTATATTGTATTTTTTATTTCAAATTTCTTAGAAATAATAAAATTGTCATATAACTTTATACAATTTTTTGCCTTCCAGAGAGTTTTTAGTGTTTGCCAGACACCCGGCAATACTTCAGTTCTGTCAGTATGTTGATGTTTGGCCTCCATGACTGAGCAGTTGAAACATTCAGGATTGCAGCAAGGTGTGCATCAGATAGCTGTGTTCGGTATTTTGACTTGTTTATAGTCATTGTGGAAAAAAGTGACAGTGCCTCCATGGCTAAGTCTGCCCGGCAACTAACGATGCTGCCTCCATGGCTGGCTCTGCCCGCCGACTAATAATGGTATCTCTGTCCCTCTCCCCCAGCCAATGGGTGCTGCAGGGAGGTGGCGCCCGTAGCCAGCAGCATGGTTGCATGGGTCTCTCCTCCAAGGCCTGCAGTGGGGAGGTTCTCGGGCCGCAGACGGCCCCACGTTCGGGACTTTGAGACCCCTGCTTTAAAGTGTACTCTCTCTGCCATTATCTAAATCACTGATGAAGATACTGAACAGAACTGGACCCAGAACTGATCCCTGTGAGACCCCACTCAATATGCCCTTCCAGCTTGACTGTGAACCACTTTTTGGGAACAGTTTTCCAACTAGTTATGCACCAATCTTACAGTAGCTCCATCTAGACTGTATTGTTATCTAGGGCCATGAAATTCTTGGAGCTGTCCCAAGTGGTTTTTGGCTCAGCACATATAGCTGGCCATTCTCTAGATCTGGTGTTCGGATTGGGAGTGAAGATTACAGCTTTTTCATGGACTGACCCATTCCTTCGTAGACTCTGGGGTCTGACACACCTTTACGGTTGGGCCAATTAATCTATTTTATCCTTGGAGGTAAATGGAACCTGTCAATTTCCAGCTGGCTCTGAAGAACTCAAATTACTCTATTAATGGCCTTGTGGAATTGTATCATTTTCTTTTGTCCTCAGCTATTAATTCAGTGACTTCTAAATGCCTCTGTCCAAGGTTTCATTCTCATAGGCCTCCAGGTTTAGACTCCCACTGACATATGGAGCAGGGGACGATAGATACGGCACTGGTGGTAGAAGTCCACTGCTGAGACTGATTGAAATTTTTTTTTTAAAGTCTTACACCATGGGTGTGCAGGACACAGAGGTTACCCAGTCTCCACCATGGTATCTGCAAAGTCTGACTTAGTAAAGCAATTCCAGTTGTCGAGTAGGCAAGCTATTCTTGATTCATAGAGTTTAAGACCAGAAGGGACCACTAGATCATCTAGTCTGACATCTTGTACACAGGACATTTAAATTTCACCAGCTACACCAATATTGAGCCAAATAACTTGTGTCTGACTAAAGCATAATATCTAGACTGTCTCCCATCAGACAGAGTAGAAATTTCCTCACCATGAAGAATGTATGTTATTTTGTTTTCATAGTTACTGAGCAATGTCTTCAGGAAACAAATGCAAAATTTTCTCTGCTTGAGTTTCTGCTCCTATAGCCAACTGTGGTTCTGGAGCAGAAGTGGGCAAAGTACAGCCCGCGGGCTACATCTGGTCTGTGGGACTGTCCTGCCCGACCCCTGAGCTCCTGGCCCAGGAGGCTAGCCTCGACCCCTCCCCTGCTGTCCTCCCTCCCCCGCACCCTCAGCTCGCTTGCTCTGCCGCCGGCACAATGCTCTGGGTGGCGAGGCTGTGAGCTCCTGGGGCAGAACAGCTGCAGAGCCTGCCCTGACCCAACCCAGTCTCTGTGGTGCTTGGTGGTGGTGATGGCATGGCTCGGCTCCAGCCGGGCAGCGTGGCTGTAGTGCCGCCAGCCATTGGTGCTCCAGGCAGTGCAGTAAGGGAGCAGAGGGGGGTTGGATAGAGGGCAGGGGAATTCAGGGTGGTGGTCAGGGGGTGTGGATAGGAGTCGGGGGGAACAGGGGGTTGAATGGGGCCAGGGGTCCCGGGAGGGAAGTCAGGAAGGAGAGGGGGTTGGATGGGGCAGCAGGGGACAGTCAGGGGCAGGGGTTCCAGGGGAGCCAGGGGACAGGGAGAAGGGGTGGTTGGATGGGACAGAGGTCCCGGGGGGGGGGGGCATCAGGAATGAGAGGAGGGGTTGGATGGGGCGGCGGGGATCCGGGGGCGGTCAGGAGACAGGGGCATGTGGATGGGGGAGAGGTCCCGTAGGGGAGGGGGCAGATAGGAGGTGGGGGCTGGGCCATGATCCCCTCCCCTAACCGGCCCTCCATACAATTTACAAAACCCGATGCGGCCCTCAGGCCAAAAAGTTTGTCCACCTCTGTTCTGGAGGTACTTTGACTAATTCCAGATACAACCTGCAAGTTAGACCCATGTGCTTTCTGGTTGATGAAGGCCAGCATATTAACTCTCTTTTCTCTATATAGGTAACTTGCTGCTTATATGACCCTTATCACTACAGATGAAGACTATCAAGCCCCCGTTATCTATCAATATTGACAGTGCTATCACTTATCAACCTATGATCAATCTTCCTCTTCTGGGAAAGAGTTCGTTGTGCCTGGGCAATTCTGGAAGTATGTGATGTCCTCAGATATCTTTTCCCTCAGTTACTTTTCAGGTATGGGCATGGGGCAGAAACAACATTGGTGGGTTTTGAGCAATGTCCATGTCACAATGGATTAGGACAAAGTTCCTGTGCTGATTCTTTCCTATTTGCATTTCATGCTGTTGAACATTAGGTATTATTTGCACGGGGGTCAGTGGAGTCATTTTAATGGCTCCTTTTCCTTCTTTGTGTAAGATCCCAGAGATTGGGATGACTGCTCTTCTATCCTGTGGGCTGTCTCCTATGGGGTTCTGCAGCATCCTGTCTTCTCAGCCTTCCTGTTCACAGCGTACAGGGCCGGACAATAAGGAGGATTACTGAATTAATGTGGCTGCAGTGTCCTCAATATGCTTACACCACCCAGCTCTAGGATGCCCAAACCCAGCATTTGGTTTCAAATATGTTTAAAAGGACCTGGTCCCCAACTTTAGTATAGTGTCCCAAGAGATGCTATGAAAGCCCACCAACTGCGATATTTACAGTGATAAAACAGACAGTACTAGAAAAACAGATAGAGACAAACAAGTGTGACTGTGGACTAGATTAACCCTATGCATCTTTCCTATATCTAACCTTCATGATTCTGTTAAAGAAACAGAGGAAGGATGAGGAGCGACAGAGGAGGTGGAGAAGGAAATGGGAGCTGCACAAATCAAGCCCATCTGCTGAAACGACTAAGAGAATTAGATGCCCATCTCCCATTGACTTTCACTGGGAGTTGGGTGCCTAACTCACCTAGGCCCTTTTGAAAATTCAGGCCTTTCCATTATCATTGAACAACTGGTGTGTATTTTAGGCATTTTTGAAAGTGAGCAGCTTGACTTTTTGATGAGGCAATTTGAAAATATGCCCAGACCTCACTACTGTCAAGTTCATTCCTCCAAGGACTCTTCACAGTGCTCTGGCAACCCTAACCCTCCTCACTACCATCTCTGCTTGGAACCCCATACCTGAGAATAAGACTCCTAAGGCAACCCAGGTCTTCCAAGGAGAGTGTTAGAACAAGACATACTTATCTCTTTTATTTCCAACGGTCAGAGGGAGCACTGTGTCCTTTAACTGTAAACCCAACACCATGGGGCTCAGAACAAGGTGTTAGGGGAAGCACCCATTTTTCCTCACCAGCTTGAGTCCCCATTCCTGCTCACCTGTCAGTTGCAGTCTTCATCTCCAGGAAGTGACGGCGGAAGGTCACCACCTGCCGCCACAGGCTGAGAAGTCGATCATGTTCACACTTCAAGTACCCCTCAAAGAACTAAATGTGCAGAGACAAAAGCAAATAGCAGCTCAGCCACATGGTGTTGATCCCCTACACACCACTCACACCATATGAGGTGCCCTTTTCTCCCAGCAGGGAGAGAGTCACCACCTCAGACACAAAGAAGTTTTTTGATAGCAGTCCCAGCCAAAAGGCCAAAGATGCACTCTGAGCATCCTTCCTAGGGCCACCACCTGAGCACAAATAATAACAGGCCCAAATCTCAGCCACCATGGAGATTAACAAAATAGTCACTTAACAATCCTGTCTCACTCCGCAGAGATGTCCAAGAGCCAGTCTTGAGGGATGTTGATGAATATCTGCTGGCGAGTATATATATTTATATAATATTAATACTATGTATTATCCACACCATATAGATATATATTAGTATGCATGAAGCACCAATATTGTAACAGTGATGTAGCCGAAACTGGACTATTCCATAAACCCGGTCACTTATGCTAAGCATTCCAGAACGCCTTGCATTTGCTGAAGTAAACATTTTGCATAAGCAGACACGAAACTTGTCAAAATCAAGATACATTCATTCTATGTCTTGGTATAAGCTAGATGTCAGGAGGCCTCTCTTTCACCCCCTCCACTGGTTCATGTCATGCACACAGAAAGCAGAAGCCCGAAGTGCAGACAATGCAATGTTTACTGGGTTTAGTTTCAAGCAAGCATATCCATAGCTCTACATGCCGGGAGAGTCTGTTTCCCAGTATTCTGTTCCCAGCACTGATACGGCAGAGCCTTTACCTGTGTCCCCTTTCCCAGGACCTGTCTCTTAAAAGGGGGTCTGTTAACTCTCCTTCTGACTCTCCTGTAGTGCCAAATTATCTTTAACCACTCCTAATTCTAATTTATAATCCTACAATTAGGATTGCTGGAGTAGCACCAAACTTAAAAGATTACTGGCAGCCTTCCATAATGCTGCCTTTACTTCAAACCTCTTACAAGTGGACTTAAGTGCCTCATTTCCTTGGAAGGCATCCTTCCCCCATGGGCATGTACCTCATTCCATTTACCAAAGAGCGTGGGCTTCTCAGCAAGCCCCCATCTCTCTGGATTCCCTAACACAAGGGAAGTACTTTCATGGATCAGTACTTGGAACGCTAGTATCAAAACAAAGATGAGGAAGGAACAGAACACATTAGGAAACTGAGACAAATTGACGGAATGGATTTTAGTGACATGTAAAGAGATGTTTAGTTGTAAAATCATATAATACAAGCTGAAATGTGTAACTTAGGAAGCACACCTTCTGCATAAGGTGTATGTAACATCGCTGCATGGGACTGCTCTTTGGAGACTGGTATTGTGTAGAACCTTTTTTTTGCACCATATTAATAAACCTGAGTGACACTGGCCTCGAGTATAGTTTATAACAAAATAATGAACCAAAGTGTGGTCAAGCAACTGACTATATAATTTATCAACAGGACAGAAACAAATTCCTCAGAATCAGGGGTAAGGCACACTGGAGTAGGGAAACCTGTGATGCTGCTGCCAGGGCTTCACCAGTTCTGGAGATACACAGTCCTCCAGTCTATAAACCGCTGATCCAGCATCTTGTCCAAGTGTAAATGCAAAACTAACTCCAACAAGGCAATAACCCAGCGTAACCTCAGTGTTCAGCACAGATAGGGCTCAGCTCCCAATGCCCCCCAAGTCCCAGCATTCACAATGATCTCGCTAATATTTGCCCCCACCAGCAGCACAGCCTTGCCTCATCAGCATCTTCCACCAATACAATCTGATCCCCTCCACTCCGCTAGCCAACATCAATCCATACCCAAAACTGCAAAAACTTCCACAAATGGTCCTGGTTGGAGGAAGAAAGAACCTCACTGTTTCTCTCTCCCCTGTCTTGCATCTTGTTCACTGCTCCCCACCCCAACCCTACCTCACGTTCAGTGCGCCATTCGCTCTCCTTGAGCTCCAGTTCGTCCCGGGCCCTTGTCCAATCAACTGTCAGTTTCCGCACATCCTCTCTAAGGGCTGTATTCACCTCATTTGCCTTGCCCAGGTGCTCCCGGAGCAGAGTGTTCACTTCAGCTAGATTCTCACATCTGGGGAGGGGAGAGAACAGTGATGAGCACACCCAGTAAATTGCACCAGAGTTGTGACTATGAAATCACCTGGGGATCAGAGAGTAACATCCCCGGGGCTACACTCTTGGATTCCACCACCACCACGTGGCTGGTTCCCTGAGTCATGACTGTCTCTCCAGGCTGAGAGGTGGCATGACGTCCCTTCAGGATCTCCTGAGCCCCCTGTCATTGCTGACTCCTTGCCCCGCACATCCACATTATGCCTTCACTTTCCCATCTGCAAAATTCATCCTTTCCTCTCTACCCCCACTGCCAAGATACAAATCCACACTCTCAATTTCTTGTCTCAATGACTGCAGCCTTCTCCTCTCCAGCTTACACCACTCCCCTCTCTCCACATTTTAATTTATTCTGTCTTCCTGCTCTCACCATCTCTTTCCACTCTTGTATCTCTGCAGTGACTTCTGCATGAAATTCGAGTTTCTTTGCCCATGCAAAGTTTTCTATTACTCTGTCCCTACCAACATTCCTGCCCTCTTCCTAGAACCACTTGTGCTCCAAACCAGGATGAGGACTGCAGTCAACAACTCAGCCCCTCTGACACATGGAATTATTCCACACAAGGGTGAAGAACACAGGGACAGAGCTTCCTTGGAAGTCAGTTTAAAACTGTGGAATGAACTCCCATAGGCTCCAAAAACCAACATAGGCCTCATCCCTTTCCACTCCAAGTACCAGGCACACTTCTCCCACTTGCCCTCGCTGAGAACACACACAGCACAACACATAAATATGAGGTCTTTTAAAATCCAAACACAACATTTTCCAAGGGGAGAGGAGGAGGGAAAGGAAAGGAAAGAAGAGAGTACATAGAGGCTAGTCACGCTGCCAAATGCACTACTAGGAGGCACCCAGACAACGCAGTGTTGGACACAGCATAAGAACCTGAACAAAACAGAAACCACATCCATTCCACAAAGCATTCAAGATAATAGGCTTGATTTTCAGTCTGAAGTTGTGACCTGTTATTCATTTGGCACTGTCCACCACCATGTCCCACTATGCTGTTCACACTTATGGCACCACACAATGCAGTCATAATACTTCTCCGTTCAGGGTTATCTGCCCAGTTGCCCCCCCAGGCTGAGCAAGCAGCACTGCTGGAATTTTCCCATCTCTCCACACATCATTCTGGGATATCCAGAAAACCCAGAATAATATGGTTTTTCCTCTCACCTCTGCTGCTCCTCCTCCAGCTGGACCAGAGCCCTCTCCAGGCTGTGCTCCTCCTTGGCTTCCCACTTGTGTGAAATGGGCCCCTTAGAGAGACAGAGAGAGGACTTAATCAAACCATCTCAGCCCTTTGTGTTCCTCCTTCGCCCCTATGCTCTCTCAGCACCACAGATTTTGTGGCTGCTACCATGGCACAATAATGCAATCACTGAACAGAATGGGACACAGGCCGAGTGTGGCTCCACATTCCTTACAGTTCCTGTTCCTTTGTGCAGTACACAACCCACTAGCCTGTGCTAGAACTGGAGCACTGCGGCGGCAGATGGTGCTGTTGGTGAGGAAGGCTCGCTTGGGCCCAGGAACGTGCATTCTCTGGTTCTTTCCCTCTTTGCCTTCTAATTCTGCTCTCCGTGATACAGGAGGAGTAACCAAAGTGAATCACATGTTGAACATCTAAATGTCATACCCTTCAAATGCCCTATGCTGTGACCAATCCCTATTCAGAGACAGGAGAGCTAGATCAGTCAGCTTAGCCCACACCAGGCTGTGGGGGGAGGGACCCAAAACAACATTATACAACCATGTTTAACCTAACTGTTCCTTTAAAAAATTAACACCTGATTGTTAGGATTTTTGGAAATGGTACCTGAAGAAGCCACTCTGGTAGTGGAGATGGAACAAGGCAGTGGAAGGAGAGAGAGACAGTGTCTTTTAAACTTCAGTGTCAATAGAAACATATTTCCCTCTGTTTTTCCTTTTTGGCTCTTATAACAACATTAACTTGCTCTGCACCTACTGTCCTCAGTGAGCTACCTGAAGAACTCACCCCCCTTTCCGTTTCCAGTCTCTGTTGCAGCTCCCGACACCAACTCCGGTACTGCAGCACCTGGACAAGAAGGGAGACTCAGTAAGAGCCACTGATGCATGCAAAAGTACTGGCACTTCATGCAATCACATGAAAAACAAATCCCTGCCTACCTAAGATTCTATGACTATGCACAGTAGATTTCACAGTAACATTAACATGATCAGCAAGAAATTTTTAACCACACGCAAGAGTTTCAATTAGCTCACCATAATGAAAGAATGAATCTTAGGCCTGGACTACAGTGAGGGGGAAGAATCAATCTAAGTTACGGAACTTCAGCTACGTGAATGGCATAGCTGAAGTCGACGTACTTAGATCTACTTACCGTGGTGTATTCACTGCAGTAAGTAGACGGTTGACACTCTCCCGTTGACTCCGCCTTCACCTCTTGCGCTGGTGGAGTACCGGACTCCATGGGGGAGCGCTCGGCAGTTGATTTATCGTGTCTAGACTAGATGCAATAAATTGACCCCTCACTGGATCGATCACTGCTAGACAATCCAGTGGGTAATGTAGACAAGCTCATAGAATCGTAGGACTGGAAGTAGGGTTGCCAACTTTCTAATCACACAAAACCAAAAGCTCTAGCCCTGCCCCTTCTCCGAGGCCCCGCCCCTTCCCCAAGGCCCTGCCTCCTGCTCACTATATTCCCCTTCCCTCGGTGGCTCACTCTCGCCCACCTTCACTCACTTTCACTGAGCTGGGGCACGGGGTTCAGATGTGGGTTCCAGAGTGGGGCCAGAAATAAGGAGTTCAGGGTGTGGGAGGGGGCTCTGGGCTGGGCAGGAGGTGAGGGCTCCATTTGGGATTGCGGGCTCTGGAGTGGGGCTAGGGATGAGTGGTTAAGGGTGCAGGAGGGGGCTGCGGGTTGAGTCAAGGGGCTTGGGTGCATGGGGGGTGAGGGCTCTGTTGGGGGCTGTGGGGTCGGGCCAGAGATGAGGGATTTGGGGTGCAGGAGGGGGCTCCGGGTGCAGGGGGGGCTCAGGGCTGAGGCAGGGTGTTGGGGCTCAGGGTTGGGGCATGAGCTTACCTCCAGTGGCTCCCGGTCAGTGGCACAGTTCGGGGGCTCTAAGGCAAGCTCCTTGCCTGTCCCGACTCCGCGCGGCACCCCAGAAACGGCCAGCAGGTCCAGCTCCTAGGTGGGTCTCTGCGCACTGCTCTCGCCTGCAGGTTCTGCCCCCACAGTTCCCATTGGCCACGGTTCCCAGCCAATGGGAATGCAGAGCTGGTGCTCAGGGTGGGAGCATGTGCATGGAGCCACATGGCCCCCACACCGAGGAGCCAGAGCTGCTGGCTGCTTCCGGGGTGCAACATGGAGCCAGGATAGGTAGGGACTAGCTGACTTTTAACAGCCCAGTTGGCAGTGCTGACCGGAGCCACCAGGGTCCCTTTTCAACCAGGTCTTCCGATCAAAAACCAGACACCTGGTCACCCTAACTGGAAGGGACATCAAGAGGTAATCTAGTCCAGTCCCCTGCACTCAAGTCAGGACTAAGTATTATCTAGACCATCCCTGAAAGGTGTTTGTCTAATCGGCCCTTAAAAATCTCCAATGATGGAGATTCCACAACCAGGGCAAACTTGCGCCCAGGGCTAACACTTAGTTTCACAAGGGAGTTTAGAAGGGGAGTGGGAAGGGGGCAAGGTTCACTTGCCATTCTTTAAAACCTGTAAACTAAACTATATTCAAAACTTCTTGATTTAAACAATACCCTTTCATTAACTAGGTAGCTGTAGGAGAGAAAGCAGGCAGAAGCCCAGCAGCAGAGTGGGATCTACCCAGTTTATTGCGCTGAGTGCAGCATGTATGATTACCTGCCCTGTGGGCGGGCGGTGTATGTGTGCATTGGGTGCAAGGAGCTCCTGGCCCTCAGAGACCGCATATGGGCTTTGGAAGACAGGGTGGCAGAACTGGAGGAGCTAAGAGAGGCAGAGAGATATGTTGATGAGGCTTTCTGGGACACTGTAGAATGTCCCACCTCTGGTCTGACAACCCCTGCGCTGTTGAGGAGGATGAAAGGTCCATGGAAGTAGAGCAGTCAACGGGAGCAGAGGGAAACCTTCCCATAGTTGGGACCCTCCTTCCAGATGGTGTTGGGGTATCCTCTCGCACTGAGGTTACCTCTCCAGGGGAAGGAACTCCAGTCACTAGAAAAAGGCAGGTGTTAGTAATGGGAGATTCGATCATTAGAAATGTAGATAGCTGGGTTTGTGATGACCGGGAGAACCATATGGTGACTTGCCTGCCTGGTGCGAAGGTTGCGGATCTCTCGAGACATCCAGACAGACTTATGTGTAGTGCTGGGGAGAAGACAGTGGTTGTGGTACATGTAGGTACCAAAGACATAGGGAAGGGTAGTAGAGACATCCTGAAGGCCAAATTTAGGCTGCTAGGGAAGAGACTGAAATCCAGGACCTCTATGGTGGCATTCTCAGAAATGCTCCCAGTTCCACATGCAGGGCCAGGTAGGCAGGCAGAGCTTCAGAGTCTCAATGCATGGATGAGATGATGGTGTAGAGAGGAGGGGTTTACATTCATTAGGAACTGGAGAAACTTTTGGGATGGGGGAGCCTATACAGGAGAGATGGGCTCCACCTAAACCAAAGTGGAACCAGACTGCTGGCACTTAACATTAAAAAGGTTGCAGAGCAGTTTTTAAACTAAGAGATGGGGGAAAGCCGACTGCTGCAGAGCAGCATGTGGATCAGACAGAGACTTCTCTTAGAGGAGCGTCTATTGATAGATATTATCTAGGTTTTAGTCAGGAGGAAAGGATGGAAGAGGATAATCTAAGGGCCAGATCAGATGAGAAACATTCACATAAAAAAGAATCGGACACATCGGAAAAGGGCAGACATAAACAGTGACAATCTTTTAAAAGTGCTTGTATATAAATGCTAGAAGTCTAAATAATAAGATGGGTGAACTAGAGTGCCTCGTGATAAAGGAGGATATTGATATAATAGCCATCACAGAAACCTAGTGGACTGAAGACAATCAATGGGACACAATCATTCCAGGGTAAAAAACATATCGGAAGGACAGAACAGGTTGTGCCAGGGGGAGGGGGGAGGAGTGGCAATATATGTGAAAGAAAATGTAGAATCAAATGAAGTAAAAATCTTAAGTGAATCCACAGGTTTCATAGAATCTCTATGGCTAGTAATTTCATGCTCTAATAAGAATATAACAGTAGGGATCTATTATCGACCCCCTGACCAGGACAGTGATAGTGATGATGAAATGCTAAGGGAGATTAGATAGGCTATCAAAATTAAGAACTCAATAATAGTGGGGGATTTCAATTATCTCCATATTGACTGGGATATTTTAATTGACTGCTTCTTGAAGCAGTTGGTACAGGAACCCACAAGGGCAATTCTCGATTTAGTCCTGAATGGAGCGCAGGAGCTGGTCCAAGAAGTAACTATAACAGGCCCACTTGGAAATAGTGACCATAATATAACAACATTTAACTCCTTGTGGTAGGAAGAACACCTCAACAGCCCAACACTGTGGCATTTAATTTCAAAAAGGGGAACTATACAAAAATGAGGGGGTTAGTTAAATAGAAATTAAAAGGTACAGTGACTAAAGTAAAATCCCTGCAAGCTGCATGGATGCTTTTCAAAGACACGATAATAGAGACCCAACTTAAATGTATACCCCAAATTAAAAACACAGTAAAAGAACTAAAAAAAGAGCCACCGTCGCTTAACAACCATGTAAAAGAAGCAGTGAGAGATAAAAAGATATCTTTTAAAAAGTGGAAAACAAATCCTACTGATGTAAACAGAAAAGGAACATAAACACTGCCTAATTAAGTGTAAAAGCGTAATAAGAAAAGCCAAAGAGGAGTTTGAAGAACAGCTAGCCAAAAACTCAAAAGGTAATAAAATGTTTTTTAAGTACATCAGAAGCAGGAAGCCTGCTAAACAATCAGTGGGGGCCCTGGACGATTGAGATACAAAAGGGAGCGCTTAAAGCAGATCAAGTCATTGCGGAGAAACTAAATGGGTTCTTTGCTTCAGTCTTCACAGCTGAGGACGTTAGGGAGTTTCCCAAACCTGAGCCGGCTTTTGTCGGTGACAAATCGAAGGAATTGTCACACACGGCAGTGTCACTAGAGGAGATTTTGGAAATGGATAAACTTAACAGTAACAAGTCACCAGGACCAGATGGCATTCACCCAAGAGTTCTGAAAGAACTCAAATGTGAAGTTGCGGAACTATTAACTATGGTTTGTAACCTGTCCTTTAAATCACTTCTGTAACCAATGACTGGAAGACAGCTAATGTAATGCCAATATTTTAAAAAGTCTCTAGAGGTGATCCTAGCAATTACAGACCGGTAAGTCTAACGTCCGTACCGGGCAAATCAGTTGAAACAATAGTAAAGAATAAAACTGTCAGACACATAGAAGAACATAAATTGTTGGGCAAAAGTCAACATGGTCTCTGTAAAGGGAAATCGTGTCTTACTAATCTATTAGAGTTCTTTGAAGGGGTCAGCAAACATGTGGACAAGGGGGATCCAGTCGACATAGTGTACTTAGATTTCCAGAAAGCCTTTGACAAGGTCCCTCACCAAAAGCTCTTACGTAAATTAAGTTGTCATGGGATAAGAGGGAAGGCCCTTTCATGGATTGAGAACTGGTTAAAAGTCAGGGAACAAAGGGTAGGAATAAATGGTAAATTCTCAGAATGGAGAGGGGTAACAAGTGGTGTCCCCCAAGGGTCAGTCCTAGGACCAATCCTATTCAACTTATTCATAAATGATCTGGAGAAAGGCGTAAAAAGTGAGGTGGTGAAGTTTGTAGATGACACTAAACTGCTCAAGATAGTTAAGACCAAAGCAGACTGTGAAGAACTTCAGAAAGATCTCCCAAACCTAAATGATTGGGCAACAAAATGGCAAATGAAATTTAATGTGGATAAATGTAAAGTAATGCACATTGGAAGAAATAACCCCAACTATACATACAATATAATGGGGGCTAATTTAGCTACAACGAATCAGGAAAAAGATCTTGGAGTCATCGTGGACAGTTCTCTGAAGACGTCCACGCAGTGTGCAGCGGCAGTCAAAAAAGCAAACAGAATGTTAGGAATCATTAAAAAGGGAAAAGAAAATAAGACTAAAAGTATCTTATTGCCCTTGTATAAATTCATGATACACTCACATCTTGAATACTGCGTACAGATGTGGTCTCCTCATCTCAAAAAAGATATACTGGCATTAGAAAAGGTTCAGAGAAGGGCAACTAAATTATTAGGGGATTGGAACAGGTCCCATATGAGGAGAGATTAACGAGGTTAGGACTTTTCAGCTTGGAAAAGAGGAGACTAAGGGGGGATATGATAGTGGTATATAAAATCATGAGTGATTTAGAGAAAATAAATAAGTAAAAGTTATTTACTTGTTCCCATAATACAATAACTAGGGGTCACCAAATGAAATTAATGGGCAGCAGGTTTAAAACAAATAAAAGGAAGTTCTTCTTCACACAGTGCACAGTCAACTTGTGAAACTCCTTGCCTGAGGAGGTTGTGAAGGCTAGGACTATAACAGCATTTAAAAGAGAACTGGATAAATTCATAGCGGTTAAGTCTGTTAATGAATATTAGCCAGGATAGGTAAGGAAGGGTGTCCCTAGCCTTTGTTTGTCAGAGGGTGGAGATGGATGGCAGGAGAGAGATCACTTGATCATTGCCTGTTGGGTTCACTCCCTCTGGGGAACCTGGCATTGGCCACTTTCAGTAGACAGGATACTTGGCTAGATGGACCTTTGGTCTGACCCAGTACGGCCATTCTTATGTTCTTATGTGCCCCCTGGGCAATTTATTCCAGTGCTTAACCACCCTGACAGGAAGTTTTTCCTAATGTCCAAAGTAAACCACCCTTGCTGCAATTTAAGTCTATTGTGTCTTGTTCTATCCTCAGAGGTTAACAAGTACCTTTCTGCAGTACTCCTTCCTAGGCAGTGATTTCCCATTTTGTGTGCGCGCAATTGACTGTTCTTCCTTCCTAAGTGGAGTACTTTGCATTTATCCTCATGGAATTTCATCCTATTTTCTTCAGACCATTTCTCCAGTTTGTCCAGATCACTTTGAATTTTAATCCTATCCTGTCTCTCAAATTTGTATCATCTGCAAACTTTACAAGTGTACTCTCTATGCCATTATTTATCCTAAATCACTGATGAAGATACTGAGCAGAAGTGGACCCAGAACTGATCAATGCAGGACCCTACTTGGTATGCCCTTCCAGCTTGACTGTAAACCACTGATAACTAAGGCTGCGAGTCTCTCACGGAGGTCATAGATTCCATGACTTTCCATGACCTCTGTGACTTTTGCAGCAGCCGGTGTGCCTGGCTGAGGGGCTGCCCAAACACTTAGGCAGCAGCAGGGACAGAAGCAGTTTGGGTGTGGGAGGGAGATCAGGGCTGAGGCAGGGGGTTGGAGTGTGGGGCAGTGCTCACCTGGTGAGGAGGCTCCCCGGAAGTGCCCGGCATGACCCTGCAACTCCTGATCTATGCGGAGGGGCCAGGGGGCCCTGTGCGCTGTCCCTGCTTGCAGGCATCGCCCCCACAGCTCCCAATGGCTGCAGTTCCTGGCCAATTGGAACTGTGGAACCAGAGCTCAGCGGGGGCAGCGTGTGGAGCCCCCCTCGCCTTCCCTCCCTCTAGGAGCTGCAGGGACATGCAGAGCCGGGTAAGGAGCCTACTAACCCCGTCAACCCCTATTTCCACCCGAGCCCCCCGTCTCAGCACCAGCCAGTGTCCTAGGCCTTGTGCTGCCACCCAACCCCCCAGAGCCAGCAGGGATCCCAGGCAGCACACAGCCGGCTGCTTCTCCCCTCCAAGCGCCAGCGGGGATCCCAGGCCACCGGCCCCAGCACCCGCAGTGCCCCCAGATTGCCGTGCCCCCCCAACCCCCCCAGGAGACCCAGCCCAAGTTTTAGTTATGGGTAAACAGTAAAAGTAATGGACAGGTCATTGGCCGTGAATTTTTGTTTATGGCCCATGATCTGTCCATTACTTTTACTAAAAAGACCTGTGACTAAAATGTAGCCTTACTGATAACTACTCTCTGGGAATAGTTATGCACACTCTTTTCCAACCAGTTATGCATCCACCTTATAGTAGCTCCATCTTAGGTTGTATTTTCCTAGTTTGTTTATGAGAAGATCATGAGAGACGGTATCAAAACCCTTACTAAAGTGAAGACATATCACATCTACCACTTCCCCTCATCCACAAGGCTTGTTTCCTTTTCAAAGAAAACTATTAGGTTGGCTTGACGCGATTTGTTCTTGACACATCCATGCTGATTGTTATTTATCACCTTATCTTCTAGGTGTTTGCAAATTGATTGCTTAATTATTTGCTCCATTATCTCTCCAGGCATTGAAGATGGGCTCCATTCTCAGACACATTCAGCTTACCAAAAAGTAATGGTGGGACTGAGGAGAGCAAGAGAGAACTGAATAGCAGTGAAATAATGCCCACATACCTACCAAACTACAGTCAATTCAGCTGATAGATAAAAAACCATCTCAAAACCTAGAAAAACCACTGAGCACAAAACCCCTATGAAATCCCAGCAATATTATATACAGGAATTAAACTCCAAAAAATATACAAAGCAAACCTACAGATCCCCACTACAGCAAACTTAATATAACACACTAAATTATAATTAACAGCATGAGTGATGCCAGTCACCTACATGGAGCTAACGATAGAGAAGTAAACCAATGTAGCCACACAACTAGAAAAAGTACACACCATAGAGAGAAAAAAAGGGGAGAAAAGAGCAACAGAAAAGGTTATAAATATAATATTTTGATATATTTCAAAATATTATTGAAAGGGTTAAGAAAACTGTCTTAAAAACCACAGAGACCCCTGAGCAGCAACCTATACAATTGGGAAGGAACAACAAACATTTTTATGTGGAAGGGTTGTCAAAATTTGATGAGGCAATAGACAGAAACCCTCCTGGACTATCTGGATGAGATATACTTATCACCTATTTTTTATTATCAGTGTCATTATGTGCTAGCTGCTATCCAAGCATACAGGACATCATTCTTATAAATCTGCGCTAAAGAGTTCACAATCTAAATTCTTCAATTTCTGGGGTATTAATCCGTGGGAGTGGTGCCTATAAATATCCATGTTTAACCTTCCCCCTAGTAGCTTCCTCTCAGGTATTCATTTCAATAGCATCAGTTTTTTTCATATCTGCAAGTTAAGAACATACCTTTTTCATATCTGCATCCCACAAAACAAGGTAGTAGCAATGAGGGTATTAAGATGTTCACAGATTATACTCTCATTTGGAGTGCCCCAGAACAAGAACTCATGTTAGACTTGTACAAGTTCTGCAGATTGCTAGAGACAATGGACTGAAACTGAATAAAGCAAAACGCCAATTACAGAAAAAAGAATTGTTGAATTTGGAGGAATTTCTCTCAGAAAATTGGGTTGCCAGATCCTGCAAAAATATACATTATCAACAGGAAGCTCAACTACAGAAGACCACATCAAAGCAGACAATCTTAAAACATACAGCTATTTTTGTCATATCAGGTATCCCTAAAATAGAGAGGGCGGACAATGGCCTCAGTTTGTTAGTAAAGATTTTAAGACCTTCACACCAGATTATGGAATTGAACATTGTACCTCCAGTCCTAAATATCCACTGAGTAATGGACTGGTAGAATGTGGAGTTAAAATTGTTAAGTTGCTAAAAAAGGCTAGAAATGCAACGGACCCACTTATTGCCTTCTTTAACTACATGAAAATACTGTATGCTCCACTGCTGGCTCAATTTCCCCTTCCTTGTTACCCACACCACTCTATAGCTCCCACAGCTCTAGCTACTCCTTTCCCCATCTCCACCCCTACCTCCCCTCCACTATCCAACACCACCGTCTACACACACTCACAGTCCCCTTTGCCCTGCTGCACCCAATCCCTAAGATAGGTGTGGTCCTAGCCTCCATAATGACAGATTTTGTGTAAGTCACCTTCAAATTCTTCAGCATTCATGAGCAGGCTGCAGAGGCTTTCAAGCAAACATCAGGGCTGCCAGCACAACAGATAGTGGGGCTCTTATTTTCCCTGCTAGTCTTTCCCTCTACGTTGCTTCCTACTTCCCCTTCCATCTTAGTGATTTTGTTTTCATTTCTTCCCCCTTTATCTTTTTTCTGCATGTTTGCTCTTCTCTACCCTACCTTTCTGCCTCCTCTTTTGTAAATATGTAAAAAGGCTGCAGAAGGAAATTAGCTTTCAGTTATAGTTATGCTCCTCACTCCTGACCCACAGCACCCCTTTCTCTTCCACATCTCAGCCAATGTCTTTCACTCCTGATCCCTGGTTCCCTGTTTCCATGCTCACGGTTATACTTTTGCTTTACCTTTGCTTGTAGCTTCTGCACAAGCACTGCCTGCCTATGCTGTGCCTCTTGGGAGCTCTGCAGCTTGCCTTGATAGGATGCCTGGCTTTCCACCATCTGTTGACGAAGTGTCACTATCTGCTCCTCAGGCAGTAACGACAATGTCTGCAGTTTCATGCTGCTCACCTCCTGGTCTCCTGCCTCCATCTGAGGATCAAAGAATGGTATAATGGTAATACAAGAAGAGGATAATGGCCTTGCAGTAAATCAGAAGCCTAGGCTGTTGTCAGAAGCAGGGAGGAGGATGAAGAAGACTGAATCTAATTAGATCTGCCTGCCCACTGGGTCTGGCTGTGACTCTAGCAAGACATCCATAGTATCCAATCAGGAGGCTCCTGCACTGGAATAAGCTGAATGGAGCAAGCTACAGTGTCTGGTCCAGTCGATGTGAAGAAGCAGCATGCCCCGGAATAGCCTGGCACCTGATCTGGACCAGAGGTTCACCAGTATTTAGCAGCAAGATTACTCTAGGAGTAGGAGGCAGACCTATGGGTGGCAGTGCAAGGTGCAGCCTTCTCACAGCCACTGCCAAATGTCCTGCAGAAAACTCCAGTCCTGAGAGCAGCTCCCAAACATATCACCAGTTCCTTACTAGGTCCATGCAAGTGAGGGAGTGAAAGAGCCAGATAGAAGCGGGTGTGGGCAGCCCTGGACAGCACATCTCCTGCCTCTGACACCCACCTGGCCCCTTGGTGCGTCTTCTGCCTCTGTCGATCCCCGGTGTGTCTCCTGCCACCGTCACCCCCACCACATCTCCTGCCTCAGTCCCCCCTGAATGCATCTCCCGCCATTGTCACCCTCCCAACCCAGTCACACACACACACAGAGCACGTCTCCAGGTACTGTCAACCCCCCCCCACCTCCGCACATCTCCCGCCTCTGTCACCCATCTGGCCCCTTGGTGCATCTCCTGTCTGTGTGATCCCTCAGCGTGTCTCCGGCCGCCGTCACCCACCCCTCAGCCCGTCTCTCCGGCCACTGTCACCCACCCTCTCAGCCCGTCTCTCCGGCCGCTGTCACCCACCCCCTCAGCCCGTCTCTCCGGCCGCCGTCACCCACCCCTCAGCCCGTCTCTCCGGCCGCCGTCACCCACCCCCTCAGCCCGTCTCTCCGGCCGCCGTCACCCACCCTCTCAGCCCGCCTCTCCGGCCGCTGTCGCCCACCCCCAGCCCGTCTCTCCGGCCGCCGTCACCCACCCTCTCAGCCCGCCTCTCCGGCCGCGGTCACCCACCCCCACAGCCCGTCTCTCCGGCCGCCGTCACCCACCCCCTCAGCCCGTCTCTCCGGCCGCCGTCACCCACCCCTCAGCGTGTCTCCGGCTGCTGTCACCCACCCCTCCCCCCGGCGCGTCTCCGCCACAGTCACTCACCTCGCGCCCCAGCGCGTCTCCCGCCCCTTTCACCCAGCCGGCCCCACAGCGCCGCTCCCGAGTCCCGCCACTGGCCGCTCTGCGCCCCGGGGTCGGCTCGGGGAGGCCCCAGCAGCGTCAGGCCGCGCGCTCAGGGCCGCCCCCGCCCGCTCCGCCTCAAGGGGGCTCGGCCAGGAGCTCCGCGCTCCCCCCGCGCCGCCACTCGGCCTCCCCCGCGCTGCCGGCCGGCCCCACCCTTCGGCCCGAGCCGCCCCGGCCCCGGCCCCGGCCGCGGCGTGCAGGCGATGCGCGCTCCAGCGGTGGCAGCCCGCTCGGCGCGGCTGGCAGGGGCCTGCGCGCGGCCGCGGGCTGGGAGCGCGTGTCCGGCTTCCCCAGCAGGGGCTGGCTGGGCCCGTCCCGGAACTCCGGGGGTGCCCAGGCCGGGCACGTTGCTGGGCACTTGGCGCTGCCGCTCTGTTCCCGCTTGCTGGCCCTGGCTGTGGTGTGCGCCAGTCGTGCCCACGGCTGTGTCTGCACTGCGGTCAGGCGCCTGCAGCTGGGCTGGGCCGGGCCAGCGGCTTGGGGCTGTAACATTGCAGTGTAGGGATTTGGGCTCTGGCTGCAGCTTGGTCTGTGCACCCTGCTGCAGTGCTGGTAGATGAGGTGCCAGCGCTTGCCCAGGGTGTAGGCGCCAGCTCAGCCCTGACCGATTCATAGCTGGAAACCAGACCAGCTCGCCTGTATGTTAGCCTGGTTCAAGCTGGGTGCTCCGTTTGTAAAGACGTGTTTACGCTCTATAAAATGTTTGCAAGTTGGTGCATGAAAACCATTCTTGTAACATATCAGAGGGGTAGCCGTGTTAGTCTGGATCTGTAAAAGCAGCAAAGAATCCTGTGGCACCTTATAGACTAACAGACGTTTTGGAGCATGAGCTTTCGTGGGTGAATACCCACTTCCTCAGATGCATGTGGTGGAAATTTCCAGGGGCAGGTATATATATGCAAGCAAGCTAGAGATAACGAGGTTAGTTCAGTCAGGGAGGATGAGGCCCTGCTCTAGCAGGTGAAGTGTGAAAACCAAGGGAGGAGAAACTGGTTCTGTAGTTGGCAAGCCATTCACAGTCTTTGTTTAATCCTGAGCTGATGGTGTTACATTTGCAGATGAACTGAAGCTCAGCAGTTTCTCTTTGAAGTCTGGTCCTGAAGTTTTTTTGCTGCAGGATGGCCACCTTAAGGTCTGCTATAGTGTGGCCAGGGAGGTTGAAGTGTTCTCCTACAGATTTTTGTATATTGCCATTCCTAATATCTGATTTGTGTCCATTTATCCTTTTCCGTAGAGACTGTCCAGTTTGGCCGATGTACATAGCAGAGGGGCATTGCTGGCATATGATGGCGTATATTACATTGGTGGATGTGCAGGTGAATGAACCGGCGATGGTGTGACTGATCTGGTTAGGTCCTGTGATGGTGTCGCTGGTGTAGATATGTGGGCAGAGTTGGCATCGAGGTTTGTTGCATGGATTGGTTCCTGAGCTAGAGTTCCTATGGTGCAGTGTGCAGTTACTGGTGAGAATGTGTTTCAGGCTGGCAGGTTGTCTGTGGGCGAGGACTGGCCTGCCACCCAAGGCCTGTGAAAGTGTGGGATCGTTGTCCAGGTTGGGTTGTAGATCCCTGATGATGCGTTGCAGGAGTTTTAGCTGGAGACTGTATGTGATGGCCAGTGGAGTCCTGTTGGTTTCTTTCTTGGGTTTGTCTTGCAGTAGGAGGCTTCTGGGTACACGTCTGGCTCTGTTGATCTGTTTCTTTATTTCCTCGTGCTGGTATTGTAGTTTTGAGAATGCTTGGTGGAGATTTTGTAGATGTTGGTCTCTGTCTGAGGGGTTAGAGCAGATGCGGTTGTACCTCAGTGCTTGGCTGTAGACAATGGATCATGTGATGTGCCCGGGATGGAAGCTGGAGGCATGAAGGTAGGCATAGCCGTCGGTAGGTTTTCGGTATAGGGTGGTGTTAATGTGACCGTCACTTATTTGCACCCACAAAAGCTCATGCTCCAAAACGTCTGTTAGTCTATAAGCTGCCACAGGATTCTTTGCTGCTTTTACATTCTTGTAACGTTTGTGCCACCTGCTAAAAGCTAATATGTAAGTTTTGCTTTATAATGATATCAAATGCCTGCTCTGAACTTGTGAATGTGGCCAGGAGGAGTGCTTCTCCCACCCATCAAGAAAGACAATCAAAACTAGGCCCTTGTAGAACATCACAATACAAAGACTTAGCTAAGGGCCCTCTGTCACAGGTCGTGCCCACTCTTGGCCCCCTAAGGTCCCTGGGAGGAACCCCCTTCACTGTGACGGCATCCACTCTCCCTTGGGGGTTAGCCCCACTGCCTTCTGATACTGCACCTCTCTGAGCCTTTAGCATGCCTGTCTCTGGCCAGGGGCCCCCTCAGGGAGTCCACTCGCTCTGGACCACCAGGGCCTCCATGCCAAGAGGAAATAATGCAACCTTGTTCTCTAGACTGGAGCAACTCTCAGTCAGCGTAAAACAGGAGGGTTTACCGAGCATCTGAACACAGCATAAGAAACTCTCAGGGCCCTCAGGCCTGGCCTCCTTCAGCACAGTATATCTAAGTCTCCCCTGCATCCAGGTGGGCTCTGCCTGCTCTCTCTATCCAGTCCAGAGACCCCGTTTTTTCTAGCTGGCCATCCGATATCACCTGCCTCAAAGCCCCACCTCTGTCCTTTATCTTTTGTCCAGGTAAACAGAGTTGCCTGGTCCTCCTCTCCTCTCAGCTGTCTTTTGTTCACCACTGGATGGAAAGATCCCCGGGGTCTTCTCTCTGCAGCCCATTGTCATCCCACTGGCCAGAACTGGCTGTGGCATCTGAGCTGGGCCTCCCGGGCACCAGGTCACCAGTCCCTGGGGTATCCATTTTCCAGGCCATTGTACAGGATCTCAAGTTCCATTGCTAGTCCTCTATAAACAAACTCACCTCATTAAACCAGTAACACCCAGGGAAACTGAGTCCCATCCCCTCAGCATGCAAACCATTGGAAAAAAAAACAAGAAAGTTCCCCACTTTATAACACCTTCTCACACCCATGAAGCTGCTACGTGTAAGAAAATTTGTCCCACAAGCCTGAATTCTGGAAAAAGGAAATAAAGATAGCTGACACTAAAATTTTTCATCTTTGCTGTTTGAACTCTCACAGGGCTGGAGCTAGAAAACAAAAACAGAGATCCCCAAGGTTAACCTGGGTTAGCCATAGAAGACATTTAGTGCTGACAGATTACTACAACTCTGCCACCTTTTGGAACCATATGTAGTAGTAGGTTTTTTGTTAGTATTCTATAAAATTTACAATGAAGGATAAAGAATAATAATGTAGCATGTATTAAATGTATTGGTGTATGATTTGATCATATCCTGCCAGACACCCTTTTTGAACAGCAGAAAGGAATGGCCTAATGGACCATTGATAGAGATGCCTCAGCCAGAATATGTGTCTGGACTGATTTCAAGGCAGTAACAGACCTTTGAGGGTCACCAATTTGTTGTAGGTTTAGCATTTTAAAAAAAAGTGAAAGAATGCCTTGATTGTTTTCTTTTGCATTGCAACAATGTTCCTGTTCAAAATGTTCTGTGTAAATTAATTCTGTTTTGTGTGTGAATGAGGAATGTATGTGTTAAGAGATAAGTGTGAAGGCCATCGCTGAATCAGATGGTCTAGGGAGGAACCGGAGACAGACGCAAGGGCTCCAGGAGGCTGCAGTGTAACATGCCCCTGTTGAAATATCAGAGGAGGGCAGATTGACGACTCTAAATATGAGACAGGCAGCTATCAATGGGAACAAGATAGCTGTGATCAAAACCAGCCTGTGATAACTCCCTGAGGAATTTGATGAAAGAACAAGATAAAGGATGAGAAGGACAATTTAAGAAAACAAGCACTCATCAAACAACAATTGATTATAGTATGACAGTGCAGAACTCATTGTTCCCAATGAAGGAAAATCACTGTATAAACAGGGTGCCTCGCCATGAAACTTTGGGGTCTTCCTGCCAAGACTTCCCTGAAGCATCGTGTCACGACCAACAGAACCTGGCTCCTCCCTACCCGTGATCACCTAGCTGCCCACTAGATTGACCCAGACTCTGGACTGGTAATGATAACATCGATAGGTGAGACTGTGTGTGTGTGTGTGTGTGTGTGTGTGTGTGTGTGTGTGTGTGTGTGTGTGTGTGTGTGTGTGTGTGTGTGTGTGTGTGTGTGTGTGTGTGTGAAAAATACTGCTAAATATTGCTAAAAGGTATTCCATACATATAAAGTGCACACCCCTAGTTGTAGAAGTGCCAGGCAATATGAGGAGGATTAGAGTCCTCACTCCGACCCGTCTGTGAGGGAAAACTGTACAGCTAAGGTATATACAAACTGTCTAGGTATATACACCCCCAGTCGTAGAGTTGCCGGGCCATAAGGGAGAGGATTAGAGTCCTTGCTCAATATTGCATAGGTTGGTGAATATAACCTCAGTCATAGCAGGATCAAGCCCAAAAGGTAGGGGGCTTAGCATTTCCCCCTCCTGCTCTGTCAGGCAGAGTTTTTAGTGAGTATAGACTTCTGTGTTGTGTTTGTCCCAGCACAAGCATGGGCACAGAAGAGTTTTAAAAAGGTAAAAGATTTGTAAAGAAATATGTTTAGTTGAAAGGAGTCCCCTAAGGACAAAGCTCAAGAAGAGCAGAAAAAATTGCCATTTATACAGGAAATAACTCCTGTTTACAAAAGTTTGGGCACAGCCCATGGACTAAACAAGCATTAGCCGATGTCCATACTATGGCTGATTTGGAAGATAGATTGGCAAAATATCTGTTGGTCTACAGGCCATTGACCCTGATAAAAAGAGACGGCTGCAGTCTGGCTATTGTGGGAAGCATGCAATGAGGTATTCCTCCACTTGGCCAGCTGCCAGGAGGAGAACGCTGCACTGCATGAGAAACTCAGTGTATCTGAATGAGAAACTGGTAGATTGAAAATACTGGCCACTGGGGTCCAAAGCCAGTTAGACATTCTCAAAGATACCCTTAGAGAAGTTAAAATAAAAGAGAGGGGATTATCTGAACAAAGAGAGGAAAAAGATAAAATACAAACATAAAATCCTACTACTACACATAGGCTAACTCATTTGTGTATATGTGTTGCCTGCTTTAACCTGCAAATAGTTCTCATTTCCTTTTCCTAGTTAATAAATCCTTAGTTAGTTTACTATAGGATTGGCTGTAAGCACTGTCTTTGGTGTGAGATTGGAGGTACAAATTAACGTGGGGTAAGTGACAGATCTCTTGGGACTGGAAGCAATCTGAATGTTTTTGTCATTGTTGGTGCTTCAGTAGTTCACATTCATTACTGGGTTGGTGAAATCTAATTATATATAAGGCTAAGATTTTGTCACGGGTATTTTTAGTAAGAGTCATGGACAGGTCATGGGTAATAAAGAAAAATTTACGGAAGCCCATGACCTGTCATTGACTTTTACTAAAAATACCCATGACAAAATGGGGAGCTCAGCTCCAGAGTCCTCCCTGGCGGCCGGAAGCTCCAGGGTCCCCCGGCTGCCATGGGCTGAAGTCACAGAAGTTGCTGGAAAACACAGATTCCATGACCTTGGTGAAAAAATTATAGCCTTAATTATAAAACATACAACCAAGTTTGGGGTTTATGCCCTCCTTTTTGACAGCATGCCCTGAGGTTGGCACTCACCGTTGTGAACCACTCCAGACAGTATGACACCTATGAAGTAAGGAGGTCTCAGAGCCTAGGCTTCAGCCTGAGCCCAAACATGCTGTGACGGGTTCAATCACAGAAATCCCCTTGGGACCGTTGCCTGATGTGCTGCGACTACCTCTGAGCTCGTTTTCTCTGCCAGTTTGGGCCATCGGAACCCTGCTTTGTTGAGCCAAATAAGTTAATCTGCTACAATACAGACGCAGGGTCTGACCCACGCTCCCAAAACTGCTGACTCAACTGAAAATGGCTTAGCACGTGCTTCTGTCTCTAGCACCCAGACACCCAGGTCCCAATGGGATTCAAACCCCAAATAAATCCATTTTAATCTGTATAAGCTTATACGGGGTACACTCATAAATTGTCCGCCCTCTAAAACACTGATAGAGAGATATGCACAGCTGTTTGCCCCTCCAGGTATTAATTACTTACTCTGGGTTAATTAATAAGTAAAAGTGATTTTATTAAGTATAAAAAAGTAGGATTTAGGTGGTTCCAAATAATAACAGACAGAACAAAGTAAGTTACCAAGCAAAATAAAACAAAACATGCAAATCTAAGCCTAATATAGTAGGAAACTGAATACAGGTAAATCTCACCTGCAGAGATGTTCCAATAAGCTTCTTTCACAGACTAGACTCCTTCCTAGTCTAGGCCCAATCCTTTTCAGACCAACGTTGTAGTTTATGGCCTGGGTCCAGCAATCACTCCCACCCCCATAGTTACTGTCCTTCGTTCCAGTTTCTTTCAGGCATCTCTTTGGGGTGGAGAGGCCATCTCTTGAGCCAGCTGAAGACAAATGGAGAGGCTTCCAGGGCCTTTTATATACTCTCTCTTGTGGGCAGAAACCCCTATGTTCTTCTATGTAAAGTCACAGCAACAAGATGGAGTTTGTAGCCACCTGGGCAAGTCACATGTCCATGAATGAGTCCGCTTTTTGCAGGAGAACGCCATTGTTTACATGTTAGTTTGAATGTTCCCAGGAAAGCTCAGCTGTGGATTGATGTCTACCAAAGTTCATTGTCAGTTAAGTGTTTCTTGATTGGGCACTTACTGAGAATAGTCCTTTCTCAAGAAGCTGACCAAATGCTTCACTGAGGCTACTTAGAATCAAACACATTGAGATACAACTACATAGCCAACATTCATAACTTCAAATACAAAAATGATACACACAGACAGACAGTATAAGCATAACCAGCAAATTACAACCTTTCTATAGACATCTTGGTTGACTTCCTTTGTACAAGATTTAGTGCATCTATAGGATCCTGGTTGCAACAGTGATCTACATGGTCACAGTTCATGTCAGTAACGTCACACCCTCCTCCTGAACTTACTGCCAGAGACTTGGACACTGTCCATGGCAGAGGAAGTACATGTAAAATCCCTGTTCGTCTCTGGTCAAACACCCTCCCAGTACCTTTAAACCCTATGATGTCATTCATAGGTATCTTAGCAAAGTTCTGGGTTCCTGGTCTCTTTGTGCCTGAAAGCATGTTGGGGTGCAGTATTGCTAACAGTATGCAGATAGCAATATCTGTTAAAGTGAAGGTGTCTTGGTACTTAGCCACCAATGCCATGAGGGGGTGTGTCTCAGTTTCCCCTTCCACACAGCAGCGTAGGCCTGTTATGCTTTTGCTGATGTGCCAAACTTCCAGCCTGCTTACAGGTATAAGCTGAAAAGCAACATGCTTGTGGGACTGTCTTGTAGAATTTTTTTCCCCACAAATCAGGTAAGTCACATCTTTAAAGAATTTACCATTAGTATTAACTTCTTTGTCTTGACCCATAGATGAAGTAGCAAAAGACACAAGATTAACAGCCAATTTATGACAGACAGACTTTGTTCACACAGTTTGGCTTGCTCAGTGTCTATTCCATTTTCCGATCCTTTTGTGTACCGTGTTAGGTGCTTTGATACAGATTTTTCTGCTCTTTGGAGAAAGTTTTCAATTCAGGCATGTGTTTGAGGCTTTGGCAAGGAAAGGGTGCACTGCAGCCATGACTGCCCTCGGCCCCTCCCTCTGGAATTTCTTTGAGTTGGACCCCACCCCCTTGTGAAGCTTCCCAAAAACAAAGTTCTTCTTCCTCCAGCCTTGAAGAGACTGTTATCTTTTACAAGGGTAGCAGGAATAACATTCTTTAATGGAGTCCTTTGGATTAGTAAGATCCCCTCGGTCACCCCACTCTCTGTTCCCAACAGGTCAGCTGGGTGGACTGTCCCCTCCAGAGATCTGACCTCCCATCTTCCCTTAAAACCTGAGCCTCAGGTGAGGGGTCTGGTATGTCAGATGCAGATGTTTTACCCACATCCTGGGGAAAAGCCTCCCTACAAAAAGTGGGCAGACCCTCTTGTCCCCCCTCACCTTCCATCAGGACTTCCCTCTCTGGACTTCCCTGTGAAGCAGACACTCCTTTGTCCTCCAAAAGGTGACCCTAATCCAGCTATGGGCTCACAGCTACCAGCTATGACAGACCCTTCAATGGCCAGCAAATCCTTCCCCGTCTCCCCACCATTCTCTCAGGTTGAGCTTGCTTCCAGTCATAGAATCCTTGGGATCTGTTCCCACTGCAGCAGTCACCAGGACCCCAACTTCCATCTCCAGGATATATGTCTCTGTGCACCCCAGGGTAGGACTTGTCCCCTGCAGACCTGCAACTTCCTGTCAGTCAGCAGCTGGGAAGGCCTCCCTGTTACAAGGTGGAATATTCCCCTCCCATAGGGAGATGATCAGGGGACAGGAGCTGGCTCTATCCAGCCCCTCCTGCAGGAGCTTGCTTTGAGCCCTGGGGCTACAGGAAGTGGTTATGACCATCCCTGCTGCTACCAAGAAATTAAAGAGACACACTCCTATTTCCCCAGCAGCACTTGTGACTTTACCCTCCCCCCTGGGGCTTTCAGCACAAGATTCCTTCTTGCCGCTAACAAACCCTGGGACAGATTTTACGACATCAAAAAAATCATTCTCCAGTAGAAACAGTGCAAAATTGCGTGCCACTGCTGTAACAGTCAATTCAGTCTGCAAATCACGTTTCCATATATACCTTAGCTAAGGATGCAAGGACTTTGTAACCTCCACCAATTCTAGTTCTGCCCTTTTCCCTGGTAACAAATCCTTCTCATGGATCCACCCTCTCAAACCCCTCTCCCGGCTGAGAGACAGGAGGGCAAATGACTGACCATCTCTGAACATCAGGTGGAGAAGGTCCCAGGCCAGATAGAGGTTATTGAAGATGGTCTGGCCTAAAAACAGTGTAGGTCTGGTCAGGGTGGATTGTGTCTGCCAGCCTAGACATCAACTGTTGCAAGACAGCCTTTTTGATACAATTTTATAGCCTGTGCTGAGCTGCAATACTGGGTGCCAGTTCTTCATGTTAGTCTGCCTGCACAACAGGAGGGAGCATCTTGCGCCCCAGGAACTCAGCCCAGATAATGACAAGGTCCGGGTTGAGGTCTTCCCAGAACGTTTGGTAGCAATCCACAGTCAGCCCATCAATGTCTGGGGATTTGTTGGTGGGCATTTTATGGAGGGCTTCCTGGAACTTGGCCAGAGTGAGAGGAAGCTCAAGCCAGTCCTAGCTGCCTACTCTGACCATAGGGAGTTCAACCCTCAGGAGCCTGAAAACATTGGCACCAGGAGAGTCTGGGGAAAAAAGGTAGAAAGCCCTTGTTCTTTGCTGGATCTGTGGGAGGTGCCATCCTCTGCCAGGAGGCAGGTGATATTTTTGACACCTCCTTCTCCAGGAGATAGATGAAGTGGGAACTGTGAGGTGTATCCAGAAAGAGTAAGATGAAGGCTGCCTGACCCTTGCAGTCACCAAGGACCCAAAGCTTGTCCCACTTCTCCGGACACTCCAAGCAGAGGGAGAGATTCCCAGGCGAGCAGCCAGGCATCTCTCTAGCTCAAAGACATCTCACACTCCAACTTCTATCACTGCATCTCTCCACCAATTGGCCCCACAGGTGTAGTCATGGCAGAAGAGCCAGGCACTTACCCACCACCTCTGCACTAAGGGAAAGTTGTGCCTTTGCCTGTGCCAACCTAGCCAGAACTCCCCAAAGGACACTATGAAGCCAACATCCAGCAGGCTGTTGTTGGAGGTGGGTTTGGTAGCGCTAGCAGCAGCGGAGTCCCCCCTCTGCCTGTTATCGGTGTTTAGGCAAGGGTGACAATAGTGGTGGTGGCTGCTGCAGGAATGATGGCTGGGGGACAGAACTGAGGGGATGCAGCAACAGTAACCAGGGGCACACCTCACTCCTTCGCTCCTCCCTATCCCCCATGGATGAAGCTGCTGGAACAGAAGCCTCCTCTGTGGTCGGGTCAGGGTCTGCCTCAGAGGGTAGGTAATGGGAACATCCCTCAGAAGGGGCAGAAAATGGAAGGGGGAGTAAGAGGAAGAAAAAATAGGTTAACCACTCCTCCCCACTAAACTGTAGGGTGGAAAGGTAGGAACAAACAGAAAATGATGTAATTATATAATGAGAGAGAGAAATACCACATGTGGGGAGGGGGTACACTGGGAGTGAGGGGGTGTGGAGAACTTGGAAAACCTCTGCTTTATTTTTATGAAAAAAAGTATGTGACTCAGTTTCCCTCCCCCTCCCAAACTTGTATTGTTACCCACCAACAGTGAAGAGGTTAATTTCTTTTTCTTTGAGTGGGGGAGATGTGATCAAATGCAATACCCTGGAAGTGGGGAAACTGCAAAGATATTATACAGAGATGTGACAGACACTATGAGCACATGGGAGAATCACAGACTATTATATCTATAATGTGATGGGTCTTTGTGAGTTAGGGACTGTTTTCTAGCTCAGAAGAGAGGGTGACTGAGCTTCCTGCAGAAACTAAAATCCCTGGAGAGATAAACAACTCTGGGGAAGTATCACCCGAGAGGCATTGCATATGCTGGTTCAGAACAGAATGAAGAGGCCCCGCAGACAAAGAAAGAATAAATAGCTTGAACTGACTCAGAGATTACCCTCATGTATCCATGAACTGGTCTGTGACTTTAACCACAATGGCAAAGCTTGCTGGGAGAGTGGGAAGGACTGGAACCTGTCAGGGTCTCCCCGTGGAAAATGGGTTACACTTGGTAAGCTAGAGTGTGGGGGCTGTTTGTTATTTTATGGTATGTTTTGTCTGTAAATGTTCTGTGCAAGCTGCCTTCATAACCCCTGGGAGAGAAAGAACTGCAGAATTTCACTCCATGCATCTGAAGAAGTGGGTTTTTTACCCACAAAAGCTTATGCTCAAATAAATCTGTTAGTCTTTAAGGTGCCACTGGACTCCTTGTTGTTCTTGTGGATACAGACTAACACAGCTACCCCCTGATACTTGTGTAAGCAGAGTCAGGATGAGCTCTACCCTGACATCTGGTGGTGAATTATGGGGAATGTGGAAAGGAATTTCAGGTATTGGCATTGGCACACCCACCACACCTAGCATAGCCCACGGCAGCCTGGGATGGTTATTTTGACAGCTGTGGGATCCCCAATTTCTTTGTTATTGGGGCAGGATAAATAAAGTGTTGTCACCCTGATTATGTGAATGAGGAACTATGAGACTGCTTTATGACAGAAATGACTCAACCTCAATTAAGTAAGTCTTGCTAGACAAGGGACATGGGTTCCAAAACCTAGTGAATTGAGAGAGGTTGGGGATTGGTGTGTGTACCTGATGGTATGGGCCCCTTTTGAGGGCCTGGAACACCAATTGCACATCCTCCTCTCTCCACTGTTAAAGAGTAGAGCTAATTTTGATTCCATTAGGAGTCCATCTAAAGGCTGCTGAGCTGAATTCATATTGGGCCAATGGTGCACCAGCACTGGGGCTCCCCGTACTACAAGCTGAAATTGCTAAGAGCTGAGCTCACTGAGTGCTGTGTTAACTAGTGGAGTAGCCTGAAGGCCTATTGCTAAGTGGCTGGCAGAGTGGAGCAGTTTGCAGCATGTTGGAGAAGCCCATGGACCAGTGAGTGGAGTGGAGTGGAGTGGTTTGCAGGTTGGCTGTAGGAGCAGCACACCTGGTGTAGTGGAGCTGGTCGTGGTGAAGGCTGCAGCAGAACTCCATGGAGAGGTGGAGCAGTTGGCCTTGGACCACGTAAGGTGCCCCTTACCACCCTGTGTGAGGACCCCCCCCATTTCCGCCCAGGCTAATGGGGGTAAAACTCTGCAGATAAACTTTTGAACTCTGAGGTGGCACTGACCAGAAACTTTTGGGTTGTTGGACTTTGGGGTGATTGGACTTAAGACACTAAGGGGGAAAGAACATTGCCAAATGTACTTGGAGGTGGGTTTTTTGCTTATGGTTTGTGTTATAATCCTGTTTGTGGTGTTTCTCCAATGTGATGCCGCATTGTTTCCCTCCTTTATTAAAAGGATTTTGCTACACTCAGACTCCGTGCTTGCGAGAGGGGAAGTATTGCCTCCTAGAGGCACCCGGGGGGGGTATGTAAGTGTCCCAGGTCACTGGGTAGGGGCTCGAGCCAGTTATGCATTGTGTTATTGAAACAGAACCCCTGGATACTGAACCCAGCCCTTGTTGCTGCCAACTCAGAGGGGCAGAAGGGTTACACTTGACACCTTTGGGAAGAGACGATCTGAGATTTCTGTGGGTATCGAGTGGTCAGAAGCAGATATCACAAGAGGATACTTTGAAAGGACTCAGGGACTGGGGTGTCTCTGTTGCCAGCCTGGACAAATTTAGGGCTGGCATAGCTCAGAGGAGAGTGCTTGAGTGGCTGACAGGCTGTTGGTGTTAGAGAGCTGACACAGGTGAGACTTCCTCACACTGAAAGCAGGTGGCAACAAGGTGACTCTCAGCCCTGGGTGCTCCAAGAAGAGTCACAGAGTCCCTTCACACTAATGCAAATGGGCAGGCAAGGGGGTATAGAGGAGTAATAGCGGGAAGCACACGTACCCATGTACACTTATGAGTAAGAGGGTTTCACTGGCACAGTCCCAGAGGGGAGGCCTAACACCTACTGCAGGTGGAGCAGGGCAGGGCTGATGGAGTCCACAGACTCTCAGTAACCCTTTCCTGGCCAGGGTGGGGTTTGTACACCCCATCACCTTCCCCATTCATGTAAGTGGAGCAAAACCTCAGGTTTCTGTTTGATACTGGAGAAGCTGCTGATCACTAGGAAACTTCATCCCTTGCTCTTGGGTGAGGACCTGGCCATAGCGATCCATGCATTTGTCACCTCCAGGCTGGATGACTGTTGTTCACTGTATTGGAAGCTGATGATGAAGCATAGGGGTAGAACGCAGCTGTTCACCTTCTGCATGAGCCAGGTCTGGAGTAGAGAGAGAGATATTTGTGAGTGATCAGCATAGAGATGGTAGTTAAATTTGTGTTTGCAGATGAGATTACCTAGGGATAAGATCTAGAGGGAGAAGAGAACAGGACCAAGGACAGCACTCTGTGGAACCTCCCCACAGGAAATTGGAGGGTTCTTCTCTGAAGACAGAATTATGAATTCCCTATTGGACTTTTCTAGGGTGCTCATCACTAACATCTCAGTGCTTCACAAATATTAATTTATCTTCATAACACCCCTGTGAGCTGAGGGGGTATTATTTCCATTTTACAGATGAGGAGAAAAATCAGAGCCAGATTAAAGTCAAGTTTCCACCGACCTTGACTGCATAATTCATGAAAGAAGAAAGTGATTTTTTGGAGTATTTTATATGTTCATAGCACAGTGTGACAGATATGACAATACCCTGATCAAACCTTACTGAATTAAGTTTAAGTATTTTAGGAGTTCATTACATGAAAATGCAAATGTTTATGTACTGTTGAGGGACAGCATATATTTCCATGAGGGACAGAGACCACAACCCTCCAGGAACTAAGAATAGTAAGGCAGATTCACTCAGGTTGTAACACTTCTAACCAGTAAGCCTCACCCAGAAGGAAGCTCACAGACCATGGTTCAAACTGGAGGGTGCCTCTTGGTTGTTCTGGGGAATAGCTCACAAGTCAACTGCCCTTCTCATAGTTGTACAATGTCTCCCCACCTGTCTCTCTCTCTCTGAGTATGCAACACTTCTCTCGCTCCATGAGCTGCTGCAGCCCCTTTGTGCCTTACCCCTCCAGCCAGGTCGCTCTATGCCTTTTCCTGTTCCGAGGTCCAAAGTCTTCCTGCAGCAGTCCTAGGCAGTCTTCCCAGTCACTGCCTTGTAATGCGACTCCCTCAGTGGCTGGCAAGGGAAGCTGGGCCCACCATCTACTCCAGGTTCCAGCTCAGAGACCCTCTAGCTAGAAGTCAAGGTCTGCTCCCTTCTAGACCTTACTGCCTCTCCCGGAGTTGTGGGTTTGCCTGCCCAAACACACCTCCCTTCTCCCAGGGAATGACTACAGACTTTCCCAGCAGCCCCCCTTCTGCTTCCAATTTCCTATCTTTATAGTCCTAGCCCAGCTCATTCCCCCTCAGCTGAGCCCCCGCCCTCAGTCAGGGGATTGCTTAGCCACCTAATTCTCCTGAACTGTGGCCTGTTGGGTTAATTAATCTTCCTTCACCCTTTCAGGGCAAGTATGGGGTAAACACCCCATCACAGACCAACAGACAAAGAAAGTATTTTTGGCAGCTATAAAAATAAATGAATAATATGTAACCGATGGAAAAAAACGGGAAGTTGATACTCATGAATATAAACCAGAAGTTAGGAATTGTGGAAAATTGATAAGGGAAGCAAAGGGATATAATGACATCTTTGGTTTCAACCCAGACCAGTAAGGGTTTGAATCAGTGCCTACTCTGCAACTCTGGGTGCCTTAAATGCTATGTTGCTGTGTCTGTCAGCCCTGATGTCAACAGCAAGCCTACAAGTATTCAGATCACACACTGGCTTCTACACTTTTTTAGACTGATTTTCCATCCTGAATTTCCCTAAAAAACATCTGTGATGGGATTCCTGGGGTACAACTTGGAACTGTGGGATCACTGTGCCCCCATAACTCTCCAGCCTGGATTGTCTCTCATAATGCTTTGCTACTGACAAGCAGCAAACTCCTACAGGCACTATTATCACTCAGCCATCAGCATGCAGAGACACACCCAGCTAAGTTGCATAAATGCTCTCCAAGCCACTCATGAACTACACAGAGGGAGACTTCAGCAAATCCCCTCCAGCTCCTAGCCTTGCACCCCAGAAATCTTACACTGTTCAAGACCTTCCCTTGAACAGTGCAAGTTCATTAGTTAGTTCACCACTTCATCAAAGGATAGCGGATATGCTATCTGAGCAGATTCCCCAAGCACTTTAGACAAACTCACTGGTTTAAAATAAAACATTAGAATAAATTTATTAACAATAGAAAGATAGATTTTAAGTGGTAAGCATAAAAGGTCAGAGATATTTATCTAAGAAAAATAAACATGTATGGGGTAAACACCCCATCACAGACCAACAGACAAAGAAAGTATTTTTGGCAGCTATAAAAATAAATGAATAATATGTAACCGATGGAAAAAAACGGGAAGTTGATACTCATGAATATAAAAAATCTAAATCCTAAATCTAAATCTTAAATCCATACTAAATCCTAAATTTTCAGACTAAGCAAGATTTGAATCAAACAGCTTTTCTCACCCCACTGGATGTTGCAGATAAGTTACAGTTCTTAATACTGTGACAAAGTTCCTCCTCTACCTTGGTGCGCCCTGCGCTTATTGATGGATTTGCTCAACTCAGAGATCTTCCCCTCTGGTGGAACCCACAGTCTGGGTCAACTCCTTCTGTGTCTGATCAGGAGATGGGAGGTTTGGGGGATCCCGGGCCCGCCCTCTACTCCAGGTTCCAGCCCAAGGTCCTGTGAATTGCAGCTGTCTATAGAGTCTCATGTAACAGCTGCATGACAGCTACAACTCCCTGGGCTACATCCCCATGGCCTCCTCCAAATACCTTCTTAATCCTCACCACAGGACCTTCCTCCTGGTGTCTGATAACGCTTGTACTCCTCAATCCTCCAGCAGCACACCCTCTCACTCTCAGCTCCTTGTGCCTTTTGCTCCTCACACGTGCATCCTCTCCTCTGGCTCCCTTTGGCCTGACTGGAGTGAGCCCTTCTATAGTATCAGAGGGACCTTAATTAGAGTCAGGTGCTTAACAGACTCACCTGACTCTTAGCAGGTTAATTGCAGTTAGGTGTTCTTATTAGCCTGGAGCAGCCCCTGCTCTGGTGACTCAGGAAACAGAAAACTGCTTCTGCAGTGGCCAGTAGATCTCCTTTCGATTACTCTGCTGGATGCGTGGGTGGAGGCTTGCCAGGCTGTGTACTCGGCGGCCTCCTCCACCCTGGTCAACTGGGTCAAGAGCTCTGGCCTGGTGGTCGGGGACGGGTGGCAGGCGAGCTCCCTCCTACTCACCCTTCAGACCTTCCAGTGGAGCGCGGGTCCGCTGCTCTATCTCGGCGTTTACCTTTCTGCCACGCATCCGTCTCCACCGGAGAACTGGCAAGATTTGCAGGGCAGGGTGACAGAGCGGCTCCGGAAATGGACAGGACTACTCCGGTGCCTCTCCCTTCGGGGGAGGGCACTGGTGCTTAATCAACTGGTCCTGTCCATGCTCTGGTATCGGCTCAACACCCTGGTCCCGGCCCCGTATTTCCTGGCCAACCTCCGGACAGCAATTCTGGAGTTCTTTTGGCCAGGGACGCACTGGGTCTCTGCAGGGGTCCTCCACCTGCCCCTGGAGGAGGGGGGACAGGGCCTGAAGTGCTTACGCACTCAGGTCCATGTCTTCCGCCTCCAGGCCCTGCAGAGGTCCTGTTTGGTGCAGGTAGTCCAGCGTGGAGCGTATTGGCGCACGCCTTCCTCCGCCGCTTCCGAGGGCTCCGATACGACTGGCAGCTCTTTTACCTCCATCCGAGAGGTCTTCCGCAAGACCTCTCCGGGCTGCCGGTCTTCTACCAAGACCTCCTCCGGACCTGGAAGCTCTTTTCAACGACCAGGTCCGTGGCAGCCACTGTGGGGGCCGACCTCCTCGCGGAGCCCCTGCTACACAATCCCGAGCTTCGTGTGCAGGTGGCGGAGTCCCCCACGGTGCTCCAGAGGCTGGTCTTGGCAGGAGTCACCAGAGTCGGAGACCTCCTGGACTACGACCGGGGAGACTGGCTGGATCTCCTGACGCTCGCTCAGCGCATGGGGCTCTCCAGACCTCATACTCCCCGGCGTGTACTTCAGGAAGCGAAGGCCGCTTTACTGCCTGCTGCTCGGGCTTACCTCGACCGGGTCCTGTGAGAGGGCACACCCCGCCCACCCTCCACCCCAGGCCCCGTGGACATTTTTATCAAGCCCCTGCCCCGTGGACCCAATCGGCCCTCTCACCCTTTCACTGCCAGCCGGCTGCACGATCTGCAGCCGGTTCTGTTCCAGGCCACACCACAGAAACATCTGTACATGCCCGTGCTCCACACTCTCCACTACCTCACCCTCGCGTCCCGCCCCGATACCAAATAGCAGGACCTCCTGCCACCTCTCGAGGGTGAGAAGCCCCGGTGGGCCAGCTTATACTCTGCCCTGGTCCCGAGGCCCGCCGGGGATGTCAGTTGGTGGCTCCTTCACGGGGCCATGAGCACGGGTGTGTACTTGGCACAGTTCACCCTGTCCACAACACCTGCCCTTTTTGTGGCGTGAAGGAGACCCTGGCGCACATTTATTTAGAGTGCGCCAGGTTGCAGCCCCTGTTCCGGCTCCTCTTGGACCTCCTATTGCGTTTTTGGTTGCACTTTTCCCCTCACCTGTTCATCTATGCATTCCCCATCCATGGCCCCATGAAGTCACGGGATCTCCTTATCAACCTCCTCTTGGCCCTGGCCAAACTAGCCATCTACAAAACCAGGGAGAGGAGGTTGGCCGATGGGATTTTCTGCAACTGTAGGGCCTATTTCCGTTCCTCTGTCCGCTCACGCATTCGGGCAGAGTTCCTCTGGGCGGCGTCCCCTGGCTACCTTGACGCCTTCGAGGAGCAGTGGGCGTTGTCCGGGGTTCTCTGCTCGGTGTCCCCGTCAGTTCCCTTCATTTAGCCCTATGACCTCACTCCCGATCCTGTTTTTTCCTTAGTTGTCCCCCGTAATTACTTAATGTCCCAGACCTGTGGCTCCTCCCCTTAGGCTGGGGGGAGGTCCTTTAGAAGTGGGCGGGCAAAGCACCCCCCTGGATACCAATAGGACTACTCTGCTGGAACCGAGGCCTGCCGGGGATGTCAGCTGGCGGCTCCTTCATGGGGCTGTGAGCACGGGCATGTACTTGGCGCGGTTTACTCCTGTCCCCAACACCTGCCCTTTTTATGGCGTGAAAGAGACCCTGGCGCACATTTATTTGGAGTGCACCAGATTGCAGCCCCTGTTCCGGCTCCTCTTGAATATCTTATTGCGTTTTTGGTTGCACTTTTCCCCTCATCTTTTTATCTATGCACTCTCCATCCGTGGCCCCACAAAGTCGCGGGATCTCCTTATCAGCCTCCTCTTGACCCTAGCCAAACTGACCATCTACAAAACCAGTGAGAGGAGGTTGGCCGACAGGATTTCCTGCGACTGTGGGGCCTATTTCTGTTCTTCCATCCGTTCATGCATCCGGGCAGAGTTCCTCTGGGCGGCGTCCACTGGCTCCCTTGACGCCTTCGAGGAGCAGTGGGCGTTGTCCGGGGTTCTCTGCTCGGTGTCCCCATCAGGTTCCCTTCATTTAGCCCTATGACCTCACTCCTGATCCTATTTTTTCATTAGTTGTCCCACGGAATCATTTGGTGTCACAGACTAGTGGATCCTCCCCTTAGGCTGGGGGGAGGTCCTTTAGAAGTGGGCGGGCTTCGCCTGCCCACCTCCTGAATACCAATAGAACTACTCTGCTGGTCCCAACTGGCCTGGGTCTATCACAATACACATGCTGAATTTCCTTCTCAGCCTGGGACCAGTGTCCTCAGTTCAAAGTCTTTATCTTCCCAGGCTCTTGTTGCCTTCAGAGTAGGTGGGGAGGAAAGAGGTGATCCCATGATGACACTGTCCCTTATTTTATACTCTCAATTCATGTCCCAGGGAAGATACTGGCCCAGACGTGTCCTGGTGAGCCTTGTTGAGTCACAGAGTTGAGCAGTCTCCTTTGTACGGTGGTCGTGCAACTGATCATAGAGCTGAGCAATCCACGTTGTGTAGTGCTTGCACTACTGTCTCTCACAGAATTGTAAATCTCTTGTTTACAATTCCCCGATGGTCAATGGCTTGTGATGGTTGCTTAATGTCACTTCCTTCGTTGCCACTGGAAAGCTAGCTATGGGTGTCTCCTGGACACACAACATATTTCAGTTACAGCCATACAGCAGAATATCATCATTCCACATACAGTGATAATACGTATATTATGACAGAACAATAAGTTTGATACCTTGCAAGGCATGCTTTGTATGAAATATCACAACCACACACCAATTATGAATATGGTGGTTATAGGGTTCTACTTTGAGGTACAGTGCATCACACCAGGTCCCAGCAGTGTCCAGCCCTCTCACTTACCAAAGTTTGTTGCTTCTTTAAAGAGACATACATTGCAGCTCATTAATTTAACTGCTATTTTACAAATACTGTTATGTCAATCACAGCACTGTACTGGCTAATGGTAAATGTAAAACAAGTTTATTTAACAAAAAGACACAGGATTAACTGATACCAAGTATAAGGAATAACAATAGTAATTGTTACAAGTAAAGTATCAGAGGGGTAGCCGTGTTAGTCTGGCTCTGTAAAAGCAGCAAAGAATCCTGTGGCACCTTATAGGACTGTCTGGATATATGGACTCTCTACTCAGACCCTATGCCACCAGCACTCCCAGCTATCTCCGTGACACCACTGATTTCCTGAGGAAACTACAATGCATTGGTCACCTCCCAGAAAACACCATCCTAGCCACCATGGATGTAGAGGCTCTCTACACAAACATCCCACACACAGATGGAATACAAGCTGTCAGGAACACTATCCCTGATGATGCCACAGCACAACTGGCTGCTGAGCTCTGTGCCTTTATACTCACACACAACTATTTCAAATTTGATGACAATATATATCTCCAGATCAGTGGCACTGCTATGGGCACCCGCATGGCCCCACAATATGCCAATATCTTTATGGCCGACCTGGAACAACGCTTCCTCAGCTCTCGTCCACTCACGCCCCTTCTCTACCTACGCTACATTGATGACATCTTCATCATCTGGACCCATGGGAAGGAGACTCTGGAAAAATTCCACCACGATTTCAACAACTTCCACCCCACCATCAACCTCAGCCTGGACCAATCTACACAGGAGATCCACTTTCTTGACACCACGGTGCAAATAAGTGATGGTCACATTAACACCACCCTATATCGAAAACCTACCAACCGCTATGCCTACCTTCATGCCTCCAGCTTCCATCCCGGACACATCACACGATCCATTGTCTACAGCCAAGCACTGAGGAACAACCGCATCTGCTCTAACCCCTCAGACAGAGACCAGCACCTACAAAATCTCCACCAAGCATTCTCAAAACTACAATACCCGCACGAGGAAATAAGGAAACAGATCAACAGAGCCAGACGTGTACCCAGAAGCCTCCTACTGCAAGACAAACCCAAGAAAGAAACCAACAGGACTCCACTGGCCATCACATACAGCCCCCAGCTAAAACCCCTCCAACGCATCATCAAGGATCTACAACCCATCCTGGACAATGATCCCACACTTTCATAGGCCTTGGGTGGCAGGCCAGTCCTTGCTCACAGACAACCTGCCAACCTGAAACATATTCTCACCAGTAACTGCACACCGCACCATAATAACTCCAGCTCAGGAACCAATCCATGCAACAAACCTCGATGCCAACTCTGCCCACATATCTACACCAGCGACACCATCACAGGACCTAATCAGATCAGCCACATCATCACTGGTTCATTCACCTGCACATCCACCAATGTAATATACGCCATCATATGCCAGCAATGCCCCTCTGCTATGTACATCGGCCAAACTGGACAGTCTCTACGGAAAAAGATAAATGGACACAAATCAGATATTAGGAATGGCAATATACAAAAACCTGTAGGAGAGCACTTCAACCTCCCTGGCCACACTATAGCAGACCTTAAGGTGGCCATCCTGCAGCAAAAAAACTTCAGGACCAGACTTCAAAGAGAAACTGCTGAGCTTCAGTTCATCTGCAAATTTGACACCATCAGCTCAGGATTGAACAAAGACTGTGAATGGCTTGCCAACTACAGAACCAGTTTCTCCTCTCTTGGTTTTCACACCTCAACTGCTAGAACAGGGCCTCATCCTCCCTGATTGAACTGACCTCGTTATCTCTAGCTTGCTTGCTAGCATATATATACCTGCCCCTGGATATTACCACTACATGCATCTGAGGAAGTGGGTATTCACCCACGAAAGCTCATGCTCCAAAACGTCTGTTAGTCTATAAGGTGCCACAGGATTCTTTGCTGCTGTTACAAGTAAACAAAAGTAAAAATACACGTCTAAGACTGAACAATTGCAGCAAGTTACAACCTTTGCCTAAGCAGATTTGTCACCTAAACTCAGTTCCAAGGGACTTCAACCCTCTTGGTTGAAGGATTCAATGTTCTGTGATTTCAAGGGCTCTGGAACCTTTAATCCCCATGTGATGAATACGAAAGTAGCTTTCTGTTTAGATCTCCCAAAGTTCATTGACCCCGTTACAAGAGACAGGAAGGCTTCCTGCTGTTCTTCACTTCCTGTTGACTTCCTATTTCCCTGCTGATTCATATGTAAATGAGGCTTCCATTGTTTTGATTCACAATGCTTAATATACATTGGAACTATACTGTCCATGCTTGACCTATTCTTTACCTCATCTCTACGTTCATAACTTATCTTGTCCATTGGTATCTAGTTCATAGTTAATGATTCTGTGGGTGTTCTGCCTCTTTTCTTAGCTGGATCAGGCATTCTGTCTTTTTAGCCTACTGACCTATTTACTGATCTATGTTGCACAAAATGTTCTGTTTTCAGCCTAATGATCTATTTACCTCCCTAATTCTATCTTCCAAGAAGTGATGCCTCTCTTAATGTGTTAATTACTCATGTCAGAGAAGGCCTCAGCTAAAGATAGCTGCCATCCCTCCAGTCTAGGAGAGAATCTGTTTCTCCCTCTGTTTGGTCACAGACTTTAAAGGATAATATCAGTGAGTCTCCATAATTCCTCATGTAATGTTAATGCAGACATTTCACAATGATCTCACTCACCAGTGTGTCACAGGCTTTCATAAAAGTCCTTACAAAATACAGATTTTATAATACAGTAATGTTGTATACAATCAGTTGAGGTTCCTTTGAGGTTCAAACACCCTGTTGATAGCCCAGTAACCCTTTGAAATGTATTCATTGAAAACAAGCCCAGACCAAGCTTCTCTTGACTGCTGGGATGTAGATGTGATAATGTCATCCCAGAATTTATTGATCCTGCTTCAAGAGGCAAGAAGACTTCCTGGGGGTCCATTTCCTCCTTGAGATTGGTAAGTATTCATCTTTCCCTGCTTGCTCTCCTGATGGCTTTGTTTACATTGCATGTAAATGTACTTTTCTTTGGTTTTGGCCACACCCTTCCTAATTTACATTGGAGACACATCCAAGCAGGTGGAACCACAATCCTTTGTCTAGAACAAACATGGCTTATGCACTGCTTGCCACACACATTTTAAGAACACATTTGCAGCACATATCTCCATAGTCCTCTGTGGGCTTACCATACATACAGTAGAACCTCAGAGTTATGAACATCAGAGTTACAAACTGATTGGTCAACCATGCACCTCATTGGAACCAGAAGTATGCAATCAGGCAGCAGCAGAGACCAAAAATCAAATACAGTACAGTACTGTGTTAGATGTAAACTATTAAAAAAATAAAGAGAAAGTTTAGATAAAAGATTTGACACGGTAAGGAAACTGTTTATGTGCTTGTTTCGTTTAATTAAGATGGTTAAAAGCAGCATTATTATTCTGCATAGTAAAATTTCAGATTAGGTCAATGTTCAGTTGTAAACTTTTGAAAGAACCACCATAATGTTTTGTTCAGTGTTACGAACAACCTCCATTTCTGATGTGTTAGTAACTCTGAGGTTCTATTGTACATCACAGATTGATTTTCAGGACTAGCGTGTTACAAGTTTGTGTATGATACCTACGTGACACCTTTTAGATATAGTTTTTGACAATAGTGTGTTAGGTACAGTGAGTTTGTCAGGCCCGACAACAGAGTACTGAACCACCAATGGGCCTCTATATGTCACAAACACAAGAAGAAATCTATAGTCAGCAGAGTTAAGGACAAGAAGAAGGAATTTTTAACCGTATTAGGAGCAAAATAGTCCTGGCAATGATATTGGTATATTACTAGATGGAACTGGTAGAATTACCAATACTAGTGTAGAAAAGGTGGAAGAGTTCAATACATATTTCTGTTCTCTATTTATGGAAAAAACAGATGATATAGTCTCATCATGTGGTGATAACAACACTTTTTCCATTCCAGTAGTATCTCTGGAAGATGTTAAATAGAAGCTACTAAAGTTAGACTTTTAAAAAAAAAAACAGGTCCAGATAACTTGCATCCAAGAGTTTTAAAAGAACTGGCAGAGGAGCTTGCTGGACCATTAACGTTGATTTTCAATAAGTCTTGGAGCACTGGGAAAGCTCCAGAAAACTGGAAGAAAGCTAATTTGTGCCAATTTTTTAAAAAGATAAAATGGATGACCTGCATAATTATAGGCCTGTCAATTTGATATCAATCCCAGGCAAAATAATGAAGCGTCTGATACAGGACTTAGTTAATAAAGAATTAAAGGAGGGTATTGTAATTAATGTAAATCAACATGGGTTTTTATGGAAAATAGATCCTGTCAAACTAACGATATCTTTTATTGATGAGATTACAAGTTTGGTTGATAAAGCTAACCGTGTGGATGTAATAGACTTCTGTAAGGCGTTTGCCTCCGTACTGCACAACATTTGATTGAAAATTGAATGATCCAAAGTTAAAATGGCACACATTAAATGGATAAAAAAAGCTGGCTAACTGATCAGTCTCAAAATGTAACTGTAAATGGGGAATCATCATTGGGCAGGCATGTTTCCAGTGGAGTACTGCCTGGGTCGGTTCTTGGCCCTAAAATATTTAACATTTTTATCAATGACCTGGAAGAACATATAAAATCATTACTGATAAAGTTTACAGGTGACAAAAAAAGTGGGGAAGTGGTAAATAATAATCAAAATGACAGGTAACTGATTCAGAGCGATCTGGATTGCTTGGTTAACTGGGTGCAAGCAAACAATATGTCTTTTAGTACAGCTAAATGCAAATACATACATCTAGAAACAAAAAATGTAAGCCATACTTACAGGATAGAGGACTCTATCCTGGGAAGCAGTGACTCTGAAAAAGATTTCTGGGTCATGGTGGACAATCAGCCGAACATGTAGTCCCAGTGTGATCATAAAAATTATAGAAGATTAGGGTTGGAAGAGACCTCAGGAGGTCATCTAATCCAACTCTCCGCTCAGAGCAGGACCAACTCCAGCTAAATCATCCCAGCCAGGGCTTGTCAAGCCAAGCCTTAAAAACCTCTAAGGATGGAGATTCCACCATCTCCCTAGGTAACCCATTCCAGTGCTTCACCACCCTCCTAGTGAAATAGTTTTCGTAATATCCAACCTGGACCTTGCACACTGCAATTTGAGACCATTGCTCCTTGTTCTGTCATCTGCCACCAATGAGAACTGCCTAGCTCCATCCTCTTTGGAACCCCCCTTCAGGTAGTTGAAGGTTGTTTTCTTTTCTGCAGACTAAATAAGCCCAGTTCCCTCAGCCTCTCCTCACAAATCATGTGCCCCAGCGCCCTGATCATTTTCGTTGCCCTCTGCTGGACTCTCTCCAATTCATCCACATCTTTTCTGTAGTGGGGGGACCCAAAACTGGACACAATATTCCAGATGTGGCCTCACCAATGCCGAATAGAGGGGAATAATCATTTCCCTCGATCTGCTGGCAATGCTCCTACTAATGCAGCCCAATATGCCGTTAGCCTTTGATACCAGTCAGCTCTGTGTTCTTGGGGAACAAGGGTGCAGTATCCAGCCTGATTCATGAAAGATATCCCCCACCCCAGCCTCTACTTAAACCAAAACCCATCAGATGAAAAAACTTGCAGAGAGCAGTGAAGAGCATTAGAAGACACACCTAGACCCCTCCTGACAAGTGTGACAAGATTAAGACATTTCCATTAGCATACAGAAAGAAGAACAGAAACAACTCCCCCAGCCTCATCTGCATGAAAGATGGGACAGGGAGACATCTCAATTTGCATACAGAATGGAGAACAGAGAACCGCACTGAACTCTGGGACCAGAAAAAGCAGGGAAGCACTGCATCCTGGGAATCTCTGCTCCAGATGCTAATGAACCTATGCCTGCACACACCCAGCTCAGCACTTATCAGATCAATTCTAGTAATGAATCCTTGACTGATATCCAAAATACTGAAGCAGCCTAGTTGCATTGTGAGCTTCCTGGAAGAAAACACCATCCATAGCCAAGAGTGATCAGCTCCTATTGTCTAGCCTAAAGAAAACCCTTAAGTCATCAGTTTACCCATGAACAAATCTAGTGTTCTCCCTTGAACCATTGCATTTTTTCTACAAAAATCCCTACTCACTCTCTAGTCAGGGGTCTGATGCTTAGATCCAAACTATGCATCAGTTCCAATGGGACTCCATATTCTCCTAACTGATCGTGCTGGGGACTCTGCATGTCTCATACCCTCAGGATCCTGAGCTACCACCATCACCTAGGAGCCCCGACCAGTTCAAGCTTCAGGAAGTGGTAAGATCCTCTTCTCTCTCTCTCTGTTTTCCTTTCTACCTTAGGTATTTACCTAACATAGTGTATGTTATGTTGGTTTAGCCCTCCTTGTGTAGTTATCACTATTATTCAATAAATAACTTTTATGGTTAAGTTAGTTGCTTCTCGCTCTCTTGCTGAACTTTACTCTTTTGTGTTTTTAGCTTCCCCCATTCACTCTACAGCAACACTTCTTTTACCTAAACTAAAGATCCCTGCAGTGCCCAAAATAATGTGGGGTTTGCTCATCAAGTAGGTTACTGCCAGTACAATTGTGATTGAGAGTGGGGATAGGGACGTGCTGAATCTGGGACACATAAGGGTAACAGCTTGAAATTGCTGATTGACCCACTCATAGAATCATAGAATATCAGGGTTGGAAGTGACCTCAGGAGAACATCTAGTCCAACCCCCTGCTCAAAGCAGGACCAATTCCCAACTAAATCATCCCAGCCAGGGCTTTGTCAAGCCTGACCTTAAAAACCTCTAAGGAAGGAGATTCCACCACCTCCCTAGGTAACCCATTCCAGTGCTATATGATGGAAATGAAATGAATGCTAATATAAACAAGAAAAATAGAAGCAGTGGAGTGTAGATAGGCCTGGCATGACATGAATAATTGAACATGAGGAAGGCCTCATTTCTTGGGAGACAGGATTAGGGAGGTAAATGGATCATTTGTGTTAAGATAAGAAAATGGGTCAGTTAGCTAAGAGATAGACTGCCTGTCTAAGCTAGCTAAGGGAAGAGAAGGAATGCCCAGGGAACCATTTACTAAGAACAAGATAAAAATGGGCAAGATAAGTCAGGAATATAAAGATGAAGTAAAAAGTAGGTCGAGCATGGACAGTGCATGCTGTACATGGTTCCTACAGAGAAACCGAGCCAATCCAAAAATGTGTGATGTAAATTCTAGTAAATGCAATGAGATGTGTAAATGTATACAAAAGGGAGAGAGTTTCTGTGTAAATATGGATCTGTGATGTATCCTGCGTCCATGCCCTGCATTTGAGTCTGATCAACCCAGCATATCATTGCTATATCCAAATAAAGATACCTGAGTGACAAAGGCTGGAGTCGAACTGAGCTCTTCGAAGGAACCCAGGGGCATATAAGGAGAGGCAGCTTGAAAGTACTGCTTCCTCCAGCCCAGTGAGTCCAAAGACATATAAAGGGTCAGTTTGACAGTGCTGATTGACCCAGTCTGTTCAGACTTGCTCTGTTAATGTATGTGCATGTGTTCATCCGGTTTTGGGGCTGGAGGAACCCAGCCCTAGGGAACCTAGGTCCTGCAGGATAGCTCCATTGGGAGGGGCCTTGCAGAAGGGAGAAGTAGAGCTCCATATAAAAACACAAGTGACACAAGCAGTACATTGACAGAATTACAGAACACCCTGGCCCCCTTCCCAGAAGAGTAACCTGAATAAATAAGCATACCCCAAAGTAATGGGCAAATCTGGTAACACCTTCCTGGCAACAAGGGCACACAATTCTTGTCCACTGTAATCCCCAGGTCCTTTTCGGCAGAACTGCTGCCTAGCCAGTTGGTCCCCAGCCTGTAGAGGTGCATGGGATTCTTCTGTCCTAAGTGCAGGACTCTGCACTTGTCCTTATTGAACCTCATCAGATTTCTTTGGGCTCAATCCTCCAATTTGTCTAGGTAACTTTGGACCCAATCTATTCTCCAGCATATCTACCTCTCCCCCCAGCTTAATGTCATCCACGAACTTGCTGAGGGTGCAGTCCATCCCATTATACAGATCATTAATGAAGATTGTTGAACAAAACTGTCCCCAGGACCAACCCCTGGGCAGGGGCAGCTCTAGATGTTTTGCCGCCTCAAGCACGGAGGGTCTGCTGGTCCCGCAGCTTCAGCGGACTTCCCGCAGGCGTGCCTGCAGGAGGTCCACCAGAGCCGCGGGACCAGTGGACCCTTCGCAGGCAAGCCACTGAAGGCACCCTTCCTGCTGCCCTAGCGGTAACCGGCAGAGTCCCCCCCCCATGGCTTGCCGCCCCAGGCATGCGCTTGGAGCACTGGTGCCTGGAGCCGCCCCCGCCCCTGCCCCTGGGGCACTCCACTTAATGCCAGCTGCCAACTAGATATCGAGCCGTTGATCACTACCGGTTGAGCCCGACAATCTAGCCAGCTTTCTATCCACCTTACAGTCCATTCATCCAATCCATACTACTTTAACTTGCTGACAAGACTGTCATAAACAGATAGCTAAGGGTTAATGTCTCTTTCACCTGAAGCACCTGACCAGAGGACCAATCAGGAAACCGGATTTTTTCAACTCTGGGTGGAGGGAATTGTGTGTCTGAGTCTTTGTCTGCCTGCCTGCTTTCTCTGAGCTTTGGAGAAGCAGTTTCTATTTTCTAGTCTTCTGTTTCTAAGTGTAAGGACAAAGAGATCAGATAGTAAGTTCTATGGTTTCTTTTCTTTGGTATTTGCATGAATATAAGTGCTGGAGTGCTTTGATTTGTATTCTTTTTGAATAAGGCTGTTTATTCAATATTCTTTTAAGCAATCGACCCTGTATTGTATCATCTTAATACAGAGAGCCCATTTGTATGTATTTTTCTTTCTTTTTATATAAAGCTTTCTTTTAAGACCTGTTGGAGTTTTTCTTTACTTCAGGAAAATTGAGTCTGTACTCACCAGGGAATTGGTGGGAGGAAGAAATCGGGGAGATCTGTGTGTTGGATTTGCTAGCCTGATTTTGCATTCCCTCTGGGGGAATAGGAAAGTACTTTTTGTTTCCAGGATTGGGAACAGAGAGGGGGAATCACTCTGTTTGGATTCACAGAGCTTGTGTCTGTGTATCTCTCCAGGAGCACCTGGAGGGGGGAAGGGAAAAAGGATTATTTCCCTCTGTTTTGAGACTCAAGGGATTTGGGTCTTGGGGTCCCCAGGGAAGGTTTTTCAGGGGGACCAGAGTGCCCCAAAACACTCTAATTTTTTGGGTGGTGGCAGCAAGTACCAGGTCCAAGCTGGTAACTAAGCTTGGAGGTTTTCATGCTAACCCCCATATTTTGGACGCTAAGGTCCAAATCTGGGACTAAGGTTATGATATTCAAAAAGAATACAAATCAAAGCACTCCAGCACTTATATTCATGCAAATACCAACGAAAAGAAACCATAGAACTTACTATCTGATCTCTTTGTCCTTACACTTAGAAACAGAAGACTAGAAAATAGAAACTGCTTCTCCAAAGCTCAGAGAAAGCAGGCAGGCAGACAAAGACTCAGACACACAATTCCCTCCACCCAGAGTTGAAAAAATCCGGTTTCCTGATTGGTCCTCTGGTCAGGTGCTTCAGGTGAAAGAGACATTAACCGTTAGCTATCTGTTTATGACAAAGACTACTATGGGAGACCATCTAAAGGCCAAGCTGGTCTCACTCTCCACCTCAGAGTGGAGCTGTACTCATCCTCCATCAGTTTTGCGTTGCAGAAACACAACTCAAGACGACAAAGTTAGTGGAACTTTAGAACACACAGGAGACAAGAAGATAGGCGCTAACTCCCTCTAATCACCCACATAGATCCTATCTTCTTCTGGGGAGGACACATTACATACACTCTAATGTCATGGGGTACTAACTTCCCCATCGTGCAAGCAGTTATGTTCCACTGTCCCCAGCACACATAGGTAGTCAAAAACCTTTTCTTGGTAACCCTGCCCCACTTAACACAGGAGGGACCTGTCTCCAGTCAGAAGGACTAGACTTAAAGCTCTAGGTGGACACTTATCTCAGAGATGCCAGCAACTGCTCTGCTCCCAGCTGGATCACTGTTTCCTGGAGCCATCTATCCCAACAGGGTGGACTTACCTAGTCTTTATTTCTCAAGTCTCATCTCAGATCTTCCTATGGCAGAACACAAAACACAAAAGGAGAAGTTATGGCCACAGACTGCAATGGCAGGAGCTCATGCATGCTTCTCTGAAGGGATCTCTCCGACACCCCCATCCACGGCACTCCCCCATCCAGTCAGCTGGATGTACCCATACTGTGAAAAACAGCACCTGAAACAGTCACTGCTCAAAGGAAACTATTACCCCTCTCCCTTCTTTTTATCCCCAGAGCAGGTTGTCCCTGGCTAAGATACTCATGTTGTCAGAAGGAAACCAAGATCAGGTACAGAGAAGGAGAAAATGGTGACCAGTGACTCCAACCCACCAACGTGTAAGAGGAGCCAAAAGAGGACTGAGCATCTCTGATTACAGGCAGGTCACTCTCCTGGGAACCAATCTTCCTCCAGGGAAGATGCATACCCTGCTTAACTGTTGGGCCTGAAAAGTTTGATAGTCATAATAATATGAAAACAATCCTGTTCTTCAGGGTAAATGAACTGTACATATAGCACTGACATGACCAGCTTCAGTTATCTTCACAGATTAAAAAGGCTTAACCTTGTCTTAGAGAAAAATACTTTATAGTTACACCATTTTTAGCCAAGCTTTTCAATTAATATCTTAAGCCTCACATTGGCTGCCAGTTAAATATAGGATAATTGTTTGAAATGTAAGAATATTAAAGAGCTTTAATTATTGCTTGAGAACAAGTTCAGTTTGAAAGGTAGTTTATAAGCAATTTATTAATAATTTGGAGCTTCTCTGAAAGTTTTTATTACCCCAGACAAGGAATAATCACCAGTTAAAACCAATGTCTTCATTTTAATGTCAAGTGTTACTTCACACATTATCATCTTAAGTCAGGAGGATTGGGGGCGACTGTTTATATATCTAGCACAGAACACATGATTTTACTTACTTATGTAGCATTTGTATGCTTGGACATAGGGATGAGGCTACTGAAATAGCAATGCAAATAGGGTGAGGCAGTGAAATTGCGGTACATTCCCTAAAGCCTCTATCACACACACACACCTACTAGCAAATAGAAGCCTCTCCAATACACTGGGGTGGCTCCAGGCACCAGCACGCCAAGCACGTGTCTGTGGCGAAAAGCTACAGGGGTCGCTTTGCTGGTCGCTGCAAGGACAGCAGGCAGGTTGCCTTTGGCAGCATGCCTGTGGAGAGTCCGCTGCTCCTGCGTCTTTGGCGTACCTCCCACAGGCGTGCCACGAAATCCATGGGACTGGGGACCTCCCCCAGGCAAGCCGCCGAAGGCAGCCTGCCTGCCGTGCTTGGGACGGCAAAATACCTAGAGCCACCCCTGCCAACACATCATCAAGAATCTACAATCTATCCTGGAAGGTTTGCTCTCACAAACCTTGAGAGGCAGACCAGTCCTTGCTTACAGACAGCCCCCAACCTCAGGCAAATACTCACCAGCAACCACACACCAGAAACACCAAACCAGGAACCAACCCCTGCAACAAACCCCATTGCCAACTCTGTCCACATATCAACTCAAGTGACACCATCACAGGACCTAACCACATCAGCCACACTATAAGGGGCTTGTTCACTTACACATCCACTAATGTGATATATGCCATCATTTGCCAGCAATGCCCCTCTGCCGCATACATTGGCCAAACTGGACAGTCTCTATGCAAAAGAATAAATGTACACAAAGTAGATGTGAAGAATTATAACATTCAAAAAAAAAGTGGCAAAGAGTCCTGTAGTACCTTATAGACTAACAGTGGGAGAGCACTTTAACCTCCCTGGACTCTCAATTTCAGACTTAAAAGTGTCCATTCTTTAACAAAAAAACTTCAGAAACAGACTTAAATGAGAAAATGCAGAACTGGAATTCATTTGCAAACTTGATACCATCAAATTAGGCCTGAATAAAGACTGGGAATGGCTGGGTCACTACAAGATATAATCTCCCATCAACTGTTGGGTATGGGCCATCCACCCTGATGGAATTGGCATCCTTACATTGTTACTCTGTTGACATTCACACCTTCTTGTCAACTGTTGGGAATGGGACACTTCCACCCTAACTGAATCATTGACCCCCGCCCCCACTTAGTAAGGCAACTTCCATCTTTTCCCGTGCTGTAAATTTATGTCTGCCTACTGTGATTTTCACTCCATGCATCTGAAAAAGTGGGTCATAGCCCACAAAAGCTCATGCTGTAATAAATTTGTTAGTCTTTAAGGTGCCACAAGACTCCTCGTTGTTTTTACTAGCGAACAGGTATTGGAAAAAATCCTCTGCTTGTTTCCCCACATGTGACATAGGTATGACCACCTTGGCTTAACCATGAGTTCTTCCATGATCTAAAAAAATAAAAAGGAGTCATACAAAAAATGGAAACTAGGACAAATTACAAAGGATGAATATACGCAAACAGCACAGGAATGCAGGGGAAAGATTAGAAAGGCAAAGGCACAAAATGAGCTCAAACTAGCTATGGGAATAAAGGGAAACAAGAAGACTTTTTATCAATACATTAGAAGCAAGAGGAAGACCAAGGACAGGGTAGGCCCACTGCTCAGTGAGAAGGGAGAAACAGTAACAGGAAACTTGAAAATGGCAGAGAGGCTTAATGACTTCTTTGTTTTGGTCTCACCGAGAACTCTGAAGGAATGTCTAACATAGTGAATGCTAATGGGAAGGGGGTAGGTTTAGAAGAGAAAATAAAAAAAGAACACATTAAAAATCTCTTAGAAAAGTTAGACGCCTACAAGTCACCAGGGACTGATGAAATGCATCCTAGAATACTCAAGGAGCTAACATAGGAGGTATGTGAGCCTCTAGCTATTATCTTTGGAAAATCATGGGAGACAGGAGAGATTCCAGAAGACTGGAAAAGGGCAAACATAGTGCCCATCTACTAAAAAGGAAATTAAAACAACCCAGGAAACTACAGACAAGTTAGTTTAACTTTGATGCCAGGGAAGATAATGGAGCAAGTAATTAAGGAAATCATCTGCAAACACTTGGAAGGTGGTAAGGTGATAGGTAATAGCCAGCATGGATTTGTAAAGAATAAATCATGTCAAACTAATCTGATAGCTTTCTTTGATAGGATAATCAGTCTTGTGGATAAGGGAGAAGCAGTGGATGTGGTATACCTAGACTTTTTTAGTAAGGAATTTGATATGGTCTCACATGATATTCTTATCGATAAACTAGACAAATACAACTTAGATGGGGCTACTATAAGGTGGGTACATAACTGGCTGGATAACCGTACTCAGAGAGTGGTTATTAATGGTTCCCAATCCTGCTGGAAAGGTATAACGAGTGGGGTTCCACAGGGATCTGTTTTGGGACTGGCTCTGTTCAATATCATCAACGACTTAGATATTGGCGTAGAAAGTATGCTTATTAAGTTTGCAGATGATACCAAACTGGGAGGGATTGCAACTGCTTTGGAGGATAGGGTCAAAATTCAAAATGATCTGGACAAATTGGAGAAATGGTCTGAGGAAAACAGGATGAAGTTTAACAAAGACAAATTCAAAGTTCTCCACTTAGGAAGGAACAATCAGTTTCATACATACAGAATGGGAAGAGACTGTCTAGGAAGGAGTACGGTGGAAAGGGATCCAGGGGTTATAATGGACCACAAGCTAAATATGGGTCAACAGTATGATGCTGTTGCAAAAAAAGCAAACGTGATTCTGGGATGCATTAACAGGTGTGTTGTGAGCATGACACAATAGGTAATTCTTTCACTCTTCTCTGCGCTAGTCAGGCCCCAGCTGGAGTATTGCGTCCAGTTCAAGAAAGATGTGGAGAAATTGGAAAGGGTCCAGAGAAGAGCAACAAGAATGATTAAAGGTCTAGAGAACATGACCTATGAAGGAAGGCTGAAACAACTGAGTTTGTTTAGTTTGGAAAAGAGAAGACTGAGAGGGGACATGATAGCAGTTTTCAGGGATCTAAAAGGGTGTCATAAGGAGATGAGAGAAAACTTGTTCATCATAGCCTCTAAGGATAGAACAAGAAGCAATGGGCTTAAACTGCAGCAAGGGAGGTTTAGCTTGGACATTAGGAAAAAGTTCCTGTCAGAGTGGTTAAACATTGGAATAAACTGCCTAGGGAAGTTGTGGAATCGCCATCTCTGGAGATATTTAAGAGTAGGTTAGATAAATGTCTATCAGGGATGGTCTAGATAGCATTTGGTCCTGCCATGAGGGCAGGGGACTGGACTCAATGACCTATCGAGGTCCCTTCCAGTTCTAGCGTCTATGAATCTATGAGGCCAGGCTCCCGTGCTCAAATGTGTGAATGAATAGTGTTCTGATTGTGTTAACACATGACCCCGATATTCAGATATCCGTTCCTGGGCTATTTGTCTGGATGCAGGTTGAATCATCAAATCCTAATTAACCTGCCCAGGAAAACCTGCATGTGCTGCAGACCACCTGCTTGGGAGATGCCACACGGCTCTGGCCCTTTGCTCAACTGACCCCAGGCAGGGACTGGCCTTGCTTACGGTGACCAGATGTCCCAATTTCATAAGGACAGTCCCAACTTCGGGGTCTTTTTCTTATATAGGCTCCTATTACCCCCCACCCCATCCCAATTTTTCAGATTTGCTGACTGGTCAGCCTAGCCCTGCTCCTGCAGCAAGCCCGGCCCACCTAGCCCAAGGGTCCGGTCCCTGGGGGGCCGCTAGGGGGGATACCCCAGGGAGAAGCCTGCTGGCTCCAGCTGCTGTTTGCTAAACATCCCAACAACCAGAACCGCCCCCTGACATCAGCGGCAGGGCGGGGACTGCGACACCCGTGATGCACCGGGGCGAGGGAGGGCGGGCGAGCAGGGACTGCAACTCCCGTAGTGCCCTGGGGTGGGGAGGAGCTTGGCCTGCGACTCCCGGGATGCATCGGGCCCAGCATGGGGCCGCGCGTTAGTCTGTTGCGCTTGCGCTCACACCTCTCAGGGCAGCGCCTCCTATGGCAACTTCCGCTTCCGGCCTTACAGGGCCCTAGTCCTGGAAACGGAAAGTCCCGAGCCCCGCAATGGCCGATGGGAGATGGAGTCTTGGTGACACTAGATTTCCCATAGCGCCGCGGGGCCCGCAATGGCCAGGAGGCCGGGGGAACACCACGCTTCCCACAATGCATCACTTCACTTCTCCCCTGCCCGTCCATGTTCTCTGCCGCGCAGCTGACGTCATATCTGTGCGACAGCGACAGAAGGGAGTCCTAGCTCTTTCCCCTACGCCGGTCACAGCCTGGATTCCCCCGCAGGGTCCGTGGCGCGGGGGGGGGGATGAGAGTGAGGTGCCACGTAGAGTGTGGGGGGGGGGGCTGTGTGTAGATGAGGGGCAGGTGCCGTGGACAGTGAGTGTGGGGGGGGGCTGTGGGTAGATGAGGGGCAGGTGCCGTGGACAGTGAATGGGGGGGGCTGTGGGTAGATGAGGGGCAGGTGCCGTGAACAGTGAGTGTGGGGGGGGGCTGTGGGTAGATGGGGGGCAGGTACCGTGGACAGTGAGTGTGGGGGGGGCTGTGGGTAGATGAGGGGCAGGTGCCGTGGACAGTGAGTGTGGGGGGGGGCTGTGGGTAGATGAGGGGCAGGTGCCCTGGACAGTGAGTGTGGGGGGGGGCTGTGGGTAGATGAGGGGCAGGTGCCGTGGACAGTGAGTGGGGGGGGGCTGTGGATAGATGGGGGGCAGGTGCCGTGGACAGTGAGTGTGTGTGTGGGGAGGCTGTGGGCAGATGAGGAGCAGGTGCCCTGGACAGTGGGTGGGGGGGGCTGTGGGTAGATGGGGGGCAGGTGCCCTGGAGAGTGAGTGTGTGTGTGGGGGGGCTGTGGGTAGATGGGGGGCAGGTGCCCTGGACAGTGAGTGTGTGGGGGGGGCTGTGGGTAGATGGGGGGCAGGTGCCCTGGACAGTGCGTGTGTGTGTGGGGGGGACTGTGGGTAGATGGGGGGCAGGGGCCCTGGACAGTGGGTGTGTGTGGGAGGGGGCTGTGGGTAGATGGGGGGCAGGTGCCCTGGAGACAGTGTGTGGGAGGGGGCTGTGGGTAGATGAGGAGCAGGTGCCCTGGAGAGTGAGTGTGTGAGGGGGGGCTGTAGGTAGAGGGGAAGGCTAGGGGGCGAGATGCCCAGAGAGTGGATGGTGGCCATAGGTAGATGGGAGGACCCAGAAGCTTTGCTCTCTGACTCCTCCTTTTCTCCCCCTGCAGAGCCTGAGGCATGAAGCCACCAGTTCGGACCCGCTCAGCCCCTACACGTTACGAAACGGGTCTCCCTGCATGCCATGCACCCACTCGGGCCTCCTGGACGTTGCGGGAGAAGCGGCAACTGATCAAGGCCCTGAAGTTCCAGGCCCCTCAAGGGGAGTTACAGGCAGCGCTGTTGCGGGAGCATTTGCCCCGTAAGAGTGAGGCTGAGGTGAGCGGGGTCTGGTCCTAGTCAAGCTGGTAACTGACCAGGTCAGGTTCAGAATAAGGGTAATTAAGGAACAGCAGTCTCTCTGCTAACAAAAGAGAAAGGGTGCCCAATCTCCTGGTTGGCTTGGGAAGGAAGGGCCATCATCGTACTACCCTGCAGGTTCCTCTCCACTATTCAGGTTGGGGTGACGAAACCTAGTGCTGCCTGGCGGCGGCTCCTTTTATTTCTGTTTATGTTGGCCCCTGATTTTGGCAGCACTAGAGGTGGTTTTGGCTTATGCATCTTCTGTAGCTCAGGGGTTTTGCAGGCTGTGGGCTGCTGTGGGTGATGTCTTGCCCCTTATCTACCACTGGCAGTCACAGCTGCTCCCTGCCAGCTTTCTCCACAGCATTTTCTATCCAGATATCTTATCGGTTCCCATCACTGTAGTACCTAAGCCAGGGGTGAGCAAACATTTTGGCCCGAGGGCCTCATTGGGGAATAGAAATTGTATGGTGGGCCATGAATGCTCAGAAAATTGGGGTGCGAGCTTTGGTGTGGGGCTGGGGATGAGAAGTTTGGCATGTAGGAGGGTGCGCTGGGCTGGGACCAAGGGGTTTGGAGTGTGGGAGGGGGATCAGGGCTGGTGCAGGAAAGGGTGCAGGTTCTGACAGGAGATGCGAATGATGGAGTGGGGCTGAGGATGAGAAGTTTGGGGGTGCAGGAAGGTGTTCTGGGTTGGGATCAAGGGGTTTGGAGAGCGCGAGGGGGATCAGGGCTGGGGCAGGGAGTTGGGGCATGGGGAGAGGCTCGGGGTGCAGGCTCTGAGCAGCGCTTACCTCAAGCGGTTCCTGAAAGCAGTGGCGTGTCCCTTTTCCGGCTCCTATGCAGAGGCATGGTCAGACAGCTCTGCATGCTGCCCCGTCTGCAGGCACTGTCCCTGGAGCTCCCATTGGAGTGCTGAAGGGGGCCATTGGAGCGCGTTAGAGCTGAGTGGGGCCATGCCACAGCTTCCGGGACCTGCGTAGTGCAGCACCTGACCTGCTTCCCGGCCGGAACTTGCTGGCCATAGTTTGCCTACCCCTGATCTAGGTGCAGACATCTCCTCCCGTGGCTTTTCAGGCCTAAAACTTTTTTGGTCCTTCTTATTAGTTGTACAGTCCTTTTGCAAGTTTATCCCACTAACTCATTGCTGTCTGGAACCAGAGAGGGTTTTGGGGGAGGTGGAATGGACACTCAGTTCAGCTGCAGCTATGTAGTCCAGTTGGGATAGAAGGCATTCAGCCACACCCTTCCCAGCCCACCCATGAGCTGTTTATTGGGGGAGGGGCATCTCTGTATGCTGCTATTCCTGAATTTCCCCGTTTTGCAGATTCTGGCCTTCATCCACCAGCTGAAGGGCCGTGTAGCAAGGGAGGCCATACAGATGGAGTATCGCCGCTGCCGGGAGGAGCAGACACGGAAGGAAGCTGAGATCCTAGCTCCTATCGAGGTACGGCTTAGAGAGAGAGCGAACCTGGGAATCAGGGTTGGTGTTGTGTGGGGGTGGACAGGGCTGGTTTGTCTGTACTGCACCAGGGCAAGGGTGAGTTTGATTGTGCTGTACCAAGATGGGCTTGAGGCACATGGCTTTTGCCGTGAGTCAGCCTTTCTGGAGCTGTCCCTGTCTCACTCTGTGCTCTCCTTGCCCTCTCCTGGCTGGGCTCATGCTTCTCGCACTGTGGCTGTGTGGAAGTGGATGGGTGCCTGATTCCAGTGCACTAACTGAAATCTGCCTCTCAGGTCTGGACAGATCTTGCTGAGAAGCTGACGGATAAGCTGGAAGAAACCGTGACAGCAGCTTTCTCTCAGGTAACAGGCGTCAGCACTTAGTGACAGCCGCAAGATCCCACTGGGGCCAAGAACACAGCAGGGTTAGAGACTTCTACAGAGAATGGAAAATCTAGCCAGTGACAGGGCTCAAGCCTGCCAGTCCCTTCTGGTCACTAGTAGGAAACATCCCTGCTACAGGCAGGCTATTCCATCAGGAATTCTACCACATTCCTCTGTGCTCACATGGCCTCATTGCTGCAGTGGCCAATCAGCAGTTCACCCTTTCTGTTGGTGTGGGGGAAACTGAGGTACATACTGTGAAACCACTTGCCTGATATCATGCAGCAGGTCTGTGGCAGAGCTCAGAGTAGAACCCAGCTGTTCTGACATTGAGTGTTGCTCTCCCAATTGCTGCTTTTTGTGCAGCTTAGCTACGTAACGATGAAGAGATTGAAGTGGGGCATGGGCAATGGTAGCTCTGCCACCTGTCCCAGCAGTGAGCAAATCCGTTCCCTTGCCATGCACCTCATAAATAACCACATCTCCTCTCACTCCTGGATATCAGAGATTTCCCCCAGAGAGCATCAGGCTGTACAAAGCCCCTGTAGCTTATTGCATTGCATTTCGTTCTGCTTCACTTGGCTGCATGGTGGCTGGCTCTCCTGGCCCAGTCTCACCCTGAGGAAGGTCTGCTGTGGGATCAGGGAGTGCCTGACGTAGCGGGAGGCTGCCCTGAGAGTGTGTGGCATTTCTGGAAAGGGGGTCCCCATTCCTCTTCCTTCCTGAGCTCCTACTTGTAGCTAGACAAATTCAGAGTAGAAATAAGGCACAACATTGTGACAGTGATGAGAATGAACCGTTGGAACAGCTAATTTTAAAATCAAGAGTGGAAGTTTATTGAAAAGATCAGCTCTAGTTCAAACACTAATTAATTCAGGTGAGTTCTGTGGCCTGTGTCATGTCGGAGGTCAGACTAGATGATTCTGTCCCTTAGAATCTCTGAATTTCAGGTTCTGACCATCGCAGTCACCGAGCCGCTTGGTTTGCTCCACTCAATTCCCCAGAAGCTGACCAGAGCTGCAGAGAAGAAGGTCCTTCCAGACTCCTCGAGCCAGCGTGATGCATCGCCAGCCCATGATGATGCAGCAAGGAATGGAGATGCTGCCCCAGACCCCCCCGCAGCAGCTCAGTCCTCCAGCACTAGCACAGACCCAGGTGTTCATGGGGAACTAGAGAAATTCAGTGTGGACTTTGAGAAGATCTACAAATATTTATCGATGCTCTCCAGGGACATCAAAGTGCCTGAGCTCTCGCCATGTGGTGAGTTGGGGTCCAAAAAGCTACATGTTTGTGATCTTCAGGGAGGGAACCAGCTGGCTGTGATAGCTGTCACTCACCCATAGCGTAGCTCAGTGTGTGACACCAGCAAACCTTGGTGACGTGTACTGTTACTCGAACTGTGGAAATTAATCCAAGGCCACCTAGAGGCTCACTGGCACCGTATGTGTTCCCTGGGATCTTGTAACCACCACTAGCCCATTGCTAGTCAGTAGCTTCCTCCAGAGTCTGGAAATTGATCTGCTCCCTTGCCTGTTTCAGGGGAAGGGGAGCGTTTGCTTTGTCCTAGTACCTGCCTCCACTTTCCTCTTCGTGGCGTTCCTGGCCATCCTTCTGCAGACAGTGCTGGAGGGCTGAGTGGGTGCACGTGCTTAGGGGTCCCTCTTGTGCTGTGATGGTGGATGGGGGAGTCCTGGCCCACCTCCGTCTTCTCCATTCTCATACTTGTATATTGCTTGATGAGCGCTAGTCACCTTATAAACAGAGACCTTGTCCTCAGACTGAGGTGAGCAAGGCAGCGGTACATGATTCCTGGCCTCCCATGCGCAAAGCATTGGCTCCTTCAGATCCGCCAGCTGAAAACACATTCCTTTTCTTAGTGAGCATTTCTGTGGCGAGATTGATTGGAGCATTGTAGCCATGTGCTGCTTAATCAAGATGTCCCATGATCCTGGCCGTGGGGGGATTTTAATGGGCCAAGGGACGGTTGTCAGCCATTTACTGCCACATCCTCTACTGACTCGACACGGGGACTGAGGGACCTGAGTGTGATTGGGATGGGGAATTAGTGCAGAGTGCGTGAGTAAGTGTGGAGCCTGGGGCATGCATCTGTTCATGCTCATGGATCCAGGGCCAGAATGTAGCCTCTGTTCCGCAGGCATGAGTGACAAGGTTCAGGATGGCTAATAACTAACAATTTTTTTTAATCAATTTTAAAATAGGGGTTTTTTTATATTTAAGTTCAGCACACTTTTCCTTTTTTAAAATAAACCTCTTTAAAATTGACAACCTATGCTGAGATCAAACCTTACTATAATCTATTTCAATAATTTAAATAACAAAAAATATTCAAACAGTGCATGTTTGCTGCCAAATTTCAATAAAGTCAAACCACTGATTTGGTAAAAGTCACTGACCAAGCACCTGGAACTAGAGTTTGCTGAAATTTAATCTCTCCTCTTCTGTATGAGGAGAGATTAATAACACTGGGAGTGTTCAGTCTAGAAAAGAGAAGACGAAGGGGGTTTATGATAGAGGTCTATAAAATTATGAACCATGTGGAGAAAGCAAATGGATAAGCGTTACTGACATCTTCACATAAGACAAGAACCCAGGGTCACCTAATGAAATTAATAGGCAGCAGGAGTAAAGGAAACATAAGAAAGTATTTTGTCACACAACGCACAGTTAACCTGTGGAATTTGTTGCTAGGGATGTTGTAAAGGCCAAAATTATAGTTCTTAAAAAAACTCAACAACTGCCCTGTTCTGTTCATTCCCTCTGAAGCATCTGGCACCGGCCACTGTCAAGACAGGATACTGGGCTAGATGAACCATTGGTTTCACCCAGTATGGCCATTCTTATGTTCTTAAACAAGCTTTTGAAAGCAGTACTCTCTCCTGCAGGTGCAAAGAGAATATTTTCTTTTGAGTTAATTCAGCTAGTTCAGTTCAATGACTAGCCCATTCAAAACTGAGACACTGATAGTTGGAAAGCTTGTTTTCCTCTTGCAATCTATGAATGAAAATAAGAGTGAGATGTGTTAGTTCTAAGACCACAGTTTATCACAACATTTTGTATTTAAAACTTTCTTTTTTCTTGTATATCCAGCACATTTAAGGAGGTTTTTTAAAAAACAATTGCAACATGCTATTTCTATGCATTTAGCTGAATTCCAGTTTCCATCGAAATGGAGTTTATCAGAAATCATGTGTAAAAAATTGTCTAGTAAATAGCAAATGCATCATTCACCATTTCCTAACATAATTTTCTGGTTAGCAAAAAGAAGCACCAGGTTGAGTGAAAAGGGTATATTTAGTTGCAAAGCTGCATGTTTTAATGGTTTCCAATCAATGAGAATCAACCTCTCTTTAGGAAAATAACTGAAAAGTACAATGCAAACCAAGATTAAAAACAGATTACCGAATATACTCGTTCATAAACCAAATTTTTTTTAGTAAAAAGAGAAGCTCCAGAGGATGGGGGCGGCTTATGAATGGGTATAGAGAGGGCGAGGTGGGACACAGCCCCTCCCCCCAACAGAGGGAGCAAGGAGAAGCAGCAGAGCCAGAAGAGAAGAGCCAGGGCCAGAGTGTCTCCGCTTCTGGCCACGCTGCTCTCCCTGCAGCCTCCGAAGCAGCTGCAGCTCCGTGGCTGGCAGGCTGCAGCCATGACGCTCAGCCCTGCCCCCCAGAGCACAATGTGGCCATGCCACCCCACCCAACTCGCTGGAACGTGCTGCGGCCGTGCCGCCCGGTCTGTCCCGCTGGAGCAGGCTGCGGCCATGCTGCCCAGCCTGCCAGAGCAGCTCCAGCCAGGCCAGAGACAACCTCCCCTGGCTCTCCCCAGATAAGGTGGGAAAGGATGGAATGGGGAGAGTGTGGGGGTCCTGGGCTAGCAGTGGGATCATCAGGGGGATGGTCACAGGGGTTACTCCCCAATTCCCAGCTTCTCCCCCCTTTCCCCCCCCCCCCCATTTCCCCACTAGTTGCTGTCCTGGCCCATCAGGGTAAGCAGCTGGCGCGCCAGGACACTGTTTACTTAGGTTTACCTCCATGCCTGTGGATGTTCAAGGTAAACAAGCCATCTCGGCCCACCAGCAGCTTATCCTGGTGGCCCGGGAGCCAGAATTTGCTGACCCCTGAATTATAGGGTCATCTTATGAACAGGTCATTCACATTTTCCATTTTTACTTATCCATCTTGGTGGACGGAGGGTGGATTATAAACAAACTGGCTTGTGATCAAGTATTAGACCAGCCTGACATGGTCCGGTCTTCCTTCCAGAGTCTGCCGTCGTCCTAGACCTGCTGATGTCCCTCCCTGAAGAGCTGAGCAACCTGGATTATGATGGATTGAAGAGCCACATGCACAGATCCTACAGGGCACTGACTGCTCGGCAGCCAGATGGGAGCAGGAAAGGGTCAGATCCCAGCTCCCGTGCAGGAGAGCTGGCTGCTAATACACCTTCTGCCAGTGTCGCCTGTGAGGCGCCTCCCACTGCTAACCTGTCTGTGAGCTGCACAGCCCCAGCAGAACCGGCACAGCCAAGTGACAACCAGGAAAGGCCCAGCAGGTCAGGGGAATGTGAACAGGGAACACAGGAAACTCCCCAGCCCAGTGTGAGCCCATCCTCAGCCCAGCATTCAGCTTCCCATGGCCAGTTGCCTCCACCCCTCCACAGTCCCGCTGCAGATGCTCAAAAGTCAGTTTGGAAGGATCTGGGAATTTGCCCTTTGAACTTGTTCCTTGTTCCCTTGGAGCTTCTGGCTCGAAAGGGAGACAGTTTGGAGTGAAAATGCTGGTGGTGAGTCTTGGTTTCTCAGACCGGCGATGTAGGCAGCTGTTTCATGCTAGTTCTCTACACCAGTCCTGCTCTTGTGCTGCTGTGGGGACCCTTTAAGGGCTCTCCTGGCCCTGGACTGCAGTCCCTGGCAGGGATACAATCTCAGGAGTGTCTTTCTCCTGAACAATGGAGTTTTATTGAAGGTAAGAAGTGAAGTTTCATTAGCAGGAAACAACCTGGATTTGCTTGGCCCTGTGCCCAGAGTACCATTTCCCAGCTCTGGTTGCTGGCAGGGGCTTAGCTGTGGAGTGGGTGATTGATGCCTGTTTCTAAGAAAAACATGACAGAGCTGGGTTCACAACCTTCAGATCATGTTGACTAAAGTCCTAGTTTGCTACTGATGTGAAAATGAAGTTTAGTCTTTCTCCAAAAGGTGCAAAGGCTGAGCTGTGCACCTCACCGGGGACTGAAACAGACTATTTTGGGTTCCTATCCACAGCCCTATGGCTTTGTGGAATAAAACAGTGTATTCTCTCTTGGTGCATGGGCTGTAAATACTGTTGTTTTCAGTTCTCTGGGCTCTGCCTGAGGAGCCTGTTCTGGTCTCTTCCTGAAGTATAAATGTATTTAAAGTGTGAAATAAAAAGCTTAAAAACATCCTTCTTGAGGTAAGTCTCCCTAATCCTCCCTTCTGGAGCTGGAGGGAAGGAACTGGCTGTGACCTTCTTCTGGCAAAGCCCTATTTCTTTAACAGGCACAACGTGAGCAGGCCAGCACTGTGCATAGGGTGCCCCTTTCTAGGAAAAGAACCCTTCTTGTCAGCATAGATGGTGTGTACAGCGAAGTGCTACATAGACAAATTCTCACCACCAGAAGTTGGTCCAATCAAAGATCATTAGGGTTGGAAGGGACCTCAAGAGATTATCTAGTCCACCCCCCTGCTCAAAGCAGGACCAATCCCCAAATGGCCCCCTCAAGATTGAACTCGCAACCCTGGGTTTAGCAGGCCAATGCTCAAACCACTGAGCTATCCCTCCCCCTGCTATTATTACCTCTTCCACCTTGTCTCTTTAGTAGCTTCTGTCTAATATCCTCCAGTGATAACCTGCTTCCCATTTCACTGGTATCACCATATAATTAAACCATATCATTTTTCCCAAATACAGAACGAGTCAGGAGCCTTTTAATAGAAACCAAGCCCCAGCTCAAGCGCAGCACTGTCCATACTCATCAGGGCTATGACCATCGCCCTTACCAAACAGATATGTATCTTAGTAACAGCAACAGCGTCTCAGGCTTGGGTAGGGGAAGGGAGGGATTAAAACTCTTATAAGGCACTGGGGCTGTGGTAGGGAGACTACAATTCTCATGATGCATAAGCACTTAGGCTTCAAGGGAGTGGTTCCACCAGCACCTGAGATGGATGTGAGGGACACTGTTTCCCATGATGCATTGCGGTAGGATGGTGGGAGGTAGAGATTGGGAAGACTAAATTTCCCCTCACGTGCCTCCCAGTGCCAGAGCATGAAATACCATGAGTCCATGGTGGGGATCAGGGAGTGCGTCCCTGATTTCCTCACCCGTGGCTGCTTGATGCATATAAAGGGGAGTGGAAATTAAACCCTGGCTGCTTGCTACCTCACTGCCATGGGTCCTGCCTACTGTGCCCCCCTCAAATCCAATTTGGCCTAATTTCCAACACTACAATTTTGGTCTGTTAATTTTCAGTTCCGTTTTCCTCACATGACTGCCACACAGTCCTCGTGTGCAATCGATAGACCTTTTTGTTTAGACTAATTCAGTCTACTAACATTTTTTATGCTAAGTAATTGGTCTTCACTGTTACTGTTGAGGATGTGAGGGAGATTCCCACACCTAAGCCATTCTTTTGGGTGACAGGTCTGAGGAACTGTCCCAAATTGAGGTGTCCTTAGAGCCGATTTTGGAACAGATTGATAAACTAAACAGTAATAAGTCTCCAGGACCTACTGGTATTCACCCAAGAGTTTTGAAGGAACTCAAATGTGAAATTACAGGACTACTAACTGTCATCTGTAACCTATCATTTAAATCAGCTTCTGTACCAAATGACTAGAGGAGAGCTAATGTGATGCAAATTTTTAAAAAGGGCTCTTGAGGTGAGCCCGGCAGTTACAGGCTGGTAAGCCTCACTTCAGTACCGGGCAAATTGGTTGAAACTGTCGTAAAGAAAGTAATTTGTTGGGAAATAGTCAACATGATTTTTGTAAAGGGAAGTCATACCTCACTAATCTACCAGAATTCTCTGAGGGGGTCAACAAGCATGCGAACAAAGGAGATTCAGTGGATATAGCGTATTTAGATTTTTCAGAAAGCCTTTGAGAAGGTCCTTCATCAAAGGCTCTTATGCAAAATAAGGATACATGGGATAAGAGGGAAGGTTCTCTCATGGATTGGTAACTAGTTAAAAGGTAGGAAACCAAGGACAGGAATAAATGGTCAGTTTTCAGAATGGAGAGAGGTAAATAGTGGTGTCCCCCGGGGGTCTGTACTGGGCCCAGTCCTATTCAACATATTCATAAATGATCTGGAAAAAGGAGTAAACTGTGAGGTGGTAAAATTTGCAGATGATACAAAACTATTCAAGATAGTTAAGTCCCAGGCACACTATGAAGAGCTACAAAAGAATTTCACAAAACTGAGTGACTGGGCAACAAAATGGCAGATGAAATTTAATGTTGATAAATGCAATGTAATGTACATTAGAAAACATAATCCTAACTATACATATACAAAGATGGGGTCTAAATTAGCTGTTATCACTCAAGAAAGATCTTGGAGTCATTGTGGATAGTTCTCTGAAACCATCCACTCAATGTGCAGTGGCAGTCAAAAAAAGCAAACAATGTTGGGAATCATCAAGAAAGGGATAGATGGTAAGACAGAAAATATCATATCGCCTCTATATAAATCCATGGTACGCCCACACCTTGAATACTGTGTGTAGATGTGGTTGTCACATCTCAAAAAAGATATATTGGAATTGGAAAAGGTTCAGAAAAGGGCAACAAAAATGATTAGGGATATGGAATGGCTTCCATATGAGGAGATTAATAAGACTGGGACTTTTCAGCTTGAAAAAGAAATGACTAAGGGGGGATATGATCGAAGTCTATAAAATCATGAGTGGTATAGAGAAAGTAAATAATTAAGTGTTATTTATTCCTCATAACACAAAAACTAGGGGCTACCAAATGAAATTAATAGGTAGCAGGTTTAAAACAAGCATAAGGAAGTATTTTTTTCATGCAACGCACTGTCAATCTTTGGAACTCCTTGCCAGAGGGTGGTGTGAAGGCCAATGCTATAACGGGGGTTCAAAAGCGAGCTAGATAGATTCATGGAAGATAGGTCCATCAGTGGCTATGCTTCTACCTCGATATAACGCAACCCGATATAACACGAATTCAGATATAACGCGGTAAAGCAGTGCTTTGGGAGGGCGAGGCTGTGCACTCTGGCGGATCAAAGCAAGTTCAGTATAACACAGTTTCACCTATAACGTGGTAAGATTTTTTGGCTCCCGAGGGCAGCGTTATATTGAGGTAGAGGTGTATTGGCAAGGATGGTGTCCCTAGTCTCTGTTTGCCAGAAGCTGGGATTGGGTGACAGGGCATGGATCACTTGATGATAACCTGTCTGTTCATTCCCTTTGGGACACCTGCCATTGCCCACTATCAGAGGACAGGATACTGGGCTTGATGGTCCTTTGGTCTGATCCAGTATGGCCGTTCTTATGATATTTTTTTATGATCCTTCATCCACGTCTGACAGTTTGGCTTCCTGTATAAACATTAGAATACAAATACTAGATTTGTTGTAACTGAATCCGTTGCACCCCTTGGCACCTTTCTAACTTTGATGGTTTTTCCAGGGAAAAACAATCCAAACGTCATGATTTTTGAATTTTTTAAAGAAATCTGCAGTTCAACACTTTTCCCACTAGATGGCAATGGGCAAAAATGAGCAACTTTTTATTTTTTTCTCAGAACTTAATTTAAATAATTTTTCCCGGTGATTGATGTCACTAAAGAGGCTCTGATCCTCCCTGAATCTCACATTTCCACACAATTTTTACAATAATTGCATACTGTAATAAAGGCCAAAGGCTCTTAAGCAAAGTAAGCTGTCATGGGAAGATCCTCTAGTGGATCAGTAACTGGATAAAAGATAGGAAAAAAGAGTGGGAATAAATGGTCAGTTTTCACAGTGAAGAGATGCCAATAGCAGGGTCCCCCGAGGATGTGTAATGGAACCAGTGCTGTTCATCATGTTCATAAATGATCTGGAAAAGAGGGTAAATAGTGGCAAAGTTTGCAGATGTTACAAAATTAGTCAAAATAGGTAAGTCAACAGCTGCCTGCAAAGAGGTACAAGGGGCTCTCACAAAACTGAGGCCTGGTCTACACTACGCGTTTATATCGAATTTAGCAGCATTAAACTGAATTAACCCTGCACTCATCCACACAACGAAGCCCTTTTTATCGATATAAAGGGCTCTTAATACCGGTATCTGTACTCCTCCCCGACGAGGGGAGTAGCGCTGAAATCAGTATTGCCATGTCGGATTAGGTTTAGTGTGGCCGCAAATCGATGGTATTGGCCTCCGGGCGCTATCCCACAGTTCATCATTGTGACTGCTCTGGACAGCAATCTGAACTCGGATGCACTGGCCAGGTAGACAGGAAAAGCCCTGCGAACTTTTGAATTTCATTTCCTGTTTGCCCAGCTTGGAGAGCTGATCAGCACAAGTGACCACACAGAGCTCATCAGCACAGGTAACAATGCAGTCTGACAATCGAAAAAGAGCTCCAGCATGGACTGCACGGGAGGTACTGGATCTGATCACTGTATGGGGAGATGATTGTGTGCTAACAGAACTCTGTTCCAAAAGATGAAATGAAAAAACATTTGAAAAAATCTCCAAGGCCATGATGCAGAGAGGCTACACCAGGGACTCGGTACAGTACCGTGTGAAAGTTAAGGAGCTCAGACAAGCCTACCAGAAAACCAAAGAAGCAAACAGAAGGTCCGGGGCAGTGCTGAAAACATGCTGCTTCTATGCTGAGCTGCATGCAATTCTAGGGGGGTCCACCACCACTACCCCACCCCTGTCCGTGGATTCCGAGGCGGGGGTAATCTCAGCAGTACCTGAGGATTCTGCAGACGGGGAGAATGAAGAGGAGGACGAGCTTGTAGAGAGCACACAGCACTCCGTTCTCCGCAACAGCCAGGAGCTTTTTCTCAGCCTAACGGAACTAACCTCCCAAGCCACTATCCCAGACAATGAAGCCATGGAAGGGACCGCTGGTGAGTGTACATTGTAAATATAAAACATGGTTTAAAAGCATTTTTTAATGATTAATTTTCCCTGAGGACTTGGGATCCATTCACTGCCAGCACAGTTATTGGAAAAGTCTGTTAAAATGTCTGGGGATGGAGCGGAAATCCTCCAGGGACATCTCCATGAAGCTCTCCTGGAGGTACTCCAAAAACCTTTGCAGAAGGTTTCTGGGCAGTGCAGCCTTATTTCGTCCTCCATGGTAGGACACTTGACAACGCCATGCATGTAGCAAGTAATCTGGTATCATTGCATGACAAAGCCTAGCAGCGTATGGTCCTGGTGTTTGCTGGCATTCAAGCAACATCCGTTCTTTATCTCGCTGTGTTATCCTCAGGAGAGTGATATCATTCAGTGTAACCTGGTTGAAATACAGGAATTAAATTAAGCGGACAGAGGTGGCCATTCCTACGGGGCTGTTTGCCTGTGGCTGAAAAAAAATCCGTCCCTGCAATTAGCGGGGGGGTGGTGATTGGCGCTGAGCGTTTTTGCGTTTGGCTGGCAGGGATCTTCCCTGATACCAGCGACGTGGTGAGGGGAGGGGTAAAGCGATCATCCCAGAGAATTGGATTGGTAGAGGGGGAGTTTGGTTTCTGCTGCTGCACATTAACAGGAAAGACGGGCTTTGCTTGGTATTTGGGAAAGGAGGGCACTGGATATATGAAGGCTGCAGAAGCCGAAAGACAGTGGCTTACCATGTATCATAACCTTAGTCCCAGATTTGGACCTTAGCGTCCAAAATATGGGGGTTAGTACGAAAACCTCCAAGCTTAGTTACCAGCTTGGACCTGGTACCTGCTGCCACCACCCAAAAAATTAGAGTGTTTTGGGGCACTCTGGTCCCTCTGAAAAACCTTCCCTGGGGACCCCAAGACCCAAATCCCTTGAGTCTCACAACAAAGGGAAATAATCCTTTTTCCCTTCCCCCCTCCAGGTGCTCCTGGAGAGATACACAGACACAAGCTCTGTGAAACTACACAGAGAGACTCTCCCTCTCTGTTCCCAATCCTGGAAACAAAAAGTACTTTCCTATTCCCCCAGAGGGAATGCAAAATTAGGCTAGCAATCCAACACACAGATCTCCCCTTGACTTTTTTCTCCCACCAATTCCCTGGTGAGTACAGACTCAATTTCCCTGAAGTAAAGAAAAACTCCAACAGGTCTTAAAAGAAAGCTTTATATAAAAAGAAAGAAAAATACAAATGGGCTCTCTGTATTAAGATGATACAACACAGGGTAAATTGCTTAAAAGAATATTGAATAAACAGCCTTATTCAAAAAGAATACAAATCAAAGCACTCCAGCACTTATATTCATGCAAATACCAAAGAAAAGAAACCATAGAACTTACTATCTGATCTTTTGGTCCTTACACTTAGAAACAGAAGATTAGAAAACAGAACTACTTCTCCAAAGCTCAGAGAAAGCAGCCAGACAACAAAGACCCCAGACACACAATTCCCTCCACCCAAAGTTGAAAAAATCTGGTTTCCTGATTGGTCCTCTGGTCAGGTGTTTTAGGTGAAAGAGACATTAACCCTTAGCTATCTGTTTATGACACGCCCCCCAAATTGCAGACAGTGGGGAAGCTCACTGGCGGCGATTTCCTTCTAGAACTTGAAAATAAACAGATTAATACAACACATGCACCGTTACATATACCCCTAAGTATATAACTAACAGACTTCTACATTTTAAGAACACTTTTTAACTACTGGATTCTGGGAAACTCTCACGGGAGAGTGCATCAGCAACTTTGTTAGAAGCTCCTGTGATGTGTTGAATTTTAAAATCAAAATTTTGGAGAGCTAAACTCCAACGAAGAAGTTTCTTGTTGTTCCCCTTGGCAGTATGAAGCCACTTTAGTGCAGCATGGTCAGTTTGTAGTTTGAACCGCCGTCCCCAAACATATGGGCGTAGCTTTTCCAGGGCGTACACAATGGCATAGCATTCCTTTTTACTGACTGACCAGTGACTTTCCCTCTCAGACAGTTTCTTGCTGAGAAACACGACAGGATGGAAGTTGTGATCTGTTGCTTCCTGCATGAGCACTGCTCCTATACCACGCTTAGATGCATCTGTGGTTACTAGGAATGGCTTGTCAAAGTCCGGGGCCCTGAGCACAGGGTCAGACATGAGCGTTGCCTTAAGTTGGGTAAAGGCCTTTTGACACTCATCAGTCCACTTAACTGCATTTGGCTGGGTCTTTTTGGTCAGGTCGGTCAATGGGGCAGCGATTTGGCTGTAGTGTGGTACAAATCGCCTGTAGTATCCAGCCAAGCCTAAGAAGGATTGGACCTGCTTCTTGGACCGTGGGACAGGCCACTTTTGGATAGCATCCACCTTGGCCTGTAGGGGGTTTATGGTTCCTCGACCCACCTGGTGCCCCAGGTAAGTCACTCTGTTTTGGCCTATTTGACACTTTTTGGCCTTAACAGTTAGTCCTGCCTGCCTGATGCGCTCAAAGACCTTTTCCAGATGTAGTAGGTGTTCGGGCCAGGAGTCCGAAAAAATGGCCACATCATCGAGGTAGGCAACTGCAAATTCTCCCAGTCCAGCTAGTAGACCATCTACCAGCCTCTGGAAGGTGGCGGGTGCATTTCGAAGGCCGAAAGGAAGGACAGTGAATTCATACACCCCCGCATGGGTGACGAATGCTGACCTCTCCTTGGCAGGTTCATCTAGCGGTACTTGCCAGTACCCCTTGGTTAAGTCTATTGTAGAGATGAACTGGGCACGTCCCAACTTTTCCAATAGCTCATCAGTGCGTGGCATTGGATAGTTGTCCGGACGAGTTACAGCATTTAGCTTACGGTAGTCCACGCAAAAGCGTATTTCCCCATCTGGTTTGGGTACCAGAACCACTGGAGATGCCCATGCACTGGTAGATGGGCGGATTACACCCATCTGTAGCATGTTCTGGATCTCCCGTTCTATAGCAGCTTGGGCATGAGGAGACACCCGGTAGGGTGGGGTTCTGATTGGGTGAGCATTACCTGTATCAATGGAGTGGTATGCCCGTTTAGTCCGTCCTGGGGTGGCTGAGAACAATGGGGCGAAGCTAGTGCACAGCTCCTTGATTTGTTGCCGCTGCAGACGTTCCAGGGTGGTTGAGAGGTTCACCTCTTCCACGCCACCGTCTTTTTTCCCGTCGTAGTAGACACCGTCAGGCCACTCAGCATCATCTCCCTGGACTGTAAACTGACAAACCTGTAAGTCTCTGGAATAGAAAGGCTTGAGAGAATTAACATGGTACACTTTAGGCTTTAGTGGGGAATTGGGAAATGCTATGAGGTAGTTTACAGCTCCCAGGCGCTCTTGGACCGTGAATGGCCCTTCCCATGATGCTTCCATCTTATGGGCCTGTTGCGCCTTCAAGACCATAACCTGGTCTCCTACCTTGAAGGACCGATCTCTGGCATGTCTGTCATACCAGGCCTTTTGCTCTTCTTGAGCATCCTTTAGGTTCTCTCTAGCAAGGGCTAAAGAGTGTCGGAGGGTGCTTTGTAGGTTGCTTACAAAGTCCAGAATGTTAGTTCCTGGAGAAGGCATAAACCCCTCCCATTGCTGCTTCACCAACTGTAATGGCCCCTTAACCTCGTGACCATACACAAGTTCAAATGGTGAAAACCCTAAACTGGGATGTGGTACAGCCCTGTAGGCAAACAGCAACTGCTGCAACACTAGGTCCCAATTATTGGAGAATTCGTTGATGAATTTTCGTATCATGGCCCCCAAAGTTCCATTGAACCTTTCAACCAGGCCATTGGTTTGATGGTGGTACGGGGTGGCAACCAAGTGATTCACCCCATGAGTTTCCCACAGTTTTTCCATAGTCCCTGCCAGGAAATTAGACCCTGAATCTGTAAGGATGTCAGAGGGCCAACCTACCCTGGCAAAGATGTCTGTTAGGGCCAGGCACACAGTGTTAGCCCTGGTGTTGCCTAGAGCTACTGCTTCCGGCCATCGGGTAGCAAAGTCCACTAAAGTCAGTACGTACTGCTTTCCTCTGGTCGTCTTTTTTGGGAAAGGGCCCAGAATATCCACAGCTACTCGCTGAAATGGGACCTCAATTATGGGGAGTGGCTGGAGAGGGGCCTTGACCTGGTCTTGAGGCTTTCCCACTCTTTGGCATACCTCACAAGACCGGACATACTTGGCAACATCCTTGCCCATCCCCTCCCAGTGGAAGGACTTCCCCAACTGGTCTTTGGTTCTGTTCACCCCAGCATGGCCACTGGGATGATCATGGGCTAAGCTTAAGAGCTTCCCTCGGTACTTAGTTGGAACCACCAACTGTTTTTGCGGCTGCCATTCTTCCCGGTGTCCACCAGAAAGAATTTCCTTGTATAAAAGTCCTTGGTCTATAACAAACCGGGATCGATTAGAAGAGCTGAGAGGCGGTGGGGTGCTCCGTGCCGCCGCCCAAGCTTTTTGAAGGCTGTCATCCGCTTCCTGCTCAGCCTGGAACTGTTCCCTTGAGGCTGGGGTCACCAGTTCTTCCTCAGACTGTGGACTTGGGCTTGGTCCCTCTGGAAGCGATGTAGGTGATGGGGTTGTTTCCGTTGCTGGTGAACCGCTCTCCGCTGGTGCACCTGAGGGTATTTCAGGCTCTGGCTGAGCCTTTTGGGTATGGCTGTCTTTTGCTTCTGCCAGTTCTGGCTTGCTGGCGCCCTCTGGCGTTGAGGTTGAAGATGTGGTTGCACTTGCTGGTGCTGGTTGCTGTTCCAGTTCCGGGCCTGGGACTGGAGATGCTGTGGCTGTTTCAGTGGTAGGCATGGAATCCGGGTCCACTACCTCTGTCTGGGTCTCTGGTAACACAGACGGGGCCTCTGTGGACGGTTCAGGAACAGGAATGGGTCTGGAAGCTTGCCTGGTTTGGCTACGTGTAACCATTCCCACTCTCTTGGCCCGCCTCACCTGGTTGGCCAAGTCTTCCCCCAGTAGCATGGGGATAGGATAATTGTCATAGACTGCAAAAGTCCACATTCCTGACCAGCCTTTGTACTGGACAGGCAGTTGAGCTGTAGGCAAGTCTACAGCTTGTGACATGAAGGGGTAAATTGTAACTTTGGCCTTTGGGTTGATGAATTTGGGGTCGACGAAGGATTGGTGGATAGCTGACACTTGTGCCCCCGTGTCTCTCCATGCAGTAACCTTCTTTTCGCCCACTCTCAAATTTTCCCTTCGCTCCAAGGGTATTTGAGAGGCATCCGGGCCTGGGGATCTTTGGTGTGATGGTGGTGTAATGAATTGCACTCGCATGGTGTTCTTGGGACACTTGGCCTTGATATGTCCCAGTTCATTACACTTAAAGCATCTTCCATCTGATGGGTCACTGGGCCGAGGTGAGTTACTGGAGACTGGTGAGGTTGAAGGGTAGGGTATCTGTGGCTTTACTTGGGTGGTATGTGGGGTCTTTGGCTGTCCTCGGTTGTAGGGTTTATGGTCTGTGTGCCCCCTGGGGTAATCGTTCCCCTTGACAGTAGCTTTCTTGCTTTCTGCCAGTTCCATCCATTTGGCTCCAATCTCCCCCGCCTCAGCGATATCTTTGGGATTTCCATCTTGTATGTACCGTGTGATGTCTTCAGGAACACCATCCAAGAACTGCTCCATTTGTATGAGGAGGTTCAGTTCTTCCAAGGTTTGAATGTTGTTTCCTGTTATCCAGGCCTCATAGTTTTTTGCAATGTAGTAGGCGTGTTTGGGAAATGACACCTCTGGTTTCCACTTTTGGGTTCTGAAGCGCCGACGGGCATGATCTGGGGTTATCCCCATCCTGTATCTGGCCTTGGTTTGAAAAAGTTTATAGTCATTCATTTGCTGCTTAGGCATTTCAGCTGCCACCTCTGCTAAAGGTCCACTGAGTTGTGGCCTTAATTCTACCATGTACTGGTCTTCGGGGATGCTGTACCCAAGACAGGCTCTTTCAAAATTTTCCAAGAAGGCCTCGGTGTCATCACCTGCCTTGTAGGTGGGAAATTTCCTGTGCTGTGGAGCAATAGTTGGCGCCGGGTTGTTAGGGTTGGCTGGCACATGCAGCCCAGCTTTTGCCAAGTCCAGTTCATGTTTTTTCTGTTTTTCCTTCTCTTCATTTTCTTTTTGTTGTTTTTCCATTTCTTTTTGTTGTTTTTTCCATTTCTTTTTGGTGTTTTTCCATGTCTCGGCGGTGGGCCGCCTCTTCTTCTTCTTGCTTCCTTCTGTGGGCCAACTCATCTTCTGCTTGTTTCCTTCGGTAGGCCACCTCTTCTTCTTCTAGTTTTCTTTTGTGTGCTGCCTGTTTGATATGTTCTTCTCTTTCTTTCATCTCCATCTCTTTTTGTTTTATTTCCAGTTGTCGCCTGTGTTCAGCTTCTTTGAATTGGTCTTCGGCATCCATTTTTGTCTTGGTAGACATGGTTCCTGTTTTCTTGTGTTGGGGTGCCCTCCGGTGTTTCTCTTCTGAACTGCAGGCTCTCTGTTGCCTCCTGAAGTCTGCCTAGCAACAGTGCCTTTAGCTAATCTTCAATGTTAAGTAAACCTGAAAAACCACTTTATTTGCATTCATATAGTGCTGGTATGACTCTCAATGGGAGTGCTATTGTGTGACAAAAGACTGTTAATAGTCTGGTAATGGCTTCTTGCTTACCATGCAAGCCACAAACTGCCAGAGAGAGCAGAAAAAAAAAAATTCTCTCTGGTTCCCTTTTAAAACCAAACTGTTCCTCTCTGCTAAAAAGCCCTTAGCAGAGAAGAGAAAAATATAATATTCCTACTGGCTTCTGGATTCTGTCTAATCCCACCTCTGCCACCATATCATAACCTTAGTCCCAGATTTGGACCTTAGCGTCCAAAATATGGGGGTTAGTACGAAAACCTCCAAGCTTAGTTACCAGCTTGGACCTGGTACCTGCTGCCACCACCCAAAAAATTAGAGTGTTTTGGGGCACTCTGGTCCCTCTGAAAAACCTTCCCTGGGGACCCCAAGACCCAAATCCCTTGAGTCTCACAACAAAGGGAAATAATCCTTTTTCCCTTCCCCCCTCCAGGTGCTCCTGGAGAGATACACAGACACAAGCTCTGTGAAACTACACAGAGAGACTCTCCCTCTCTGTTCCCAATCCTGGAAACAAAAAGTACTTTCCTATTCCCCCAGAGGGAATGCAAAATTAGGCTAGCAATCCAACACACAGATCTCCCCTTGACTTTTTTCTCCCACCAATTCCCTGGTGAGTACAGACTCAATTTCCCTGAAGTAAAGAAAAACTCCAACAGGTCTTAAAAGAAAGCTTTATATAAAAAGAAAGAAAAATACAAATGGGCTCTCTGTATTAAGATGATACAACACAGGGTAAATTGCTTAAAAGAATATTGAATAAACAGCCTTATTCAAAAAGAATACAAATCAAAGCACTCCAGCACTTATATTCATGCAAATACCAAAGAAAAGAAACCATAGAACTTACTATCTGATCTTTTGGTCCTTACACTTAGAAACAGAAGATTAGAAAACAGAACTACTTCTCCAAAGCTCAGAGAAAGCAGCCAGACAACAAAGACCCCAGACACACAATTCCCTCCACCCAAAGTTGAAAAAATCTGGTTTCCTGATTGGTCCTCTGGTCAGGTGTTTTAGGTGAAAGAGACATTAACCCTTAGCTATCTGTTTATGACACCATGGCTGCATGCAAGCCGAATTCTGCTGCCCGGACCTGCGTCTGTGATCTCTAACACTAAAGCCGCAGGCACTCAATATTAAGATCCAAAATGCGACCTTGTACTGAAATCACATGTGCAATGTAATGTGAATAGTATTGTTCACCATAAAAGAGTGTAGCCATTGTTCTGTAAAATGTATCTTTTTAAATATTTCTCTCCCTTTTTTCCCTCCCTCCTGCAGCTGCAAATTTTTCAAGCCTCCCTACTCCATCTCGAAGGCTATCTCAGATAAGGCGGTGGGAAAAAAAAGACGCGAGACAAAATGTTCTCGGAAATCATGGAAGTGACCTGCAATGAAAGAGCTCATCTGAATGAGTGGAAGGACGTGGTATCAAAGTACAGGAAGAATGCCAGTGACCATGAGGGCAAGAGGGATGAACGTGAGGGCAGGAGGGATGCTCGAGAGGAGAGGTGACGGCACGAAGATCAAAGGAGGCAGGATGCAATGCTGGGGCTGCTGCGTGATCAAACTGACATACTCCGTCATCTGGTGGAGCTTCAGGAACGGCAGCAGGATCACAGAGTGCTACTGCAGCCCCTGTATTATCACCCTCCCTCCTCACCATGTTCCTTAGCCTCCTCACCTACCAGACGTGTAAGAACGTGTGGGGGGAGGCTCCGTGCACCCGCCCACTCCACCCCCGTGGACAGCCCAACCAAAAGGCTCTCATTATTTTTGAAATTTTTTGTAGTGACTTTTCCTTCCCTCCTATCCTCCTCCCAAACCCCACCCGGGCTACGTTGTCAGTTCTCTCCCGCTTTTTATAATCAGTTAATAAAGAATACATGATTTTTAAATGATAGTGACTTTATTTCCTTGGAAAGCAAGTTGTAAACGAAGCAGGAGGGTGGCTTACAGGGAATGAGTCAATCAAGGGGGCGGATTTTCATCAAGGAGAAAAACACAACAGTCACATCGTACCCTGGCGAGTGATTAAACTGGTTTTCAAAGCTTCTCTGATGCGCACCACTTCCTGGTGTGCTCTTCTAATCGCCCTGGTGTCTGGCTGTGCGTAATCAGCGGCCAGGTGATTTGCCTCAGCCTCCCACTCTGCCATAAAGGACTCCCCCTTACTCTCACAGAGATTGTGGAGCACACAGCAAGCAGCAATAACAAAGGGGACATTGGTTTGGCTGAGGTCTGAGCGAGTTAGTAACATGCGCCAGCGTCCCTTTAAACGTCCAAATGCACATTCTACCACCATTCTGCACTTGCTCAGCCTGTAGTTGAACAGCTCCTGACTACTGTCCAGGCTGCCTGTGTATGGCTTCATGAGCCATGGCATCAAGGGATAGGCTGGGTCCCCCAGGATAACTACGGGCATTTCAACATCCCCAACTGTTGTTTTGTGATCTGAGAAGTAATTCCATTTCTGCAGCCGTTTAAACAGAGTAGTGTTCCTGAGGACGCGAGCGTCATGAACTCTTCCTGGCCATCCCACGTTGATGTTGGTGAAACGTCCCTTGTGATCTACCAGTGCACACCATTGAAAAGTACCCCTTGTGATTTATGTACTGGATGGCCTGGTGCTCCGGTGCCAAAATAGGGATATGGGTTCCAGCTATTGCCCCACCACAGTTAGTTAATCCCATTGCAGCAAAGCCATCCACTATGACCTGCATATTTCCCAGAGTCACTATCTTTCGTAGCAGCAGCTTAGTGATTACTTTGGCTACTTGCACCACAGCAGCCCCCACAGTAGATTTGCCCACTCCAAATTGATTCCCGACTGACTGGTAGTTGTCTGGTGTTGCAAGCTTCCAGAGGGCTATTGCCACTCGCTTCTCAACTGTCAAGGCAGCTCTCATCTTGGTATTCTGGTGCTTCAGGGCAGGGGAAAGCAAGTCACAAAGTTCCATGAAAGTGGCCTTATGCATGTGAAAGTTTCACAGCCACTGGGAATCATTCCACACCTGCAACACTATACGGTCCCACCAGTCTGTGCTTGTTTCCTGGGCCCAAAATCGGTGTTCAATGGCTAGAACCTGCCCCATTACCAGCAGGATCTCCAATGCGCCAGGGCCTGTGGTTTGAGAGAATTCTGTGTCCATGTCCTCATCACTCTCGTTGCCACTCTGCCGTAGCCGCCGCCTCCTTGCCTGGTTTTGCAGGTCCTGGTTCAGCATAGACTGCACGAGAATGCGTGAGGTGTTTACAACGTCCATGATTGCTGTCTTGAGCTGAGCAGGCTCCATGCTTGCTGTGGTATGGCATCTGCACAGTTCACCCAGGAAAAAAGGCGCAAAATGATTGTCTGCTGCTGCTTTCACGGAGGGAGGGGTGAGGCTGTACCCAGAACCACCAGCAACGATGTTTTTTGCACCATCGGGCACTGGGATCTCAACTCAGAATTCCAATGGACAGGGGAGACTGTGGGAACTATTTGATAGCTATGGGATAGCTACCCACAGTGCAGCGCTCCGCAAATCAACGCTAGCCTCGGTACATGGACGGACACCGCCGAATTAATGTGCTTAGTGTGGCCACGTGCTCTCGACTTTATATAATCTGTTTCAAAAAACCGGTTTCTGTAAAATCAGAGTAATCCCGTAGTGTAGACATACCCTGAGTGACTAGGCAACAAAATGGCAAATGAAATTCAGTGTTGATAGTGCCAGGGAATGCACAGTGGAAGACTTGATCCCAATGATAAATACAAACTGATGGGATTTAAATTCAGCTATTACTGCTCAAGAAAGAGATCTTGGAGTCATCATTGATAGTTCTCTGAAATCATCCGCTCAATGTGCGGCAGAAGTCAAAAGAAGCTAACAGAAGTAGGAAATGGATAGGTAAGACAGGAAATTTCACAGTGCCACAGTATAAATCCATGGTACGCCCACATTCTGAATACTGTAGTGTGTGCAGTTCTGATCTCAAAAAAGATATATTAGAATTGGAAAAGGTATAGAGAAGGGCAACAGAAATGATTAGGGGTATGGAACGGCTTCCATACAAGGAGAGATTCAGTTCCAGCTGAATAAAGTGTGTTAAATTACTGAGCAAGCAATGGGATTACAGGTATAATTGGCGTACACAGGGCATTTGCTCTTGCACCTTGTGCAATTCTAAGTTAAAGGTTGATCATGTTGGAATGTACCTGTCTTCTGAGATGGTGTGATACGATGTATCCTGGGTGTCTGGAGCATATGAGGCTTTGTCTTCTATCTCTTCAACTGAAGCCATACTTATTATTTTTTGCCTCTGGAGTGCATCGTACTTTTGCACAATAGCTGAATGAGGTCAAGGTTAGTGAATGTAGAAAGCTCTATTATAGTCAATTTACCTGTTGCTTTACTGAAAACTGGACTGCTTGACTTCAGAATTTTTGTACCTTGGCAGGAAAGTGAGTCAGGAATCTCCTTCAAGGAACCATTCTTTGATGTTCCAGGCAGCATTTGAGGCTGGGACTGGTACCTATTATTACTCTCCTAGTAGCAGACCATAATGGTAGCTTGAACACAGGGCCGGCTCTACCATTTTTGCTGCCCCAAGCAAAAACAACCACCACCACAGTGCTGCTTGAACTGCCGAAGCGCAAAAAAAACAAAAAAACAAAAAAACGCTTTGACTGTGTTGCCCCAAGAATGGACAGAAGGCCGCCCCTTAGCATGTGCTGCCCTGGGCTCGTGTTTCTTCTGCTGGTGCCTGGAGCCGGCCCTGCTTGAACAGCACCTTTGCCATCTACGGTATCTTCAAAGAAGTCTAAGGGTATGTCTACAGTACGAAATTTATTTGAACTTATTCTATTCGAATTTTCAGAAGCGATTTTATACATTCGGTGTTGTGTCCCCACTAAAGTGCGTGATTTGGGCGGAGTGCATCCACAGCACTGAGGCTAGCATCGAATGTCGGAGCGGTGCACTGTGGAAGCTGTCCCACAGTTCCTTCAGTCCCCGCCACCCACTGGAATTCTGGGTTAAGCTCCCAGTTCATGATGGGGCAAAAACATTCTAGCGTGTGTTTCTGGGTGTGTGCCGTCACTCACTCCTCCCTCCGTGAAAGCTACGGCGGACGCCATACTGCCAGCAGACGGTGCACTGCCTGTCTCCTGGTACTATGAGTCCACCTCGCACGTCCTCTCTTCTTTCTATCTACTCTTTTATCTAACCATTTCCCGCCTTTTTTTGGCTACTGTAAACCAAGCAACACAGCTTCCGCTGCAAACTCTGCTGTCCCGCTCTTGCAGCACTAGCTAATTTCTCCATGTTGTCTGTCCTGGGCTCCCGTGGAAGCTACAGAAGGCAACAGTTCCCCACCGTTTTTTGGCCATCGTGAACTGAGCTGCACAGCTTCCGCCACAAACTCTGCTCTCCCGCTCTTGCAGCTCTAGCAAGTTTCCCAACTCCGTGAATGTTACAGAAGACAATCATTTACCGCCTTTTATGGGCCATCTTGAACCGAACAGCTCTCCTACCTTTCGCGCCCTTTTTCCAGGATTACCCGTGCAGGCACCATAGAGCAGCAAGCATGGAGCCCGCTCAGATCTCCGCTGCAGTTTTGACCATTGTAAATACCTTGCGCATTATCCATCAGTATGTGCAGTACCTGTAAAACCGGACAAGGAAGCGGCAACAGTGCGATTACTATACTGATGAGGACATGGACACAGACGTTCCTAGAAGCACGGCATGTGGAAATGGGAGATCATGGTGGCATTTGGCCAGGTTCATGCCATGGAATGCTGATTCTGTGCCCGGGAAACAAGCACAGGCTGGTGGGACTGCATAGTGTTGCAGGTCTGGGATGATTCCCAGTGGCTGTGAAACTTTCGTATGCGTAGGGCCACTTTCATGGAACTTTGTGACTTGCTGTTCACTGCCCTGAAGCGCAAAGACACCAAAATAAGAGCAGCCTTCACAGTTGAGAAGTGAGTGGCCATAGCCCTGTGGAAGCTTGCAACACTCGACAGCTACCGGTCAGTCAGGAATCAGTTTGGAGTGGGCAAATCTACTGTGGGGGCTGCTGTGCTGCAAGTAGCCAACGCAATCATTGACCAGCTGCTATCAAGGATAGTGACTCTGGGAAATGTGCAGACCATTGTGGGTGGCTTTAATGCACTAGGGTTCCCTAACTGTGGCAGGGTGATAGACGGAACGCATATCCCTATCTTGGCCCCAGCACACTGGGGCAGCCAGTACATAAACCACAAGGGGTACTTTTCCATGGTGCTGCAAGGACTGGTGGATCAGAAAGGACATTTCACTGACATCAACGTGGGAGGCCGGGAAAGGTGCAGGACGCTTACATCTTCAGGAACTCTGGTCTGTTTGCAGGAAGGGACTTTCTCCCCAGACCAGAAAATTGCTGTTGGGGATGTTGAAATAGTTATCCTTGGGGACCCAGCCTACTCCTTAATGCCATGGCTTATGAAGCCATACACGGGCACCCTGGACAGTAGTAAGGAACAGTTCAACTATAGGCTGAGCGAGTGCAGAATGGTAGTAGAATGTGCTTTTGGATGTTTACTAATTCGGTTAGATCTCAGCACAACTAATATTCCAATTGTAATTGCTGCTTGTTATGTGCTCCACAATCTCTGTGAGAATG